>NW_017728995.1:42014833-42016202 GCF_001723915.1 Gavialis gangeticus
TGAAAGTCTTCTCTTGTTGACCGTTTCACATATCTTGTTATGGGGTCCTGTTTAATTTTTCTGCCTTTTCCTCTAGGAAAAAATAGCAAATATAGGTACCTAGAATGTTCATCCTGTCTGCAACAACTGCCCTTGGAGAGGAAAGGGAAGAATAGTCTTTTCTTCCTCTGCTCCCACTGGCATTTGCTTTTCTCTACCCCAGCAACAAGATCAAATGCAATTTCAAAAGTATCTTGTGTACTCATATTCCTGCAGGTACCATTTGCAGCAATGCCCTTAATGTTTCAGAATTGCAATGCATCATCCAATTCTTAAATTCTCCTCCTGGTCAAATGCTACAGAGCTTTTGGCAGCCATTGTGGATTGTTGTTCTACCAACATCAACTGTAACCCAATGGTGCAAGATGATTTTAAAGAGGTTAAAATATTCTACAGTTGAGCTTAGCTTGGACGGTTTTTGTCCTTTGCCTTCCACTTACATCCAGTTCAAAGAGTAATATTTTGAGCTTTTATCAATTGGTTTCTGCTTCTAGAGAGTGGGTTATGGCTCATTTAATCATGGTGTAGCAGTGATTACAGCTAGCTTTGGATTTTTTCTGCTTCATTGCAGTGTAACTAAAACAAATTATTTTTCTGCTGCTACTAAGTATCATTGTCTGCATGCTACATTGTATAAAGAATAACAGATTTTTATTTTGTGCTCACTACTAGCTACATATAGGTCATCCCTAAATAGCTCTGCCTGCACAAGGTATCTCTGGTTGGGAAGAAGGAGAAAGAAGGAGAAGAAAAGGATATTCAGTTGTGGTTTAATGTGTAGTTAATTGATTTTGGTGGAGTTAATCTTTACACTTATGTTTTTAATTGTAAAGTTATTACTCAATTTTTACCCAGTCCCATTTGCCTTAATTGAAGCCAAGTGGAGATTTGTCAGAAAAAAAAAATAGAAATAAACTTAGGGCCCCTCTACACATGCAGGTAAATGCACGGTGGGATCTAACACACAATCCACACAATTGTGCCTCCTGCCATGCCATACACGTGTGTCAGGAGGCATGATTGTGGGATCCACCATCAGATCCTATTACACCTTATTGCTGATACAAGGGAAACCCAGGATTGCCATCCCAGACTCTCCCTGCACCAGCAAATAGCAAGCTGCTGAGGCTGAGTCCTGCAGCTGATGGGACTCTCAGCCCCAGCAGACATGGGGCACCCCCACAACTGAGAGGTAGCAGCACCTGTGGTCTCCCAGCTGTGGGGACATAGGCTACATGTGCAACTTAAAGATGAATAGAAACCAGCAATAAAGTTATTACACATTTTCAAGCAATAATGTTATAGCTGGTTGGACCTTTTTAAGGTGCCG
>NW_017728995.1:42021202-42027188 GCF_001723915.1 Gavialis gangeticus
ACACATTTTCAAGCAATAATGTTATAGCTGGTTGGACCTTTTTAAGGTGCTGTAGTGAATTTGAACATGTAGCTATTTTAAATTAATTGTGTGATTAATCAGGGAATTGTGTAGTAGATGTACCATGTAGAGGGGGCCATAGTAAAAACTGAAAAAGAACTGACTTTGTTCTAAATTGGTTATAGTTTATTAGAAGATCTCCTCAGTGCTTATTTAGTCTAGGGACAGACATTACACATAAACTGGTTTAAGTGATCAGCAATTGGTTTAAACCTGTAACAAAACAGACATTTGATACACCTAAACCAGTCTGAAAATAGCCAAAACCAGTCTGAGTTAAACCTGGTTGAATGTAGTATCAGATTTAACTGATTTGGCTCAAACCAGTTTATGCAATGTCTGTTCTGGACTCCTTGCTGGTTTAAGTTAAACCACACTCCCCCTGCATCCCAGCATGCTCTCTGGGCTGGGCGGACCTCTGCTCTTCTGCTCTCTCTAGCTGGAGCAGGGGCAGGGTGTAGCCAGATGCTGGCCTGCCATGGCCCTTGAGGTAAATTCCTCCCTCTCCCTTCCTGCTCCACTGTCAAACCCTGCAGCTGGGGTTTGCCAGTCCCAGCCACACCTCCACAGCTTGCCTGCAACCAGGCAGTGATGGAGTTAATTCCTTCCTCTGTCCCCTCTCTCCGCCTGGAAGCCCTGGGGGTTTGGCTGCAGTCTATGCAGCTTGCCTGCAGCCAGGCAGGGAGGGAATTAAATCCACAGCATGTCCCAGAGCAAGGGGGGCAGGGGGAGAAACAGGGAGGCAAGCTAGTCCCCAGTGTGCAGACCCAAGCCCTGCATCTATGAGCCCAGAGCTAGCACCTGCAGAACCAGACTGAGAGGTGGGAACTGTTGGCAGAGACCTGACAATCACTGCACAAGCTGGAGATGTAATTAAGGGAAGTTGCAGACAGTTTCACCAAAGAATACATTTACATTATAAAGCAGAACATGTAAAAGGTGGGAATACCTAAACAAAGCCTTTCTGAATGCCTGGCTATATGGAGACACTCTGCCCTCAGGATTAGTACAATTAATTCCTGTCTTCCTGGTTTACATTTTAAATTAGACTGAGTTGTGTATGCTGTGTTTGACTGAGCTGTATCTTAGTGTAGGCAAAGATTTTTGGTAGTTCCCTGTTGTATGTTTTGCAAACTGCTGTTTTCAATACACGCTTGCTTCAGAGAAAGGACTGTTTCCTCATCCCCACTCCTCAGTCTGGCAGCAGCTGCCTCCTGCCCACCCCCAGGCTGGTGACTGGCATCCCATGTGTCATGCTAACCTTGGCTGGTGCCTGACCTTGTCCCCTCCCCTCCAGCAGGGAGGGGTGAGAGCCTTGGAGGGAGTCTCTCTTCCCTCCCCTTTGGCAGTGGATGGGAGGCATGCTTTAGCACCCCCAGCTTCCGGACTGAGCCACTGCAGGCATGTGGCTGCATTTTCTGGTTTAACAGAGAATGTCTGTCCACTTATTAATCAGTTTAAGCTGTGCAGCTTAGACTAAACTGCAAAGGGTGAATCAATTCAGGCTCAGGCTTTTTGAATGTCTGTCCCTAGCCCAGGAGTTCAGTGCACATAAACTGCTTTCAAAATGGCTGAACCCAGTTTAAGATATAGCATCAGACTTCACTGATTTAAGTTAAATCAGTTTATTAAACTTCTGTCCCAGATACCCTCCAGATTCAAGTAGGAAAATCCAGTGAACGTGATGCAAGTTCCATCTCTGATTTTTATCCTTTTGTGAGAAGCTGTTTTGTGAAAGCTTTTATGTTGTAGCTAAAATTCAATAGAAAATAGGATTATTGTGGAAAATATATTATAAAAATTAAATGGCAAAAATAAAACATGAAAGTCAAATGGGCCAGAAAGGAGTATAGGAGCCAAAGGAGTATGGGAACCTCATGGGATACAGATCCTTTGAGGCTCTATTCAAAGAGATGCCAGGATTTATATTTGAAAGCATTTTGAAAGCATTACTACTTACTCAGTGAAGAGGGTAGTATTTACCACAGAAGTCTGCAGAAAGTAACCTTTTTATGAAAATATTAATTTAGTCAAAAACCCAATTCTGCATTGAAAAATATTTTTGATCAAATATCATAAACTATGCTGAGGATTAGCTTTATATTTCTCATTCTCAGACTTTCAGGGACATTAAACTCCAATATGTTTTTGTAACTCAACTAAAACTTTAGTCACTGGATAGCATGATTCTTTTCTCAAGCCACACTTCCTCAAATCAGCAAAGGCTTCTGTACCAAGGTATTCACACAGGAGAGGTCAGGCAGATTTTCCATCCTTGTCCTTCCCTTCCATTCTTCAAAAGAGAATGTCACTCTCCAGCAGAGAGACATTATTTGTTTTGCAAAAACACAGAATTACATGTGCAATACAGTCAACACAATTGCTTAGACAAATTATGCAACAAAAATACAAGTGCATCTCACTAACTTTTATGTGCATAATCCACTAACTAGCAGTCCTGATAACTGCCCCTATAAATGTGCCATAGACAATTTGTTCATATGTTATCAAAAATGCATGGTTGTATTTGTTTTTAACTAACTCAGTTGGGGCATTTTATTAATGTTTTACTCTTTTTTTACTCTGTAAATAAACCTTGCTTAGCCCTGAACACACTCACAGAAAAGCTTTCCTTAGTTACTTTCCAGAACTGAGACTTTCATGCACCTTTTCTCTTCTGTTATTCCCTTCCACTTAAAGCTCTTAATCCTTGGTTTCTCTTATGATACAGTTCAAAAATGGTTACCAGATTCCTTCAAATTCTTCTAATTTATTTTCTAATCCACAGATTACCCTCTTCTATGCAGCTATTTCTATAGGAGGTGCAGTCCTTTTTTTCCTCTCACACAGAGCTTATTCTTTCAGTAAAGTTAACTAAGCTATATATTTGACACAATCCTAATTATCTATGATTTTAGTTCATTTTCAGTGAATATTGTCTGAGTTTGTTTCCAAAAAAGCTGCTTTTTCACTTCAGACTACTCTTAATTCTCATTTTTGACCAAGGTCAAGTGTTTTATTCAGTTCACTTGGTTCTTGCAGTTATTCTGAAACATTTATGCTTATTACAATATCAGATCAATCACTGATCTTTTCCACCTCTAGTAAGGGTCTGGTGAGCTGTGATGCCACTGACAAAGCAGTGAATTAAGGATGGAGTGGCAGCCTTAAATCTAATTTTCTTTGTTTCTGTTAGTTTTAAGTCAAACTGCTAAAATGATGCTAGCAGCAGGGAGGGTTTGGTTGCTTGTTTTTAAGGTCTGGTCTCTACTATACTACTTAGTGGGCATGTCTACACGAGACATTTACTAATTTACTCTGCAGCAGGATAGTACTTGAATATATAAGTAATGGCCTCCTGTAAAATAAAAGACTCCACAGCAGTGCCCAAGTAGACAATGGAGGGGCTGGCTGGGGCACAAGCGTGTTTCAGTGTGGGGGCTGCTGGCTGAAGCAGCTTTGTACCCCAGCCAGCCCCACCATAGCATGTTGAGTCAGGAGGAGCAGTCCTGGGCTGGCAGGCTCAATGTGTACAGGCAGATGCACACCCTGCAGTGATAAGTTCTGGAATTTATTGCTGTGCATTAATACGCATGTGTAGATGTGCCCTCTGGGTGTTAAAATTCTCATGGCTTTATAGTAAAATGTAGGACATAACATGATAACAGTGAGCTTATTTCTACCCATTGTTTTGTGTTTTATCTTTTTGCACAACATACAGTCACTTCCTCCGACAAACGGGGTGCATCTACACATGCAATTAATGCACTGAAATAAACTCCAGCACAGTTTGTGCCAGCGTCAGCTGCTCCTAGTCATAGCATTTAAACATGTGCCCAAGACCACAGCAGTCTGGGCTGGGGCAGAGCAGCCTTGAGCTGGCAGGAGGTCCAGGGGGTCAGCCTCAGACTGGCAGAGGGCCTGGGGGGAGTCTGTCCCAGGCTTCAGGTCCTGCCATTGGGTGGCAGAGCAGCTGGCTGGAGTATGAGGGTGCTGCAGTGTGGGGCTAACTGGCAAGCAGCCCCTGCACTTTAGCACCCTCATGCCCCAGGCAGCCCCTGTCACAATCTTCACATGCATTCGATAGCACATAAGTACTCTGCCATAAAATTGCACTGTCCCTGAATCTATTAGTCTACTCACACATGTAGATGTACCCAGGATGTATAAGACAAGTGACCAGTATAATTCGCCTCATACAGATATATAAACAAAAACTCTTCTCTGTTTTTTCAGTGAGACTTTCCCTACTAAAAGATGACTTGTAGATATGAGTTACAATGTAGCCTTTGTTCTCAACTTTCTGGATCTATTCTCCATTTAGCTTTTAATACAGGAAGCACCTTAGGCTTCAAGAATCAACTGAAAAATACACTAACATAGGTTCTCCTTCACAAACAATGGCTTATTTTAACACAGTCTTAAAGACAGGATCACAAAAAGCAGTTTAAAATGCATTAGGAGATTTTTTATTTAATCTTTTAGAGTTTGTGTAAAAGGTGCATAAACCTTTTGGCTTTTTAAAAGTACTTGTTTTTTAATATGAAGAATGTTTTAGGCTGGAATTTTCAAAAGTGCATATCATTGGGCTGTCTCTGGCTGTGTTCAGTGGTGGAGCAGTCAGAGAAAACATTCAAAACTTTAAAATCCCACCTATGGGGTCTAATTTCTCCTGTGAACTCACAGTGGAGATAGTGATACAGTGTCTGATAAGGCTCTTCAACTCTACCCTGCTTGGCCTTGGGATAATTTACTGTGGCAGAAAGCAACTTGAACGTATACTGCAGGCAGAAGACATTCTGTCACTAGAAATAAAAAATAATCCACTCCTCTCATCTCCACTCCTCATGATAGTCTGGAGTACAGGTTCCAGGCACAGTTTATTGAGGCGTAGTGACAGCAGTCAAAGAGCCAATACCCTCTTTCATAGACAGTCCCAGGATTTTAAAATGGTGGGTGTGGGAACACCAGCTGGTGCTATAGTGTGGCTGCACTCCCTCAGTCACAACTCCCCCCACCCACTGCAACCAGGGTAGGCAGGTGCAGCAGCCAGGGACTTATTTTAACTCCCCAAATCAGGTGATAATTCCTCCCTACTGAACCCTGCTCTTGGCACCTCCTCCCTTCCCCTCACCAGTACCTCTCCTCCCCTCACATTCCCCCAGCCCCCTTGCTTGCTCTCACTGCTGTCCTGGTCACTCCTTCCCCCACTCCAAGTAGGACTGCAGGGAACCAGACTGAGCTAGGGACCATGGTGTAACAAGCAGGTTCCCCATCACTGCTGCTCCCAGGCTGACTGGGAACCCTGGGAGTGAGACCAGCCAGGGAGGGGGAACCAGCCTGCTGCCACTGCTGCTGTCTCAGCTGAGGCCAGTTCCACATGCACTCTGGCTGGGATGAGGCAGAAGAAGCTCTGGAGCTCCCCCCCCCGCTGCTCACCTTCAGGGCAAGTGATAGCAGTGTGCATGGGAAGGGACAGGAGAGGAAATGCTGCTGAGCTTGGAGGGGAAGGAGCGGGTGCCAAGAGTGGGGGAATCATTCTTGCTTGCTTCAGGAACTTAAAAATTATCCCAGATGCTGCTCCAGCAATATGGTCTGAAAGAGGGGTAAGCATCGCTTCTGGATCTACCCTAGTCCTTCTATAACTACTCTACATACATCAGTTTTACCATGGCCCAGTATTAACCTTATTTTACTTCCAACCACAGGTTTACAGGAAATCTTAAGGCAATCGGGGTTTCTGCATTCAATTCATATTAGCAAGTGGATGCCAAATAGATTCATAGATTCATAGATTCATAGATTAAGGGTCGGAAGGGACCTAGTAGATCTTCTAGCCCGACCCCCCGCCAGGGCGGGAGAACAACAAAAAACCCCAGAAAGAGAAACGGGACTCAAATGAGTCCAGCCAGGTAGGCATCCAGCC
>NW_017728995.1:42027653-42039303 GCF_001723915.1 Gavialis gangeticus
CTTTCTCCTCTGACGCAACCACCAGATTGCCCAGCGTATCCTGCAGGGGTCCCACATTACCCGGCGCCTTCTTCATCCTCCCAATATATTTGAAAAAGGACTTTTTGTTATCCTTAATCTTAGACGCTAATCCGAGCTCTATGTCCGCCTTGGCCTTCCTAACAGCTCGCCTACAGGCCCAAGCAGAGGAGGTATACTCCTCTTTGGAGATTTCACCCCCCTTCCACCGGGCGTACGCCGCCTTTTTGGCAAGCAGGCAGTCCCGGACGCCCAAAGGAGCAGGGAACTTTGGTTACTGGTAGGATGAGGCACCACAAGATCTAAAAGCTGGTAGGTAGGGAACCCTGAAATTCATCTAACATGTAAAGTATGAAAAGGTTTCTGGAGGACTCAGAGAGGAAAGCCCCATTAAAAAGGGGGCAAATCAGCTATAGCTTTGGCCATCTGCATTCATTCCAGCCATCTAATCCTTATTTTTGGCAGTGACCTTGAGAGTAGTGTAGAGCCAGCATAGACATGCCTCCTGTTTCTTTAGTCAGTTATGAATTAGTTATATCTGGCAAGTTTGTAAAGGTTGCCTTCTGAAGCTGGAGGTAATTGTTTTTTCTCAAATTTGTTCCTAGTTAAACAGTTAACCATATTTTTATGCTGATCATGATAGCAAACACTGTTGGGAATGCCTGTCAATCAAATAAAAGATTCTGGCTTGAATGCTAAATCCTAGTAGAATTACAATATGTAAACGATATCATATAAGCATTAGAGCAACACTCGACTTGCAAGATTTTACAGAAGCTACACTGCTGAGTAAAGATAAAGATCCCAATGCTGCAAAGAACTCTCGTGCAAAAAAGTTAATTCAGGAGCTTACTCTAACTGTACAATCAATGGGATTTGCATATAAGTAAAGTGACACTGCAAGATTTAGTCCAAAGAGAGTTGGTAGTCCACATCAACTTTCTCTTTCCCATGTATGCACCAAACACTGAGTCCCAAACTATAATCTACAACCTGTAACATAGACATGATTCTGTCTGGTCAAATGTTGAATGTATCATTGCCTAACAGAAGAGAAGCTGATTATACAAGGCATCCTTTATAAAAGTAGGGCAGGTTGTTTAGCAAGACTCGTGCAACCCATTTGCAGTTGTAAATTTTAAGGTTTTAAGCAGGAATCAAACTCAAGAGCCAGCTAATTTCTGTATCATTGGTTGAGTTTGTGCATGTTGTTTTATTCCTTCTAGGATGACTGTTTGCTATATAATATTAATTAACAACTATATATTGAAACAGCAAAAGAAGCTGAATGAATTTTTGGTCTGCAAAAAAAATGTTACCCAAACCACTGTAATCTTTTGATGACCTTAAAACATGCCACAGAAGAGCATTGCTCGTTCTTTTAGACTTCATGCTGTTCCATCCAGAATTATAGATTTGCTTTGGAAACATATCTAATCAGGACAGCAGATTACCACTTAAGAGGTAGTGTATGGTGATAGTCATGTCCAGACCTACTGCTAGAAAAATCTTAGTGATTCAAAGAAATGAGTCTGGAATAGTACCTGAAACTGCTTAGCATAAAAAGAGCACACTAGGGATCAGCAGAAGTTAAAGGGCCTAATGTGGGCAAAGAGGAGTCAGAAGCAAGTGTAGCTCATTGTACTCTAATTACTGTACTGCATGAATGTAGTCCAGTCATTTTCACTGCATCATTTTCATGGCTAATGCATAGATGACATTTTCTTAATAGGTAAAGCTGTTTTCATTTGTACTGATCAAGGCTATCCCCAGCCTAAACTCTTGGGGGAAATTACAATTTAGAAGGGTAACAGTCATAGCTCAAAATACGAGGGTTCAGCATTTGTTCATATATGAAATGGGTATATTTAACTAAAGACGTTTTTGCCAACACCCATCCAGGCAAAACATAAATGCATGTAACAAATATTCATACAAAGGCAAGAGTGCAACCCATATGGTAGGGAGCATGAAATTACACCAGCCCAGATGACTTATAAAGCTCTTGGGTACACAAAGGTAGTAGGTTTGCTGCTCCACCCCTTAATTAAGAGCTACATACACAAATGTACTTGACACTGCCAGGCAGGCAGATTGTACAGGGAGAGAATAAGACCACAGCCTTGTGTTATTTTGTGTGCCAAGCCCCCACGCACCACAGACAAGGAGCACCCTTTCCATTAAGAGCAGGAGCTGTAATTGTGACTGACCTTTGCACAAGGATCACTAGCATCCTGTTACGCCTCTCCCTCCAAGCCTTCCACTGTCAAGTAAGGGCTTGGCATAAGGTGGTCACCTATATACCATACTCTGCATGGTATTTATTCATGTGTTAGGCGGGCAGAGTATTTAGGATTAGATTTCATATTTACCGTGAACTGCTCAGATAAAAAACAATGTAACAATAACCCATTTCTGGATAATTACTGGAAACTTTGGATCTTGTCTGGTAAATTAATTTGTTCATCCACACAGACAGAACACACAAATGTCAGGAATTATGGAACTTAAATTTCTGAGATCTCTTGGTTTTCAACAAAATAAAGAGAAGTCCTAGGCTCTAGATAATACTCCTTACTGCAGAATGTGTTCACTTAATTGGTAAGTCAGCATCTGCCACGAAGCAAAAGCCCCACACTTGTGATCCTTGAAAATGAACAGTCTAATTGGCAGCTGTTGTTTTGACTTGTCTCTGCTCAGAAGAAGGTGATCTCATAGATACTGCAAGATGTCAAAAGTTTGCATAGACATTATTAAACGAGAGAGATTGCAATAGAAATTAACTTTATGCCATCCGTACCAGATCATGAGAGTACAAAGAGCCTACTCCCTATAACAGGTGTCAGTCACATCCACAATCCTTCCGCTATAATTGTCTATGCTGGAGGTTTCTAAAGTATGTGGTACTGGTCTGTCAGAAACAGGACATTTGGGGTGCTTGTACACATGGTGATGTTACCATGTACATGTGCTGAAAATTTCCCTTTGTGTGGCTTAATGGCATCACACTTCACACATACGCAAGTTTTGGGGGTTTTAAATGCGTTTGCATTGTAGCAAACTAAACCATGTCCCGACATATTTTAGTCTGCAATGTTGCAATTTGAAACATTGCAGCCATTAATCTGTCAGCTCGCCCTCCAGCCATGGGAGAGGCAGACAGTCTCTGCTGTCCACTGAAAATAAGGATAAGGCCCCTCACTGCTTCTGCCTTCAGCAAGTGCCTGCGGCCACCAGGACACCCAGAAATGAGCTGGCTTGCCCCGAGGCAGGGCGAGGAGGCAGCAGGAGGGCAGCTGGATGTACTGGCAGCTGGAGAAGGTAGCAGTGACAGGGCACCAGAAGCCCAGGCATGCTCAGGGAAGAGTTGGATTGAACATCTCCAAGTTGGGACAGCACCCAGTCCACTTGCAGCCCTCTCAGCTGGCCCCAGAGGACACCACCACCATGGAGAGAAGGACCAGGGCCTCCCACAGCTCAGAGGCTGCTCAGCCTGCTGGCAATTAGCTCCCTGATATCAGGAGAGGTAAGCAGGCTCCATGAAAAAAAAAGGGATTGGGCCCCTCACCACTTCTGTCTTCAGCAGGTACCTGTGTCTGCCAGGACAATGACATATATACAGTGATAGAAAAATAAAACCCACCGTTTCAATTAAAAACTCACCATTTCAATTTAAGGGGCATAGATTGCAGCCCTGAAGGACTAAACCACCATCTTATATACAAGCGCCCTTGATCACTCAGTAATAAACCCTAAGTGGCATGAAGTGGACATGAGCACAAGCCCACCACATCACACTCAGACTGTTCCAAAACAGAGAGCTCTAAACCATCTGCTATACCCAACTGCTGGTCTCTGGAATCTCAGGGCCATGAACAGGAATCTGCATTTCTTTGGAGACAAATAGCAGCGGCACATATTTTTGCCGCTGCTATTTATCCCTAGACATGCCCCTGCACTTGTGCTGTACTTCAGGGCAAATTGCCCCAGGTCAGGTAGGGCAGGCTGCCTTACCTGGGATCCTAGGGGCTGCCAAGGGCTGCAGCAGCAGTTATCTGAGCACGCAGAGCCTGGCTAGCAGCTGGAGCATGGCTCTGGCCAGCCAGGCTCCAGTTTCAGGTGTCACATGCTGCTGCTACATGTGCCATGCTGGGTTTTTTTGGTACAGCTTTTTTAAACACCAGGATTTCCAAGTATCTAATTTTGTGACCACACTGCAAATATGCAGCATGTGCCAAATGCATTTTGTGGCACTTCAAAAGGCTTTCAGGTGCCACAAACCGCACATTCCTGCTCATGGGGATGAAGCCTTATAGTTTATTTTGTGAGGGGGAAGTTTAAATCAGGAGAAGGGCCATGTAGCCCTGCCCTAAGTTTGCTCCCAGAGTCTCTTGTTCCCTCACCCAGAGACAACTTTGTGTACCCAGATAAAGCAAACTCTCCACTGATAACTTTATCTTCCTAAAACCTTTGGGCAGGCAATGAATATCCACAGTATCAAAACAAAATAGTTACATGCTAAAAGGTATTTGGGTGTCAAGAGTACAAGATGCATAAAGGCAGGAAAACAAGCAAGAGGCAGTATGACTGTATCGTAGTGCTGAGGGTGCTCCTATGGGAGAAGGGTGGAGTCCTGGCTTCCAGTCCCAGTTGCACACATTATTTATGTATTGAATTTTAGACAGTTATTGGTTAAAGAAACAGAAACTACCCTGTATCAGTCTGATATTAGTCATGTCCTGTCAGTTCCTAAGGAACCACAAATTTAGGCTGATTTTAGGCACCTCCTAGCATCAGTTTGGATCACATGGAGCTTACAGAGGAGTTAGGCATCTAAATTCAGATGACTTCGGGGTTTGTGCACAAGCCTGAACCAAGATGCTAAGGCATTTTTTTTTCAGGCCAAATTGGAGGAGCCTCAGTAATTTTGCAACCTAAATTTCCTCCTAAAGGTTCCAGACTTGCTTACTGAGTCCCTGATGTGCTCCAGCTGTTTCACAGCCCTGTTGACTAACCCTTTCATTGCTGTTCAGAAATCTGGCCTGAACTTGGAGGATGCTGTAACCCAGGGGTGGGCAATTATTTGGGCCCATGGGGCACATAGGCAGTTTTGGGGAGTTGTCAAGGGCCAGTCAGCACCCTGTAGGCATCCCCTGCACCCAGCAACAGCTTCTACTCAGCTGCCACCACCACTGCCCCTCATTGTGGCCAGGCGAGTCCAGAGCAAGCATAGGGTGAGCCGGGGTTGTGCACACAGGTACTGGCTGGTCCAGAGCTAGTCTGCTGTGGCCAGAGAGGGCCCAGAGTGAGTGTGAACCAGGCCAGGGCTGAGTCAAGGCTGTGTGCATGTATCCCCACAAGTCTCCATGGGGTCAGGGCCAGCAGCAGTGGCAGCCTGAAGGAGCACCTAGGCTGCCTAGAAATAAAGTCCAGCTGCAGTCATCCCAGCCTCACTCTGCACCCAGGGGGTGGTAGGATGTGCCACAGGCCAGACAGTCCCTGTGTCAGGCGGGACCAAGGGACACACCATGGGCTGAACAAAGTCCCTCTGCAGGCTGGATCCAGTTGCAGGCCATATTTTGCCCACCTCTGCTGTAACCCATCCTACAGCTTCTGTTAGCCAGCTGAATAGACTACTTTCTTCATAAGCAATCTGCCCTCATTTCTAAACTGCTTTCATTTCTTCAGCTGAAGTTGTGTTACATGAACAGTGTAATAATTGCTGTCTTTAAAAATGCATTGGAATTAACAGGAAGCCTACAATAGTGTGCTCCCTACAGTTATTTGCATGTTTAGCTGAAAAAGCAGTAGATTGGTACGGTGCCAGATGCATTGTCTGACCAGATGTACCATAAGATCTTAAGAAACCCTATAAAATAATATAATGCTTTAAAAGAAAACTAAAGTTGATTAGTGTATAGGTTTAACAAGGAGAATCATAACACAAGAAAACCTTGATTTGCTGTAAGAGGAATTATAGTACCAAGTCCTTCAATCTGACTTTCCCAGCAAAATCATTCATTATCTGACTGATGTTCCTGATTACTTACCCATCCTAAAAATCATTCATCTGCATTTTTTTAAATGAAAATCTCCTTAAAATTCTGTTGTAGCTATGCCATAATTGTCTCCTAATTTTCAGCTACAGGCTGCAAGATGGATGATGAACAGCTAAGAAGCCCCAATACAAATAAATTGAAATCAAAAGGGTTTATGATGGTAGCATGCAAGTAATTAGCTGTATGATACAAAGTCCTTTATTTTTCACAGGAGGGGATACTGAATAGTGATAGGTGATTATCTGAGTACAGCATTCCTATTTGCATTAGAAATATAGATGCCCTATTAACAATAAAAAACCCATAGAGTGCCCCTTACAGAAATCTCTTCTGTTTATCCTGTTCTACACAACACTCTTTAATCTTCCTTTTTTTCTAAATAGCTACTGCAGCATGTCATCTTTCATGAAAGTGCCTAGTAGGCCTGCTCTGACCTAAATGGTTCCCATCAAGCATGTCTCCTGCTTTTATCAATTTTTTGAGGGATTAATCTGTGCTAGTATCCTTTTTTTCTGTGAATCATAATAGTATTTGGAACTTACAAAAATTGTGTTTTAGATCTTCACTTCTAAAAGAAATTTGCACTCATCATGTTTGGCACAGGAATAGGAAAGTGCGTATGTTCAAAAGAAATTTTTGCCATGCCCAATTGGATGTGAGTTATGCACCCAAACATTTTCTATTCAAATTGGCATTGTAAATTGTTTCTAGTGTTGCCCATCTTGCTGTAAAGAAACAACATTTTTGATGCTGACAGTCTGAGAGAACATAATGCCATATGCAAACCAGTTTCCAAACTGCTTCATTAAAGGTTTGACAATCTGTTTAAACATTAAACATTTTCTTTAAATATTAATAAACTGATTTGATTATTAAGATGATGGTTTACATTTTACTGCAAGATAGCATGCACCAGCAGTTGTCTGAGATGCACCAATTGGAATTGAAAGCTATGGGCCAAATTCCTGCTGGCATAATGCACCTCCAAAAGTGGGCATGTGCAGTATTTGTAGTGAAAGCTCCACTAATATATAAACTAACCTCACATCTTACTCCCTTTGCATGATCTATTTCCATTGCAGGGAACTGTATATAGAGGCCTCTTCTAGGACAAAATAGAGAGTGATATAAATAAGCAGATTGCACTGTTTTACCCCAGCCATTCCCCTCAATTTACTTTTTTGCATCCCATAAAAGGGGCGTGCAAAGTGACCTCTCCAGCATTTCAAAAACTCCATGCTGTTGGCAGCCAGCGTTCAGCTACATTCCTAGTTTTCAGGTGTGGGCCTATGCAAAGTGTCAGTTTTCATCCTTAATTCTGAAAGGCATTTCTTCATAGTGCAGTCATGGTGAAAATTACTTCTCAGTGTGTGCACTGAGAAAACTGTGTGCCATTTCTCTTCCTCATTAACACTGCCCCCATTGAGACTAGTCGGAATAGAGGAGGGGAAATCTAGTGTTTCTTTAATAATTATTTTAATCTAATTTAGAGCTATGAACACTAGTATGCAATAAGCATGGCTGTATCATTATTACTTGGTACCTTTTCAGAGCAGGACTAAGGCTGCATGGGTTGCATTTCCATGGTTGTTCTTGTTTAACCTTACATCTAAATTTCCTGGATTTATAATATTTGTTTCAGGGGCAGTTACAACATAACCTCTTATATGCACTCAAGTTTAACTCCTTGTTAACTCAAGGTTTACCATATGTCTCGCCAGAGATCCTGATTTTCTCTGTTTAATGATTACAAAATCACTTATAAAACCCCACAAAGTCTCTGATTAAAACCCCCAAAATCCGTGTTTGAATCCATGATTAAAATGAAATGCCACTGTGTGTGTGTGTGTGTGTGTGTGTGTGTGCGCGCATGTATATATGTGTGTGTGTGTATCAGTTGAACACAATGTTTTATTGATATATTTACCATTTGGAAGCCTACCCGTGCCTCGATCACTATAATGAAATCAAGTATAAATACCTGTAATTTTTAGCATTTGATTTTGGGTTTTTATCATGGAAGATCAGAGCTCCCCTTGCCCCCTTCACTCACCAGGACGCAGGTCCAGCTGTGACCACTGTTTTGTGGCACTGAGCAGCCCTGATATGCGGGTGCCCTGCTCATACCATTGTCCTTCACTCCCAAGCCACAAACCCCGCAGCCCTGCTGGTGCCCCTCACTCCCCACCCACAGCCCTGCCAATGCCCCTCACTCCCCACCCACAGCCCTTGGCCCAGCTGGTTCCCCTCACTCCCCAACAACAGCCCTCCAGACTTGCTGGTGCCCCTCACTCCCCACCTAAAGGCCCCACCCCGCCAGCCATGCTGGAGGGGCCCCCAGCTGCCAGGGCTATGGGGCCAGGGATCTGGGTTGCAGCCCTTTGCCCCCTGTAGCAGCACTCAGGTCCTGACTGCTGCAGCGGAGCTGATCATGGAGCCTGGCTCTCCGTCCCACATGGGCAGCATGGCCAAAGCAGAGCCGCTATGGTGAGGGGGGCAGATGTGGGCTACCCTCTGCAGACTCAGGGCACCCTGCCCTACTACCCTCCCCACAGGGCCTCCAGGGCCCATCAGGTGGTACCCGGCACAACAGGGGAGACTGGGCAGGGAAGCTCAGTGGAGCTCTGGGTTGCCATGGTGAGGGGCCCTCTGCCTGCCGAGCAGCAGCAAGGGGCACAACTCTGCACTCCCCACCCCTTGCTGCTGGGCAGGCAGGGGGTACCTCACCATGGTGACCCAGAGATCCCACCCCAGTCCTCACCCAGGGACTGTGGCCACACATTCCAGCCCTAGGCCCCAGCTGGCAGCAGCCCCAGCCCCAGTCCTGCTCAACTTCCTCCCTCCTTCACTATGGGGGTCTCAATTCCCCCCTGCCCCCAGACTTACCTGCAGGGAGGTGCTCTCCAGGCTGCCTGGCAGCCATGCGCATGTGTGCAAGCGCCCCCTGCCTGACTGCCCTTCCCCCCCCCCGCCCCTTGCAGGCTCGAACTCTGTCAGCCTGCAAGGGGAAACCCACTGTTTTCCATGTTTTTCTCCTTTAAAGGAGAAACTCTGGGTTTTTATCCTTAAAATGAGAAAATCCTCATTTTACCACATTTTTTCCATGGTAAATGGAAAACCCAGATCCCTATTTATCATGAAGACAAATTAATAAGGTTAACTCAAGGTTTACCATATTTATCATAAAGACAAATTAATAAGGTTTAATAATCTTTCCTGATGGCCTGGTCTAAGGCTCATTGAAATCAAAGGACTCCTACTGACCTCAGCAAGATTTGGATTATGTTGTGAGTGTCAGCTTCTGAATACACTGCATTAATAAAAATAGAAAATAGCATCAGGGTTCTATGGTGAGGTTTAATTATGTTCCAAATGTTTTCCACTTGAATTATTCTTTGTTTAAAACATTGTCACCTTTTCATTACTGTGCTATGTGATATCAGTAGATGGATTATCAATGAATGGCCTGATTACTAAATTAATTTCCACAATACTGTATCTATTTTGTATCGTAATACATAGTACAGTATTTGGTTTCTCCTGAATGCGAGCAGATTATTCCTTAAACCTTTTACCATGTTTTAATTATGAGAATATTTCTTAATAGGCTCCTTTGTCATAGCTTGAGACCATGTGAAACTCACAGGATTATGTCTCAATTTTTTCATAATTGCTCCTACAATGGGCAACATTGCATCATGTATAATAGCTTAGATAGATTTTTCTTGCTTTATAGTAGGGAATTCCATTGTTTGTGTATTGTTTGTTTATAAGAGATTTTAAAGAATTTTCTCACAAATGTGCATTGAGCTCTGCTCTGGTTAGAAGTTGAACAAGATTCAGAAAGCCATATTAGGTGACTGCATAAGAGTGAAGATTTGGAATGGTCTTCCAAACAAAACAGTAAGGGCATGAAGCATGAATTGCCTGAAGATGGAACTCACTGTACTTTTGGATAAGGTAGTTTGATAGGATCGTAGCATTCTTTAATTAGTAATTAAAATGTGATATTTGGATTCAAGTATTTGGTATCTTTATGGAGGGATTAAAAGAAAACTTTCTGTGTTGGGAGGTGTCTGGTAATTCCCCATTTCAGAGCTTCTGCTGGTCACCTGGAGGGGCCAACAAAAATGCTTTTCTTTCATGAATATATTACTTGGCTTTTTTCCTACTTTCCTCTGAAGCATTGGATAGTGTATTATCCAGCAGATATGCCTGTAGAATTCCCTCAGGAGGCAATCCCACCTCTCCTTTGGCGGACATTCCTGTACAAATTCAGCAGAATATTTGGCATCACCAGTCAACTGCCCTGTCAGAAGCACATCCGGTTGGGATGAAGTGTTTGCTTGGGCTCTATCTATATCAATGCCATGCAGTCTCCGTTCAATGTAAATACAGTTTTCAGAGAAGTTAAATTAGCCTGCAGGCCTTTCAATCACTTTTTTATGTTGCCCTCATATCCTGATGGGTAACGTAACACCTATGCAATGTATAAACAGGCAGTAGTGGACATGTCTACACGTCCATTTATGCCAGCTTAAATTTACCGTGCAGTAAATTACTGCACAGTAAACAGGAATAGGCCAGCATCTACACTTGCAGGCATTAAAGCTGTGTGTGTGGACTGACTTGGGACTAAAGTTAGTCCCAAGTCAGTCCACACACACAGTGTTACTGCACAGTCAGGTATCTACATGTGTGTTATTGTGCAGTAACTAATCAGGTGTAAATTTGATACCGATACCTGCATGATGCAGATATCAAATTTATGCTCAGCTTGGCATAAGTCACCATATTTACTGCACAGGACAAGCGTGCATGTGTAGACATGCCCAGTGAGCAAGGTCATTCCTATAATACCAGGAAGTGATATATCTGTGGAATTAAGGCATCCTACACCAGATCATCTTGGGAACCCTACATTTCTGAGTTACAAAACAATTTTGCAGACCACTAAAGCAGAAAGAGTTCCATCACTCACAAATGAGAATTGAAGGATTTGGTCTTATGTTAGGTGTTCCAGCAATATAGAGTTCCCTCAGCAGATGTGTTTGATAACAATATGAATAAGTACTACTCTCTGTTCTCTTCCTTGGAGGTATAAGCCCAAAGTCTCTGTCAAACACATTTCTAATTCAACTGAAAAAGAACTTGTTATATGCCTTCTCACATCCACGAGTTCTAAGGAAGAGCTGCGAGAACAAAGCTCAAATGATTTTGATAGCTCTACCTGAGATATATCAGTTCTTAATCATTAATGCTGTTTTAATTTTTTCCTATGGTATCTTAAAGATTTCCTAGATTTTTTCAAGATTGATTTTACAAGTTTCCATCAATTACTGAATCATTTTCTATCATGGCTTGAATGTGGCACTTAAAAGGTTTGACATACCTTCTCTTTGAGTTCATATCATTTTGCTGCAGGTAACCACTTTCTGGTAAAGTAGTATTTTTTGTGGCCAATTCCTCATTGCCTTGGATGGAAAAAATCAGCTTGTAATTAAAACTCATACAATATTAATGACTGTCATGGTGCCCAGAGCTGGCAAGCCAAGCTCACGGTCGTGGTCACG
>NW_017728995.1:42039314-42043110 GCF_001723915.1 Gavialis gangeticus
GTATTGGCAGCACCCAAATCTAATAATTTTCATTGACAATGACAATAACTCTAAAACCACCCAAAAATTCCTAAAGAAAACAGGTTCTGACATTTATATAAACCAGTTTCTACATCTAGTGGGAGATTTTTTAAAAGTCTCATCACACCCCTGCAGAGACCAGACTCCACACACTAGATGTTCTTAAGCTATATCCTTTTATCTTTCCAGAACAAAGACTTTCTCTCAAAACACCTTAGCTTTCTCTAGCTGCTAGCAAGAAGTCTAAGGGGCAGGCAGTTTCATCTCAAAGACCAGTTACAGACTGCATTAAAATGTTCTACTTGTTGAATAAACTACCAGTTCTGTCTGAAGTCGGAGAACATTCCACAAGGTCTCAGTTGACATTTTTGGCTTATTTGGGAGGGATTCTTATCTCCAAAATCTGGTGAGTGGTTTCCAGAATTCAGTTCACATGCAGAGCAATTCTTTAGATCGGGACTAAATTGCCCACTTTATTCAGGGGCAACTGCTAGTTATTCAGTCTTCATAACTTTCAACCTTTCTGAACTCTACTGCCCAGTGAGGGAGGGCTGACCCCAACCAACACCCCCTTTTTCCCACAACAGGTACGAGCCCAGCACACCCTAACCAGTCTATGCACCCTATACTAACTGAGCACTAAGTACCAGCCCAACTCCTTCTGGCACATCCCAATTCAGTAAAACACATGCAAGATTTTGGTCTTTTATTTTTTATTATTATTCTTTTTTTATTCCTTTCTCTTTACTTTTGCCTATGTACTTCAAACAATTGTTTTTTCCCCCCAAGACTTCTTCTCCCACCTGTGGCTCCAGCTGGCTACAGAGTGAGGAAAGCCACAGCTCCCACACGGTGGTTTCTCTGCCTCCAGGCTGCTTACCATTCTCCCCACTCTTTTCCCACACCAGAGGAGGGATAGAGTCCTGGTTCCTGTCCACCCCTGCTCACCAGTGACAAGTCACAGTTGTGCAGGGCTGAGACAACATTAATTAAGCAATAACCTGTGACTGCTCTGTAACTCTTCTAATTTTATGATGGCATAACATTCCACAGATTTAAAATGTTTTAAAAGAAACCTGTAACAGCACCCTTACTCAAATAGTTTGTATATCTTGGAGTGGGCTCTGTATGGACAAAAGCATCCTGAATACAGTAAGTAACCTCTCCATCTGGGCCAAGATTTCACCTTCTAGATTTTGCATTCTAACAGTACCATGTGTCCACATTTTATGTTGTTTACCTGTCAGTAGTCTTCATCTCCTTTGTCCTCTTGTTATTTTGTCATCCACACTTTGCTTTACATACAAACGTGCATCGTATACATATGAACATGCACAAATATTGTGTATTTTGTATAAAATATACACACAGATGGCGCATCCAGATGAGCATGCATGTGAGGTTTGCAGCACTGCAAACCCATCTGCAGTGCTGCAAACCACATGCACTGCACATGCACACATGTGCCATGTGGGGATTTTTTACACCATTCTCCTAGTGTCAAAAAAACCTGCACCAGAAAAAGCATGGTGGTGCACATGGCAGCAGCATGTGCCACCCAAAATCGGAGACTGGCCAGCTAGATCCATTCTCTGGCCGCCAGCCAGGCAACATGCACTACTATTTGTCCTTGGGGAAATGCACATTCCCACACATGGGGACATGCCCATACGGGTCTCTTGCTTTCTTCTCCTCTCTGCTGAGTTAATATTCTGATTTGTGCTCTATATTACGAAGGAAAAGCTTATTAAAGAAGAGCTCAGCAGATGTAAATTAACAGATTTTTATTAAATCATTCTAGTTGCCATCAGACTATAACAAAGAATCATCATGCCAGATCCAACCAGGGATCCACCTAATTCAGTGTTCTGTCTCTTATTGTGACCCGTACTTGGAGCTTCAGAAGAGGTGCGAGTAACATGGAAGAAAGCAGTGTCAGAGTCCCTGGATTCCCAACCCATGGTACCCACAGGTAATGGACCAGGCTGTGGCACCATCAGAAAGCTAGCCATGCACCTGCTTCAGCTCAGCCTCAGCCCTCTACTGAGGTTCCTAACAGGGGATCAGATGATCTGGGAGAACCAGTGGGAGCTACAAGACCCTGATGGGAGAGCTACAAAACCCTTCCACTTCCTGCAAGGCCTTGTCTCTATCAATATTCCCAGTACTTCTCCTTTGGATCACCTCACCAGACTTCTACTTCTGCCCTGACCCCCTTCCTCACTCCTGTATCACCACTGTATTGAACCCAGCCTTGCTCTGACCTTGTTCCTGGCTTGGCACTGAGTACCTTGCTTCTGCCTACACTAACCTATGTATTGGATTCCCTAGCTCCTGACCTCTGGCTTGGCCTAGACCACAGGCTTTCTTAACTCTGGCACTTGGTCTGACACCTGGTACTGTGACTTTTAACTTAGCTTCTGAACTAATGGTATTGTCAACCCTCAGTTTCTGAACCATGATCTCCTCATTCCCCATCCCCGCTCCCCCATGTCAGGGTCACACCCATGATAGAAAGTTATAGACTGATGTACATTTTCATTTCAACCCCAGTCATTAGAATTTAGTTCATGGGCAACAACATGGCTAGATCAAAGAATGGTTGTATAATGTTGTTGGGCTGTAGTGCTATCAATCAATGCAAGAATGACTCACAAAGAGGAGTTATGTTGTAACCATGGTGGTCCAGGAAACAGGATGTTTTGTGCCCCGAAGTTGCCAAACATCTCTCCCAGTTATACAGTTGATCCAATAAAAGATGTCACAAAAAACCCTGGCCTCTCCAACCATGTGCTGTCTCTGGGGGGGAAAAGATTTTGGCACACCACTGCAAGCTGTGGTACTGTCTGACCTCAAAAGCTAACTAGAATCAGTTCACATCAATACCAAGATGGGAGACCTCAGTGAAAACCTATGTGACATAGAACAGGCCATGGGCAACTGAGTAGGTGACTTAGTTGGCAATGTATTAAAATGAAGCAGCATAGTGTTAGAGGCACTGTGCTGCCCCAAATGTTGTAGATAAGGTAAAGCCAAGGTTCTCTTGATGTATGACACTTAACACATCTCATGGGATGTAGACGGGAGCTACAATTAACATTGTCTAAAAATATATGTAGAACATACACCAACGAAACAAATGTGGTGTTTTCTGCATGTGGAATTTGCATTAGGACAGAAATCATATTCATGGGCAACAGGAATTTTTTGCAGTCCTGTTTCCATCATTCATTTCAAAAGAAAAGATACCACAAACTTCTTAAGAATACTCTTTTTTTTCATTTCCATGATAGGCTCAAGGTACTTGTATTGGATGCTAGCTCCTAATATTTCAAAGACTGTCTAAATAAGTATCTTTCAAACACCCAAAACTTGGCAAGAGGAGAAAATTGTTTTTGAACTCACTTCAAGAATTAATATTAGAGAATAGAGGGTTTTTTCCTCTCAGCATACTGAAGCTGAATAAATTGCATTCAGTCTCCTTAGAAATGGAATTGATTGCTGGAGGTTAGTACTATGATGGCTAGTCACAGGGAAATGCTCTGTGGTGTTAAGAGAAGGAGATGAGACTGATTCAGTGTTTTTCTTTTAAAACATCAACAGCAATCTGTTCCTCTAATACTAACATAAATGCAAAACCACAAAAGGCAAATAGATATTAGTTCATTGCGACTTTAAGGACAGTTAGATTGCAGAGATGATATTAGCTACTTTTCACTCTACAAAAGGAAAACAGTGATGTCTTATACTGTTCATAGTCTTCTTTGTTCATTGG
>NW_017728995.1:42048110-42062092 GCF_001723915.1 Gavialis gangeticus
GACAGTTAGATTGCAGAGATGATATTAGCTACTTTTCACTCTACAAAAGGAAAACAGTGATGTCTTATACTGTTCATAGTCTTCTTTGTTCATTGGGGCTAGGGACAGACATTCAAAAAGCCCAAGCCTGAATTGATTCAAGCTTTGCAGATTAGTCTAATCTGCAGAGATTGAACTGGTTTGCAAGTGGATAGACTTTTCATTCTGGAAATGCAGGCATGTGCCTGCAGTGGCTCAGGTCAGAAGCCCAGGGTGGTACAGCAGCCCTTCCCTTCCATAGGGAAGCTGAGCTGGAAGGGGGAGGGGGAATGGGTAGGCCCAGAGTAGGCTGAGGAAGGGTTTAAACCCCAGCCTTGGTCTGTTGGGTTTGGAGGGTAGAGGAAGAGGGAGCTTGGCCAGACTGCTGTGGCAGGGGAGGAGGAGGAGGAAGAGGGGACAGCTGGAAGCAATCCTGGCACAGCGCTGCCTGGCCCCAGATGGGAGCTCTTCCCCCTCCTCCCTCTCCCCCACCACTGCAGAGTGGGGAGGGGGACTGTGCTTGGTGCTGGGGGAGGCTCTTCCCCCTCCTTCTTCCCAGCCCACCCCCATGCTGTGGCACCTCCAAGCTGGTCCAGGTAGTTAATTCCTCCCTCTGTCTCTATTGTCCTGCAACTGGGGTCTGCCAGCCCCCGGGAACACTGCCACAGCCCCCTCCCCACTGCTCCCTGGCAGACAGGAAGACCCCAGCTGTGGTGGGGAGAAGGGAAATGAAGGCAGAATTAACCCCCTCCCTGCTCACTTTGCCTTAATGGGGCCTCACCAGCCAATGTCTTGCCACGTCCTGTCCCTGCTCAGGCTAGAAAGCAGAGGGGCAGGGCCAGTCCTACTCTGGAGCAGAGAGCACAGCACAGCCCAGAGAGTATGCTGGGATGCTGGAGGACTCTGGTTTAACTTAAACCAGGAAGGAGTCTGGGACAGACATTGCATAAACCGGTTTGAGCTCAGTCAGTTAAGTCTGATACTGCATTCGACCAGGTTTATCTCAAAACTGTCTCAGCCATTTTGAGACTGGTTTATGTGCATTGAACGTCTGTTCCATTGCCAGTTTAAACCAGTTTCTGATCACTTAAACTAGTTTATGTATGTTTGTCCCTAGCCTGTGTGACACAGCAAACTGAAATTGACTTCAGCAAAGCCAAAAATGTATTTCTTCCTTTTCACTGAATTTTTTTTTAAGTTATATTTTTACAGCTCTCAGCTCTTAGACTCCAAATTCATGCCAAGATTTTCACCTGGTTTGTCCCTGGGATTTAATACCTCAATTGGCTAAATTCCCAAGAAATTCTGTTCTGGATGACTGACAATACAATATCATAAATAATAACTGAATTTAATTTATAACAATTATTTTGGGTTATGTGGGTTCCTGTTGTTCCTAAGTATAGTTAGAAGTTTTATAACTTAGGTTTATGAGATTTTATCCTTTATCACAAGTCTCTGCCCTACTCAGCACCCTCTTTAGCGTCCATTATGATGACTGTCCACTGACCTGTCAATCAAACAAGTAATCCTAGGCAGTTTACAAGTAACCCCAAAGGATGGTCATTTCATTGCCATGGTCATTCTTTGACCAGTGAGTAGATCTTCTGGTAATTACTTCTTCAAGGTAGTGAATAGTTCAGTTACTCTCAAACTATGGTCAGACCAGTTTTCAGCAGAGCCTTTCCTAGTGACCGCTTAGCATAATATAATGTTAAAATTGTTTCAAATGCATAGTAATTTTAGCCACTGCCATTTCTTATTAGCGCCCAAAGTTGGGACACTTTATTAGTTATATTCACATTCAGGTGGAATTATGGGTACTCTATACATGTAAGCCTTAAATATCTCACTAAACCTTAAATTACTAGCCAGTTTTAAAAATGTTGTCTTTATTTTAAGAACCAAGTAATGATTTGGATTGTAAGTTTTCAGGTACCATCTGCTACTTCATCATTCCTGTCTAAGCCATCCCAGAGAAGTATTTGTCTAACTTGCTTTTAAAAACTTGAAAGGAGGAAAATTCCACAACCTCTCTAAGGAATCTTTGTCCAGTTCTTATCCATGCTCATAGTTAGCAAGTTCATCCTAGGATTCAACCTAAATTTCCCCTGTTTCAATTTAAGATGATTGTTCATTGTCCTGTTCCCTGCAGCCACAGAAACTAGTCTATGACCAGTCTCTTTATAATTATCCTTCACATATGTGAATATTATTATCAAATCCCCTCTCAGTCTTCTCTTCTCTGGACTAAATAACTCCAAATTTTTCATATAAGCCTGCCTAGTAGACTGACTCACTACCACCCTAAATGCTTAATAGCATTGAAAGGTTTGGAGTGAAAAAACAGTGCTGTCTAGGAGTATTCCCTTCTTAAAGTGTTTTACAGAATTAAAAAGATAGGGAAACCACAGCCTATAGGTTAGGTTACTCCAGGAAGTGTTAGAATTAGAATGAATTATTACCACGTGGAGTCAAACCTACTGAGGTCAATAGAAAGACAGCCAATGGATTTTTTGATCTGACCATAGCATCTCCAATGCTCACCAAATCTTCCTACCTTGTTTATCAAGGAATCAAACAGATTCAGTCTCGGATACTGTACTATGTCGCTCACTTGTCAATTCTTGACAAAACAGAAGGAGAGCAGTCATCTTTAAAAGTTAATTTTTAATAGTTTTGTAAGATTTATATAGAATATAAACATTCCTGACTTTCATCCATCCCTTAAACCAGGGATCTCAAAGATATGGTCTGTAGGCTGGAACTGGACTATAAAACCATGTTATTTGGCCTGCAAAACTCCCCATGGGCCTCACAATATGCCAGCTGGATGTGCGGTAGCAGAGTTAATTGTTGTAGCTCCTGGAGCTGTGGCAATTTATATTGGTGCTGCTTGTTGCACCATCAAATTGCCACACAGGGAGTTCCATGGGCTGCATCCAGAGCATGAAGCCATGTCTTGCATGCAGGGATGCCCACGGGAGTAGAAATGAGGCAGCTGCACTCCTCCCATTGCTAGTACTCCAGAAGTTGCAGCAATTGATGATGTCAGTACCAGATTTCTGGACCTGCAGACTCAGCCCCTCAAGCTAGGTGACATGACCCCAAATTCCAGATCTAACCAGGGCTAGGGACAGAAATTACACATAAACCTGTGTAAGTAATTGGAAACCAATTCAAATCTGTGACACAGAAGAAGTTCAGTGCATATAAACTGCTTTCAAAATAGCTGAAACCATTTTAAGGTAAACTTGGATGGAGGTAGTATAAGATTTAACTGATTTAATTTAAATTGGTTTATTGAACTTCTGTCCCAGCTCCCCTCCAGATTCAGATTAACTCAGTCTCCCAGCCTCCCAGGATGCTTTGCATCTCCCCCACAAACCTCCCCCCCCCCTCCCCCTTGCAGGGTGGGAAGGCTAGCCTCGGCCCAAGCTGTCTCCCCCAGCCCAGTGGGAAGGCGTACTCTAGTGCCTCCCGGCTTTTGGCCTGGCCACTGCAGGCACTTGTCTGTATTTCCAGAATCAAAAGTGAATGTCTGTTCACTTGTTTATCAGTTCAGTTGGTGCAGCTTAGACTAACCCAGGAAGATTGAATTGATTCAGCCTCAGACTTTTTGATCATCTGTACTTAGCCCAATAGATTGGTCTCATGCTGTGGATCTGGTTTGCAGGGCCAGATGGGTTCGACACCACTACCTTAAACCACTTTAGAAGTTCAAAACATAATGCTTTTTAAAACCATTTTTCCAGCTTTTCTTGATTTGGCTTAGTTTGGGCCTGGAATCAAAAGGACTTAAAAATCCACAAAAAATCACTCATGATGATGATTCTGCACAGCACCAAAATATCAGCATACAGCCCATTCTCAGAAGAGACACTTTTCAAAGAGGATTAGATGATCCATGTAGCTTTGGATGTTTTCCCTCCCTTCTCCATAACATTGCTTTTTTTCCTCTGTTTTAGGTTCCACGTTCAGTAAATCTGATGTAGAAAAAAACCTTAAAAAGTGACATGCTCATTCATGTCATATATACAGACTTAAGAGACCCTGCTACATGTTCAGATCTCCTCTTGATAGAAACCAGCTATAGAGTTGTTATGCATTTTCAAGCACTAACTTTGTAGCTGGTTGGGTCTTTTTATAGCTCAGTAGTCATTTTTATGGTGTGATAATTACTTTGTACATGTGGCTGCTCTATATTTATTGTGCAGTTAACTAGTTAATTGTGTGATAATTACTTTGCACTTGTGGCCAGTTTTACTTTGCACATGTGGCTAGTCTACA
The DNA here is from genome assembly GCF_001723915.1 of Gavialis gangeticus. Classification (NCBI taxonomy): domain Eukaryota; kingdom Metazoa; phylum Chordata; order Crocodylia; family Gavialidae; genus Gavialis; species Gavialis gangeticus. The sequence continues at coordinate 42,052,419 of NW_017728995.1, forward strand.
TTTATTGCACAATTAACCAGTTAATTGCATAATATATGTAAGGTGTAGCAGTATTAGTCACAGTATTTATATTTCATTAACTGCATTAGGTTATTCAAAAAAAAATTGGCTGTAGAAATGCTGGACCCTCACTTGGGCCTAAAGTATAGGGGACTAGTATGCTTTTACTTGAATATTTCCAGAATTTGCAACAGTATTATTTGCATCAATCCTAGTTCTACTTCTGCCTCCTCATTGTTGTTAAAGATGATCTCTAAAAGAAAAGAAATGTTTTACCTTTTCCTGGTTGACATGTACCTTCTATATGAGGAACAGAAAATCATCCCTGTTTCTTATTACCCTATGAATATCAGAAATAGAAAGAGGTAGTCACATGTGTTAATCTGAAATCAGTTAGAAGGCAGGGGCAAGCATCCATGTGTGCGTGGACGTTTGGTTCCCTGGGGACAACTAACAGCAGCTCACCTTGTGTAGCTGCTAGTTTTCCCCACAGAATGCCTGTGCCACACATGCTCTGGCACACAGTAGGGTACCCTGGGTGGGGTAGGGGAGGCTGGGGCCATCACTGAGCTGGCCCCCGCAGCCTTACCTAGGGTCCTGGGGGCCTCCCAGGGCTGCAGCAGTGGCCATCTTGCCACGCAGAGCCTGGCCAGTAGCCAGAGCACAGCTACAGCCAGCCAGGCTCCAGTTTTGAGTGGCACATGCTGCCCTCATGTGTGCTGCTCCATGTTTTTTTCCACAGGATTTTTTGACCCCTGGACATGTCTGCTGTGCCACATACCTCACAGCCATGCTCATCTGGATGTGGCTTTAGAGACTGACTAGTTCAGAGAGACATAAACTTCCATAGGCAACAGCCTGCTTCATCAGATGCATCTAGCCTCTAAGGTGCAACCTTGCCCTGCCTTTTGCCTAGTAAGTAGCCCTTGCTAGTTTTGCAGGGGATCCTTGGGAGAGTGAAACTAGGGGTGGCATCTTTCTTGAGCCTTAAAGACTGAGATTAGAGCTGAGTGACTTTCTTGCAGCAAGTATCTTATTCACCAAAAATGCAATTTGAGGGGCCCTGTGCAGGCATTATATTTCCATTGGGAGAACTGCCACTCTCCCAGTAGAAACTAGGAGCATACAAGCATTCATTCAATTTCTCCCAGGGGAAACATGGCCCCTCTGGGAAAATAATCTTCCAGAGATAATTTTTTTTTTTAGTTTTTCTGGCCAGGCAAAGGACTGACCTGAATCTATTATTCCCCCAGATCTATTTGAGGTATTTGAATTGTCTCTCCAAAGGGTTTGTCAGATGTTTTATTCCCTGTATTTGGAGTGAGAAGAAGATTTATCTTTTGTGTCACTGTACTTTTCATTATGGCAAAGGTACCTGGGATTTGGGATGTGTGCTTCTGTACAGTGCCTAGAAACAGAAAACAATCAGTTGGCATGAAATATTAAAGCTTCCTAGAAATCCAGTTTCAATGCTGGTAGAGTTAATGTAATCGCTCATCTAATACTACTCATTTTACTTTTGGGGTTTTTTTGATACCTTAAAAACAGGAGACATTATTGTCAAACTTGGGTGCCTAAAGTGAGGCACCAAAATCCATATACAGCTATCTAATCTTAAGTAGCTGATGGGATTTCCCCACCCGCAGAGTTCCCATGCAGCACCTTACACTAACACCAGAGGAAATTTCAGATCCACAAAACCAAATCAAATCAGACTGTCCAAAATGAGATACCTAGGGTGTTAATTCCCTCAACTGGTGTTTTGGTTTGAACCCTTTTACTTAGACATCCCTCTGCTCTGCAAAGGCATTCTAAGCCACATTACATTTTTTATGATTCCCTTGATGTCTGTGGTAAACGCTTTCTTTCTCCTGGTTGTGGTAAGCAGTGTGTTGCTTGCCAGCAGTTCACCAAGCGGGCTTCAGCTTCCAGTCCAGTCATGTTATTTGTAGATTGTCAGTATACTAGTGGGGAATGAACAGCACTATAAACATGCAAAATACTATGGGTCATTCCTCTCCCTTGCTACCTGGAAGGGAGAGGAAATAATCCTTGCTTTGTTCTTTTTTTCCCCCCTTTTCCCCAAACAGAACTCCCTGATCCAGGATCTTGTAAAGTATCTGCAAGAGTCTCATTCCCTTGGGTTTTTTGCATGTTTGCCATTTCTAAAGAGCTAGGTCTTTAAAACTGACATCTAGATGCAACTAAACAAAAACTTATCCCATTCTCACAAATTTTAGTTATTTTGTATGATTTCTACATCTAAGCTGCTTACCCTAAAAATGAAAAGCATTACATGACTATGCTCCAACTATTCATTATTGCTGACATTTTGCCCACAGTAGAAAGGATTTCTAATGATAGCTTCACATTCAAACCTGCTTTTTGTGATTTTGAAATCTCTAATCAAATGAGAAAGATTAAATAAAGCAATTAAAATGTAATAAAGGATTCTAGAGTCCACAAAAAAGTGGTAGTCTGCATTCACTGTATTGTAATATAAAATAGTCAGGCAAAAGTAATTTTCATCAACTATTGATTTATCAATATCCTTGACTTCATGAAAAATTTTTGATAGCTGCTTCCTAATTAAATAGTGTTATTCAAATGTAATAAATTGTATATCCATCACATAACATTGACTGCACAGGATGTTAATAGCCCTCTCTTACCTCCAAATCTTTCCTAATATCCAGTACAGTCAATATTATACTCTGGGTTCTCCTGGCTGTTGTTGGACTATTAAGTTCTTTCTGCACTACTCTGATGTCATGCAGAAATATATGCCTGCAAAATTTAACCCATAGGCAGCTGACATTCTTCTATCTTGCTGAACTGTTAAGTCAATGCAGCAAAATTAGTTAGGTGGGTATTTAGACTTGGGTGATTTTTTTTCAGAAAACAGCAAATTGGTTTCTCCCTAAACTATTGGTGAATTTGAGTCAAATTCTCTGAATAGTGTGTTCTGGAAAAAACATTTTGGGGATGGATTCATGAATCCATTCTTATCAAGTAGCTCAGCTGTTATAACATTCATCCTTAGTGATGTAGGCAATCTACTTTTAGTTCCCTTCTCCCAGCGTAGCCTTGAATCAACATTTCTTATCTCTCAAGAGAGTGACTGAGGTACTGTGCCAGAGTGGGGAGGAACTCTCAAGCTCTTTTTGGATGGTTTTCAAGTGTGTGTAAACACTTGTACATTCTCCGGAGCAGGGACTGAACCCCAGGCTCCTCACCTGCCAGGTGGGCACCCTAACTGCCAGACTAGGATGTGACTTTTTAGACAAAAACAGAGTAGTTCCATCCCAAAATAAGCAGTATCCTCTTACAATTGTGGCACTCTCTTGGAGGGAGAAGATGTGGTTTGAGGTTCTAACGCAGGGGTGGAATTGAACTAGGGTGTTCTATGTCTTTGGTGACTCCTCCAATTGTGGAACGCAGGTGAAGAAGGGGCATTGCATCCTTCCATCAGCCTTGTATTACTAGCCTTGTACTAAGTCTAATTTGGGGTTGAAAGGCAAAAAACAGAATAAAATTTGAAATCAACTCAAGCCACATCAAAATTCTTTCTGGCTTTTCAGCTTGGCTGCCGAACTACTAAAATAAATAGTTCATGAAACTCTGCTGGCATCTATAGCACCCTGGGCTTAATGTCTAGTATCTAGAGTTAGGAACACAGTTTTGTGGGCATAAATAGCACAACCCTGATAGGGCTATGTTTTAATAAGGTTTTGTTAATATCTATCCAAAAGCTTGATCAGGAAAAAAAACTGTGTTTACTACTCACTGAGCTAAGCCTTAAATTAGATGTATGGATTGTTTTTGGTACTATTGTAACTTACCATTCGAAAAAACAACTTTGAGAATAGCAAAATTCCACCCTCACTTGCATTTAGACTTGCTTCAAATTTCCCCTGATGATATCTTACTTCATCTATCAGTAAAATATCTACTCTTTTAACAGTGGTGCAAATTTTAAGGATATGTACTCCTTTGATTGCATTTAGACCAAATAATCCTAGGAAAAAGTAATACATTGGACTTTCATCCTTCAGGCAGTCACACATCTGTGTAATTTTACTGGCATGAGTAGTCTCACTGTTTGTTTGAAAAGCCATATTGATTTTAAAGTTATGCGTTTATGTGCATCAGGATCTTAGTATTCAATTATGTAGGGGAATATTCAGCTATGTACAGACATTCAAAGCCTGAAGCAGAACTGATCTAAGTTATGCAATTTTCTGTGCAAGTGGTGTAGTTTAGATTGGTAGTGTACAGAACACGCTTTTGCCCTTTGGTGGGGGTGCAAATCTTAGGCTAGGTTCTGCCATTTTTAAGCCAGTTTACATGTGCCAAATTTCTGTTGTGCTATGGGTATAGACCAGTTTCCAATCACTTATACCAGTAAAAGTGTAATATCTGTACCTAGCCAAAGAAACCATATATAAAATGGGCACCTAAATGATACAGCTCAGACAAAAGGGGTATTTTTAAAGGAAATATTGAGCAGTACACCAGTTTTTAAAAATTGAATACCCAAGGACAGTATAAACTCCAGCAGCAAATGGACATTCAGATCAGATCATTTTCAAAAGCTTGCTGCCACTTTCCTACTCTTTGTCTCCATGCCCTACCTCTAAAATAGCTACAGACACAGCAAAAGTCCTTTTGTGTGGGATCTGTGACAATTTGAGGAATACATTGGTGTCAGAACTACATCCTTAAGTGTAAATACTACACTCCACTTACAAGAGTTAGTTGGAACTGGTTGTTTTCTTGTACTTAGATTCATGTTACACAATGTTGAGACACTGAATGAGGCAGTCCTCTGCCAGAGTTGGTGACAGTGATTACTGAACATCATTATGGTCCAGGAGTACCTCGAAGAAAGACAATTTTCTGAAATGAATAATGGAGCAGTTAAATGCTCCACCAAAGCTGAAGCTTTCTGGAAATAGAACAAGTGGAGAAGATTTATACAATTCTTCACTCTTTATCTTCAAGTAGTATGTGGCAGCAAAAAGGCAACAGCCAAATGGTAGCTTTATTTTTGGTAATGCTTAGCTCTGAAGCCCCTGCTGTTTTTAATCATTTTTAACTCAGGAAGAGGCAGCAAACTATGAAACTCTAATACAGAAAAGTGGGTACTGCACCCTACACAAAAATTAAACATAAAAGTGGTATTGTGGCAGGGCACTGCTTGTGCCTGCCACTTTAAGACCAGAGCCAAGCAGCCAGCAGGTGCTTGATTGTGGCAGCCATTTTGACCCTGGCTGCCTATATAAATAGTTCAGTTCCCTGCTGGCTGGCCAGGCAGCAACATTGCCTGGCTGTGAGGCTTCTTGGAATACCCTGGAGGTAAAGGAGGAATCATAGGGAATGGTTTAGGAGGCTCCTGGTCCTGGGCATGACCTAAAACTGCACCCTGCCAAGAGTGGGTGGCCTGGTGGGGCTCTCAGTAGCACGGGAGCCCCCAGGAAATGCCAAGCCAGTTACCACCCTGGTAAAAAGCAGGTTGGGGCACCTTAACCCCAGCTCGCACAACCAGGTGGGTCACCCACTAGTGGGGCCCAGAGAGCAGACCCCAGGAGACAGAGTAAGACTAGAGACTCAGTGACCTGATAGAGAGAGTACCCTTGACTGGTCAATGCTGGGGCCAGGACCAGACCAGTTAAAAGCACCGGGGCCCACCACAAGGGATGCCCAGAGCTAGGAGGACCTGGGGTTTCCGACTGGCCGTGGAGGTGAGGCCAGGGCCTGTATGGCCAAAGGTCCCAGGGGGACCACGCCCAAGAGGGGAAAATAGTTTCAGGGTGCTAGATAGCCTGAATGATGGCAGGGTAGGCTGCCTGAATCGAGGGATCTTGGAGGGGTCCTGATAGGAGGATTCTGGGGCCCAGTGTGGGGCTGGTGAGAGTAACAGCTGGATGCCATCTGTGAGGCATGGGCTGCGATGTAGGGGAGGTATGGAGCCACAGATAGCGCCCCCTGGCATCGGGGCAAGAAATGGGCATCCTCCCACCTAATTAAGATCTTCAATTAATTAACAAAAAAGGCATGGCAGGCAGGAAGGTGGGTGGTTGGCCCAGAAACAGGTGGGCAGGCATAGGAAAAATCAGCCCCAAGAAGGCCCCCTGTTACAGGTATGTTTCTAAAGAAAGAGTACAAAAAGAAGGAGAAAATATAAAATAGTATTTGACTGATTTAGGGCCAGATAGGTAATTTGGCTATCTTAGGGGCTGATTACCCAAGGAGATAAGAAACCATATTGTGATTGCACCTGGAGCAAAATGCTCAGGCTACTGGAAGATCCATAATTGATCATCAACAAAGCAATTAGAATGTGCCACGCAAAGTAAACCATTCTATCATAATGAAATTTATCAATAATAAACAGTGTCTTGACTTTGTGGATATGAAGGAGGATCCAAAATACTGCAAGAAAAGAGATTAAAGGAAGAAAGGCACTCAGAATTTAAATCTGGATTCCACAAGAACAATATGTGAAGCTGAATACATGCTAGCAGAGACACAAGCCAAGATGATGCTCAGAATTTGGAAAAATGTGCAACCACTGCAATGAATTCTGTTGCTTTGGCAGACTTTGCAATGTTCACAGAATTGGCAAGGTGGACGACAATGTCCCATTAGCTTAAAGAAATTCTTCATTAGAGTAAGGGAACATGTTAGATGTATAGATTCTCAGTACTGGATCTATACTGGATGTATAGATTCTCAGTACTGGACCAAAAGGACCTTTGATAATTTTTATTAATTGTAAGTTGGACAGAGGTATACAAGCCAATATGGTGGAAGGAGAAATATTAACACAAAGAAAAACAAGTAAAAGGTAAGTGCAGGTAAATTTCCTGGCTTAGCCCCCAAAATGTGGGGCAGTGGGTAGGGCTTCAGGACAGCCCAGGCATGGGCTCCAAGTGGCTGCAACGGGGAGCCGCACACAGACAAACAGACGAACATAGACATGCAGCCAGAACCTGCAGCAACCCAGCAGCATGCAGAGCACTGCCCAGCACAGCAGGTAAGTCTGCTTGGGGAAGGGGCATGGGGGGCAATTTAGGCCCCTTCAGTGAGGGAGCAAGAGGGGAGAGGGGAGAGGCGAGGGCAGGGGCTGGGGTGATTGGGGCCCGGGGCCAGCATGAACTATGGGACATTCGGAGCCTGGGAAGCTTATCCAGTGGTATGGTGGGGTGGGCTCTGCAGGCACCCCAGCAGAGGCCCAGGGAGCACATGCCCCCATATTTCTGTGTGGGACAGAGGTGGGTGCCGCTGTGGGCTGAGCTCTGCACCCCATGTGTGGCAGGCACATGGCATCACACCACGCCTGGGACAGCAGCAGCAGGGTGCAGAGGCCAGCCCACAGCAACAGATCCAGAGGGGCACATGCCCCCTAGGCATCTTCCAGGGCACACGCAGCAGTGGGAGCCCAACCATGCCCCTGGACAAGCTGCCCAGACTCCAAGCATCTCAACCCACCCAAGCCCTGGGGCGCAATTCACTCCAGCCCCTGCCCTGGCCTCTGCCCCACTCCCTCCCTCACCACAGGGGCCTCAATCTGCCCCCCGCCGTGCCCCTTCTGCATGTCAGATTTACCTGCTGGTGGGGGGGGGTGCATATGTGTGTAAGCACACAGGCTCAGCCCCCCCAAATAATATTTTCTGCCTATGCCTGGACCCACAGTTTGGGGTTCGCCCTATTCCAGTTTCTTCCTATTAAAGCTCACGCTTGTAAAATGGAGAGGTTCTTTTTTGTCACTTTGTGAGATGTGCTCTTTATTAATTCTGGTGACAATGTGTGTTTGAATGATACAGCACTGAATGTACAGTGTGCTCAGTATAATTGATAGTGCTGCCTTTATGTGCAAAGCTGCCTTGTACAATAGCACTGTATTTTTGTGCCTCTTCTGATATTTGTTTTATGTAATGTTTCTGACATCTTTTTCCTTTGTTAAACTGTAGCAACTGTTATTGGTTATTTATTTTTAGAACTACAAGCATCGTACAAAAATGCATGAGCCCCATTGAATATGTAGAGAGAAATATCTCCATAGTAACGCTTCTAGTGAATGATATACATCTGTTTGTAGACAGATATTACAAATGTAAATCCCAGTTCTGTAATAGGGTCTCTAGCATAGATTCTTGAGCCCATATGAAATCCCATGAACTTCATCAGGATTCTGCACCAAAAACACTCGAGGGCTAAGTTCTCTCCTAGTGCACTCTGTTGTTACTTGGAAACACTGTCTGTTTCCCCTTCTCCCCCTCCCCCCCCCCAAGTCTGACAGCTGGAATGAAGGGTTACATTTTTATTTTATCTTTTCAGCTAATTGTCTCCTGATGCTATCAAGAGCATTCTTTCAAGACAAAAAATGTATTGGTCTCTTTGTTAGTTGTTGTAACAGGATTTCTTCTAAATTATTGGAGTACTGGATAATGTTTCAAAGTCTTAAACTGATTTGTTTGAAGCGAGAACTTGATGTGGTTACATACTCCAGATTAAAGATCTCTTGAGGTTTTGTCACCGATAAACTGTTTTTCAAGTGCATCTTTAAAATCACACTCTGGAAAAAACTTGTTTCTTTGTATGTGCATTTGTTCATGTGCATATTATAACACTTGTATGTAGTCATATGTAATAAGTTCACTGCATTTGTGCAGCCAATTCAGTTTGCATTGAAGGCAATGTAAAAGAATGTGGAGTGTTTCCATCACCTTCATTGGGATGTGACTTGAGTCTTTAGTAGGGCTGTGCAAGGCTTTGGACAGAGCTGCAGATCCGGAGAAGCTTCTGACGTTTCAGGGTCAAAGCAGCACATCTGAGTCGAAGCGCCGCCTGGTTTGGCTTGCCAAAGCGGTTCGGAGCTGCCTCGGAGATCTGGCCATAGGGTATAATGGAGAAACAATAAAATATCTACAAGTTTGTTGGTTTTTTTTGTCCAATTTGGATAAAAGTTTCAGGGATGGTAGACTCTGCAGAGAGGATGAAGCCTGCCAAGTGTCAAGAAGATCGGTGTAGGGGTTTGGGGGGAACAGCACCCCAAATTCTTGAAAGCAAAACTCCTGTCACGTCTCTGTGTTGCAACACAGGGGGGTCAAAACTGCAGGGCTGGTAGCTCTTACTGAGGCCACAAAGCCTGCCAAGTTTCAAGAAGATCGGTGCAGGGGTTTGAGGGGAGCTGCCCCACAAGCTGTGGACAAGCAAAACTGGTGACATGGGTGCTGTGGGACTGACTGTGTCTGGCTTGGGGCAGGGAGGGGAGACACTGCTGCAGGCCTGGCTACCAAGCTACTGTGTTCCCAGTTACCAATCAATCAATCATGATTGACTCAGGGACCAGCTCAATACACAGGACCCAGCTACTACATAATGACTTAACAAGCATCAATTAGCACCTACAAAACCGGGCTAAGGAGAGGAAAGAAGGCATTTTGTCTGTCAGCAGCTAGGGGTGCAGGGCCCCAGAACCCCCCACACTGATCTCCACAGCTGGCAGGTGTCACAGCAGGGGCCACCATCCCTGCAGCTGTCACCCCGCTGAGCCTCAACACACGCAGTGTCACCCATGGAACAAGTTTTGCTTGTCCGCAGCTTGAGGTGCAGTTCCCCCAAACCCCTGCACCGATCTCCTTGAAACTTGGCAGACTTTGTGGCCT
>NW_017728995.1:42067092-42071108 GCF_001723915.1 Gavialis gangeticus
TTTTGCCCCCCCCCCCCCGTGTTGTAACACATAGACGTGACAGGAGTTTTGTTTTCAAGCATTTGGGGTACAGTTCCCCTCAAATCCCGGCCAGGTTTCAAGAAGAAACCTGGCCGGTTCCATGCTCTCAGCAGAGGCTACCATCCCTGCGTGTTTCATCCAAATCGGACACAACACAACAAAGTTATGGATATTTCATTGATTCCCCATTATACCCTATAGCCAGCTCTCCGAGGTGGCTCTGAAGCTTTGGAGCCGCTTCTGCCGGATTGAGGCAGAAACCCAGTCTGGAGCTCCAGATCGGATCGCAGCCATCCAAAGCGGCCGGATCCGAGCTGGATCGGATCGCTGCTGACTCGCACAGGCCTAGGCTTTAGTTAGGTAAGTTTCTTATTTGTTCTTTGTGGAGGACTTTCATACAGGAATAAAGAGGAAAAATATACAGTCTTAAAGGTCTCACATTATCAAACTAATTCAGCATATAATCTAGTAATTGATTATGTAAAATCTCATTTGTTTCAATAATTTAAAATTAAGTTCAGTGTTCCTAATTTGCTTGTTTTTCAAAGTTCAAATTGCCTATTAACTATGTGACAAACACTAAGTAGCTATAAGAATGAGTCATAATAATACATTTTGTTTCTCTCTTTTTCCAGTTGTTTGAGTTCATGAATTTTTTGGCTGAGAATGTCATCTTCTGTTACATGGGGCTTGCACTGTTCACATTCCAAAATCATATTTTTAATGCTTTGTTCATATTTGGGGCATTTGTATCCTTTGCTTTAAGTATCTTTAATATCAAATGAGTGCTTATTGTGGGAAAAAACTAAAATCAAGTAAACCTATGTTTTTTAATTACTAAAAATAAATTCTTTGTAAGGCTCAGATTGGAAAGGAAGATATGTTTTAATATGTATATTTCAATAACCAGTTTAGCAGTTTTAGAGAAATAATCTGTTTGCATGTACTAAAATATATTGCAGAACTGTTGTAATATTCAAATCTTAAGGCAAAATTCTTTTATATCATATTCAGCTCCTCCTTATGTGCATAGAAGTACACATGCATGTAAAAGCACAACAGGATCTGCTGCACAATAGGCCTGCGCAAAGTGGCTAGTATTCACTTTGTATTCGGATTCGGCCAATTTGAGGGACAGTGATTCAGTTTGGTGATTCGAACCACTGACCCAAATCGATTCAGCCAAATCTGATTTGGAGATTCAGCCACAGCCGAATCAGCTGAATCTCCAAATTGGCCCCATTCCCTGCCTGCTCTCAATGGCTGCCCTGCCTGCTCTCCCAGCTCCCAGCTCTTAAAAAAAAAACAAACCCCGAGTTACTGGCTGCTGCCAGGTGGGGCAGGGTGGTGATCCCCGCTGCCCCATGCTGCATGGGGGGGCTCTCCCATGAGCCCTCCAACCCCTGGCCACTCTCCCAGCTCTCTGCTCCCCATGGCTACCCTGCCTGCCTCGGTTCCCAGCCCTTGAAAAAATAAAATAAAAAGACCCAACTCACCAGCTGCTGCCAGGTGTGTGTGTGGGGGGGGGTGGCCATAGTGCTGGTCCCCACTGTCCTGCACTGCGTGAGGGGCTCTGCCATGATCCCCCTGACAGTCCCTGCAGCAACTGGTGAGCGGGGACTTTTTTTTTTTTAAAGGGCCGGAAGCTGGGCAGGCAGGGCAGCCATGGGGGGGAGGAGGTCTGGGAGTGCGGGCGAAGTTTGGGGGCTTGTGGCAGAACCCCCACATGGCATGGGCCAGTGGGGGGCAGCGGGGATCACCCCCCCCCCGGCAGCAGCCAGTGAGTGGGGGCTTTTTTTTAAAGAGCCAGGATCTGGGACCGGGTCTGCTCCTGCCCCTGTTGTGAGCCTCGTGAGGTGTGGGGTTTGCAACAGAATCAACACAGGGAACTCAGCTGCTGCTGCAAGCCTTGCACTTCATAAGGTTTCCAGCAGTGCCAGCATTTTCCCAGCTGCAAGCCCTGCAGCTGACAACATGATTACCTAGTTAATCATGCCTTAAGTATAATGTATAAAGGGGGTCATAGAGACAAAGAAAAATGGAGGTTTTGCCCTTAGTTCTTCTGTGTCCTCGATAGTTGCTACCATGTATTGGCTTGGTGTCAGTGATAGTTTTCATATTTGGAGTCTCCATACATCTCTCGTTGTTTTCCTCACTCTCACAGAAGAATGGTCCTTTGCTTATCCTTTTTTAGTGAACTCCATCCAGTCTTTTCACAAATAAGGATCCATATGCCATGAAGAAAGCCAGCAGTCACGTTTACATGTAATTCCCAAATAAACAGATCCAGTTTATGACTTCCCCTAGTGCAAGTTTGTTTTTGAGGGGAGAAAGGGGTGATAACTACACAAAGGCAGATGTAATATTCCTGCCTCCACATCAAGCAGTGTAGGGCTGCTAGAGCTGACAGCAAGGCTTAACACCCTAAATACAGTTTTGCTGGTCAGAGCAGGGCAGGGACTTTGACTTTTCTCAGCCAAGGTTCAGGGAACAGTAACTTCACCTTGGCAGTCATAAAACAAGAGTAGAAAGGAACATGCTAAAAGGATGGTTTCTATAAAGACTAATGATTATATCTTCTTGGGTCCAAAATATCCTGATTTTTTCTAATCAAGGCAGTTCCTGTATTGGATGGGCAGGGGGGTTAATAAGAGAAGCAAAATCTTTCCAGAAACATACAATAGAAACAGGAAAGAAGTGGAGAGTGCCAAATACAAACAGCATGAATTGTTAAGAAAAATGAAGCTATATCCAAAAGGATGTTTATCCTTCCCAAATTGTTGCTTAAGGATAATGCCACTGCCACAATTTAAGGGACTTTTTATGTACAGGCTGAAGATGTAGTCATGTGTGATACAAACATGATAAGTAAATGGGGAGTGAATGCAGTGGTATGTAGGAAAAGGAGTTCAAAGCTAGGATGCCTGACCAAACTAGGATGTCTGGGATAAATTGTGCATGGTTCACTTCCATAATGAAATAATTGAGGAGGCAGTGTTTAAATTCTTAAATGGTTAATATTGGGATCATTTTAATTTTGCTTCCAGATAAAGTCAGGGATATTTAAAGTTAGCTCATTTTTGTCCATGTTCCCCACCCATTTTCCTTAGCTTCCTATATTGTAGGTGGCAATTTTTATAGCAAGAGCTTGCAACATATATCCACTCTCTTTCATTCTGAATTTGGGTCGGAAACAAAAGATTCCCAGGAACTTTCAACACATGATGATGTTTTCAGGTAAGTGCTACTTTGTTACTGGTTTAATCTATGCTTCTGAGCACCTGACATAAAATTGAAAGTTACTGTTCTAGCAAACAGACAAAAATGTTAAGAAGCTGTCAATAGGAACATGCCACTTGTAGAAAGATTCTCCTTGGCTTCAGTATGGTTTGAGTCAGTTCTATGATGATTTAAGTGCACCTGTGTGAAACTGTAGCAATTATTTTAATTACTTTCTGATAAATTAAGTGGCTCAGAATACCCATCTCTTAGCCCACTGTTCATCATTCATCTTTCAACATCCATGCTCATTTGAAGATACTGTACTTTACTATTAGGAGGATTTGAGCTATCCCAAATACATATACTAACATACTTCTACTACATGCAAGGTAATACCACTGAGAGGGTGATTAGTGTTCTCCAGAGGGACCCAGTTATGAGATATGTGGCCACTACCCTCTGGCAATTCTTTGTAACCTAAAACCATCAGTCTGTTCTAAAACACAATGGTATAAAAAGAATTGCTTTTTAATCCGCCAACCTGCTCCTTGTATATATATTACAGTTACCATATTTCCAGTTCCAAAAAAGAGGACACCTCTTGGGGTAGGACCCCTCACTCCCAACCTGAAGCCCTGCATCTCTGCTGCTGCCCTCACTCCTAACCCACAGACCCCTGGGCCTACCAGTGCCCCTCACTCCCAACCCACAGTCCCTCCCCGCCTCCCCCCGGGCTATGCCGGTGCCCCTCACTCTCGGCCCCCCCCCCCGCT
>NW_017728995.1:42071464-42072222 GCF_001723915.1 Gavialis gangeticus
GGGGCCTCCAGCTGCCCCCATCCCAACTGGGCTGGAACACAGTGGCTGTGATGTCTCTGACTTGTACAGGCAGCAGTGGAGCAAGTCCAGCCCTGGCATGAGCTAGAGGGAGGAGGAGAGGAAGCCTGTGGCACCCCCTCCCCCCACACACTCTGGGCTGGGGCTCCTGCACCATGCCTGGCAGCCTGGCTACAATCCCACCCTCCCAACATCTCTTGGGTACCCCACCTCTGCCACCATGGGCACCAGCTGCACAGCTCCCCACTGCCCCCAAAGGCTCCCCCCCAACCCCTTTCCCTGCTGGAGGGGCAGATGCTTCCCCCTCAGCCCTGTGCCCTGCAGCAGCCCTAGTGCCTGAACACTATCCCCTAATGCTAGCAGGCATCTGCCCTCCTCACACACTGAACTCTTCCACAACCCCCGCCCCCCAACAGTCCCCAAGCCCTGGCCCTCCAACCCTCACTTCCCATAGACTTACCTCATCCAGCTGCTGAGGCTGCTTCAACCATTCTACCAGGTGCATGCTGGCCACATGTGTGTGCATGCACGCAGGGGCAACCAGCACGGGTTCATCAGCGGCAGGTCCTGTCAGACCAACCTGGTGGCCTTTTACGACCAGGTCACTAAATCATTGGATGCAGGGGTGGCAGTGGATATAGTTTTCCTAGACTTCAGGAAGGCTTTTGATACTGTCTCTCACCCCATTCTCATTAGGAAGCTGGGGGACTGTGGCGTAGACACCCATACAGTCCAATGGG
>NW_017728995.1:42072906-42075897 GCF_001723915.1 Gavialis gangeticus
AGGTGGTGCAGGCTCCCACCCTGGGGGTTTTTAAGAGGAGGTTGGATGACCACCTTACTGGGGTCATTTGACCCCAGTGCTCTTCCTGCCATGGCAGGGGGTTGGACTAGATGATCTGCTCAGGTCCCTTCCGACCCTAGAAACTATGAAACTATATACAAGGTGTCCCCTGCCTCCAATCACCCTCCCCCTGGTCCCACCGGCAGAGCAGAGCAAAATCCCAGATACTTGTTCAGATTTCAAAAAACTGCCCAGATGGAGGTCAGCGGACTCAAAAAAAAGGACATGTCTGGGAAAACCTGCATGAATGGTATCCCTAATATATATATTGTGATATCTGATTACTTTATTTACAGAATTCAGGATTTTTAACTCCTATTAGCGCTGCAGAAACAAAACAGCTTCAAGAGAGGAAGCTGAGTTCAGTGCCGATGTATGTATTAAACTCCAGCTGGCGACTTTATTTTTGGACATGCATGAGATAGGAATATCTCAGCTTGACTCTCAGATTCCAGGGAGGGTTTGCAGGGCAGACATCTAGAAATGTAGTTTCAGTAATAAACTGGCCATTTAACCATTGGGGGGGGGGGAAATATCTATATATATAGATATATATATATAGATATATGTATAAAACCCACAATGCTTTTTGTAAAAGAGCCTTACAGAGTATAGCTACACTTCATACATGTTTTGAAATATTCTTCCAAAACACCAAGAAAGTCAGAGCTAGTAGCTCCCCTACCCCCCAGGTCTTCGCCTTTTTATATTAAAGTATTTTGCATTAATTTTGCCAGATAACATTTCTTGATTGACAGGCCTGAATATGCAGTTTTCCATTTGTCCACAGAACAAGTAGAATAGAGTTGGCCTTGGTGCAAGTTTCCCCATATTTCTCAATCAACATGTCTCGCTTCTGACTTGAAAGGACTATGCCTCTAGGGCAAAGATAGTAGTTAGTCTTCACACTCAATCAGCTTCTTCCCTAAAAAATGCCAGTAAGAGTGCCAACTAATGCCAAGTGGATTTTGTGTGTGTTCATGGATGTTCATATGTGTGCATTTGATAAGGACACTCATCCACAAGGCACTGAATTTCATGCCATCTGCTCATTTTAAATAGTCAGGTATGTGGGAATTATATGATGAGAGATTTTGTTGGCAACCATCTTGAACTGGATTTAGATCAGTGACATAAAGAAGAAGGGTTCCTTGTTTCATTAATGACCACATCAGGAAGTACGTTTACTTGTGGCTGCTGGTTCCCATTTTCCCGTGGTACTTTCAATGAAAGTAGGATCAGGAATGAAGGATTTTAAAATAGTTACTTTCCTTCCCCTCTTCTGTATGGGGCGGGATGAGGAATTCACCTGGGTACCATCTGTAAATAGATATAGGAATTCAGAACCTCCAGTGTTCTCACCTCTCCAGTTCAGTGCCCAGTTTACCCTAAGCTGAGTTTACCCCTCATTGGTGGAAGTCACCATAGCTCCCAACATAAGCTCACTAGCAATTTTTCTCCTCCCCATCATATGTACATGTATAAACTAACATGAACACAGATGCCCTTTCCTTTATCTTTTCTTTTGCACATTCTCTCCCAAACCCCATTGATATGTCATGTCTTTTATCAATAGAGCATAGTTAGTGAAGCAGCTGGACATTCTTGCCTCTGCAGCACTGTCCTACAAGTCTCCTACCAGACGTACTAAATCTAATAAAGAACTTAACCCTCCCCCCGCCTTATATCTATGGGTAGTGCATCTGCATATTACTTATATTTTGGTTTAGTATTTAAGTAGTGCTTGGCTGACTCCAGTGGCAGTGGTACCCTTTTAACACCCAAGAGATAATGGAATAAATGAAGAAATACCACCAAATCTGCTTGATCTTTTTCCTGTTGACCTTATAGCAAGTTGAAAGCTACACATCTGGATCTAAATGTGAAATAAGGTGCATTACGTATAATATGTGAAATATAAGCCCCGTTCCTATTTAAACCACTACATATTGTTTTTACAGTTCCTTATTCTCTCATCCAATCTCATTCTCCACAAAACCAGAAGTAGAAAGATAGCCTGCAGCCAGCAGCTGAAAATGAGAACTCAAACGTGTAGACAGATATATGCAATCTATTAGCTGAGAACTACAAATACCAATATGTAAAGCTTCCAAAATCTAGGCCTTAAAATAGCCAGAAAATGATTTTTTTAATACATGTATTGTTTTGTTAAAATATATCTTTAAATGGGCTTTCAGTTACGTTTAGGCCACCAGGAATTTTGAATGCTACAGCAGATAATAACAGGTCTGATTCAGCTATGTCTATCACAGACAAGGATGGCTTACTCTGCCAGTAGCTCCTGTGATAGCCTTTTGATTCCATTGGGATTACTTGAGGAGTAAAAATTAATGGGCACAAATAAAGGTGGAAGAATCAGGCCTGCAATGACTAGCATAGCAGTATTAGATGTGCTTTGTATGAGCCATCACTTTCAGAAATATAAAAAATAGCTGCACATTTTGAGAAAGATGAATGTTATTTTAAAACTACATTTAATCATATTTCCTGGCAAATCTAGTTCCAGTAGATTTAAAAACCCAATCTGATTTAAAACCTGTCAAGAACTATAATAATAAACAATAAGCTTGTCATGGGGTTCCTAGTTCAAGCATCAGCTGACAGGAAAGAGCCAGAATCCTCAGGCCTAGTGTAAACAACAATATGTAGTGGTTTAAATAGGAGCAAGGTTTATATTTCATACACTCATTTCAAGTTTAGATCCAGATGTGCAGCTTTTAACTTGCTATAAAGTCAACAGAAAAAAGATCAAGCAGACCTGGTGCTTTTTATTAATTTATTCCATTGTCTCTTGGGTGTTAAAAGGGTACCACTGCCACTGGAGTCAGCCAAGCACCACTTAAGTACTAAACTAAAATATAAGTAATATGCACATGCACTGCCAATAGATACGGGGGGGGGGGGGGGGGG
>NW_017728995.1:42076095-42088222 GCF_001723915.1 Gavialis gangeticus
GGGGGGGGGGGGGGAGGGGTAGTGTTAAGTTCTTTATTATTCTTAGTACATCCAGTAGGAGACTTGTAGGACAGTGCTGCAGAGGCAAGAATTTCCAGGTGCTTCACTAACTAAGCTCTATTGATAAAAGACATGACATATCAATGGGGTTTCGGAGAGAAAGACAATGTGTAGAAGAAAAGATAAAGGAAAGGGCATCTGTGTTTATGTTGGTTTATACATGTACATATGATGGGGAGGAGAAAAACTGTTAGTGAGCTTATGTTGGGAGCTATGGTGATTTCCACCAATTAGGGGTAAACTCAGCTCAGGGTAAACTGGGCACTGAACTGGAGAGGTGAGAGCACTGGAGGTTCTGAATTCCTGTATCCATTTACAGATGGTACCCAGGTGAATTCCCCTTCCCATCCCATACAGAAGAGGAGGAGGAGATAGGTACCTGTACAACAGCGGTCACCAACCAGCAGATGTCAATCTACTGGTAGATCTCAGAGCCTTTTGGAGTCAATCCAAGGCTAGGGTTGGGGGCTGAGTGCCCATGTGCATGCACGCACACATCCTAGCCCAGCAAGTCAGTCCATGGAGGAGGGAAGGGGCAGGGCCTAGATTGAGGCCCCCGCAGTAAGGGACAGTGCTGCAGAGGCAGGAGCGGGGTAAGCTGAGTGGGGCCCGGCCAGGTGGGACTTACCTGCTGGGGAGGCACACCCCCAAATAATTTTCTGAGTTGTGAAGTTCACATAGGGTGTTAACAAGGAGTGGAATAGCTCCAGCTAAATATAAACCATCCTCCTTCATTCCTATGCAGCTTGTGAAGAGCAAGTAGAAAAGCCTTGGCTTGTATTAGGTTTCCCCTCAAGTTCCTTCTATATAAGGGAAGGAGTTCCCAGTGACAGACAGAAGCTGGCAGTATTGCTTTTGTGAGCCATGCTGCCAAAAGGGGCAAGGGGCAGCAAAAGAGATATGAACCAGCTGTCACTGCAGGGAAACTTTAAGGGATGACAAAGAAAAGTCTTTTCAAATTGCTTACAGATTTTCTTTCTTACTGAATCAGCTCCCCTAGACTTAAGTAGTGAGGAAGTGATGAAACATACTGACTGATCAAAGTTATGAGAAGTAAAACCCTTCCAATAAATAATATGTATATATTAAATACTTTGATTCTATATGTTAAGAACTAGTCTCTTCTTACAAAAGTAAGGGTGTCCTAATCAATTGAATTGCTTTGGACTTTTAAGTAAAAGTTGCGTAAGGACCAGACTTGTGTTATGGGCAGCAGACAAAACACACAGCTGCAAAAGTTTTCACCAAGGTACAGAGAAAATAGCAATTCACTGTAACTCTGACTAGTACCCAACAGATGGACAGAGAAGCTTTCATTCCTCTTGGGGCAGAATGGCCTCAAGAGCTAAATAAGCTAGAAAGGAAGCAAATCAATATATCTGAATTACTGGGATAAAATGTTTTCCTTAGCTAGAACAGAGCTGTTCCGTTAGTACAGGAGTTAGTGCTTTTACAAGAAATATCACTTTCAGTTTCATCACTGATTTCTCACTGCAAATAAGGGTAAACGGTATTCATGGACAAAAACAGAGTATGTGCCATGACCTAACCTTGACCAGAGTTTCTGAATTAGTGCTGAGCACACCCTAGTCCTACCTATTTAAACCATTTACAGCAGAAGTTCATTCACAGCTAATGTTGAGATGACCATTGTTGTTACCAAAGTCTAAGGGTAAGATTTTCAAAAGTCCTCAAAATTGGTCTAACTGTTCTAGCTGAAGTCAAGGGCAAGGATGGGTGGGAGTAGGGGAAGTACCTTTCATTTCAGTGGAAGCAGATTCAGGTCAAATCTGTGAGATTTCAAAATTTCAAACCCCCTATATTATTTCACCTGGCAGACAAAGCTTTGATTTTGACTTTTATTCCTCCTTTGATGTATGTTTAAAAAGTGGAACATATACCTGCCCAGGAGCCACATGCTAATCATGCTGTCTGTAGAATCAGCTACGTTACAAATGGATTGGAAACCAGTTTGTTATGCTCGCAGGTCATGTGGTCTCTAAAATAAACAAACATACATCACATATCCTACTTTATATGAGGAGCTTTAACTTTGTATAGTCGCAGCATCTAAAGCCTCTTAAAACCATATTAGAATTTATACATTTTCAGTGAGGGTTAGACATGTGTACAAAGGATCAAGTATGCATTGCATACATCTGACAGACCAGTCTCCTGTTCACCAGCTTACCCTTTGTATCCCAACCAAGACTTGACTGTCTTCTACTGCATCTATTTGCTGTGTGCAGAGGGCTGTATTATATCATGTTCTATTCTCTTTACAAAGATAAGATAAAACACTCTCCTCCACCCATTATTTTTCACTGGGAACCAATACATGCAGCTACCCCATTTCCCATATATGTACTGAAAATCTACTGCATGATACCTTCATTATTCACATTGCTGTTGTAAGTCAGATATCAACTCCTAAGTTTCCAGAGAGGTAGATATTGTTAAGACCTAACTGAAAAAAAGGATATAAAAAGAAATCTTATTTGTCTCAGTGACATATAATTTCCTAAAAACTGCCTGGCCTGTATGAATTTCTTTTTCAGTGAGAAGAATCCCTGAATGTTCCTCTGATTATAATTTCAAGCAATGCCATTTTCAGGTATTCTTAACTTTAAATGGCCTGACTAGTGATATTGAACTTGCTACGCGAGTTCCTGTGAATGCAGACAGTAATCACAAAAGTATTTTTAAAATAGCATCCTAAATGTCCTGTAACCCAAAAAGTCTGACCAATTTTCTTCTTTCCCCTTAGGTTTCAGAGTAAGCCTGGCAGAAGGTAGGACAGGACAGCCTCTGAACTAACTGGTTCAGAGAGACATGAGCCTGCCTAGGCAACAACCTATCTTGTCAGACATTATGAATTACCTAAGAAAGCCTGGCAATTTTCAGGCCAAAGAAGTTAAACCAATAAAACACCAAAGGGGATTTAAACTAAGTTTAAAATGGAATATGGTTGCAACTCTGATTTCGGACAGACTGTTGTCCTTAGTGAACTCTGGACTGTAATTTAAGCTGTCTTTACACAGCTAAGATAACTGGCTACAATCATTTTCATTGGCAGTGAGTTCAGTTACTCCATTGCTCTTTGTTATGAGATTTCTCTTCCTAATACACAACTGTGATAGGGTCTGTAAATCTCACACAATGGGCTTGTCTACACAAGACCTTTACTGTGCAGTTGACTAATTAACTGCAAAGTAAACATCTCAACATCTACTCATGCCCTCCTATTACAGCACATAAAACTAATAAACTCCGTAGCACTACCCTGCTAGGGTTTTTTTTGTATGCAACAGTGCACGTGTAGATGCTACTCTGCCTGGCTAGGACATAGGGTGCTTCAATGCATGGCTAGCTGACTGGCAGCCCCTGTGCTGAAGCGCTCTCGTGCCTCAGCCAGCCACTTAGCAATATATGGAGGCTGGTCGGAGCAGCCTGGGATGGCAGGCTGACCCCTGCCAGGTCCCCTACCAGCCTGGGCTGCTCCAACCAGGCTCTTCCAACCAGGCTCCACATGCTGCATGCAAACACACTCCAGAGCAATAAGCTCCAGAGTTCATTCATGCGCAATACTTGCACATGTAGACATGTGCAGTGAAACCAAAACAGGGCCTAGAGTGCAGTAAGGATAAAGGTAGATATACAATTTGGCTGGCTGGCTCCTTCCTGAGCTGAGAGTCAGGGAATGAAAAAGCAGGCCAGGAAGCTGTTGGGGAAAGATCTTGTAGGCAGCTGTAAGGAAGCTTCTTGAACAGAGCCTTTACTGAAGGCTATGGAGGAGTAGCTACTGCAGATAATAGGAATGGAACCAGATGGACCTTGTGAAGAGCCAAAAACCATGGACATTCATGGATAAAGATAGGAAGTGGAGTAGGGATACTGTCTGAGGGTAATATTTGCATACTTGGCCCACCCTCGTGACTGGTCCAGGATTCAATCCCTTTTCCCACTACGGTGGAATATGGATGCCTCAGCAGGGCAAGAGGCAAAGGATAGTACCATTTGGGTAAACTGAGAACAGAAATAGAAGATATGCAGGAATAGGGCTGTATAGCTTGGTTGCCTGTATGAAAGGACTATAAATGAAGCTTGAAGGAAGATCCCACAACTCGTTTTTGTGCTAATCTCAATTTTCCCAAATTTCAGACTATCCCTTTGTCTCCCTGCCTTCTACAACTGTTAAAATTCCTTTTTCTTCCTTTACATTAGGCAGAAGGCAAGGCAGGTATAGCATCTATGAAATAGGCTGTCACCTGTGAAAGCTTGTCTCTCTGAATTAGTTAAGCTGCTTACAGGCATGAAAAAAACAAACACTGCTTTACTCCAGGTTTGGCACACCCCTGCACCAAGTGCAGCATATGCCCAGTAGAGACATCGTGTTAGTTTGACCCAGCTCACCCAATGTCTGTATAGATCATGTGCTTCAGCAGGACTTTTTGGTGCTTTTATCTAACAGGTGATTGAATCAACTATTAGATAAAAGCACCAGAGAGCCCTGCTGAAGCACACGATCTATACAGACCCCAGGGAGTTGGGTTGAACTAATGCCCTTCTTCTTCCGATAAAGCATTGTTTTGTTTTCTTTCATTTTTTCCATGTCTATCAACAGCCTTAGTCTCCGGGCTACCACTCTTCCCTCTTCCCTCCCTTCTGCCTAACTTCAGACTAACTCAGCTACCTATTTCTCCCCCTTCATTTATGTTATTACCTTGAAGGTATTTTATAAACTTTAATCATGTACCCTGCTCCCCTCTGAGTCTTCACTTCTTAGGATGTATTCTTTTATTTCTTTTTTCTCTGTTCTGGCTGCCAATCCTAGCATTATTATGCCTTTGAACCCAGAGTATTTCCTTTAGCTGAGGCTAAAACAGTTAATATTTGTAAACCATGTTGAGACTGTCAGATGAAAAGCACAATGGGAGGCACTCAGCACTCCCCTGCATGCCATGAACAACTCACCGGATCCAGCCTTCAAGAAGTGAAACACACTGCTTATTAATTATTAATATCCCCTTAAACCAAAGAGAAGAGATCTGCATATGGTATTCCAGGTGCTATTGGGTTATGGAAGGCAGCCCAGTTATCTCTATAGATTTACATGAGGTCTTTCTTAAATTGTATTGATGTTCAGCGGATGACGTTTTTCCTGGAGAAAATAAGAAACCAGTGATCCAGTATGATATATGGGAAAAACCTGAAGGTGGCTTTCAACTGGGTGTGGACAAATCTGTGTTACTTTTATGAAAGCAGAGATATTAAACTTGGCATCACTGACAAATTTCAGTTGAGGTAACTGTATTCAACTTGCAGAAATGGCCCTCAGAGAGTGTCTTTCCATTTAAAGTATTGTTCATCACTTCTATGCACTCTGTTAAGCAGCTGCCATGTTCTATCCCAGAGAGGGTTGAACATCAGAAATTAATGAAAATTATCCCAATGCATATCTTACCCGCCTCACAAGTAGTTTAGTTATCGGGTTTAATCTGCTAATATTGGCAACCAGGTTTATCCACTTAATGCAAACAGGTGTATATGCTACATGGATTTCTTCTTTGCATTTCTACATTTATTTTTGTGCTTTTCCTCGGAAGAAAATAAATCTTAAAAAAAATCAAGGCAAAGCACTGTGGAAGCACAAAATACTATTTCTACCATGCACTCACAAATAGTGTTCTTCTGCTGCTTATAAATGTATCACCTTGTGAGGTCCTATTTTGTTTGCTTATTACTACATCAGGTTTTTTAGACTCACTTTTAGCTGTTTTCCCCTCATCTATATCTTTTGCTGTTTATTCAATGTCTGTGGGTGTATAATCTCACATTTATTATAATATTTCAAGTGCAATACTATATTAGAGTTAAAAAGCTATATTCATTATGCATCCCCTGTTCCAGGCATTTAAAAGTTTCTTTGAAAACTATTCATTAGCTGCAATTTTTGTGCCTGTTCTCAGCATGAACATGATTTTTAAGTGATTTACATTTCTTATGGTTCCATGCAAGAAGTGGGTATTTATTTGGGCTAAATTCAGATTGTTTCCCTCATGGTCACTAGTACATCACTCCAGGAATGGTGCCTTTGAAGTCACAAAGGGATTAGGATGCTCCTTAACGTATACAAAGGGGTCTGAATTTTAGAGATTATTCTTGAGGTAAAGAACTGTTTGGCTATAAAACACATGTGACTAATATGCAAATACCAGGGTGGTTTTGTTGTGAAATTCTGCAATGCTGATTGTTCATGAGTTAATAACAACAATTAAATGTGCTTCAGTGTCCCTTACAGGAAGGATCATAGTTAGACTATTACAGCTGCCTGCATGTGTACTTCCATCACAAAATAATTGCTTTTTAATAACTAATAACTATTCTTTGTTCATTTATTTGAAATATTAGACCATTGTAAAAATGCGTCCCTTGAGAAGCATCTGACTGGGAATTGCTTTGGTACAAGAAACAGCTTTTCTTTTTTCTTTTTTTTTTTAATCTCTGAAGTTAGATGTTTTGAATCCCTCAGTAAGGACTAGTTGTTCTGACATGCTCACAGAAGTGTATGTTACAAATAGGTAAGTGGTGTGCATTAAATTCTCTGGCTAAAATCCAGTCCAGCAAAGTCCCTGAGAGATGCAAAACTTACATCCCTGAAGTGGTATTTATTTCTAAGATGGATTCAGGCAATTAAACAGCAGAAATAAGAATCTGCTGCTGTTCTACAGTCAAGGTTAAAATGAATACCTTCATCAAGACAGAAATGCCCTGGGCAAAGCCTGTTTTGGACAAGGGTTAGGATTGGGGCTGAATGAAAATTGTATTTGTCCAAACACATGAAGTTACCAGGATTGCTTCCCTTTTCTTTAAGGGTTACGTGGTGCAATAGCTTTTGCACTGGCTATCCGGGACACAGAATCTCAACCAAAGCAAATGATGTTCACCACAACGCTGCTTATTGTGTTCTTCACAGTCTGGGTCTTTGGTGGAGGCACCACTCCAATGCTCACATGGCTCCACATCAGGTTAGTGCTGTCTTACCATGATTTAATACAGGGTAAAATAACATGATGGTTACAGTTAATCACTACCTTTATACATCTTTCCAATTCCCATTTTAATAGACAGGGTGGTGACCTACAAAGCTGGGATTTGACACCTGATAGAGGTGGGTCAGGCAACCAGGGGGAGATCCATTTTCCCCAGAACTTTACAGGGTCTGATCTGAATGTCTTATTCAGGTCCATTTTTAATTCTAAAGATCATATTTCTTTTTTTTTTTAATGTAGTTAAATGTTGGCATAAGGTGCTCAGCACTACATGAGATATAGATACAGAGACATTTCCTCCCATAGTCTAAAACTTGTGTATTGATTCCACAAAAATGTTTGAAGTATCTTAAAAGCCACAAAACCCCATCCTGGAAATGATTACATTAGTAACAAAGAAAAATGGATAGCAAAACCTATGCAGGAAATGTGCTTGCCTAGCTGGGCAGGGGACAATGGCAGAGTCTATCGGCACTCCATGTGTTCATATATATATATGTACGTGACACCAGGAAGGAAGGAATTATTATTTTATTCATTTAATTGTTTACTCCTAATTGCAAAAGAGGGGATGTTTAATCAGAAATGTTATGTGTACCTTGATTGAATGTTAATGAGCATTCTGTGTAATCTGTACATCATATTTTCCATTTCTATTTTGAACTTGTTTCAACAGATGGAATGTCTTAAAGTTAAATCAACCAAAATCTGCCTGTAGTTTTACTCCACCAACCTTCTTGTACTCCATGTACTTGGACGAATATATACAGGAGCGTTTAAACCAGTGTGTATTTTGAAATATCAGTGTGTACACCCTTGGGTGACTAAATTGTGACTCCTTGACATCAAAACTGAGGGAATTATGAATGAGTTGGTTGCTCAGCACACTGTATTCCTGAGAGTCTGTGCCATAGTCCTGTATGGTCTGACATGTAAAGACAAGGAAGCAACTTCAAGCTGAGAGAGACCATGCAAAATGTAAAGCTCTTCTTCAGGAGAGTGCTAGCTGGTCATTGCCTTCATGTAAAGCAATGATTATCAGCCTGCATGCTACAGGCTGCCATGCAGTATTAACACCATTAGGTGTGTAAGCACCTACACATGATTCACAAGATAGACCCAGAGATTTCAAACAGGAATCCATAGTGTTAAAGAATTCTGTTCTATAGTAGTCTTTCTGAGTTCTTTGAAACAGTAGACATGGTCTATTATTTTCTATAAGTCAAGAAAAAAAGTGAATGCTAAGAGCTGGCATTTTCCAAGAGGTGTCTTGAGTCTAGTAAGGTTGAGAACCACTGGTATAAGAAGTTTTGATATCCAGCATTTTTTAATTGCTGTTGTCTCTCTTTCCTATAAAATGCCTGCAAAAACAATTTAGTTAATTCTATAGTGTGGGGAATTTTTTGTTAATTTTTTGTTCAGGGTGCTCCTGAATTGATAATATTTATGGCATCCTGAAGGAGATGTTACAAAGCCACATCTCCAAAAGAACAAACTAGTTATATTTTGTGTATAGATCAAGAATGGAGTAGGCTATGATCTGCCTTTGGCTGTACTAACAGATACAACTTGGACACCAGCAAGTCAGACAACCCAGGGGTCTAAAAAATTTACAGAATTTTCCATAGATAGTCCAGAACATGTGGATGGTTGCAGGTTCTACTCACATTGTGTTTCTGAATGAAAAGGACTCCTGCTCTTGAAGGAGATTTGAGAACATGTGGGAGTAGGTCGAGGTTTTTCCTAGTTTCTCTTAAAAACTCACCTGTTAGCAGTGGCAGCAGAAGGGGTGAGATATTATGGTCAAGATTTACAGAAGCTGGGCTATGGTTCTGGATACACCAATTCTTGCGTAATGTAGTATCAGTTACTATACAGCCTGCTCTGCTAACTGCTGTAATTTATGAGTGGAATCTAAGTCTGATTATCACAAAATGTACCAGAAAATCTTCATGCATCTCCTGTAGCCTCCTTATTTGTGCAGCACTCAGCCAGAGATTTTTGCTCATTTGATTTTTGCTTTCTCCTTCTTTGTGTGGGTTTTCAAATGAATTTGTATTGCTGGATGGCTATGAGAGAGATGGAAGCTGAAGTAAGAAAAAGAGGACAAGGAAAGGCGGTGGGAAGAAGAATGCTTAATTCTCCCATGTAATTTAATGGAACTTCAAATACTTTATGTACAGATATGTTTTGGGTTTTTTGAGAAACCCAGGTTTTAACAAAAAGGTGCAAATGCAATCTCTGTGTTCTGGTTACTTCATAATCTATTCAGGACTCACTGCCGTGCTTTATAATGTCACCAAAGAAAACTTCAGTGGCCTTCTAATTTACAATTGCCTATCATTTATT
The DNA here is from genome assembly GCF_001723915.1 of Gavialis gangeticus. Taxonomy (NCBI): domain Eukaryota; kingdom Metazoa; phylum Chordata; order Crocodylia; family Gavialidae; genus Gavialis; species Gavialis gangeticus. Next base: position 42,085,557 of record NW_017728995.1, read on the forward strand.
CTATATATAGTGTATGCTTTGCTTGTTTACAGAGTGATGTCTAGTTAACAAGCCATCATGTCAAACTGTTGCTATTAAATACCAGCTGAAGATAACTAAATTTGAGCCTTAATAAAGAAGGGGAGATAAAAGCTTATAGACAAAATCAGTACCAGCATACAAATATACTGGATAAATATAAAATGCAGGCATCTGTATACTGTGTGAGAGCTTTGTGATTTCCCTGGTACTTTGATTTTCCCCACCTTGAAAAACTCTCTCATCTCCTACCATTGTCAGCCAAGTTTAATACAATCAAATATACACTACAGGTGTCTGTCTTCCTAAAAGTTTTGCCACTGTTTCATTGCCACTCAGTAAAAGAATTGCTACACAGCCCTATTTCAGATGAATACAGAAATGAGCACAAACTGACGATGATGTGGAATCTCTTAATTAGGACTTGGGGTCTGAAGCATTTTGCACAATCTTGGGATCAAGAGATTGTATCAAGAGAGTCAGCAATAAATATTGAAGAAAAAATGAAAAGCAGTTACATGTCTTTTCCAGTACAGGTTTACAAGGAGTTTTGATGCCCTGATGTAGTTCTTCAGAAAATGCAGGGTACAAACATGAAGAATGAGTCTCCTGACCTTGACTGACACAAGTAGTCCTACTGACTTCAATAGGACTGCTTCTATCAGTGAGGTCTGCCTGCATTAGTTTTTTCACCCTTCTTCATAAACTATTCAAGCCCTTATGGTAACCATTTATCCAGAAAAAAAATTTAACTACCAGGGAAGTTTAACTGCCTCTGAATCCTGGGATCAATGGTTCTAAGGTGATTGATTAATAAAATAATTTATTTTAGCAGCTAAAGCTGGGATTTGCTGAGGAGCATCAAGAAAGTAGGCACCAACTAACTCTAACTGTATTTCTTAACACCAAAATACATAACTTCATAGCTGAAATTAACTTGAGAAAAGGCTTAAATAGACATTTATATTTAAAGAAAAATAAATTGTTGATACCCCAATAGTAGTTGCACATTCTTATGCCCTTACAGAACTTTAGCCTTGACTATCACTACGTCTATTCATTTTAAAATCTTACACTCAGATTTTGCTACGTTATCTTATTTCAAATGGACTGAAACTGACTCTAATTAATGAAGGAATTAATTCCTGTTCACAGTACTTGTAGAGAGAGATTTTAATCAACAATGACAAATAAATCTGCCATCACCCCCAGGCAGCCATTTTGCATTTTCAAGTTCCCTGGAAGGATAGCCCAGTGAGAAAAATGGAGAATTTCCTTTGTATACAGAGTTAGGATGTATGATTGTGGAGGGCTTAAGAGAATTGTGGATGCAAGTATGAAGTCACACAGGAAAATCATAGGTTATTCCAGCAAGGTCCAAGATAGAAGGAAGAGAGAAGGTTCAGATTGTCACTACAGTGTTCAATCCATGTGAATCTACAACGCACAGCCTGGAGCATGAACTGTAAATATGAGAGTGGCATTTCAAACTTCCTTTTTGGGGTGAGTCCCCATAGTCTACTGGATTGTTATGGCTACAAATTGGTCTGTGTAGTCTGAAGTGGCCTGGGACTGAAACTGTAGTGCAGAGCTGGCCACTCAAGTCAACTAAAAATAAAATTATTCACTTGAACAAAACTAATACCAATCCTAAATTCAAAGGAAAACTCAGTCAGAGCTATATTGTATTCCTGATGATGACCAAGTTGAGATTTTCTTATGGCACAGCAGTCACTATCATAGTGCCCACCTGCCAGGCAGAGGAAGTCAAAACCAGTGAAGCAGAGTTCAGAGGTGGAGTAATTTGTTCTGTCACCAAAGGAGAATCAGTAAACCACTTGCTCAATGTAGAATTCGTCTTATAAAGTACACTTAAAAAAAGAGGGTGGTCTGATGGCTGCATTTAGTGGAATGAATGGGTCTTATATTTATCCACATAAATTTAACTTTGTGCCCATGCTAGGTGGGCTTAGCCACAATTTCTCAAGGAATGTAGCTATTTCCAGTCCTAAACTGATTGAATTTAGGTCAGAATTGAGTTTAGACATTGTTCAGAGACACTAACCTCTAGGTAGGTAAGAGATCTGCTACCCCCCAACTTTATATTAAAATAAACAGATGTGGCAAGTGTTATTTTTATCTAAGAACAATTGATCAGCTTACTGAGTAAATATTTATATCAGTGTGGCACTAAGCAACACCAGTCACTGATTATGTCCATGCTCCCCAAAGCTGCAATCTTTTCCAATTACATGCTGTGGTTCCCTTCTGTTACAAATTTCAATATGTTACAATTATTTATTACATTAGTTGAGTAATTAATATTGTCAAATCCTTCTCCTAGGATATACTCCTACACAGCCCCATGCAAACCAGTGATGATATATAAATAACAATCTCTGATTCATAAATATTCACCAAGTCATCCACTTTGTCAAATAGACTGGACTTATGACTCAGATACCTTGTTCCAGAATACCCAGATACCCCCAGTGGGGTGGGTGAGATAGGCTGCTGGTATGCTATCTGACTGATAGCCCTGGGTTCCCCTCATGGGGACACTTTGCTGCTCTGAAATCATTTTTTTTCCTATTCTCTGTCTCCTCTGATGGACCTCCATCTAACCCAGGAGGTGCACAGCCCCACCA
>NW_017728995.1:42090352-42098609 GCF_001723915.1 Gavialis gangeticus
CAGGTCCCTTCCGACCCTAGAAACTATGAAACTATGACTCTTCATCTTTGGGTATCACTAATTGGTTTCTCTGTGGTCGCCATGCCCTGTCCTTTTGGCATATACCCTGCAGGCCAGTCACTGCCTACGCCCTTGGGCTGTGGGGCCAGGCTGGACCAGGCTGTAGTCCTGGGCTACAGGACTGGACCAAACCAGTGGTCCATAGCCAAACCAGGCTGCAGTGGTCCACAGCCTCCCCCCACCACTGCCCACACTCCTGGCCCACAGCAGCTGGCCACGAGCAGGCAGTGGATGACAGGACCTTCACCTCCACTCACCATGCAATAAGTTTGCTCTCCTGCTACCGCTGTCAGGAGAGGAAGGGGGCAGGGAGTTTGCAGGCAAATTGTGGCCCTCACATGGGGCTGGAGGCAGAATGCAGCAGGCACTGACCCCCACCCCCTGGGGCCACACCAGCCCAGGCCATGCTGCCATACTGGGAGGCAGCAGTGAGTTGGGCTCCATAACTAGCCTCAGCTCCCCTTCCCCCCCAACCCTGCAGCCAGGTCACATCCCCCATCCCCACAGCCAGGTCACATCCCCCTTCCCTGTTCTTCCCCACAGCCAGCTGGCCCCTCCTTGGAGGGACTTGGCCCAGGATCTCCCCTCCACCCCCCACCCTGCTGCCTGCAATGGGGGAATTAAACCCTACACTTCCCCTCAGGCTACTGACATCTTGTCACCATGGCCCCAGGTGCACAAGCTAAGCCTATTGGTGCCCATGCAGTCCTTTACCCTGCAATGGGGGAATTAAATCCCCACTTCCCTTCAGGTTACAGGGGTATGGCCCCACCCCTGCTCCTGCTACTGAAGCAGTGAAGGGGGTGGGGACTGGAGACACCTAGCAAAGGCTGCTGCCCACTTGCCAGGCAGACCCAGCAGTACTCCAGACCAGGGTTTCCCATCCCTGCTCCCTTTCTCAGCCAGCGGGAGCAGTGATAGTGCTCTGGCTAGGGAGAAGAGGGGTGGGACCAGCCCTGCTTGGATGAAACAGCCCAGCCCAGGGCTGCAGAGCATGCTGGGATGCTGGAGGACACTGATTTAACTTAAACCAGGAAGGGATCTGGGGTACAAGTTTCATAAACTGGTTTGCCTCAATTGATTAAGTCTGATACTACATTCAACTAGGTTTATCTCAAACCAGTTCCAGCCATTTTGAAACTGGTTTAAGTGCACTGAACTTATGTTCTATTACAGGTTTAAACCAATTTCTGATCACTTAAAGTGGTTTATGTGTAACTTCTGTCCATAGCCCAAGTTAGCTGAAGAGAAACCACAACCATGAGTAGTGGGGGACCTGAATTTAAAGCTTCCCTCATCCGGGGGAATTTAAGCCTACATATCTTGCTTCCCAGGAAATTGCTCTAACATTGCCAGAGTGCTCTCCATTCCTCTCCTCAAAGTTTGGCATGAGGTTGTGAAGATAGGTGGACCAGGAAGTGGTGAATGAAATAGAGAGGGAGTGTCTCCTTTCCAGTACCCTGGAAAGGAGAAGACATTAAATTCTGGCATGGGCCTATACTCCCAATGGGCACAAATTATCTCAGTGTTGTTCATTTGTTTTATCTAAGGAATATTAATTGCAAAGTACAGTGGGTCAGCTTCAAAGGGAGGACTGGAGAGCACTCTGAGCATTGTCTATCCTCTGTCCTGTTAGTTAAAACACTTTATTAAGAACAGATTATACAAGTTCAAACCTCCTCTAGATGAGGGGGTTTCAGAACACCAGGCTTCCTGCTTATTAGATAAGTTCCCTAACCAGTAGACTATAAGATTAAAAGTAGGAACCCTCTCCTCTGTCACTGCCACTGCTTTAGTTCTGACATATAGACATGCAGAGTGACCTTATTCTGCCAGTGGTTGAAACAGACTCTTAAACTTTGTATAAGTGCCAAAAGCTGCAGTTACATAGTATATGAGCACCACTTAGGCATGTGAAGGGAAAATAGGATTTAGCCCTTCATAACTAACTAGCCTTCTGAGAACAGAATTGGTTGTATTAGATTCCCAAACATTATTTTATACTTTGCTTAATCTGGACTGTGCAACTAGGGAAAAACAGCCCTTTCTTTTCACTGTGATAGAACTGCAATAGGCTGTTCATATCCGGTAATGAATGAACCTGCCTTTGTGAGTGAGAATGGTATCATGATATACAAAAGTAAAAGAAAGAATACAGCCATATAAGCATAAATTTAGAGCCACATTGAAGTATTCAATAAATGTGTCTTCAGAGCTGTTGAGTATTACCCAGTAATAGTTTTGGAAATGTGTGTCACCTTGTTCCCCTTACTCTGATTAAAAATGGGAAACTACATTTTACAGTAAATCTGCAATCAGGGGTTTGGGGATAAAGGATTCTCCTGAGAAGCAGAGCAGCAATATAAAGCTATTAATAAAACATGTCCTATAAAAGTATCACTGTGCTAAGTATTAGATCTTGTTTGGTTAGCATCACCCCTTGTGCAAATATTTATCAAGGGATTGCTAGACACTTTGTGCATCTTTTTACAGCAATTCCTCAATGACTAAGAAGTATTTATTCAGTGTTCTACACACTCTATGCAAGGCAATACTACCCAGTATTTTTAAATAATTTTAACGTCTTTCTTCTCATATAACCTCTCAGTATATTTGATAAGGTTTCTTAGATTAGTTACCTCAATTAAAGTAAACAAATAATAATTGAAGCAAATGATATATGAATATGTAGTGTGATTGTGAAGACACCACTCTCACCATAGTTCACTTGTGTAGGTGTCTCAGAGTAGACTAGAATTCCTACATCTCCACCAGTGGAGGAAAGTCAGTGTCTGTGACAGATGACATTATGCATTATGACATTATGCATTATGACATTATGCAGATTCATTGTTGGCACAAGACCACTGAATACTGTGTGGAAGATGTATTTTTCCCTTTCATTTCTTCTTAGTAAACCAAGGTTACCAGATCACCCACAAATGGCTAGTTATTATATGAATGTTCTTTGTAAATGTTTTAAATATAGATCTGTATCTGAATAACAGCATTAGATTATAAGGAATCAGGAGTGGAGTTGTAAACCTCTAACTAAAAGAAAAACTCATATTGACCTAATAACTCACCATTTTTTTCAAATCAAATTTCTGAAAGATTACAGCCTTATTCTGGGATTTTATTGCTCTACTTCTAGAACTCTATCCATATAAAATAAATAGACTGGATTGTTTTGTTCAGGTTCCCTTGGGATGTAGCTACTATACAATTTTCTAAATGAAAAGGAAACAAAATCATTGAACTGCACCCAAAACATTTGGAAAATCTGGCTTACCTGCTAAGGTGTGTGAAAGAAGGTCAATTGTTTGACCTTATCTCATCTGAAATATAAAAGAATAGCTTTATACTACATTATGAGGTAAAGTAATACAGACCACAATGATCATTTCATTCTTAAGCCCCTACTTGTTTCTACAGTGCTAATCACAGTGAAGGCACAACAGGCATCAGATCCCCTATGATGTGACACAAGCAGGTACTCTCTCATCAGCACTGATTGTGCAGACCCTTTAATGTGATAATCCTATATCCAATTACTGTTTTAACTCGAGCCTTAATCCTAAACTTAATCAGCATCTGAACATTACCTTCTCAGTTTATACTAAAAAATAATTATGGTAGGCTATTGTGTTTGTTTACTAGAATCTCTCATATTGTAATAGTTGTTTGCATATGTATCTATTATTTAAGTTTATTTTAGAATTGTGTAAACAACCAGTAAATTGGAACAGTTTAAGAGAACTTTTTTTTAGTCAGCTAGGAAAGTCCATGTTTGCTTATCCTAACCAGCAAACATCTCCACACATTGACTTGACAGACTAGTATGAAATATTATATAAATGCATATTAATTTCAGCATCAGACTTTACCAATTAACCTTGCCAATGTGAACCCAGATTAGTTTTAAAGAGAGACTTTTAAAAGTTGTTTTTGTGTACATACTAATCTGTTTAGAAATGTTAATAATGCTGACACTATCAATTAAAAATTGTCAGTGCTTTGTGCACATCACAGACAGTGGTGCTGCAAATTTATACTCAAAGGGCAAAACAGCATACAAAATCAAAAGATTCCAATTTCTGTTTTACAGATCAGTCAAACATGTTTTTCTTTTAAGAGATTTTAAGAACTTGACCATTACAGTCATACTTTACATCTGTGGCCTTGTTATAGACCCTTAAAAATGAAGTTTCATGATGGTAGAATAGCTTTCACAACATTGTATTCACCATGGCAATAGAAGAAAATATCCTCTTCTTTATTTCTACAACTGATGGTAGCATTTACACACCTGCAACCAGCTTTGTTTGCAGAAATGATGTAGCAAAGCAGCTCCCAGTGGTATTTTGGTAGTGCTTTTGGTTGCCAAGTGGGAAACTTTAGGGTCTCGGTCCCACATGATAGGTCTCCAAAGGAGTGCCTCCTATTTCTCAACACTGACCTTTCCAACTGATTAAAGATCAACATTGTGAGTTCTGGTAGGGATACTACTAGAAAGGTGACAGTTGTTATATGGAACCTCACGGGACAGTATAATGACGAAATGTATGGTAACTAGGCTCCAGGATTCCTGAAGGCTGAACAGAACCTTTCCTACCCATGTCAGGAACAAAGGGATATATGCTTCAGATCAAGGAATTAACAGATATTCTATCCAGTGCAGATACTGCTATCTATATCATTGCAAATCTCCAGCCACACGTAGTGATAAATACTTTATTTAAGTTTTATAGTGAAGTATAAATCTGTTATTGCAAACCAACCTGTTTCTTCCTTTTGATAGACTTTGATTCTGAATTTGACAAGACCTAATAGGAGTGTATGATCTAGTCTTGGCATATATAGACAAACTGGGGGCCCAAAAGTGATGCAGTGGGTATTTAAAAACACCACTTCAATTTAGGGCCAATTAAACCCTAGTGTCATGCACACACCTGACTTACCTGCCTCTCCGGCAGCAGGGAAGGGAGGGTGAGCTGCCAGCAGGTGGAGTGGTCCCTGGGCTGCAGAGGGGCTGGTGCTTCCCTCCGCAGTAATGGCAGGCCCCCCTCCCCACCCCCAGCGGCACCCATCTGCAGGCACCTGGCTCAGACAGTCCCGGGGGCACCGCAGCTCTGGAGGTAAGCACCGGTCCCCCACAGAGTGCAGGCAAGCTCCGGGGCTGGGGGGGAGATCAGGCTTGCTACTTTTTATTTTTCCTCTTTTGGGCAGAGCCTGCCTTCCTGGACTGCTGCCAGGCTGCCTGCAGAGCTTCCTGCAGAGCCCCTGAGCTGCATGGAGCCCAGTGCTTTGCTCCACAGCTGGTAGGGCAGCAAACTAAAACTCTTCAGAGGAGTTTTAGTTTGCTGCACCCCAAATCATTTATGGTGCATTACGCCACTGAATTTGCTACAGCAACTGTAATCAATGTGCAATGTGCCACTGAGGCATACAAACACTGACACCATTAAAGCAGTGCAAAAACATTTAGCCTGCTTTAAAGTGTTGTGCACACATGCCCCTCATTTTGTCTACATATGGCCTTAGGATAGATGTATCCATTCTTCTTAGTCAGATCGCAGTTGTCAGAGGAAATCCTATCAATCTCTTGTTGGCACACATGTATCCAACCTATGATATGGTCTCTTACATTGCCCACTTTATATCCCCCTTTCAGTGGATGCAGCCAAAGTAACTGCAAAATCTCACAAACACCAGCAAAATATAATATGTGAATGAAGAACAGCTGGCTTAAACAATCTCCTGGCAAGGCAGGAAATGCGGGAAAGAGGAGCTAGCCAGGGTCCTGATCTAACCCTCCACTGATAGAACCTGCTCTTCAATGTGCAACATGGTTGGCAATACAAGGGTCACATAGAATTCATCACTAATCCCAGAATCTCACACTGTCACATGCACACTATCAAGAAATGCTCCCTTCTACCTTTTAGCTCTTCCTCTTCCACTCAAGTAAGGACCTCTTCATTCATTGCCACTTTCAGGTTGGAGTTCTGAAGCTGAACTGCGAATGAGAAACATAGCTTGTCAGATACAGCAATAGCCCATTATCTAGGTAAAAAAGATAGGAAAGTATGCATATCCTGGATATACGTCCCTTTTACTGCACTTTGTGCTACCCTGTGCTAGCTAACTCCTGAACTGGAAACAAATGTAGTTACCTCCATACAGTGCTATAGGTACTGCAGTCCCTGCAGTAGCAATGTCAGGGCCAGCCCATGCAGATCAAGATAGCATGTTTGAGGGCCAATTAGACAGCTAAAAAATTTGGGACTTTCAGTGCTGAGAGGAGCAGTGCCTTAATACCTTTGGAAATCTGTGCCTTCATGTGTGAAACTAATTTTTTATGGTAGACTGGTTGCTTGTGTGGCAGAATGACATCTCTCTCACCCCAAACTCTGCTATCAGGCAGATGCCCAATCTGACAATTTGATTACCATGGTCACTGCAGAGGGCAGACACCCCTGGCCCCATCAGCTTCAGATAACCCTGAGTTGTAACCTGAGCTGGATACATTCCTGGGGGCGGGGGGAACCTGCTCCCTCTGCCTACGTGACTAGCCTCACACATCTGGATTGGGGCTTAAACTCCCTATTGTTCTAAGCAATGTCACAGGGAGGGGGCTAGAGACCCTGCTAGTCTACCCAGCAACCAGTGATGCATTTCAAATTGGTTGGCTGGCAGCCAACAGTTGCTGACCTTCATTGGATCAGGTAAATAGAGTCATAAGGTCTATATAAGTTAAGGACTGCCCTGGAGGCAGGGCAGCAGCCATAATGAGAACTCTCAGAGAAGCTGGACCATCTGAAACTCTCTTTCTCTCTCTCTCTCTCTCTCTCTCTCAACTCATGATCAATGAACTTCTTGCCTCCAGAAGGAATCTTCACCTGCCAAAGATGATACTCATGAGAAAGCTACTTGAGATCTAACTAGATATATAGCTTGCAGTAACACAGATGTGTTATCAAGGCTACCATGCCACTGTTTGTTCTAAGGGATTTCTCTGATATTGCTCTACCCTGTACCTTATTCCAAACCTAACCCTTGTAACCAGTAAAGTTCTCCTTTGTACCTAGCATGGGAGACTTATTGGGAGAGGATCTAAATTATGCCTTGGGGTCCCCTTGGTTCAACTGACTAAGGGAGACCACTATTTGTGCTTCAGACTGAGTGAAGCACCCCAAGTTCTTGCAGTAGGTCGAGTACCCCTCAAGGATTACTAGGCCTGTATTTCGCAGGGGGCACAGGGCCAAATCAGTCCAGACTCTGGGTGGGGGCGGCATTACCCCCAGGCTTGCAGGTGTGATCCAGGAAGGGGGTCAGCTGGACATGAGGTGCCCCCAGGGAGGCACTTGGAGCCTGGAAGGATGTTGGACACAGTGAGGTTGGTGGCCCAATACAGGAGCACCCACTACTGGCCTGCCACAGCTCACAGGCAGAAAGTTGTGTAACAAGCAAAAGCAGCTTCCCAGATGCTATGGTACCAAGAATTATCAGGCAGTGCCCAAGACTGCTTTTTCTTGTTCCCCAACACACTTCTGCCAGTGCCTGAAACTGCAAAAGGTACTGGCCGTGCTCTCTTTACTCAACAGTAAAGCCGAACTACAGATCTTTAGTGTCCAAACTATTTGAGGAGATGTAATGCAATAAGCTAGCAAAGAAAAGAGGAGGTTTCATAGTTGGTAGAGTCTGAAGGGACCTGAGCAGATGATCAAGTCCAACCCCCTGCCATGATAAGAAAGAGTACTGGGGTCTAATGACCCCAGCAAGGTGTTCATCCAGCCTCCTTTTAAAGACCCCCAAGGTAGGAGCCAGCACCACTTCTCTGGGAAGTTGGTTCCAGATCCTAGCTGCCCTGACAGTGACGTAGCACCTCCTGATATCTAGCCTGAATCTACCCTCTGCCAGGTAGTGACCATTATTTCTTGTCACTCCTGGGAGTGATCAGGGGAACAGGGACTGCCCCAGTGCCTGCTGGTCCCCCTGACCAGTTTGTAAATGGCCACTAGATCCCCCCTCAGCCTTCTCTTGTGGAGACTGAACAGGTTCAGGTCCTGTAGCCTCTCCTCATAGGGCCTGCCCTGCTGACCCCGATCATGCGGGTGGCCCTCCTCTGGACCTTCTCCATGTTGTCCACATCCCTCCTGAAGTGTGGTACCCAGAACTGGATGCAGTACTCCAA
>NW_017728995.1:42103609-42105591 GCF_001723915.1 Gavialis gangeticus
ACACTGTTGGCCCATGTTCATTTTGGCATCAATAATGACTCCAAGATCCTTTTCTGCCTCTGCACTGACGAGAAGGGAGTTCCCCAGCCTGGTTCTTCCTCCCCAGGTGCAGTACCTTGTACTTATCAGTGTTGAAACCCATCCTGTTCTCATCCACCCACCGCTGTAACCTGTCCAGGTCTGATTTCAGCCTATTCCTCCCTTCTAGCATGCCCACTTCTCCCCACATCCTAGTGTATGGAGGAGGGGAACAGTGGCCTGGCTACAAGGCTGGGATGTAGGACTAACTTGCACCAAAAGCTGGTACAGACATATTAGCACTGATCAGCTGATATTGGGATGAGTGTTTCTGGTGCACTGCTGGAAGAAGGACCTACTGTTCTAGCCAGAAAGACTGTTCCTCATCGTTGAGTATTATTAATTAAGATGAAACCACTGGATTGCAACTGCTTATAGCCTTATATTTCAGTCTGGGACAGCTGTGGGGAGGGGGAAGAACTACTCTTTGTTGTTTTCCTCTTTGTGGTTTAAATGGGGAGCTGACCTAGTTGTCTGAATTGACAGCATCCCACTCTCTCAAATAAGCCCCACAGAAACACAAGACAATGTCACATCATAAATCATATTTTGCCATTTCCCCCTCAACTTCTATTCAGTACAAATCTCTGAGAATATAATGGGTCTAAATACATACCCTGTGGCATGGGATATAATCTTAATATGATCCACAATACAGTAGTTATAAACTGTAATAAATTAATTGTAGAAACACATTTTCCTTTCAACATTTGTCAAAATGAAGGAAGCTCATTTTAGAAAAGGTAGCTTAATTAAATGTTTTTCCTAGTCTCAGTGCTTTTTCCCATACACTCGCATTACATTGTGTCATATTTTCCGTAGAGGGTTGGAAAACAATTTAGTGAAAAAGAATCATCCATTGATTTAGTATTAAAAAGTGAAATAGCCTGTGTTAAATTATATCTTCCAGTGACCATAACTGGGAACAATGTAGCTTAGGTTAGAGGTAGCATATTTTCATGTACATCTGGATGTTTACAATGATATACATTTAAGCTTCTGATTATGATGCTTGTAATCAGCCTAGCTGGTATGTTCCCACAGTGATACAGGAAACTCCTGTGAGTTAAACATTTGATGCTTGTTTACATAGACAGATTTTTTTTTCTCCTTAGCAGTAATACAGTAAGTTCCTTAAGTCATTTTATAATAGTGTCCCACTGGGAATCCAGTTTCAGCCAAGCTACATTTTTTCCCATTGAGCTCCCTGTAGCCCAGTCACACATTCAACAAAGATCAAACCATCTTCTGCTGGAAAGTCTTTTAAACCCCTAGCTGAATGCCACTAAACTCCACTAAAACTTGTAATTAAATGTAACATGTCTAACAGTTAACACTATAGTTACTGGCAGACTGGTACAGGTACTAGTCCAGCCAGCCATCTGCACCTGCTATCATCTAAACCATGGCATTTCTCCTAACTTCCTTTATGATTAAAACTTGAGTGTCCTGGTGCTAATAACTATTAGTAGTCAGAAGCAGGGGAAGTCCTGTCTTTTGGCACCCAAAGTTCTCCTCAGGGCCCGGCTGAATGCTTAGGCACTATACATCTGTGCTGAGGTCCCAGTTCATGGAATCTGTCCTTCAATTAAAAAAATAAGGTTCTAGCCTTCAGTTTTATGAAGAGTACCTTTTAAAGCATGACCCAGGTGTAACTCATACAAAAAATGTCTCTTGAGCCTGTAGACAAGGTGGAATAATTGCTCAGAGAGGAAACTGTTCCATGATAATTGTTTCATGATAGGAGTCTTTTCTCTTGCACCCTTTTATTCAGGAAGATCCACCACCATAGACTATGTGTGGCAGGGGAGGAGAAGGATATGTAGTGGGTGGATCTCTCGTTGCCTCTTCTGCAGTAGGTATCATAGTTTCATATTTTCATAGATTTAGGGTCGGAAGGGACC
>NW_017728995.1:42105602-42106247 GCF_001723915.1 Gavialis gangeticus
TTCTGCCTCCATGCTCTCAAGTAGGGAGTTCCCCATTGTTAGGAGGGAAGTCTCAGGTCCGTTAATCAGTAGGTGAGGGGCAAGTGTATTAGTAAGGCTAGAGCAGGGGCAAGAAAAGTCCTGCCCATGGGCTGGATTTGATCCACAGCAGACTCCATTTCCCAGAAGCCCCTGCCCAAGTCCCTGTGGGCAGTTTCCATGGAGACCCTGTGAAGGGTGGAGCCATGACAACATGGAGCTGTGACAGGCCAGGGCCAGGGTTTTCATGAATCTTTCTGAATCTCTCCGAATAGATTTGGAGGGTTCCAATTCAATTAGGAAAGATTAAAGGATCTCTGTGAGAGGGAAGGCCCAGCATGGCACGGACCCTGATCAGCATGCCCTGATACTTACCCCAGGAACAGAGATCGGCAGCAGCTGGAGGGAGACCCAAATGCCAATGTCAACACAAAAGCAGGCTCAGCGAGAGCTGGGGACATGGCTCCCGAGCAGTGCGGGCTACTCAAAAGGCAGCTAGGAATCCAGCTGACCTAGCACCATGGAGGGAAGAGCAGAATGCCAGCTGGGAGGCTCCAGCCCCAGCCTCCATGAGAAGGAGCTGGAGGGCCCAGACAGGTGAGGCAGAGGGCAGCCCTGGGGGCCAAC
>NW_017728995.1:42111247-42119675 GCF_001723915.1 Gavialis gangeticus
GCGAGAGCTGGGGACATGGCTCCCGAGCAGTGCGGGCTACTCAAAAGGCAGCTAGGAATCCAGCTGACCTAGCACCATGGAGGGAAGAGCAGAATGCCAGCTGGGAGGCTCCAGCCCCAGCCTCCATGAGAAGGAGCTGGAGGGCCCAGACAGGTGAGGCAGAGGGCAGCCCTGGGGGCCAACGGGGGCAAGGGAGCTCCACTGGAAGGCAGCATCCTCAAAGAATGCCGCCGGGAAGCAGAGGGGCTCTGATCAGAAGCTCAGACGCCGGGGCTGGGGATGGCTCCTCTGGCTCAGGGGCATCCCCAGACAACCTTACATCAGGCAGAGCACAGGGAATCACGAGCCCCCAGGAGGGGGGAGTAGACAGCGCCATCTGGAGGGACCAAAGCGATGAGACCACAGGTCAGCTGGGCCCCAGGGAGGTGATACAAGAAGAGCTGGCACGGGCTGGACACAGGGCAGTTGCTGGTACACACAGCTAGTAAGGTACAGGGGACAGACAAGTCTTCCCCAAGGAACTGAGGGCCCAGAGGGAGGGAATCTCAGGAACCTGCCGGCAAAAGCCACTCATTTACAATTGAGTTCTTCAGTTACAGTTTAACCCCAAATGGGGCAGGTTTAGTTTCTCAGGAGGGGGGAAGCTGACCCCAGAGATGAGGGATGGACCCCTAAAGATTGACAGCCAGGAAGACCCAACCCTATCAAGGCGGGTAGTGTGGGAAGACCTGCGGGGAGCAGCATCTACCCAGGCTGAGGATGTGGTAAGTGTGGGGTAACAGGGAGGTTTGAAGCCCCACAAAGACACCCACAGGCCCAAGATGCCTCCGGGTCCCCCAACAGGGAACTGCCTCCCCAACAAAAACACCAAAGATGTGGCAGGCGAGAAAAGGGGCCATCTAAGGGGCACCAGAATCGAGTTTCACCCTGATGTCACTGGAGGGCAGGGCACCAGTGAAGAGGTCCCCAAAGCCATACAACACCTACCAGCGACAGTCTCCTGATTCGATTTGGATTTGGCGATTTGGTTGCCAAATCAGGCTGAATCTCTGTTTAATCAAATCAAGGACCAAAGCTTCGCATAGTCCTAACTGCTACCTTAAATTTGACCTTGATCACTATCTTAACTGAAGTTTTCATCCATATTTATATTTTTGACTGCCCCCAAGGATATACCTTTGATGGTCATTGTTAGGTTTATTACATTAGCTGCCACTGTATTCTTATTAAGAACAAATTGCAGCCTGGAACTTTTATGCTAACAGAAAGAAATATTTCTTTAATTGTCATCTTTTAATCCTAAGAACCTCATCAAATATAGTTTAATAGCTGATTCCCAACCTGTTGAATGGTTGGAGAGTAACTGACATAACAATAATAATGAAGCCAAAGAGGAACAATTTGTTAAACTACCAAGGATGACTCTGGAACTGTGTACCCTATAAGGTTAGATGAAAATAACCTGATGCTGCACAAGCCCCTGCTGTTTCATGATCCTACTGAAATCTAGTAAAGGCAAAGCATGTACAGAGAAGCTTATTCTTGAGAGAGCTTCCTACAACGGATGATACTGCCACATTAGCTATCTCCTTTTGTGACCCTCCAGTTTCACAGCACAGTCTTCTATGATTTATACCCTTTTCCTAAATGCTAAACTCAAAGATGAGGCAAGTTAAGAAACTGGCAAATTTTAACTTCTATCCAGAGTATAAGAAGCTACTTGGACAAGAACTCATCTCACAGCCTACTTATTGTTTGTGCCATGCCATTTACAACTCATGGACCAAAGGATGCTGTGAGCCAGATTCTTGCTCCTAATGTATTCCAGAATTAGGCTGTTCTGGTAGCACAGACTAGATAAAAAGCTGAATGAGGTGCCTATTAAAGATATTTTTACATAGCAGTAGAGTCTGTTAAACCATTGTATTCGATTTTATGCCTTTGTTTTTTTCCACAAGCACAGTGGGTGTGTAGGAGAAAGGGTGGGTTATGGCAGGGCTGTCCAACTTCAGTGTGGCAGGAGCTAAATGCAATGCTGGCATGTGGGCCCCAGGCCACACACCACATGGGCCATTTGGGGAGAGCTCCCAGGATGACCCCCCTCTACCGTTCCACACACAGCACCAGTGGCCTGTACATCCCCCACCTGGGGATGTGCCCCCCCACCTCTTCCACATGCCCCTCCCACCCCCAACCACACTGCCATGTGGGTGGCACAGGGCACTGCTCACCCTGCAAAGCACGTTTTATGCTACACATAGGACTCTGATCCTTACTATACTTCCCCAAGTCTGTGAAGGTTCTTTCCATGGATATATGACTGCATACCAGAAGGGTTAATAAAATAGTAGCTGGAAAGAGATTAGTCTGGTAAATGCTATAAATCAAATGGCAGTATGAAATTGGATACTAAATGTATTGGACATTATTATTAAAAGAGAAATTCAATAATTTCTACTCATTTCTATCTGAAAATGAGAAATGCTCTGGGTAATGAATCTCCATGATCGGCTATAGTGCCTATCACTGGCAAGGTACTTTTTCAGTAAGATAAGGTATGTATCTGATCTATCTGAATTATTCGCCATATAATTCTGCTTGAATGATACTAAACAACCTTCATAAATATTTGTGCTGTGATAGTCCCTGATAACAAAGAACCAAAGGTTAGCTCCAAAAGGGGGACTTTGTTATCTCAATGCTGAGTTATGCAGCACTTCACTTTGAGCCACCTAGCCCCAGAAATAGAATTGGCAACATCCATGCAAAGTACTTATAAATCCTACATAGTGCATAGGCTGAACTGGGAAGCTGAGCAAGGAGCAGGATAATGTGGCCACAGACTTGCCTTAGTTTCTCACCTCCCCAGGATTCTGATATGTAAGCTGCAGAAAAGCACCTGGTATTCACAGATGTGAACCTTTGCTGAAAGTTAGAATGCCTGAGCCCTTTCTGTCAATAACTTAGGTGTGAGGAAGGGGGAGTAATGTTTTTATTCAAAAGATGACTACTAGAGAAGGGGGTAGTTTCATAGTTTCATAGATTAAGGGTCGGAAGGGACCTAGTAGATCTTCTAGCCCGACCCCCCGCCAGGGCGGGAGAACAACAAAACCCCAAAAACAAGAAACGGGACTCAAATGAGTCCAGCCAGGTAGGCATCCAGCCTCTTCTTAAAGACCCCCAGGGTAGGGGCCAGCACCACTTCCCTTGGAAGTTGGTTCCAGCTCCTAGCCGCCCTAACTGTGAAGTAGTTCTTGCGGATGTCCAATCTATACCTCCTCTCCATCAACTTGTGCCCATTACTCCTTGTTATGCCAGCGGGCGCTAGGGGAAACAGCGTCTCCCCCAAACCCTTCTGGTCCCCCCTAGTGAGTCTATAGACGGTCACCAGGTCCCCCCTCAGCCTTCTCTTGTGGAGGCTGAACAGGTTCAGGTCCCGCAGTCTCTCACTGTAGGGTCTGCCCTGTTGTCCCCGGATCATGCGGGTGGCCCTCCTCTGGACCCTCTCCATGTTGTCCACATCCCTCTTGAAATGGGGCGCACAGAACTGGACACAATACTCCAGCTGTGGCCTGACCAGCGTCGCGTAGAGGGGGAGGATCACCTCCTTGGCTCTACTTGAGATGTTTCTAGGGCTATGAGAAATTTTGCGCCAAATTTCTTTGACGCTGTTTCGACTCATGTCAAGGTCAAAACAGCAAAAGTGAAACAAAACAGATATTGTCGAAACAGCCTTGAAACAAAACAAGGCAAGTCAAAACATTTTGCCATTTTGACCCTGTTTCGACATTTCACCCATAGGCTATAATGGGGAAGGTTGAAACAGCCTATAACTTTGTTATTTCTGGCCTGATTTGAATGAAACTCGCAAAACTGGTAGCTCCTTCTGCAGGCATGGAGTCTGCCATGTTTCACAGAGATAAGTGCAGGGGGTTCAGGGAAACTGCACCCCAAAGTCTTGAAAGCAAAACTCATGTCACGGGCACGTGTTAAGCTACAGCAGGGTCAAACTGCAGGCATGATAGCCCCTGCTCAGGCCACAAAGCCTGCTAAGTTTCAAGGAGATAGGTGCAGAGGTTTAGGGGAAACTGTACCTCAAGCTGCAGACAAGCAAAACTCGTGACATGGGTGACACTGTGTGTTAAGGTGCAGCAGGGTGAAAGCTGCAGGCCTGCTAGCCCCTGCTGTGGCCACAAAGCTTGCCAGCTTTCAAGGAGAGAGGTGCAGGGGGGTTCTGGGGCCATGTGCCTCTAGCTGCTGACCTGCAGTTTTGACCCTGCTGTGGCTTAACACATGCATGTGACATGAGTTTTGCTTTCAAGATTTTGGGGTGCAGTTCCCCTGAACCCCCTGCATCTATGTCCATGAAACGTGGCAGGCTTCATGCCTGCAGAAGGTGCAACCAGTTCTGCAAGTTGCATCCAAATCAGGCCAGAAATAACAAAGTTATAGGCTGTTTCAACCTTCCCGATTATATCCTATGGGTGAAACGTCAAAACTGGGTCGAAACGGCGAAACTGTTTTGACGGAACAGAACAGAACATTTGTTTCAATTTGAAACAAAATTTGAAACAGAACGCTGTTCCGTCGAAATGCTGGTCAAAACGGAACGCTGCCGTTTTACACAGCCCTAGTTGTTTCCTCTCTTGATGTGGCTGGATGGCTACAGTCCTCACCCAAGAAATGGAAAAGCCAGGTTCGTTTTCCCTTGTCTGCTTGAGGGTGCCCTAACCCCCTAGGTATACCATATGTGGGGAGATAGGAGAGGGTTCTTTAGTGCTCTTGTTGTTGAAGTTGTTCCACTTTGTTTGGAATAATCAAGTGTTCAGTAACCAGAGAGAGAGACTACACCTAGTGATTAAGGTACTCAGGAGCAGGGAGCTCTGGTTTCTGGTCGCTGCTCAGAGAACTATTTCTGTTTTTTATCCACTGATGACTTAAGTAAAACACTTAAACAGTTCTAGGACCAGAACCCAGGTACTTCCTTCCCACCCCACACCCCTTCCCTCTACCCACTAGTGACTAACCTATTAAGTTGTCCTCCTTTGTCTGGCCTCCTGAATTTTATAGTCTCTCTTGTACAATAAAACAACTTTGACAGGAGTAATAGAGATGTCCTCATCTCTGAACAGCCTATAATTAGGCCCCTGTCCTGCAAGATAGAAAATGAGAGTCTGAAACTGCTTAGGATAAGAAGGGAACTCAGCCTAGTTCCTACACTTGCCTGGAAGAATATTGTAATCATTATACTACTGCTGTTGCTGCTCTAGTGGCCACTTTTTAAAAGAAAGTGGCAGCACCTGCATTTTGTAAGGGGTATCATCTTGTTTGTAAGTTGATTATGCACTGATTACTTTGATGTCCCTGTGGTTACATTCTGAGTCCCATTTAGGCCTCAGTGGGCAAGGGGCAGTTCTGGGCATGTGCATAAGCAGATCTGCAGGCATGGAGAGAACTTTCAGGTCAAACAGGGAAGGGCCTAATAGAGTTTATGCACCACTTGACTAGGGCTTTCTTCAATTGCTGTTTTGGATGTAGTGCTAAAAGCAGCAGCTAGATACCTAAATCACTTGATAAACCCAGCCCCAAGTGGCTATCCCACAGGGAAAAGGAAATAAGCAGCATTTTTATTTCTCGGAAAAATAGATATTTGAGAGAGGAAGCATTCAATAGGAATTTGAGATTCATACTCTTCAACTTATTGTAAATGCCTCTGCTTTATCACAAAAATCCAGATTTATCTATAGGTATTTCAAGCAAATTTTCTGAAATTACAAATCAACAGAGCTTGGGATTAGGGTTATTAAATTTCATGAACAGAGCTTGCATGAGGGATTATTTACATTTATCCTTTAAAATACTGTGACAAAGTTTGCTGTGATCCATTAGTGTGAGTAAGCATATGAGAAATGGGATTAACTGTATAGCAAATGGCAAACTGAAAGTGAATTGTTTCCAGTGTATTCCTACCCAGACTTTGCCTTCAGTTAGAATATCCCAAACTTTAATTCAGATGCTGACATGTCGTTAACATCCAACATACTAAATTTACTCAGACAACATCAGTGGAATCAGTCAAACATAGTATCTTTGGACTGTGTATGAACACGCTGTTTAGAATGTCTTAGAACTAACTGCTGCATTAGTTTTCTATTAGAATAAGACAAAAAGTAAGCTAATGATTTGAAACTTTATGTAATGTTAAGCATTTTGGTAGTCCATTGGAAACAATTAGATGATACATATAACCAAAGTTAAGCAGATGCTAAATACCTTGCTGGTTACAGACTTGTTTGAGGATGGAAGGAGTAGTCTCACAAACCTCAAAATAAACACCTGAAGGAAATACTGGCCTGACTGAAGACCAGTCACTTCAGTAGAATTTCAGTATGGTGAAAGACCAGTCACTTCAGTAGAACTGGGATTTGACCTCCAGGCTTGGACTGTTGATCCAAATAATCACTATGGATATTCATGTGTTACTGCTATTCATCAGGTACTGCTTTTTATTTTGCAAATATGAAAGTCTATCTGTCTTATTTAAAGAGTGTGTGCATTGATAAATACGTCCTTGATTTTTGAGTAATGCTGGCTAAAAAAAAAAATCAATTAAATTCCCCTCACAGCCTCCATTGTAATATGATTTGCTGAAAACTATTTTGTTTTTTGGGGAAACTAAGAATATTTTTTAATTTTAACTTGAAAGTTTCCTATTTTGAAATGTCTATTCCAATTAAAAACAGATAATTTCCATTCCATTTTGCTTTGAAAAGTAATTTTGCTTTAGGTTTTTGAAAACCAGGAGGTAGTAATTTTCCAATTTCAGTTTTCAGAGTTTCTTCTCCTTTTCCCCTACCATTCTGTCTCTTTTATATTCATTTCCACCTATTATTCTTGCCACTGGAAACAGCTTTTAAAAAGGCATGGGTTGTGGGGGGGTTTGGGGAGGGGGTTAAGTTCACACGCATCTTGATACACTTTCTATTTGGAAGGGGAAGGAGGAAAGAAAAAAAAGAAAAGAAAAAGGGGGAAGGGGGAAATGAGGAAAATGCAAAAACCAGAAATACAAAACAAAGTTCTTAGGTCTACAGTCTAAAACAAAATGCTACATGCCTTCTTTAAACAAAAAACTTCCAATTTTAGTTTCACTTTGAAAACTCCTGCAAAAGTTTAACAAAAAACTTAGCTTTTTTCAATTCCAAAATTCCAACAATATTCCATCTTCCAATATTTTTCATAGCTCTGTTCCTATATTAATATTCCTCTGAACCAAATACTTCCTAAACCTCCAACAGTCATGTCATTTCCTGGTAAAATCATGTAACTAAGAGTCAAGAACTGGCCCAGGTTCAGTGGTGTTTCTGCACCACTGCTTCATTCTGAAGAAATAAATCAGAGTGAGCTCAATAGAGTGATCCAGATTTGGATGGAAGACAAGTTTAGAAGTTCATTTTTTTCTCCCCTCACTTCCAATGAGAGAAAAGTAGCTCTTATCAATCGAGTTTTAGAAATTAAATAAATAAATAAAAATATTAGATTAACCTGTGACAACACCTAAGGGTCTATATGGGGAAACTGCCCTCCTCAATATCATATCTAATGAATCTGTTGAGTAGCAGCATTTCTTCAAGTAACCAAGCTACTCCAGCAAAGCTTATCAAGAAGTCCGTTTGTGAGAGACTGGCAAAAGGCATGATGCTGAAGGATAGCTATGAGAGAGAGAAGGAGCCAGCAGGCTCCAAGGCTCCCGGGCTAATCAGAGGTTCAGCGGCCCCAGGTCCGCAGCCCCAAGGAGCCCGGCAGAAATTCCTCTTACCCAGGTGAGTTGGGAAGGGAAGGGCCAATATTTCCCCCGCCGGTATAAAGACGAGTCCGGGACCAGAAAGGGGAAGCAACACAGAACCAGAAAGAGGAGGGGGAGGAGGCGGAGCACGCCCCCGCACTCTGCAGGGAACTCTGAAAGCAACCTTGTGCTGGTAGGAGCCTCTGGCAGAGAGCAAAACCCCAGCCGGGTTTTGGAACCCAATTGACTGGCCCCTGCAGGAGTAGAACTGTTTGTTTACTGGCCGGTCGCTGGCTGAGCCTGGCACTGGAAGGGTACCGTAATAACCCTAACAGAGGGGCATTATTGACTTTGGGGTACCGTAGTCCCTGTAATAGTGGCACAGTCCAATAGTGGACTTAAGCTGTTAAAAAGGAATCTCATCAAGCCCTACAAAGGGGCTCTCAGAGAGCCAACAAAGGGGTGCTTGCCCCCTCGAAGGCCAAGTTTGAGTTGGAAGGTGGCTGCAGACAGACGGAGCAGCTACACAGACCAGGGGAGCCTTCTCGGTTGTCGTGGTTGTTTTGATTGACCTTTCTTTGTGGATTATCCAGGAGGAGCTGAGGATACGTGGCTGGACCAGCCGGCTGGCCACCACCCAGTGGA
>NW_017728995.1:42120957-42121180 GCF_001723915.1 Gavialis gangeticus
CAGCCCCTCCAGAAGCTCTCTAACCTGGTCCTCTCCAACTCTGGAGGCATTCCCCCTGAGTCTATCTTGCATCACGGTGGGGAACTCCCTGTCCCTGCACAAGAAAATGGAGGTGAAGAATTGATTAAAGAGGTCTGCTTTCTCCTCTGGCGCAACCACCAGATTGCCCAGAGAATCTTGCAGGGGCCCCACATTTCCCGGTGCCTTCTTCATCCTCCCTATA
>NW_017728995.1:42121620-42130508 GCF_001723915.1 Gavialis gangeticus
GAGTTCCTCCTGTTTGTTCCCCATACTACAAGCATTGGTATATAGGCATTTAAGGCCTTGCCTAGCTGCGTGTGCACCCCCCGATTTGGGAGACTGTCTGGACCCCTGTTTCTTACCTGGGCACTCCTTGCATTTGTCACCTGTCTAGCTCAGGTGGTGTCTCCTCGTCTTCCTGAGGCCCCCTCCCCCAGCGAGGCTAGTTTAAAGCTCACCGTATGAGATCAACCAGTTATACTTGATCACAGGATGAACATGAGATGCCAGTGCAATGCTGTAGTCAACAGAACTAATAACATACTAGGATGCATTAGCCCTGCTTGTAATGCACTGGCAAAGGAAGTGATATTTCCTCTCTACTTGGTGTTGGTGAGACCCCAGGTAGAATACTGTGTTCAGTTCTGGGTGCTGCACTTCAAAAAAGACATGGAGAATCTTGAAAGGGTCCAGAGACGGGCCAGAAGAATGTCATCATCGGCACTCCCTCAAAGTAGAGGATGACATCCTTCAGGCTTGATGGGTCCTCAGGTGGCTGAGGAGCCTGATCCTGGATACACACATTCTTCGGCAATGGGCGCATGTTGTTGCACAGGGGAGTGGGATTTGCAGCTCCAGGTTGGTCTCTCCTCCGCTGCTGCCATTCCACCTTGGTATCGAGTCATTGGGCCTTGAAGTGGTGCATGCCTTGGTATACCAGGTGGTGCCACACCAAACGGTCAGCAGTTTGCTCCTCCCAGCCATTGGTGTCGTTGCCTCTGTGCTTGAGGGCAACTGTGAATGTGTCTTTGTACCGTTTCCTTTGGCTGCCCTTTGAGCACTGGCCAATGGAGAACTGGGAAAAGAGAATCTGGGGAGGGAGATGGTTCTCAGACATCTGGATGCAGTGGCCCATCAATCGGAGTTGATTTCTCAGGAGCAAGGCATCGATGCTGGTGGATGCAGCTTCATGGAGGACGTTTGCACTTGTCCAGCAGTTCTCCCACTTGATCCCCAAGGTTCAATTCAAGCACCGCTAGTGAAAGCTCTTGAGGGTCTGAATGTGGTATCAGTAGACGTTCCAGGTTTCACTGTAGTAGATGAGGTGGTCAGCATGACAGCCTTGTAAACCAGAACCTTCATTGACTTCCAAAGGTCTCTATTTTCAAAGACACATTGTCACAGCTTAAAGAAGGCAGCACTGGTGCAATTAACTTGGTGCTGGACTTCTCCATCAATGGTATCCCATTGAGAGAGATGGCTGCTGAGATACAGAAAGTGATCCACTTACTCCAGAGCCTCTCTGTCTATGTAGATAGCGTGAGGGATGTTCAGCTGGCCTGGAGAGGTTTAGTGAAAAACCTTCATCTTTGCAAAGTTCACGGACAGGCCAAGAATGATTAAGGGCCTGGAGGACAAAACTTATGAGGAAAGATTAAGAGATCTAGGACTGTTCGGCCTGGAGAAGAGAAGATTGACTTGCTGGCCATCTGTAAGTATGGAAGGGATGAATATCAGGAAGTGGGAGAGAAACTGTTCACCAGGGAGCCCCAGGGAAGGACAAGAAGCAATGGCCATAAACTGTTGGTAGATAGTTTCAGGAAGAACTTCTTTACATAGGGTAACCAGGATCTGGAATAGACTTCCCAAGGAGGTGATGTAGTCCTCAACCTTGGAAGTTTTCAAGAGGAAACTGGACAGACACCTTGCTGGGATCATTTGATCTCAAGAACATTCCTGCCCAGAGCAGGGGGTTTGGGCTCAATGATCTTACAAGGTCCCTTCCAGCCCTTAATTTCTGTGATTTCTATGAAAGCTCCAAGGGACAGCTATGCTTAATTAGTGAATACCACTGCATCTAAGACAAGCTACTGTCCAACCTAGAATTCTGACATACTGCTCCTGTTTCCCTGAATATCAGACAGGGTTTGTTGTAACTGCAAACAGATGTTTTCACATATCTTGAATGCTTTCCATTGTAATTGAAAACACAGAGAGAACTTCATGGCTTACAGTTTCACAGTGAACATTTCAAATGTCCTATATATGGGTGTTTTCAGGTTAGAATCAGAATTCTACTCCTGCTTCATTAAGATAACCCTATTAGTCTTTTTTAACTGGGAAGAAGGGAGAATGTAGAGCACCTAGATTTTCATTACATTTTCCCTCTAAAATTCAGGACTATGCCAGTGAGTGGCATGAAAGCTATAATTCCTGGTCTATAACATGATTTTGTAATTAGATGAACATAAAAATATTTATTAAAACAGGTATTTACTAGCCTAGTGTTTCTGTGCTACAGTACAGGCTTTTAGCATTTAGTAAACAGCTAATTACACTGTAATGCAGGCCTTTTATATTGTTAATTATCATAGAAGAAACAGCCCAACAATAATTTGCTAGTCAGTACACCTGTGAGGCTTAAATGAGAAAATTACCTCTTATCTCAGCAAGGAAGTAATTGATTTCAATGCACTTAAAGATATAATACCAATTGCTGCATGTTTTTCTCCCCTCACTTCCTTCAAAGAGCTATCACTATTTTGTTAGTCATATAAATTGAATCTTGAAAGTCCATTTAACATTTTCTCCCTTTTACGAAGCCCAGAACTTTGTTATAGAAATGGGTATGTATGCCAAGTGAAAAATAGCCAGGGGTTGGAGTTGCATTACAGATCAGCACCTGAGCCTTTCATTTCCTGTTTCTGTTTAAATATCTGCATTCATATTTTTCCCATTTCATTGATAACCATTGTGACTTTGCTAAACCAGAATGAGAGAAAAAAATCATACTTTTAAATAAGCTGTCAAAATAGTGGGCACACAAGTCTTTCATGGAAGGCCATTGTGGCAGGGCACTATGTGTGCCTGCCACTTTAAGGCTCTGGAGCTGGCAACCTCCAGGTGCCTAATGAGGGCAGCCATTTTAGGCTCAGGGATGCCTATATAAACAAGGCAGTTTCCCTGCTGGAGGGGAGGCAACAACATTGCTGGCCTGAGAGCTTCTGAGTTTCATTTGGAGGTAAGGAAGGAGCTGTAGGGGGTGGTAGGAGGCTCCTGGTCCTGGGTATGACTGGAAACTACACCCTGCTGGGAGTGGGTGGCCTGGTGGGACTCCCAGTGTTGTGGGAGCCCCCAGGAAATGCCAGGCCAGTGATCACCCCTGTGAAAGGCGGGTTGGGGTGCCTTAACCCCTAGCCCTCACCTTAGGGTGGGTCGTGGTACACCGGAGGTAGCTGTGGAGGTTTGAGACCCTGAGGAGGAGAGTTGGGGCCAGGTATGGCTACGGCCACCTGAGCCCACCTGTGGAGGGAAGCCCTGAGACCCCAAGTAAAGGGGGTGTTACGAGCAGTGTGGAGCCCCCCAGTGTGAGGGGGGGGTAGCATGTGGAGCCCCCCAGTGTGAGGGGGGCAGCATGTGGAGCCCTGTAAAGGGAGAGGGGGGCTCAGCCAGAGGGTGAGAGAACTGAGTCCTGGCTCCAGTAAGACCTCCAATTCTGGGAGGCAGCATTTGGGTCAAATATAACACTGGTACTAGCACCACGACCAGCTGCCTTGGGGGGAGTGAGAGTCCCCTGTGAGACCCTGAGGCACCAATTGTGGTGTGAGGTAACCCCAGCTCCCCATGTCTGTGGAGGAGGACCTAGAGACGGGGACCCTGGGTTAAGAGTATGGGTCACTCATCAAGGCCTGCCAGAGCTTCCCCTGACTGGCCCAGGTGGGGGCCAGGATCTGAAGGGTCTGAAGGGCAAGGAGGCCCACCGAGAGGGATGCCTAAGCCAGGGCCCTGGGGTCCTGGCTGGCCTGGAGGTGGACCAGGGCTAGTGTGAACTGAAGGTCTCAGTGAGGGGACCACACCCAAAGGGGAACTGGTGGCAGGGAGGGGTGTGGCTCAGTATGACAGCAGCAGAGTCCGTCTGAAGGGAGGAACTCAGTTGGGGGTACTTGGGGGGGATTCTGGGCCCCATCATGGGGGACTGGCACATATGAGAACATCAGGATGTCATCAGCAAGGCTTGGGCTGTGGTGTAAGGGAGGAATGGAGCCACAGATAGTGCCCCCTAGCAGCAGGGCAGAAAATGGGCAGCCTCCTGCATAATTACATCTATTAAATAATTAAGACCAAGGCGTGGCAGGCAAGAAGGCGGGCAGTTAGCCCAAGAACAGGTGGGCGGGCCTCATGGAGATCGGCCCCAGTAGCCCCCCTGTTACAGCCATCTCCTATACCAAGTCAACTGAAGATATGTGAAATCAAATTTAATTTTAAAAAATGGACCAAAAAAAGCCATGTATGTTTACAGATGTCTTGAGGCACATTAGATGCACCCTATCCACAGTTCAGGAGAGCCACATATTACTCTGTTCTAAGAACAGTTGAGGAAGGAACATAAAAATAAACGGTCAAGGCTTGATGTTTTGCCTTTTAATCAGAACTTTGCCTTAAATTTAAGTTATAATTACAAACACAATACAGAGCTGACCTACAGCTGTTGTTTTCCTTAGTGTTTGCCTTGTAACAATAATAACATCATGCACATACAAAGCATCTGTCATCCATGAGTCTCGACAAGAGTTTGCCAGCTCAGGATTAGGTCCAATAAAGGAGATGGACTTGGTGGTGCCAGAGTTACAAAAGTGGTGCCTAAATCTAAAGTTACAGAGCTGAAAACCCTTAGTTTCTGTCTATCCCTAGAGAAACCTAAAGTTCAGAGATGTCAAAATTTGTGATCCTAAACTTTCCGAGCACCCAAAAGTTCTATTGCTGCAGGTGCAGTGAGCCTGAGCAGGGCCAAGGGCTTTTGAGGGACTTGACCTGGTAGGCATTCTCAGATCACACACACAGGAACTGGTTGCACTGGCCCCTGCTGCTTCCTTTTAAGACATGATCAAAGGGAGGAGGCAGTGCTTCCCTACATATGTAACGGAAGGATGGTTAGAGCACACACCCCAGTGTTCTTGGGTTCAGTTCTGCCCTCCGCCTCAGAGTAAACAAAGCCATATCTGTGTCCTAAGCAGAATGCTATAGACTACAGGACGTTTTAGGTAGGGAGTACTTGTTACCCTCCTGTTTCAACATTCCCAGGCCAAAAAGGGTATATACCACTGACCTGCTTCTGTAGCCCAGTGATTAGGACACTCTGTTTGGGCAGAAGATCTGTTCCAATCCCTAGTCCCAAGAGTGTGCCTGAATACTTTTAATGGAGAATAATTGACTATTTATTATTAAAATACAAGCAGTTCTGAAATCTGGGTCTCCTCCTCTCAGATGAGTGCCTTGACCTCTCACTCTCTTTCTGACCCAATGACTCTTGAACTCAGACTTACTGACTTACATTTAGATAAGATCTTTGCATTTAGGGGCCTAATTCCAATTGAAATCAATAGGTTCTGTCTTAGGAGTCTGAAAGGTACTGAAAGTGAGGCTTCTATATGCTAAAAATGCTTATAAAACCTTTACCCTTACAACAACTGTTACAAAAAGAATTTCAGAGGTCACAAAAGCCACTCCTGCATCTGGAAGTCAGGAATACCAAGGGTATTCAATTCAGTAATTTTAAAAAAAAGTAATCACACCATAAGCTTTGTAGCACATCCCTCACCCCCAAATTGTTTTGAGGCTCTTTCAAATGTATTAATAATACAACCACCTGTGCCAACAGTTTGACTCTAAATGAGGAATGTTGTCTTGAATTTATCTCTGGGTAGAGCCTAAGCCATGTCAAAGCATCCTTCATGCTGCCATATCAATCTGCCATCTAAAACATAATGTCCTTAGGCCAGTTTGCTATCATTTATGTTGCATGTTATTCAGATTATCAAGCAATGAGACTTTCCAATTTATGTAAAACAAATTCCACAGATATAGTCATATTTATTACATGAACCATAAATTGTGATACATTTATACAAGAATGGAAAAGATGTGTGTTCTCTTCTTCCCCACAAAAGGAAGTGATACATTTTAAAGGTATCATTAATTAATCCTTCCTCTGGGCCTCCCAAAACATCCTGCCTTCTCACTTTCATCTTTTATACTGCAAGCTCTCCAGGGTGTCTTGCACAATATTGTCTTGTGCAGGTAACATAATAACTAATTATCCTTTTTAAAACCTATTTGTAAATATGTCTTCTCTCCAAAAGAAGAGTGAGTTTTATAGGCATTTTTGTTTGCTTGTTATAATTACAACCAACCTTGGCAGCTCTTAGTTAAGCAATCATCTTGTATCCTATCTTCTTTTCTTTGGCAATCCCTTGCAGTCTAGGATGATTGTTTTCCATGACTGTCTTATCTGTGTGCCCAAAGATGGTTGATGAGGCCTATCTGGGATCAACAAACTCTACTGTAGCTTGGACATGTGTTTCCATGTAGGGTGGTTGGTGCTGGATTCCATAACACAGTGTTTCTGTTGCTCTCCCTTTTCTGTCTGCTGTTGTTGTCATGAGACTTCAAAGTACTGAGATCTCTGCATCAGACTCTTCCTCCATTTGGGGCAGTCCTGGGTGATAGTCTCCCATTGAGTTGACATCAATGTTGCAATTTTTTAAGTTGGTCTTGAGCATGTCCTTGAAGCGCTTTCTCTGCTCTCCTCTTGCACATACGCCTTGGCTGAGCTGGGAGACTAAATCTTGCTTTGGGAATCTGGAGTCAGACATGTAGGTGGCACAGCCGGCGCAACAAAGTTGATGATCGTTGCCTCAATACTTGTGGTGTTAGTGTCCTCCTGCTAGCAGATATTGGTGCATCTGTCAATAGTGCTTTGTTTTTTTCCATTGCACATGCCTCTAATATTTTCATTCTTTCATGATTTTGTAAAATATTTTTGGTCCTTTTTACCAAGAATGAATGGTCAAAACTAAGAGTGTGGGGGTTTTTTTGTTTTTTTTTGTTTGTTTGTTTGTTTTTGGTTGTTTTTTTTTATTTGCCTTTATCAGATAAAGGTCACCCCTTGGCAACAGGGTGTCTTTACTTTTGTTAATAGAAAGCTTACTTCAGAAAAATATGAAGTTAGCAAAACAACAATTTTTAAAAGTTTATCTTCCCCCTGCCTGTCTCAAGCAGACTTTTGTCCCTCATACTTAGTACCTTTGTATTTCCAAGTGTGCTTCACTTATACAGAATGTTTTAAAAGGCTGTACAATTAAAATTATATAATAGAAAACTAAATGGTTGTATTTCTGAGTCACTTTGCTATTCAATAGGGTCACTAAAACACTTGAGCAACCAAACATGAAAGAGACAAAGAAACATAGCCAGTCATAAAACATTCCATTAAATAGTACTTTATAACACTGCATCTTCCAAAATGACATTTCTGTTTATGCACCTCTACCCACAGTAGCTTTCTGAAGCCTGTACATCAGTCTGCTGGTAGTTTTCTCTTCATTAAAACTCATGGGGCCAAAATTGTATGTTATACACACTGAATAACACATTCTAGCTCATGCATTCTGTTCAATATGACATCAGTCCTGGGTTCTTCATTCATAATATTTAACTTATAATTATAGATTAAAGAGGAAAGTGAAGCATCTGCAGTTAGTAAAGCCTACCATGTTTGTAGCTGAGTTTGCATACAATAATGAGCAATTTATAATTTCACAAATAAAAGTTGTGTTTACAAGTGAGTAGCAGTTGACTGAACATTCACCAGTATCTAGGATTTACTTCTAGATTAAAAATAATGTTTTTAGATTAAAGTTTTAGATCTATAACTATGACTAGGAAAAAAACTTCTGCAGTTCACCTGGGTATGAGTGTATTGAGCTCAGTCCTAGACAAGGTTATTATGCATGCATGGTTGAAGCCATTGAAAGAATTCATGTGTGTCGTGTTAACTCACCCGTTGGCAAAACAGATGTGTAGTACATCTCTGGATACACAAATTCCAACATACAATATAGCTGTCTTTATGCAGTCCTACAGTCAGTTCAGCATGAGTGCCTGCCCCCATTTCTTGCCATTTTAACCATTTCAGACAGCCCTTAGGAGTGTTAGGGTTTAAAATTGCAAATTAAATAAGAACCTTACACACAGACAGCTGATTCCAGTCAACTCTGTGCAAAGCACAGTTTAAGTGGGTAGATTAGCATTAAGAGCTTGTTTCAGTTCAGCAACTTGCTGTCACCAGTTTCCAGCAGTGAAATCAACAACATGTACCAAGTTTTTTTTTCTTGAATAATAATAGGTGGGACTATTGTAACATACTCTTGTTTTGAATTTAATTGTCCCCAGTTTGTGAGGACTGTGCATGAAAAAGCACAGAGAACCAGTTTTAAAGCATGAAAGATCACATGTTTGATATTTGTTTCCCCATGCTGTGAACCCAGGGAAGTTAGAGCTGGTCATCTCATTATTTAGACTAATGCCTCAAAAGCATTTAATGTTTTACTTTAAGTTAATCACATTAGCAGTAATGTAATGCATCTACAATGGCCTGGGCTTCCTTCCAAAGTTGTGCTTTTTATGTTCAAGGAAAATAAAGAAACAGCCACCTAAATTGATTCAGAGAACAAACATTATACTGCTCTAAGAATCACTGACATAATTCACTGGAGAGAGCTGTTATTTCTGAGCCAAGAATTAACTAGCTTCATCTGTAGGAAATTGTCAAAATACATCTGGGCACTTTCTTTTTCTTATGCAGATCCTTTATAAAGTCAGTTCTCATTTTTCCTGGCTGGTGAAGTTCATTAGTAGTCTAAGAAAGATGCCAACAAAATGGCCTAATTCCTGACTTTTTCTCTCAGTTCCCCTCCCCACCTCCCCCCACCACCATCACCCTCATATAGATCCACACATATACCCAAGCCCCCCATAAACACCACCACACAGCTCACCCCATCATACCCACACCCCCACACATGCACCCCCACTATACCCAAACATACCCAACACTGCCCCACACACCCCACACC
>NW_017728995.1:42135508-42142580 GCF_001723915.1 Gavialis gangeticus
GCATTAGATGAAAATGTGTTTTTAATCATGTTTCAGATTGAAACTCCATTAATAAAAAAACCCAGTCTTATGTAATGAGCATTTGATACGCTGAATTCCTCATAGTGCAGGGAGGGCTGTGGTGATGATGAACCTCTTTAAGTGTGTCTCTGTCTGATTAGTGTACTGCTCTGTTATTGCAAAGATCATAGGAGCAAGCCTTTGTATATGTATACTTCAGTCATTTTGTAACATCTTGAACTTCCCTAACACAGAAATGCAAAAAACACCTAGCATCAGCACCGGTCCCTTTTTCAGTCTGATCACTTGCCAGTAATGCTTGTAGCCTGTATGCAGACTTATACTGGGTATTATTAAAAACATAATGTCATTTGACTTATGGTAATTGAAGTCAACTTACGCAGTTTCAAAACCCTTGTATTTTGTTTTGAAAACAATATGTCACAGTATTGTGAGCTTGATGGCACACAGGACCATCACCTTGTGGTAGCCTTGCTGCTTTGTGCTGTGATCCTATCAGATCTCTTAAGCAAAGCTTGATTAGTATGTCCTAGGTCACTACTCAGATGGGAGACCTCCATTAACTATCTAGGCATTCATGGAAGTGCTGCAAGTGATCTGGTAGGAGGTATTCTTCTCTCTGGGTCATCACTACACCAATGCTCCAGTCAGTGTTAAGGACTGCTGTAATGCTAGAAGTGTTATCTTTCAAGTGAAACAAAACTGAGGTTTGTAAAAATTAAAGATCAAACAGCAATTTTACCAACATCAGATTTATGTCCAGTATACTTACTAGCCAAGTTGTGGTACTTTGTGTCTGCTTCCATTTCTCTTGTACCTGTAGTTTGAATATTACTATTATTTGAGTTGCAGTATAATTTACTTCCCATCCTAAAGACACATACCTTTGGAACCATTTCTTGCATTCTAATTGTTACATGGGGACAACCTGGGAACAATGCAAATGTAGCAAAATGGCTCCAGCTTTAACCCTGGATGAAACAATGTTAAAGATGTAGCAGTTCTGCATGTGGGTGGAATGTAAGAGCTACTGCCCTTCTGAAACATTTCCCTTTCAAAACAGCTCCAAGTGCATGTTTGTCCATACCTTCAACTGTTGTTCAGTATTGCTGAGTGCTACGAAACAGTTACTACTACTCAAAACTGGAATTGTATGCCATAAAAATGTTAAAACAAGACCCAATTTGCCTCACTTTGTTCATTTTCTCATAAAGAATTGATCTCAGGACAGTTAAGCACTTCTGATGTGCATGCAAACTAGTTGCTGTGAGGTAAAAGGGACTGGGGAGGATTTTATGGTACCAGCCTCTCTCTCTGGTAATGGTCCATGGGCATGCTTCTACCCTAATAAGTAAAAGCGAAACCGTGGAATTTTAGCTCTCAGAAAGAGGTAAGATTAAAAAGGCTAACACACAATCTGTATGACTCTAATAAGGAAGCTCCAGGAGTGCTGAGGGGACTTAGAAAAGGTTAGAGATGGGATCTGCAGAAGCATTCAGTGTTGGTCAGCTCTGCTACCATTTATATTGACTTCAATGGAAGCAGTTAGGCTCATGCTGAGAGCTTTGAAAACTTTGCTCTCATATTGCAATTCAGACTCTATCTGCAAGCCATAGGGAGTGAGCTAAAACAAGAGGTTGGGAAAATATGTGCTCTGTTTTTATAATGGCAGATACAGAAGCACTCCGTGCATACAATTCCATCCATAATGATTGGGTGGGAAAACAGGAGATAAGAAAGCTCTGAAGAAGTAATAGAAAGGTATGAAGACATTTATGTTCATAGAAAAGAGACTGTGTGAAAAAGGGTTTCCAGAGAAGGATACAGCAAACGGAAAACCAGTATAGAAGTCTGTCACCGACTTAAAACTAAAAGGTTAGTCATTCAAATTTGAACTAGTAAAAATACATTCTTTATTTTCCTTCCTCTCTCTCTTTGTGAAGTGAAAATACAACAATAAAATAACTAAGGAAACAGTTCTTCCAGAAAACAGATCTGTAAAAGTTGAAAAGTAAGTAGCTTGCCAGGCTGTGTACTAGAATTTAAATAAAAGCTCTGGAAAGAGAAATGGAGTGTGTGGCTATAAACAGCTAGAGAAATAGGGGGAAATGTTTGCAGAAAATAAAAATGTGAAGAACAAAAAAAAATGTACAGTAAGGGGCAGTTTCACCGCAGCTAACATCAGTATAAATAATTGTACTGTGTAGCATGTTGTTTGGCAGAGCTGCCCTGGATTCTGAGACATTATGCAGACATCTTAAAAATTGCTCAATGAGTTATGAGTCCTGATCTAAAGGAACAAAAGGGCTAGTAGTAACTGCAGAATAGGGTACACATAGTCTTTTGTGAACAGGAGGTAGTTCCTAGAAGAAGCTTTTGATCCCTCCAAACATAGGTATAATAGGACAGGAAATAAGATGGATTCCTGTGGGACTCCACAAGTGAGGACTTCGAGGATGCCATATAAAATTATGCTCACTGGGGAATCAAGAACTGCCATATTTGCAGCGGAAACACTTCTGTTGAAAGAGGGTGCGTAGTGGGGTTTGAAGCTAAAACAAGCAGAAGCTTAGATCTAAACAATGTATATTTTGGGAGGGAGGAATCAGATATTGGCTCCAAAGCCTGCAGTATGGGCCTCTCTAGTTATTCTACACTGTCCTTTACTTCAGAAGCAGTTGGCAGTTTCTTTTGGTGGCAACTGTCTGTCCTCCTGGATCATGGTGCATGCATGAGGGCCACCCAGACCTTCAGTGCATATGCCTGGGCAGGATTTTTCAGAGGAGTAGAAGCTGCCCAGATCTTCCATCAGGCCATTGAGACAGAATCCAGAGACCTGACGGAGTCCAGATGTTTGTGCCTCCTCCATGGCTGTAGTTGTATAAGTGTCTGGGAATCAAGCCCAGGTCTCCTGTGTAGTAGGCAAAGACTGTACCACTGAACTACAAGGGATCCTGCAGTTTCTTTTAATGATCATAATACTACAACCATGAGAGGTCATAAATAAACTGTAGCTTCTTCGTGATCTCAAGGACTCCTGTTGAATTCAGTGAATTACAACCCAGCTAGTAAGTAAGAAAAGAATCAGACCCATGGTATAATTCCTTAGGGTTATATTTATTAATTGGGTCAGCTCTCTAGGCAAGTAAAGTTTTAGGTCTAACAGTCCTGAGTGTCCTCTAAAAACTAGGATGAACTTGGCAGACGACTCAATGATACAGTAGCAGAAGAAATCATACATAGGAAACTTAAACTTACCATTTAATTATTCGGAGACAAGATCACTCTCCAAATGCATATAAATAGATATACTTCAGTCCTTGAGATACCAAGGACTCAAAAACATCCTACAGATGTTCTGATGTAGTACAGATTCAGTTCTAGAAATCTTTGAAGCCTGGAGTGAAGGCAAACTGTTTCTTTTGGCTAGCACCAGATTCTAAGTCTCTTTCTGGCAGTACTAGAAAACAGTGATTGGGGATTCCTGATTATTCACTCAGCATGGAGCTATCCTCACATGGTGTGCAACAAGCATAGTGCCCCGTAGGCTGACTAATGTAGAAGCCATGGCTAGAGTATCCCTGATTTATGAACTGGTGAATTCATCATAAAAGCTTATGCTCCCTATATGTATTATTTAATTTATAAGGTATATATCTATCCTGCATTCTGCCTGACTTCAGACTAATACAGGTAACTACCTCTCCTATATCTGTGCCAAAATCCCTCCTTCAATTATAAATAACATGTCCTGAGATTACTGTAATTTATACCAGGGATTGAAACAAAGACGCTGCTAAATCTTAACTATTTCACTGATTATTAAAAGAAAGTAACAAATACAGTAAATGAAATCCATCCTTATGCAGAAAGCCCAATAAGACCCTTTAAACTTCACCCATTGTTAGATCTGCTCAGTTAGCTGTAAGTGTTATCTCATGGCATCATGAAGGAGTAGAGTATGAATATTTATATTTTCTGATCTGACCTCTGAGACTATTACTGTATCTATAATGATAAAAATATGATATGATATATGCAGATTCCTATGCCAGCTAGAGTAGTCTAGACTGAAGGTCTATCGTGTAACAAGCAGTCTGTCTGTGACAAAGTAATGAGGAATGTAACAAGCAACATCTGACATTCCCTTACCCCAGAATCATAGACTATTAAAATAAACTTCCAGTGAATGTGAAGGCAGACAAACCCTAGTTGTTACTTTGTCACAGTAAATGAACTAAATGCTCATTATTTTGTTTTCTGTCAACCTTCATGTTCGCTTTATTCCACTGCTCTATTATTCACATGTACTTCCAACGATTTAAATTATTATTTCAGAAAGTGCCGTGGAAGTATGTATTATATAGATTGTTTTAGCCTGCTATAGTTCATAGTTTTAAGACTACCCCAATTATCCACCATGGGTAGGGCTATACTGCAGAGATATCAAAGTAAGCCTTAAATTCTAGTGTGGGCACCAGAAGCAGTATAGTTACATTTTCACAGCGAGCTTCAAGGCTATTTAGCCCAGGCAGGGTGATATACTAATATGACGCTTTTGGTGCCTGAGCTAGCTCTAAATAACATATGGGTATGTCTACATAGCCTGTGTTATGCCAGTATGATGTCAGTGTATCTTCAGGGATTTCAGTGAAGTCACATTGAAGTAAAACTGGATTAGTTAAATGGTCAGTCAGATATAAGGTGTTTCATGTGTAATCATCTAGCTCACTGTTTCATGAGACTTTGTGCTGTTATTTAAATAAGTGCAATATGAATCCAAATTGGGTGTAGAACACCACTTTTCTTATTTGTTAGCATTTTGCATTCACCTGAACGCGTGTAACTTACAACGGGGTGTAGGGCAATAGGGAACTGTTTTAAGTACTCCACTTGAACAGTGGTGGTATTCAAGCTTTGAATCAAACCTTGTTACGTACCTGGTGGATAACCTATAACTTATCCAATTGCACAATCCACCTTCCCTTCCATTCAATATCTCATGACAACTCCAGTCATTCCCTGTTTGGACAGTTATATTACAAAAGTATTTGTCATAGTTTTAGCTGTATTTTAATGTGATTAAACAGCTACAAATATTGGGGACAACACCATGCAGCCCAGCAGCTCCCCACAAGCCACCAGTAAGTATTCCATGGCTCAAAGCTTCCAAATTAGTATTCTGAATTTATTTACCAACAAATTATCTGTCCAGTTCTCACCTGTATGAAATTCAAAGTCCAGACCTCAACATTTGATAAATATAGGCTTTGGTCTTTCCATTGCCTAGTTCCCATAGGTTGAAATCAAACTCTTGATTTATTTTGGTATGTGAGGGAGAACGTATTATCCACGTAACAAACAGCTGTCATGTCCATTTAGGAAGTACCATTTACATGATGATTTCCCTTAATCCTTCTCAGCAAGAATTTAAACTGATTTGCTCTTACTCTTATGAACCAACAGTGATTATTCTGTCTTACCCTTTATTGCTTTTTTTTTATTTCACATTTTAAATCAAGCTGTTTTCATATTAATTTGAAATAGCACCTGGGTTGAACCCAGACCCACGGGATTTATGTCAATCACAAGATTGTAGCACAGTAAAAACACTATTGAAAGCATTTTCTTAGGCTACTATGGAGAGGTAAAAATATAGAAAGAAAATGAGAATCTAGGTGTCAGTTTGTTAACAATACAGATCACAGTTACTGCCGATTGTGGACAAGAATAATGGCCTAAGCAATCATTATTTATCTTGAGGGTTTTTTAATTAAATTTTAATGATTTATTAGAAATAATGAAACAATCTCCTTTAGATTTTGTTCATGTTTCTAGTCTTTACAGTTAATAATTCTGTACTGACTAGAATATGTTGGTGATGGATAGCCACAAGCTACAAGTTTATTCATGCAAAAATATTCAAGACTCCTGTCACAAATGCTGTTTAATGGCCATCTTGAGAAATTGGGTTATAAATCATTTAAACAAAATCTCTTCAGAGTATTCAGATTTCTGGACATCAGCTAAGCCTCATGCAAGTTTTAGTTGCATTTGGACAGCCCTTGGAGACCCATGTTATTGGGTACTAGCTACCTTTGGAAAATGAACCATCAGTCAAGACAGTGCAAAGGTAACTACTACTATTGTTTGGGTTTTTTATGGTAGTGCCATGAGGTTCCAGCCATAGTCCTTACAACTTAAACAGACAAGCAATGAGGCAAGCAATGAGACTAATTTTACAGTGGAAGAACTGAAGTAGGCAAAGAGGGCCCAGATGCTGTGGCAGAGCTATATTTTGAAGACTGACCTCCTAACTCCCAGCCAACTGCTTTAATAACAAGAAAATCTTTGTGAACCTGAAAATGTTCCTCATTTGCCTGCATATTGCAAGCGCTATACTTCTTGAATTGCCTCTGTTTCTTTTCTGATTCAGCATAATGAAGTAAAAGAGATGTTAGCTAAGTCTGTGTCTCATCTGGCAGTCCCTTCTTAAATCATGAAGATGGTACCTCATAGGAAGAGTGTTACTCGCATTAGGATTTTGCTTCCTTTGTAAATCTTCCCAAGCCTGATGTTTTGCCCATTATACTATGAGCTTAACCCATTTATATCTGGATATGAAGCCTGTGCTTGAGGTTTAACTTCAGTGATTAATGCTGAAAGATGTAGTCAAGCAGGCACTGAGGAATAAGTCTCCCTAAAAGAACATTTAGGCACCTAGGGTGCTTGTACGTGTGACACCTTTAACATGTACACATGATGAAAATGTCACTGTGTGGCTTAATGGCATCAGAGTGTACACATGCAAGACTGGGTTTTTTTTAATTTCCTTGCATCATTGCAAACTAAACTACATCTGGATGTAGTTTAGTTTGCAATATCGCAGCTATCAGCTCACCCAGCTGTGAGAGGCAGGCAGGCTCTGCAGAAAAAAGGGATCAGGCCCCTCACCGCTTCTTCGTTCAGCAGGTGCCTGCTGAAGGCAGAAGCAGTGAGAGGTCCAATCCTTTTTTTTTTTTCCCCCAGCAGAGCCTACCCACCTGCAGCA
>NW_017728995.1:42147580-42148700 GCF_001723915.1 Gavialis gangeticus
TCGCAGCTATCAGCTCACCCAGCTGTGAGAGGCAGGCAGGCTCTGCAGAAAAAAGGGATCAGGCCCCTCACCGCTTCTTCGTTCAGCAGGTGCCTGCTGAAGGCAGAAGCAGTGAGAGGTCCAATCCTTTTTTTTTTTTCCCCCAGCAGAGCCTACCCACCTGCAGCACCTAGCCTGCTAGCAGCTTGCCCAGGCAGCCCTGGGGGCGGGGGCACTGCCACTGCAGAAGGAAGGATCAGGGCCTCCCACCACTCAACCTGTTGGCAGCTCACCCCCTGGCAGGCTCTGGCTCCAACAAAAAAAAAAGGGGGGGATCAGGCCTCTCACTGTAATGTAACAGAAAAATTGAAACAGTTGAGTCCTCAGGGTTTTATTCTATGTCCCAACATCTCAATTTAAGGGGCACAGAATAAAATCTTGGGAATTAAACCCCCACAACATATACACGTGCCCTTGGACCCTAGAGTGAAGAACTACAGCCCTAAAGTAGGTATCTGAGGATATGAGCAGACATTCATTTGAAGTGCTCCAAATCCTGCTCCAAATTCAAAGTGTTTCAGCACTGTTAAGAGATGCAGACCCTACACCCTCTCTTAAAATGCTTCAAAATGGCCACATTAATGATTCTTCAAAATGGCTGCAGAGGTATATTGCAGGGGTAATCTCCAGACAGATTTAGAGAGAAATCCCAACTTGCATCTAGTCTCCTGAAGTTCCTAAGAACAGTTGAGCACACGTGAGTGTTCAGTGGCTTTCCACCCTGCTCTCTCCTCACACCACTTCCAGGAGGGTGAGCGAAGACACAGAACATAATTGTATGTAGGAAGACTGAGCAACCACCTGGAGAGTGCAAACATTTCAGGAATGCTTCCAAATGAAGTATTTCAAAGATACTTCTCGTTTTCTCAGAATCATTTTTGAAGCACTTCACTGGGCATGAACTTCTGCACCCTCACTGTTCATAGCACTTCAAAAGCACTTGGAGCTCTTCAAGCAGAACATCTGTCCATGGCTTGAGTCTTCTAAACCAGCGTTTCTCAACCCACAGGTTGCAACCCAAAAGTGGGTTGCAAGAATAGTTTCGTAGTTTCATAGATTTAGGGTCGGAAGGGACCTAGTA
>NW_017728995.1:42148744-42150425 GCF_001723915.1 Gavialis gangeticus
AAAATGGATTCTTCTTTAAAGGAGAAAAACATGGGAAACTACATCACAGCCTGCAAGGGGCAGCTTGGGATCCTCCATGCCTTATACACACGTTCCACCCAACTCTTCACATCCACCCTCCAGCCCACACAATGTGGGGCTGAGGGCAGCAAATCAGGAGTGAGGTTACTGGGTTGGGGCTGGCCACTGATGTTTACAAACGGGTCCTGGTACTAAAAGGTTGAGAATCACTGCTCTTGACAATGCATGAGGAGAATAGTGTCACTCGGTGAAATTCAAACCACTACCACAATGAGCATGGAGCTCCCTGAATTATTCTACCACTTTTGGGACCATAGACACTTCATCTGGAGCTGCAAGGAAGTGTCTGTTAAATAAGTGTCTGTTAAATGAGGGTTCACAGTCCAGATATTTCCTTTTCAAACCTGGAGTATGTCACTCTTTTTTTTTTTCCTAAAAGTCAGCTGGGCATAAACTGGTCATGCTGTTCCCCCTTTTATGCAATATCTCAGTGGTTAGACATCTTCCGTAGGACATGGGAAACCTGACCTACTCCTCGGTCTACCTTTACACAAAAGTGAGTCTCTCAAATAAATAAACAGATCTTGGAATAGGGATTGGGACGCACATCTTTCCTGTTTCTTATAGGTGGCCAGTGGTGTAACTAGGGCAGGGTGACAGGGGCAGCCATCTCAGACACTAACTTGGGAGGAGAGTGTTGAGGGGCAGGAAAACCTGACACCCACAGCAGCTATATGATCGCAATCATGCCAGCAACCAAAAGTTGTCACTGCCTCAGGTGTCGAGCCACATCACTTCACTACTGTAGGCAGCCTACAGATGCTCTGGCTCAATTAATCTTGAATGTTTTTTTTCTGCATCGTAGTACAGCTGCAACAGGAAGGATGGAGTTTGCCCCCACATCTCTGAACAGTATATAGCTAAGAGGCTAGGACACTTACATGATGAAAGACATGAGTTTGAACTCTGTCAGGCCAAAGAGGGAACTGAACCCACATGTCTCAAATTCTAGGCAAGTGATCCACCATCTCCTCCGGCCATCTTTTTAAATTAAGGTGGCTGTGACATGCCTACTGGATTGAGCCCTTCAGGAGAGAGAGACAAAGGAATACCTACCAAGAAAGCTTAGGCATGAAAGAGATGCTGAGCTGCCCAAATTCACTAATGTTAATGCCGTTCTGGGCAAGTGCAGAAGTAACATGATAAGCAGCTAAGGAAGAATTTCACTGCCAAATACTTGAGCACTTAAGGGTCTGATTGGGATTTTAAGTCTTTAGACATAAGCACCAAAAGTTCATTTGTAGATCTGAGCCTAGTTTCCCACTCCCTACCTGCCTCCCACAGTTTCACTGTGTACCAGTTTTGCAGTGAGTGAGAGAGAGAGAATTCTGTTCTAATTGTCTGAAAAGTAATGCATTAGTCAGTATTTTTATTTCAGAAATAGATTCCAGATTTCTTACTTCTCTTTCCCTTGACAATTTGAGATTTACCTTTCCTTCTGCTTTCATTTCAGACCGCATAAAAACAGATCTTATCTACAGCTTTATATTCAGTGACAAATTCTTCTTTTTACTATCAAACACTTTCTGTCTGCTGCTGAAAAAATGATGCATCATATAGCACAGAGGGATCTACATAAAATCATCAATTTTAAGGGATA
>NW_017728995.1:42155425-42159053 GCF_001723915.1 Gavialis gangeticus
CTTCTGCTTTCATTTCAGACCGCATAAAAACAGATCTTATCTACAGCTTTATATTCAGTGACAAATTCTTCTTTTTACTATCAAACACTTTCTGTCTGCTGCTGAAAAAATGATGCATCATATAGCACAGAGGGATCTACATAAAATCATCAATTTTAAGGGATAATTTAGCACAGCAGAGCACAACTCCTGGTAACAATAATTCCTAATTGCTAGCGATTAGCTCAAGCTACACAGTTCAGAGCCAGATTTTGGACACACCAAATTTTTGGACGCAATATATAATTAGGGCTTATTTCAACTAATTTCCTATATACAGCAAACCAATACAGGGCTCTAGAGACCTGGTTACAAATAGCTCTATTGACAAAAAATTCTATTTTCACTTTTAAAATGTTTGAATTCAAACAGAAATTCCCACAAAAATATTTTTAACCTTTTTGTTGTTGTTTCAGAAAAATTTTTAGAAAATTCCAAAAAATCTTTTTGGAATGTTGACATTTTGTTTTAGAATGTATTTATTATGTGTCTAAATTTTCAATTATTTTTATTAATTTTATATTATTTCAAAACCGATCATTTGTATAACTACTACTGATTTCATAGCAGTAAAATAAAAGTTTGCTCTGACACAATAAATGCAAAGCTGTGTTGATCCACAGAAAACAAGCTGTTCTAATTGATCATAAATAGCAGCTCCCCCTGATGATTCTAAATGTAAAAGTGGAATAAAATTTTGAAATGAAAACTTGACATTTCAAAATGAAGAAAAAAAGATTTCAAAATTTCCATTTCACAAGAAATTGTGAAAACCACTGCAATGAGCCTAATTTCAGGCTATGCCCCAGTAGTGACATATCCACAAACCAAACGTTCACGTCATTTATCATGACCATCAATCAAAAATCAGGAAAGTTGTGAACAACTAACAGAAGAATCAGCTAATGTGACAGGGAGGCATTAATCTGGGTTTAAAAAAAAAAAACAACTTGGGAAGCATCTATGAGTGGCTTTATCCAGTGATGTCAGCTTACTTATACTTCAGCCTGCATCACAC
Organism: Gavialis gangeticus; assembly: GCF_001723915.1. Taxonomy (NCBI): domain Eukaryota; kingdom Metazoa; phylum Chordata; order Crocodylia; family Gavialidae; genus Gavialis; species Gavialis gangeticus. The sequence continues at coordinate 42,156,483 of NW_017728995.1, forward strand.
TGGGGCTGAGGGACAATCCACTGAATAATATTCCATTTTGACAACATTTAAAATCCCTTAGAACTTAAAAATAACTTTTGAAATGCTCTCCCTGCTCCCCCTTGTGCTACTGTTGTAGCATTATATTAGTACTCAAACCACATTTTCTTGCCATTTTAGGTTTGCCATCCAGTTCCTTATTTCTTACTTAAATTTGTCTCTTTCTATAGTTGTAGCCTGCTCATGCACAAGCAATTCCCATCAAACTTAGTACTTCACTGAGCTGTGTAGTATTAAATTCTGAAAGAAATAATGATTGAATAATACCTATGTTCATTTTCGTCCCTTATTTTCTTACCATTTCCTTTTAAAGAAAGAAAAGACAAAAGCTAAATGGAGCTGAGGTTTCTGTGACTTGTAAGAAAAAAAACAACAAAGTAATGGCAATATTTCACTGTCTTTCTAAAGATGTAACATTGCAACACTTCAGGGGCTTTTTAAAGAAGAAAACCTTTTGTTAACTGCTTAGTTTGCTTCAAAGAAAAAGGCCATCTTTTCAGTATTTTTCTGGTCAGCCTTAGATGCTGAGGTTTAGGAGGCAAGGGCACAAAGAATAGAAAGTCAAAAAGAAAAGTTGTTGGTGATGGCTTTTTTTTGGCTGTGAGGAAGGAGAGTAATGGCCATTGTAAATACAAAGGGAGGTTGAAATCCTGTGAGAAAAAAAAAACACCAAGTTTAACGGGATCTGCAGAAAATTGGTAAACTCTAGTACTCTCTGGGCACGGAACTGAGTGAAAAGATTAAATGAATCGGGAAAGGGTCTGGAAACATGCAAGAGACACACAAGTTAGAGAACAACCAAGAAAGCAGGGAGGAACAGAAGCATGGGGAAAAAAGCAGGACCCTACCCAGGAGTGGGAGCCCCATGTTCTGGGGCAGGCAATTATTTTGGGCAGAGGGCTGCTTACTGTGTTTTGGCAAGCCAAATGACAGGCAGCCCAGGACAGATAAATATTAATTTACTAAATTTTTTAGGGGCCCTGCAGGCTGGATAGAATAGTCTGGCAGGCCGCATCCAGCCCCCAGGCCACATTTTGCCCTGTTCTAGGCCCTATCATCTGGAGAAGATTTGGACTTACATCTTGGTGAAGTGCTCTAACCACTAAGCCACAGGCTAGATGTTAGCAAGCATGTTTTCTTGAAGATGACCATTGCACCTTACACTATTCAGTGGACAAATTGAATAGGGAGCAGTGCGGGATTTTCTACCCCACTGGAAGCAAGGGCCCATGCTAAAACCAAGAAGCCTCCTTCTATCCATGGAAGCCTCTCTCTCACTGAGCCACATGCTCTGGGGCCTGCTCTCCACCTGACCCTACATATCTCCCTTTCTTGGCATTTGGGTTTCAGCTTCAAGGGGAGGGTTCGTGCCTCACATTGGAGGTACTAAATTTAATGTAATCTAATGCATTAGAAAAGGCACATTAATGCATGTGTAGATGCACCCTGTGATTGAAATAATAGTACAGGCAAAACCTCTGGTTCCTAATGCATACATTCCTTAGCTCTTTTACATTTACTATAACAGTTCTTTGGGTCTCAGGTAAAATGTTTTCCATTGTCTTAGCTCATTCCCTAATAAACACATCCCAACTCCCCCATACATAGTTGGGCATAACTGACAGTTTCACAATTCCAGTAAGTTCAGAACTGCATGAAATCTAAATTACTTCTGTCCCAGGAGACTGATTCTTTGAGGTCAAGCTAATTAAGTAGAAGAGTGTATGGGGAAGTTCATGTTGCAGCCTCTTGAACTACTCTTGTCAAGCATAGACTTTCTTTCATTCCCTGATCTGCAAAGACCTTTAACCATTGTACTGCCAGTGTTTCCTCATGGTGATATGTTGTCCCATCTTGAGGGGTGGAGGAACAATGACACCATAGATGGGGCACCTAACTTGGAGTTAAGAAACCTCAGTTAAGAAACCTTAGTTAAGAAACCTAACCTAACTGAGTTAACTGGAGTTAAGAAACCTGAGTTTCTGGTCTTCCTAGTGAATTTAGGCAATTTTTGAGGGCTTAACCTCACGAGAGCCCTTCTGGCCCTACCTCCATATGATTCTAAGTCACATCACTGTGTAGAACTTTTTCCCTACCACCGCCTTTTCTCTGTTTACACTTGGGGTTGCTCAGGCAAATGCTGTCCTTCACCATGTGTCCATACTGTGCCCAGGATAAGTAGCCCTGATCTCATTTACTATAATCACTACTGTAAAGAAAATTATATATCCAATGTCAAGCTGACAATTAAGCTCTTACAGGCTATTCATGTTTCAGTTTAAATGATGTAAGATATGACAATGGTATCCAGCTTGCAGCTGTATTGGTCTAGAGGAAAAAGCATACAGGACTCGTAGTAGAGATGATATCTTTTATTAGACCACCAACAAGATTTTTGCAAAAAAAATTCTTCAATTGCAAGCTTTCAGGTACAAATGCCCTTCATCAGGCACTAAGGAAAAGATTGTATAAATTCAGTGCAAACAGCAACATCTGGAAGAAGGCCAATGTGGTGCCTATCTTCAAGAAAGG
>NW_017728995.1:42161602-42175606 GCF_001723915.1 Gavialis gangeticus
GTCCTGTCCCTCCTGTACAGCCTAAAGCCCTTGATATTCACTGCCCATTCGCTGATTCAAATCACTATCCCAAATCAATTCAGCTGAATCTGATTCAGAGATTTGGCTGCCAAATTGGACAAATCTCCGAACTGGCCCTCTCCCCCACTCACTCTCCCAGCCCCGTCATTGGCTGCCCCAACCAGCCCCATCTCTTTGGGGGGAAAAAATGCCCCCAGTCACTGACTGCTGCCAGGTGTGGGGGGCAATCCCCACTGCCCCATGCCGCATAGGGGACTCTGTCACAAGCCCCCATCCCCTACCCACACTTCCAGCTCTTTAAAAAAAAAAAAAAAAAAAAAAAAAAAGCATTCACTCACTGGATCCTGCTGGGCAGGGGGGAAGAATTCCCACTGCCCCCCCACTGCATGGGGGGCTCTGCCATGAGCCCCCAGAAGCCCCAAGGCTGCTGCAGCAGGCAGTGAGTGCAGCACTTTTATTTATTTATTTATTTTAAAGAGCGCCAGGATCTGGGGTGGGCAAGGCAGCCATGGCGGGGGCAGGGACAGTGGGTCAGGGGGGCTCAGGGAGCAGGCAGAGGGTGAGGCCTAGTGGGGTCCCCCCCATGGCCACCTCCCCCTTCCTCCAGCTCCCCTCTTCCCCACCCCCTACTTAACAGCCCAGAGTCCGGGTCCAGCCCCCTGCAGCAGTGAGCAAGGACTGCCCAAATCTCCAAAACTCTCCAAATCTTTTCCAAATTGATTTGGAGAGCTTCGATCAATTCGGACCTTTTAATTGGTCTCCTGATTCTATTGGATTCAGAGATACAGCCATCAAATTGGGCTAAATCTTCTCTGAATCAGATCAGCACCAGAAGCTTCTCACAGCCCTACTATTCATTCTGTCTCTTTGTTGAGTCAGGACTAGGATCATTAGTTTTAAGAAAAATGTGGAAATATTTATGCCTGGAAGACCTGGATTTTTTTGAAGCTAGAGATCTGTGGTCACTTAACAGTTTTGCTCTTTGTATATTTTTTTCCTATCAGCTTTATTCTTAAATCCTATTTACCTTAAATGAACACCTGGTGAAAGAATACATTTTATCTGTATCAGTAGATTTTGCATTAACTCAAATGGCTTCTCAGGCACTCAGAGCTGCTGGTTTCCTTTTGACTTGAGATCCAGTGATAGGGCTATCCATTGTTATTCCTCATTGCCCTTCTTTCTTCTCACTATGGATATCATCATGAAATGGCCACTTCCACCTAGGCCTCTAATCACCTCTCCAGCTATGCACATCAAGCCTCTGTCCAAATCTCATTGTTTCTTCCTACATGTTCTCATTAATGCCCAGACTTTATTGTCTGTCCACACTGCTAAAACTACTATCCAGGTTGTTTCCACTGCCCATCTCATCAATTGTCACAGTTTTTCCCCCTTGTCTTACCTACCTGACACAATTTGGTCTCTTCAGCTTTCAAGAATCTGCAGTGAAGAACATCATCATCATCAGTTTTCCTGGTGCTGTAATCAGCACGCAGCAGCTAGCACTGCACAGCTGCCCAGGTTGTGGAGCACCCAGTTCCACCTCTGTGTTATTTTCTACCAGAAATGAGATATGGAGCTAAGTGCAGGACTTACGGTGCAGAAAAAGAAAGGATTAAAATAGCTGTAAGCTGTATCTTCACCTCCCTCACTCTCCAGATTGCACCCTAGTAAAAGTTACAGCAGCCACATACAGCTACCCTATGGATCTGCAGCATGTTTGTTGCAGCCTTCCCCTCAACATGCCTCTCCTACTTCCGGCTCTTCCCCAGCATGCTTCCTATAATCTAAGTGCAGATAGTCAGAAAACCTGAGGCTGAATCAATTCAATCTTTGTAGGTTAGCTTGAGCTGCATAGATTGAACTGATAAGCAAGTGAACAGACATTCATTTTTGATTCTGCATACCTGCAGTGGCCCAGGCCAGATGCCAGGGGGCACTAGAGCATACCCCCCTGCTGGGCTGGAGCAGATAGGTTGGGTTGAGGCTAGCCCCCACACCTGGGAGGCAGGGGTTTGCAAGGGAGGTGCAAAGCATCCCGGGATGCTGGGGGACTGATAGTTAACTTGAATCTGGAGAGGATCTGGGACAGAAGCTCAATAAACCAATTTAACCTAAATCAATGAAGTCTGATAATACATCCATCCAGGTTTATCTTAAACTGGTTTCAGCCATTTTGAAAGTGGTTTATGTGCACTGAACTTCTGTTGCGGTACAGATTTGAATCTGGTTTCCTAACACTTATACGGGTTTATGTCTAATTTTTGTCCCTAGCTATGGAGGGGACCATGGAGGTCAGGCCTCTTGCAGATGCCAACTGTAGTGCCTGCACCAGGCAAATCCTCCCTGGCTAGTTTACATAGTACTTAGAGCTCCTATATACCCCCTGTGGTCCTTCTACCGTGGGTAAATGTGTCAAAGCCAGAGTGCAGAGCTGATCTTAGCTATTAAGAATGCTGATAAACAGTGCATAATTTCTCATGTAAAGTTATTGTGAATGACTTTGATTTGATCTTAATGTTCTGGCAATGCCTCTACCCTTTTCTTGCCTACTTGAGATTGAGTGATATGATACAAAGAAACATCTCTCTCACATGACCATCTATTCTGCATCAGGTCTTTCACCATTTTTATTTTCTTTACTAGGGTTGATGTAGATCCAGATGAAGATCTGAAACCAGAAACTGCAGGTGAGGTAAGTGATAATGGCATACACTGGATGGGACTATGTTCAATCTTGGACAGTATGTATTTTTCAACACTAACATAGTCTCTGGATATCTTTAAAATGGGATCAGCTCCTCTATAACAAAGCAAGTACAAAATAATGCAAGATTTGAAATATTTAAAACTTTCTATTGTACAAGAGGCAGGGAAATGTCTTGGACATGTATTTTTCACTATCACCGACTTTGTGGAACACATTATAAATAAATATTAAAACATGTTGAAATATTAGTAAATCCAAAGATTCCAGTAGGTATCACCTGCCATACACATTCCTGGAGATGAAAGATTTCATAATAATGTTTAACTCCCTGGATTAACCAAAGGAAATACATATTATTCAACATGGTAACCGTGGACATCAGGATAGGTCAAGTTTCTGAAAACAAGCATTAGACATTTTTAATGTGTCAGTCTGAACATAAATTTTGGTTATAAACTTGTAAGTCATCAGGGAGGCTATTTAAGAAACTGCATATGCTCATCCTAATTCCATTGTCCCTGCCATGTTCACTCTTTATGTATGAAAATATTTAAAATCCAGCATGGCCTGCATTTAAAAGGAAATCATGTAAAGATAGAGAAAGACACAATGCTGTTGTCAACAATCGTATGGGAAAAAAGAGTGTGGGAGGAAGTTAACCTTGTCAGGTACAATGTTAAAAACAAGAAAAAGTAGAGTTACAGTGACAATGACTTGGCCTTCACCTCTTACCCACAGCAATTTTCAAACTGTCCTCACTACTGAAATGCAAACACTGTTGAGTTACAATGTGGCAAATCCTTAATAAGGCTCAGAATAATTTAAGGCAAGAAACAAACAAAAATGCTCTATTCATTTGAAACTGCAGAGAGAATTTTAGTAAACAGAATTTAGAAAGTTAGCTTAAAAAGGAGCAAGGTGCTGGTGAGCAAGTGTCAAAAGGAAATGAGGTATCCAACGCCCCCGTGACATTTTAACTCAACTGAAATTTAAATTGGGGGCCTAACACTCCTAAAACACCTTTTGATAATCCCATTCTAAAGTGGCTAATCGAAGGAAAAGAGAACTAACCATATCCTTGGTTTTCCCTCTCATTCACAGTTGCATGTGTCAGTACAATGTTCCATTTCACCACTCCAGAATATTGGTTTATTATTGAGTTGTTAGCTATTCCTTTAGCATGTAAGAGTTTGTCCAAATCTCCTGTCAAAGAAATAAAAAGCAAACAAACAAACAGACAAGACAAAGTACTGTATTTACTTGAATCCCAGATGAGGTTTTTTTCCTCCAGTCAGCATGGGGGAGAGCCTCATCTTGGATTTGAGTAAAGACAGGGGCAGTTGATTGTTCAGCTTCAGCTTTGGCCCAGGCTTTGGACTGAATCTAGAACTAAGCTGCCACCTGCCCCAGACTGGAACGGCTTACTTGGTGGGGGAGGCAGCATGTATCTGAGGGAAACATGGGGGACCATATGGTAGGGGTGAGGGGTGGGGTGAGTAATCTGTCTCCCCTATACCCTGTTTCCCCCACCTCTCACTCCCACCCCAGCTTCCCCCTCTCCCCCTTGCCTTCTGCTCTGATCCCTGTAGCCCAACTTGGCCTGGCTGAGAGCAACTGCTGCTTCTCCCCAGCCAGACTTGGCTGAGGCTGAGCCAGGCCTACACTGCTGCTGGCTTCCCTAAAGGAGCAGAGCTGAACAGAAGGTAAGGTAGAGGGAGTGAGTAAGGTGGGGGGAGGCTACATGGGAGAGCAGGAGGTGGAAGAGGCAAGCTGCAGGGGGGGCAAGGGCTGGTTCCATGTATATAATCTAATTATTGGGAGGCTTGTCTTAAATTTAAAGTTTCAGTTAAATATGGTACTTTTTATGCAATATGCACTTGTGGAACTCATTTCCATAGGAGTTTATAGAGGCAGATACTACAGCAAGGTTCAGAACAGGCTAGATAAATTCACAGATGACAGAGCTATTAAACAGAACAGTAAGGGATATATTCTCTGACATCCCTAAACCAGGGGTTTTCAACCTTTTTAAGGAGTGTACTCCTGGTGGTGGTGAATGGCAGCAGCCACCATGGGCGAGCTCCCCCCATATCCTGCATCCAGCTGACCAGGCAGCACCTGTGTGGCCCACAGAGGGGAGCCACTGCCCTCGCCCCTACCCGGCCCTGCTCATGGGAGGCAGCAGTGTAGGATGGAGGGTGGCAGCGCTCTGTCCCCACCCACCCATGCGTACCCCCTAGCACCTTTCCAAGTATTCCGGGTTGACAACCCCTGCCCTAAACCAATGACAGTGGATGCCAGGGAGGACATGACAGGGGACATATCACTCTAGATCAGTGATTCTAAATCAGGGTGCTGTGGCAGCCTTTGAAGTGTGCCACAGGGAGAAAGGAGATAAGATAAATGCAGGCTGGCTTCAAGGAGATAAGTGCAGACTCTTCCCTTCCAGCTTTTCCTCCTCCACTCCACACCCCCAGCTCACTGCAGCGTAGGTTCTTCCTTACCAGCTGCTGCTCCTCATTCTCAGCCCCTCTTTAAGAAAGTAAACACTAAAATAAATATATTAGTGTTTTTAATGGGGTGTCACTTAGTTCACAAAAGTTATGGACAGTTGCCTTGAGTGTAGAAGGCTGAGAACCACTGCTTTAGTTACCGTATTTCACGATGTATAAGTCAAGTTTTGAAGCCCAATTTTTAACTCTTAAAATTCAACCTTGACTTATACACTGTATCACCATCTCCTGTGAGCAGTGCTGGGCTCAGTGCTCGGCTGGCGTGGCCCAGGCAGCACCGCTTGCAGGGAACAGTGGTGTGCAAGCAAACAACACTGCCTTGCAAGCAGCACTGCCTGGGTTGTGCAAGTCAGGTGCTGAGCCTGGAGCTGCTTGCAGGGGATGGGGCAGCACCAGCCAAGCATTGAGCCTGGCCCTGTCTGCTGCGGACAGTGCTGCCAAGTGCTGAGCCCGGCTGCACCAGCCAAGTGCCAAACCCAGCACCATTCACAGCAGATGGGGCCAGGCTTGGCATTCAGCTGGCACAGCCCAGGCAGCACCGCTTGCAGGGCATGGGGGCATGCCAAGCAAGCACCAAGACTGTCTGTGTTCTCATCCCCATCCCCAGTGAGCAGTGCTGGGCTCAGCCCTTGGCTGACACAGCCCCATCCCCTGTAAGCAGCACTGCTTGGGCTGCACCAGCCAAGTACCAAGCCCAATACCGCTCACAACAGGTGGGGCTGGACTCAGCAGCACTGCTCGCAGCAGACAGGGCCAAGCTCGACGCTAAACTGGTACAGCCCCATCCGATCTGAGCAGCGCTAGTCTCGGCACTCGGCTGGTGCAGCCCAGGCAGCGCCGCTCACAGGAGATGGGGCCATGCCAGCTGAGCCCAACCCTGTCCTCTGTGAGCAGTGCTGCAGCACATGTCTATCCCCCTGTGCAGTGAGGGTATGCAGGGACCATTTTAAGTCAACCCTCTATTTCTGATCCAAAAAGTTAAGTCAACTTATACACCAAATCTACAAAATTGCTAACTTTTTTAATCAGAAAAATGGGGTTGACTTATACACCACGTCAACCTATACACTGGAAATACAGTATTCCATGTTCGTACGCTTTCCCTCTAAAGCAGCTACTATTGCCACTGTCAGAGATAGGGGATGGGGATGGTTGGACCATTGGTCAGGCTGGTAAGGCATTTCTTATGTTTTTACTAACCATGTTCAGATTTGTCTCATATGCTGTTGTAGCAAGACTGGGATCTTAAATCATATGCTCTTGAAATGTAATTAAGAAAGATACTATAATGCAGAAAAGTAATAACATGGAAATCAGCATTTTTCAGGTTTACAGCACTCTTGAACATGTCTTTTAGCATCAAAGATTGTACCACACAATATAAAAGTTATTTCACCTTTAATGTGCATCACTTGGGAAAACAGACTGATTTCTAGAAAAAGTGTATGTCTAGTTCTCCTTTTTTGTTAGAAGTGAGGAAAATAAGTTCTGAATAACAATGTGTACCCAGTGGCCCAAGCTGTGTTTGTTAATTAACACCTAGTTTTGTTGACAGAACTCAGCAGTACGATAGAATAGGTGTGATATAAATACAATAAATTTCATGCCCTGTCATGTCTAAATCAGCATCCTCTATTGTTAAATATTTTTGCCTAGAAAAGTAGGGTTTTTTCATTCTGACTTCTTATTTGTGTGTTTCATTTCTTTGGCTTTCTCTTTTTTCCTTTTTTTCCATGCTTTAACATCTTTCACATTTATTTTTATTTCAACCTCTTTTCCTTCTTCTACTATTTCTTCTTTTCATTATAGTAGTCATGGTTATTTACCTTTCAAAGTCTTTTTTAGGATTTTTTTCATTCATATATTTTCTTTCCTTTTTTGTTTTTCCTTTTCCTTCTCTTGCACAGCTTCCATTGTGAGGGGTTTTTTTTTCCTTTTAATCCATCTTTCATGTTCACACTTGGTTTTCTTCATAGACTTGCTATCAACTATTTCCCACTACACAATGGTGTTTTTCTTTTTGGACATGACTTACATTTAAATAGCATCTTCAACCTGAAAAAAACTTTAAAGTACTTGACAGTTCCATGGGATATGTTGCAACATGAAGCACCTCTGGGTTTGTGGGTGGCAACCATCCACAATAGAAAAGTTTTGGCTAAGAAGGTCAGGACAAGCCAATCCATACAGTTATGAAAAGAATTATATATATGATTTCCAAGCTGGATAGATAAAACCTTAGAGTTTTTTTAAAGTTCTCAACTGAACAATGTACAAACATAATGTTGAATGGAGTTTATTTTATCAAAAGAGTAATTCCAACTGTGGAATTCCAGCCATAGTTGGAATTGAAGCCTAGGAATCAGTTTTTCAAACCAGGTGTTCATAAAGGATTGTTTCATCAACTACTTATAAGAGAGACACATGATGGAGTACTCTAAGAAACACAGCCTTGAGAAGGGCCTAGTTAGAAAATAAGATTTGAAGGGAACTCATGGATCATAGAGTCCAGCCCCCTGCACAGATTCAGGTTGTGTTATCCCTAACCCATCCCTGATACATGCCCATCAAATGCTTTTTGAAAACCTCCAGTGAGGGAGACATCACAACTTTGCTAGGCAGTTTGTTCCATTGCCAGACTGCTTTTATAGTTTGGAAGCATTTCCTGAGATTTATCCTAAATCTGCTTCGGTGCAATCTAAACCTATTGCCTCTATGTTCTCTATAGCAAGGGAGCACCATGTTTCTTTGATTTCTTTATGCCAATATTTCAAACACTTGCTAACTGCTGTCATGTCTCCACTTAACATATCTGATTTCTTATAATGTGCTGCCCAAGCCTGGACACAGTCATCTAGCTGAAGCTTAACAAGCCTCAAATAGAAAAGTATTGTTACCTCCCTTGTCTTGCACACAATGCTCCTGTTAATACACCGCAAAATGACATTCACTTTTCTTGTGAGAGCCTCATATTACTATCTTATATAATCCACTGTAAACCCCACGTCATTTTCAGCAATGCTACTGCCAAACCAGTTATCTCCCATTCCATGTTCGTGCATTTGGTTTTAATTCCTTATGTCCATTGCCTTACATTTATCTTTGTTTATTTTCATTTTTTTGTCTATTGCCCAGTTCTCAAATTTAGCCACATTTCTTTGGATTTTAATCCTGTCTTCCAGTGTTTGTAACCTCTCCAAAGTTTGTCATCTGCAGATATGGTCAACATATTATCTATGTTTGCATCCAAGTCATTAATCAAAATGTTAAACAGCACTGGCCCTGGGGCAGATCTCAATGGAATGCCACTTGAGACCTCCTGCCAGTTTGACACTGATCTGTTTACAGTCTTTGCCTGTGGTTATTCAAACAATTACATATCTACCTAAAGGTAGTTCTGTCTAGCTCATGTTTCACCAGTGTAATGAAAATGGCATGAGGAATTCTGTCGAAAGCCTTACTTAAAGTTCATTGTATTCCACAAACTGGGTACCACATACAACCCTGACACCTCTATCCTCCAGGTATTTTGTAAATGACTTCTTTTTTCTTTGTTTTAATAATTTTCTATCATAATTTCCCAGGTATTGAATTCAGGCTAACCAATCTATAATTCCTTAGTACTCCTCCCACCGACCCATTGTTAAAGATGGGCATTATGTTAGCCCTTCACCAGTCTTCTGGTGCATCGCTCATCTAAGAGTTTGTAAATATTATTGCCATTGGCTCTGAGACTTCTTCAGCTAGTTCCTTCAGCATCCTGGGCTGAATTTTGGCAGGACCTGCTGACTTGAATAAATTCAAGCTTTTCAAAAATGGTGGGTGGGTGTTTGTGTGTAGCAAAGTAGGAAGAGTGGATTACTGTCCCCTTCATCTACTAATGGCTCACCTTCTCTACTGACAAAAAGAACCACAGTTTCCCTAGTCTGTTTTTTGCCTTTGTTTTCCTGATTTTATTCCTACATGTTCACATTTGTCCTTTGTGTACCTCCTTTGTGATGCATCCTTTGTTCCAGGTTGGGTGTATTGCTTGCAAGGGATAGAAAGGCTGCAACTCTCCTCTTATATCTTTTACAAAGAGCTGATCAAAACTGCAGTTCTTGCTCTCGCATCAGAAGGGCAGCTCTCTGCTAGCAGAACCAGCTGCTCCCTATTGCTCTCGGAATTGCATGCCTGAAATAACATATTAATGGTACAGACAGTGTGAGAGGTGATGGCATTGTATTACCTTGTGCCATCAGTCTGTTGTCTAACGTGCCATTGTCAAACATGCCTTTGTTGCTACCAAGTTGTTTTGAGTTTTGCCTGCCTTTTTTGTGGCAGAATCCTATGCAGCTATCTACATTATGTAGCCTTGATGCACTTTGATTGTAGGATGGGATGAGGGTGCAGCTAAGTTTACTTCAGACTGGAGTGTTCTTTCTGTTTTAGCTTTCATTGATTTTATTTATATAAAACATAACCCTGACAATCATTAATAGTTAACATAAGTTAGATGCCTAATTTTTAGTGGAAACCACATCCCCAAATTAAGCACTAAAGGCCGAGTCTTCAAAGGTCTTTAGGCTACCGAATTCCACTTTGAAATCAGTACAAATGTTAAAATCAATTAGACAGGCTCTTGAAAGGAAATTAAGCACCTTTGCGGATCTGAGCCCTAGGCACACTAAGCAATGTGTGGAGAGAGCAAAGTGCCTAAGAATGAGATCCACAGAAGACAGCAAACTGAGAGGGTCCATGACAGCCACTAGGAACTCCTGAAAACAAGGATGTGTGCCTTATGCTGATTAGAGCAGTTAGCATGGATTCACCAAGGGCAAGCCATGCCAAACCAGCCTAATTGCCTTCCATTATGTGATGACTGGCTTTGTGAATGTGGGAAGACCAGTGGATGTGGTATACCTTGATTTTATCAAGGCTTTTGATATGGTCTTCCACAACATTATCACAGGCAAACTAAGGAAGTATGGGCTGGATGAATGGACTGTAAGGAGGATAGAAAACTGGGGGGAGCATCCGGCTCAGAGGGTAGTAATCAATGTCTCAATGTCTAGTTGGCAGCCAGTATTGATTAGACTGCCCCAGGGTCGGTCTTGGGGCCAGTTTTGTTCAATGTCTTCATCAGGGGTGACCACCAGTATCTGGGGGAACGTTTGTTCACCAGAACGCCCCAAGGGATGACGAGGTCGAACGGTTATAAACTACTGCAAGACCATTTCAGGCTGGACATAAGGAAGAATTTCTTTACTGTCTGAGCCCCCAAGGTCTGGAACAGTCTGCCATCAGAGGTGGATCAAGCACCTACATTGAACACCTTCAGGAGCAAACTGGATGCTTATCTTGCTGGGATCCTATGACCACAGCTGACTTCCTGTCCTTTGGGCGGGGGGCTGGACTCGATGATCTTCCGAGGTCCCTTCCAGCCCTAATGTCTATGAAATCTATGAAATCATTACCTGGAAGATGGCATAGAGTGCACCCTCAGCAAGTCTGCAGATGACACCGAGCTGGGGGAGTAGTAGATTCACTGGAGGGTAGAGCTAGGATTCAGAGTGACCTAGACAAACTGGAGGATTGGGACAAAAGAAATCTCTTGAGGTTCAACAAGGACAAGTGCAAAGTTCTGCATTTAGGAAAGAACAATCCCATGCACTAGTACAGGCCAGGGGCTGACTGGCTGGGCAGCAGCTCTGCAGAAAAGGACCTGGGTGTTACAGTGGACAATAAGCTGAATATGAGCCAGCAGTGTGTCCTTGTTGCCAAGAAGGCTAGCAGCATACTCGGCTGCATTGGCAGGTATGTTGCCAGCAGGTCAAGGGAAGTGATTATTCCCCTGTACTCTGCACTTGTGAGGCCACATCTGGAGTAATGTGTTCAGTTTTGGGCCCCCCTCTACAGAAAGCATGTGAGAAGAGAGGCCAACGGATGGCAGCAAAAATGGTTCGGGGGCTGGGGCACATGACTTCTGAGAAGAGGCTGAGGGAACTGGGCTTATTTAGTTTGGAGAAGACAACACTGAGAGGAAATTTAGTAACAGCCTTCAACTATCTGAAGGGAGGTTTGAAAAAGGATGGAGCTAAACTGTTCTTAGTAGTGGCAGATGACATAACAAACAGCAATGGTCTCAAGTTGCAGCAAAGGAAGTTTAGGTTAGATATTAGGAAGAATTTTCTCACTAGGAGGGTAGTAAAACTCTGGAGCAGGTTACCCAGAGAGACTGTGGAATCTCCATCCTGGGAGGTTTTCAAGACCCAGCCAAAGCTTTGTTAGGGGGGTTGGACTAGATCAGGCATTTTCAAACTTTTTGAATCGGTGTACCCCCAGCGGCCAGACGCGGGGGGAGGGGGCACACAACCAAATGCAGAGTGGTGGCAGCCACCACGTGTGATCTTCCCCTGCCCCCTGGTTTTATGCCCCACCTCTTTAAGACCATATTCACCTAGGCTTCAAGGAAGCACCTCTCTCACCTAGTTGCATTAGAATTTCACAAACCTAAATCCATGCCTATACCAGGCCTTTCTTACAATAACACAGATGTCAGGGCAGATGAACCCAAGTATCGAATATCTCAATGGTCAGAGCACTCAACCACTAAGTTCAGCTACCTCCTCTGCCTGATGAGATGTGAACCTGCATCTCGCACGACTGCTCTAATCAACAAGCTATACAGTATTCTAATGAAAGTACCTTGCAGTTCTTCCTCTTGAAGCTGCTGCACTTTGCACTAAATAATTTAAATACTATTTGAGAGAGAGAGAGAGAGCATGCAAGCAAGTGAGCACGTGACACAGTAGCCAAATGGTCAGAGCATTAGCCTGTAAGGAGGGGGTAAGTGGCCACATTACAGTCCCTGCTCCAATACACTTAAAATAATTGAGTCTAATTAGTTCAGGAGTGGAACCCAGGTCTGTTCCCTTAGGCAGATATAGGCCTTTTGTCTGTTATCACTGTCTTGATTTCAGAGTCCGGACCTGTCGTCCGGACCTCAGGATGCACCTGCCCAGAGCTGCTTTTCCCCAAATACATATATTTTTGGTCCTTGTTGCATAAGCAGAACATACAGTAGACTAATTCTTGGGCCAACAACCTTTTCAAGCTGCCAGCAGGAACAACCAGGTTCCAGTCCAATGTGAGCTGGGTGGCTTTGGCAGCACATGAGCAGTGAGGGGTTTTGCCTCTACCCATGCCAGAACCAGGCAGGTGGGAGCAACGCCCACATCCCTGCCACTTTTCCCAGTCCCCGCGCCCCAGCTGTGACATGAGTCCCAGCAGCTTCCAGCCAGAGGAGAACTGCACTGGGACCGGGCAGCTGGGAACTGCACCCAGGCTGCTGCAGTTGCTTTTTCCCAGCCTGCCCCCTCTCCCCATTCTCCAGCTGCAGCATGAGCACAGCTTCCAGCCAGTAGGGGATTGTGCTGGGGCTGGGCAACTGGAAGCTACATCCACACTGCTGCCACTTCAGCCATGGTTCAGTTCCCCACTGGCCAGAAGCTGCACCTGCACTGCAGCTGGGAAGCAAGGAGTGGGGAGAAGTGGCTGATGCAGGCACAGCTTTGAGCTGCCAATCCCCAGCATGAGTGTGGGCAGAAGCAAAGTTTCCTGGCTCCATAGGCTGAATCTGTCCCAGAGGCTGTATGTTGCTGACCCTAAACTAACTCACTTATTCATGGGCTTTCATAACTCGGTTCTGACTGGTCATCAGATGTAAAAATAAAGAAATGCAGTCAGTCCATTGCAATATCATATGTACTGAGAATATAAAAACAACAAGCTAATTATGATAACTATGGCCATGTCCAGACAAGCACAGATGTGAGTATATGGTGCTGCAGACCCATCTGTGGTGCCACACACTGCACATGCAGGCATTCCCCATGCTGCTGCCTTGCAGTGTGGGGAGGGGTTGATCCCAGGAGCTTCTGGGGTCAAAAAAACCCAAGCCAAAGAAAAGCAGAGTGGTGTGCATGGCAGCAGTGGATGCTGCCCAGAACCCGAGCCTGGCTAGCCAGAGTCATGCTCCAGCTGCCAGCCAGGCTTCCTGTCACAGCTACAGCCCTGGAAGGCCCCCAGGTAAGGCTTCTGGGGCCAGCACAGTTGCTGGCCTCAGCCTCCCCTACCCCACACAGGGTTTCCTGCCATGCACATAGCATTGGCGTTCCCTGGGGACAAGTAGCAGCAGCACAAGTTATGCCACTACTATTTGTCCCCAGGGAAACAAATGCCCATGCTCATCTGGATGCACCCATGAGTACAGGATAAGTAATAATCAGTCATTAAACTAACGTGCAAAGCCAGTCTACTACAAGAGAGAAAGAAAACTTTAATAGTAGCAATTTTAACTATGGTCTCCTGGGATCAACCCCTCCCCACACTGTCAGACAGACAGACAGAATTGGCCGAGGTCATTGCAGGACCCCTGGCACGACTTTACGAGCACTCGTGGTGCTCTGGTGTGGTGCCGGTGGACTGGAAGAGGGCCAGTGTGGTTCCCATCTTCAAAAAAGGGAAGAAGGAGGACCCGGGAAACTATAGGCCAGTCAGTCTTACCTCGATCCTAGGCAAGCTGTTTGAGAAAATTATTCTGGCACACATCCATGAGGGGCCAGCAGGGGACTGCATGCTTAGGGGCAACCAACTCGGGTTCATCAGTGGCAGGTCCTGTCAGACCAACCTGGTGGCCTTTTACGATCAGGTCAACAGATCATTAGATGCAGGGGTAGCAGTGGACATAGTCTTCCTGGACTTCCGGAAGGCTTT
>NW_017728995.1:42176052-42184426 GCF_001723915.1 Gavialis gangeticus
GGGGGACCAGCAGGCATTGGGGAAGTCACTGTTCCCCCAAGCACCGCCAGGAGTGACCAGGAATAACCGTCACAAGCTGGCAGAGGGTAGGTTTAGGCTAGATATCAGGAGGCGCTACTTCACGGTCAGGGTGGCTAGGATCTGGAACCAACTTCCAGCAGAAGTGGTGCTGGCTCCTACCCTGGGGGTTTTTAAGAGAAGGTTAGATGAACACCTTGCTGGGGTCGTTTGACCCCAGTACTATTTCCTGCCATGGCAGGGGCTCGGACTAGATGATCTACTCAGGTCCCTCCAACCATAGAAACTATGAAACCATGAAACTATAATTTCCTACCAAATAAAGGTGGTTGATGAGAGCTCTTTTTCTACTAGTTTATGTATATCAGCACTCCTGCTATATGATTCTCCATAGAGAGATGATAAGGCCAAATATATGTTCTGGAAGTATTTTATAAAAATGCTGTAGGTATGGTATAGGTCTCCAAAGAACCCCAAAAAGCCAGTTATCCATCCATGGATATCATCCCTTTGGAATTAAAGTTCATTACATTGTATAAGCATGGGTAAACTCTCATGGAATCACAGAAAATTGGGGTTGGAAGGGACCTTGGGAGGTCATCTAGCCCAAATCCCATGTTCAAAGCAAGACCATCCGCAACTAGATCATCCCAGTCCATGCTTTGCCTAGCCAGGTCTCAAAAACCTCCAAGGATGGAGATTCCACAGCCTCTATGGGTAACCTGTTCTAGTACTTTACTACCCGCCTAGTGAGAGTTTTTTTTTACCTGATATCTAACCTAAACTTGCCTTGCTTCAACTTAAAACCATTGCTCCTTGTTCTGTCCTCTGCCACCACTGGGAACAGTCTAGCTCCATGCTTTTTGGAACCACCCTGCAGGAAATTGATGGCTGTTATTAAATCTCTTCTCAATCTTCTTTTCTCCAGACTGAATAAGTCCAGTTTCCTCAGCCTCTCAGAAATCATGTGCCCCAGCCCTCTAACTATTTTCACTGCCTTCCACTGGACTCTGTCCAATTTATCTACATCCTTTCTGTAGTGGGGGGCCCCAAAACTGGACACAATACTCCAGATGTGGCCTCACCACTGCCATCACTGCCCTCCAGATGTGGCCTCACCTCATCACTGCCCTCGATCTACTGGCAACACTTCTACTAATGCAGCCCAGTATACCTGTGAAGACTGAGGTAAAAGGGCACACTGTTGGCTCATATTCAGCTTTTTGTCCACTGTAACCCACAGGACCTTTTCTGCAGAGCTGCTACTTAGCCAGTCAATCTCCAGCCTGTACTGGTGCATGGGATTGTTCCATCCTAAGTGCAGGACTTTATGCTTGTCCTTACTGAGTCTCATATGATTCTTTTTTTGGTCCAATCCTCCATCTGCAAATTTGCTGAGGGAGCACTCCATCCCATCTTCTAGGTCACTGATGCAGATCTTGAACTAAACCAGCACCAGGACTGACCCCTAGGGCACTCCACTTAATACTGACTGCTAGACAGACAGACATTGAGCTATTGATTACGACCCTTTGAGCCTGACAACCCAGCCCATTTTCTGTTTGCCTTACAGCTAATTCATCCAGCCCATATTTCCTTAGCTTACGGGGAGAATGTTGTGGGTAACTGTATCAAAAGCCTTGCTAAAGTCAAGGTATACCACATCCACTGGTCTCCCCACATCCACAGAGCCAGTCATCTCATCATAGAAGGCAATCAGGTTGGTCAGACATGACTTGCCCCTGGTGAATCCATGCTAACTTCTTAATCACCTCCTTCTCCTCCAAGTGCTTAGAAATGGATTCCTTGAGGATGTGCTCCATGATTTTTCCAGGGACTGAGGTGAGGCTGACTGGTCTGCAGTTCCCCACACCCTTCTTCTTCCCTTTCTTAAGATAAGCACTATATTTGCCCTTTTTCAATCATCTGGGACCTGTCCCAATTGCCACAAGTTTTCAAAGAAACTGGCTAGCAGCTTTTGCCCTTTGGGTGTGGGGCTGGACTCGATGATCTTCCGAGGTCCCTTCCAGCCCTAATGTCTATGAAATAACCACATTGCCCAACTCCCTCATCACCCTCAGGTGCATCCCATCTGGCCCCATAAACTTGTACACATCCAGCTTTTATAAATAGTCCTTAACCTGTTCTTTCAACACTGTTGGCTGCTCCACTTCTTCGCAAACTGCGCTACCAGGTGCAGTAGTTTGGGAGCTGACCTTGCCTCTGAAGACAAGTAAAAAACAGCATTGAGCACTTCAGCCTTTTCCACATCATCTGTCACTAGGTTGGCTTTCCCATTCAATAAGGGGGACACACTTTCCCTGATCTTCCTCTTGTTACTGGCATACTTATAGAAACCCTTCTTGTTACCCTTCACTTCCCTTGCTAGCTGCAACTCCAATTGCACTTTGGCCTTTTTGATTTCATCCCTGAATGCTGTCATGCTCCTCCCTAGTCATTTGTCCAGGTTTTCACTTCTTGTAAGCTTTCTTTTTGTTTTGTAGCTTGCTGAAGAGCTCCCAACTAAGCCAGGCTGGTCTTCTGACATACTTGCTAGTCTTACTACACATTGGAATTTTTCATTCTTGCACCCTCAGCGAGGTTTCCTTAAAATACAACCCTCTCTCCTAGAATTCTTTCCCCTTCAGACTGGCCTCCCAAGAAATCCTGTCCATCAGTTCCCTGAATGAGTAGAAGTCTGCTGTCCCGAAGTCCAAGGTCCTTAATCTGCTGCTCTCCTTCCTTTTTTCCTCAGGATCCTGAATTCAATCATTTCATGGTCACTGTTGCCCACTTCTGCATTCCCCACCAATTCTTCCCTGTTTGTGAGCAGCAGGTCAAGAGCATGGCCTCTAGTTGGCCTCTTCAATACTTTCACCAGGAAGTTGTCCCCAACACTCTCCACAACCTCCTGGATTGCTTGTTCATTGCTGTATTGCCATCCCAACAGATGGCAGGGTGATTGAAGTCCCCTCAGGAGAATGAGGCCTGTGATTGGGAAGCTTCTGCTAGCTGTTAGAAGAAAGCCTGATCCACTTCCTCCTTTTGGTCTGGTGGTCTATAACAGACATCCACCATGATATCACCTTGTTGCTCTCCTTTCTCACCCTAACCCAGAGATTTTCAACAGGCCTATCTCCAGTTTCATACTGTACCTCTCAGCCATCATCCAGCTTTTTTACATTAAATGCAACCCCTCCTCTTCTCCCCTGCTTGCCCACTTTAAACCCATCCATGAGAGTGATGCAGTCATGCAAGCTACCCCACCCAAGTCTCTCTTATTCCAGTCACAACATAGTTCTGTGACTGTGCAATGACTTCCAATTCTTCCTCCTGGTTTTCCAGGCTCTATGCATTCTTGCAGAGATACCTGAGGTAACTATATGATTACCCTACTTTCTCAGAAAAAGTGAGGAGGCCTCACCTATTGCTCCCTCCTGCTTGCGCTTTCTCCATGTCACTCACTTCCTCACTTACCTCAGGGCTTTGATCTCCGCCCCCTGGTGAACCTAGTTTAAAGTCCTCCTCACTGGGTTAGCAAGTCTGTCTGCAAACATGCTCTTCCCTCTCTTTGTCAGGTGGATCCCATCTCCTCCTACCAGTCCTTTTTGTTGGAACAACCTCCTATGGCTGAAGAAGTCAAAGCCCTGCTGGGCTATCTGTGCAGCCATGAATTGATCTGCAGGATGCATCCACTTCTGCCTGGGCCCTTCCCCTTAACTGGAAGGATCAAGGAAAATACCACCTAAATATTATCATTCTACATTTATATATTCATATTTTTTTTAAGAAAGTACAGACTTTTTATGGGGATAAAATAATGAAAGTTCAAAGACAGCCCAGTAATAGGAAAGTAGAGTTGTAGCATTTTCCTAAATGAGACGATAGGGAATGAGTTGAATCGGGAGCATCTGCCTAGATCAAAGTTTTTAGTCAGTGTATTAAAACAAATTAATATTTTCTAATTCCAGGACATAAAATTCTAGCAGGAACAAACCAGTTGCAATAATATCTGTCTCCTTCACCCTTGCACCCAGAACCCTGTAATCACTTTTGATCTGCTCAGGGTCACCACTGGCAGTATTGTTGATGCCCATGTGAGCAGCATGGGGTAGTAATCAGAGGGTTGGATGAGTCTTGGTAGCCCCCCTGTGACATCTCAGATCAGGGTTTCAGGCAAGCAGCAGACAACAAGTCAGGCCAGCAGATGGATGCCTCTATCCCCACAGAAGGGTGTCTCCAACCACCACCACCTGTAGCTTCCTCTTGGTGGCAGTGATCTCAGTCCTCCCAACCTTGGCAATACCTAGCCTGGCCTCTGCCACCAATGGAACATGCTCCTTCTCCTCTGTTGCTCAGGCTCCATATATGTTCTCCAGGCAAATCACTGTTGGTAGAGATGAAGACTTCTGCTTGCTGCCAGAGGTCACAAGCTTTCAGCTTCCACCTTCCTGGGAGTCCATGTCCTTTTTCTTCTTTAATGCTGCCTCTAGCAGCCCTTCCTCTGCAGTCCTAGAGGTCTCCTACAGCATCAAATCAATTAATTCCTCATAGCAGAAGATGCTTTGGAGCCTTGCCACCTTCTCCTGTAGCTCTCTTGCCTATTCCCTGATAGACACCACTCACATCACAGGCACTCCCCCATCTGCTTGTCACTGGAAGAAGCCTGCAAGTCAGTCTTCACAGTGCCAAACCAGGAAGTGGGTGAGAGCTTTGACAGTGCATAGTCCTGCCTGGACAGACACCTCACAGATACAAGCAGAGGATAAACTGGCAATGGCAGTGGCTCTGGTATTGCGATGTCCTCCAGCCATTTCTCTGGGTCTCTTAATCCATAACCTCTCTCTTCTTGCCCCTCTTTCCAAACAGACCTTCCCTAGGAAACTCCCATGTAAGCTGGCATGTTTGCTGCTCCTTGGTCCTTTTCCCTGATAACCTGCTTCCTCTCACCAAGCTTACAGTAGAGGAAGGCGAGAGAGAGACTCCGGGAAAACTCCTTAGTGAACTGCCCCCAGACCTCCTCCTCACTCTGGATTCTATTTAAAACAAAGGGTGCAGGCAGATGTGCAGCTGCCTGCTGTAACCAAGAATGCTTTGCAGGAAGCATTCTGAGTTGCAGTGATCCTCTGGACCAAACAGAAGTTCACTGTTGGTTTCAGAGAAGAGGAGAATCTAGCTGTTGGCTGCAAGCCTGCAGCCAGTTTCTCCTAGCAATGGCCCCTCCTCCCTGTGAGGCTGCAAAGTTTTAGAATAGGAGAAGGGAAAGGGAGAAGAGGGAGCTCATTCTCGGGGTCCCCCAGCTGCTGGAGGGTTGGGTGGGTGAATTGGAGCCCACCTGCCCCACCCTCCAGTGGGAGCTAAAAAAACCCCGAGACCAAAATCCCTCCACTCCCCTTCCTCCCTCCCATTCTGAAAATAGAAACAGGCTGTAAGTATTGATCTAACTCAGGGGCAGGCAATTATTTCAGGCAGAGGGCCACTTACTAAGTTGTGGCAAGCTGTGGAGGGCTATATGGGTAGCCCCGCCCCTTGGGAGGTGCCCTGCCCCCTGGTCACCATCTTGGGACCAATGTCCCAATGTCTTGGGACCAATGTCCCAGGGCCAGCACCGGTGGAGCCCAGAGCAGGGTGCAGGCTGGCAGGGGTCTGTGGAGGTGGGCTGAGCTGCACCAGCAGAGAGAGCGGGGAGCTGGCCCGGCTCCCTAGAGCCCCAGGCAGCTGGGACCCTGTACTCCTGCCGCCCTGCTGGCGCTGGCCCTAGGACACTGGTGTGGGCCCTGCTCCCATGCTCGCTCACTCCCAGTGCTCCCCAGCCCCGCGGTACAGATGGGGGGCAGCACACAGCCCCGACCCCTTACTTGCTGGCAGGGAAGGAGCCAGTGCTGAACACAGAGGAAAAGTGGCCCCTTGCTCACCTCATGGCCAGTGCTCCCTGGTGCAGCCACTTGCAGCCCACACAGGGCTGTCCTGAGCAGGCACAGGCAGCCCCACGCGGGCTGCAAGCAGCTGCAGCAAGGAGGGGCAGCCACGGGTGGGCGAGGGGTCACTTTTCCCTGTGCTCAGCACCAGCTTGTAACCCGCCCCTGCTGCAAGCCTGGGCCGTAAGCCAGCTCCAGGCTCACCTGTCAGGGCTGCGCATGGCTACAGCAGCTGCAGCCCCCCTGCTTGCTGCACTGGGCAGCATTTGCTGCTGCTGCCCACCCGGAGCTTGCACACTGGGCAGCAGCAGCAAACACTTTCAGGTGAACCTGGAGCCGGCTTAGGGCTCAGGCTGGCAGCAGGGTGGATTACAAGCTGGTGCTGATCACGGAGAAAAATGGCCCCTCCCCCACCCCGCGGCTGAGGCCCCACGCTGCAGCTGCTCACAGCCCCATGGGGCTGCCTGTGCCTGCTCAGGACAGCCCTGCTCGGGCTGTGAACAGCTGCAGCAGGGAGCTCTGGACATGGGGCGGAGGAGGGGCCGCTTTTCCTCCAAGCTCAGCACCAACTCGTTCCCTGCCCTTCCCCCTCCCTCCTAGCACCAATCCAGCTACGTGATTCCAAGCCAGAAGCCCCTGCTGGGACTCCCAGTTTGGGGACCGGGGCCGGGGAGGCCCTGCTGTTGCAGGAGCTCTCCAGGGCTACCCCTGGGTAATACTGCCCTTGGTTCCTGTCATCTTTGACAGGAACCAAGGACAGATAAATTTTAATTTTCTAAAAATTTTTAGGGGCCCTGCAGGCCGGATAGAATGGCCTCGCAGGCTGTATTTTGCCCACCCCTGGTCTAACTGCTGAGTTTTAGCTACTTACACTAAATATATGTAGATTAATTACTCTTAATTAAGAAAGAGTTTACCTCAAGGAGTCCCCTTCAAAGAGGGGAGTAGCAAATTGACTTGTGAACTGGCTTGCAAACTGCCCTGTTTGTTGCCTCTGGTCACTCAGGGAGTATGCTTTTATGCTCTCCTGGCCCTGGACTGGCTCTGCCCCCTTGCAGCAATCCCAGCTGCTCAGAGCACATGCCCAAATACACAGCCCACCAAACAGATACTCAGCAAGCCAAACACACAGGCAGCCCTTACCAGGATATGGTGCCTGGCTCCTCTTCCTCTTCCCCCTTCTCCTCTTACAAACTGCTTGCAAAACTTCCCTGTTCACTGCCCCTGGTCACTTGCTCCCTTGTTGCTCAGGGAGTCTCTTTTTATTTTTTGTTTTGTCTCACTGGTCCTTCTCCCCAGTAGCCGCACCTACAGGATGAATGAGGAACCATAAAGGACTTTTTTCCAAAAAAAAGCCCTGTTCCCTTGACAATATTAATTCTTGCAAGAAGCATAGTTCTGTGAACTCCCTGGATCATCATTGTCCCTAAAACCCATCCTACCCCAAAGAGATCACATAGCATAAAACAAAGATATAAGTGAAATCCTTTGGCTAGGGACAGACATTACACACAAACTGGTTTAAGTGATCGGAAACTGGTTTAAACTGGCAACAGAACAGATGTTCAGTACACATAAACAAGTTTGAAAATTGCTGTAACTAGTTTGAGATAATCCTGGTTGAATGTAGTATCAGACTTAACTGATTTGGTTCAAACCAGTTTATGCAATGCCTGTCCAAGACCTCTTGATGGTTTAAAATAAACCAGACTCCCCCAGCATGCTGGTGTGCTCTCTGGACTAGGTGGAGCTCTCTGCTCCACAGCAGAGCTGGTCCTGCCCCTCTGCTCCCTGGCTGAATCTCCAGCAGAGACTGCAGGCAGAGCAGGGTCTGCCTGGCTTCCCTTGCCCCACCCCCCCCCTCGCTGCTGAAGCAGGGATTCCCCCCCCACCCCATCTCCTACAGCATGGACCCCAGCCATGTGGTATGCTAGCTAATAGGGCTATGCAGAATTTCGGCAGCCATTTTGTTTCAGAGGTGTTTCAAGCCATTTCAGCACCTGAAACACCAAATCCAAATTGACACGGAAGGCTCAGAAACATCTCCAAAATGAAATGAGGCATCTGAAAAGTTTTGGAACTGTTTCAGAAATGTCAGCATTTCAGAGTCGGGCCTGCAGGGAAAAAGCTGTATGCTGCTGGCCTGCTGCGTGACTTAGGAGACCCCAGCATGGATCTCTGCTTCCTGCAGAGCCAGGTCACGTGGCAGGGCAGTGCTGGTCCCTGCCACATGACCTGACTCCACAGGGAGCAGAGGTCCTAGGCAACAGCAGCAAGGAGACCCCTGATGTGGATTTCTGCTTCCTGCAAGGCTGTCATGCGGCAAGAACTAGCAGGCTTGCTCACTGCTCTGTGCTGCTTCCCTGCCCTGTGACCCGGCATGACAGGGATCAGAGAACCATATAGTTTCATAGTTTCTAGGGTCGGAAGGGACCTGA
>NW_017728995.1:42184437-42185921 GCF_001723915.1 Gavialis gangeticus
CAGCTAGCTCCCTCAACACCCTGGGGTGGAGAGCATATGGGGGTCTCCTCACCTGCACAGAGGGCAGTGGCCCTCCCTCCCCCCAAACAAGCCACCCATGGCCCCTTCCTGCTCCCTGCTGGGGCCCCAAACCCACAGCCCCAAGCCCTGTCTGGCTAGGTAAGGCTATGCAAAGCTTCCCTTGCAGCCCATTCAAAACAAATGCAGAGGAGATTCAGCTGAAATGAAACAGGACAGTGATCCAAAACACCGAAACTAATCACTGTCCTCTGAAATGGCTGAATCTGAAATTGAATTGAAACACAGCCATTTTAGACAGCCCTGCTAGCTAATGCTGACAGGTGTCTGTGTGTCTCCAATTTCACTGGGACAGGCAGACAGAACAGTGACCACTTAGGGCTTTTTGGAGCTAATCAACAAGTCAGCTGGTCAGCTGTTTAAGAAGAGTTTGAACTAATGGAGAGAGGCTATTGTTTTGCTGACGAGGTGATAAACACTGTTATCAGTTCCCTGCTGGCTTGCTCGTCTGTTAATTTGTTACAGACAGTATAAAGAAGCAGGGAGAGACATTGAAAAGTTCTGTATCACCAATAGATGTATGTACTGCACACACCCACTTGCCATAGAATGCTAGCAGGAGGCTGGGGGCTAGCAACACTCCTGCATCCTTGAGCAGCCAGTGGGGAAAAGCCTGGGATGGTGCAGGCAGGGTGGGGGTTTACACTGCTCCCTAATCAGAATGTCCTGCTGGGGCTTGGCCACACCCTACCTCAGATCAGCATTCTGGAAGGGAAGGGAGGGCTGCTCTAGTGTCCACCAGCTTCTAGCCTGAGCCACTGCAGGCATGTGCCTGAATTTCCTGAGTCCAGAGAGAATGTCTGTCCAGTTACAAACTGGTTGAGCCTAGCCAGGTTAGACTAACCTGCAAAGATTGAATCAGTTCAGACTCAGGCTTTTTGAATGTCTGTCCCTAGCCTTTGAGTCCCTAGTGGTGTTTCCCTTGCACCCAGACTCCACACAATCACTGCAGCCATACAGGAAAACTATCCAGACTCCAGTTGGGAGGAGCAGCAGCAATCAAAGCAAGGACCTTTGGTCACGCAAAGAATATTCTTCACTTTTGACAGAATTTTTCTGCCCTGTGCTGACTGACTGTAACCATCTCCATCCTCATGATCTCTTCTCCTCAGTTTCACCCATGCCTGCCCCTCCTCATCTCTGGGCCTGTCTACTTCATCCTCCTTCCTTTCAGTGTCCCCTCACATTTCACTTTTCTTTTCCATTTATTTTATCCCTTTTAATTAAACCCATGAAAACATTTTGGAACCGACATGATGTTCTCATATTGGTTTTTTTTCCTTCTTTTACCCTCTGTTTTATTGATTTAGACCAGTGATCAGCAACTTTTTTAGGCTGCTATGGCAGCAGCATGGGAGAAGTTCCTGTCACTGCTGCTTCTCTCTGCTGTGGTCTAGGAAAAGCCC
>NW_017728995.1:42190921-42232202 GCF_001723915.1 Gavialis gangeticus
CTTTTTTAGGCTGCTATGGCAGCAGCATGGGAGAAGTTCCTGTCACTGCTGCTTCTCTCTGCTGTGGTCTAGGAAAAGCCCCCACCATCAAATGCTGCTGGAACCCACTCACCACAAAAAAGAAAACCCCCCACATTCATGGGCTAGATCAAGTGGCTCCATGGCCTGGATCCTACCTGCAAACCATAGATTACAACCCCCTAATATAGACTTTTCAGAGATTACAGGATCATCTACTATTCCTCTTTTGGTACTACGCACTAGCACCAGCTAGTCTTGGTTGGTTCTTTGGCACCATACAAGAACACTCAACTCAGCGGGTGATAAATCAGCTGCCCTGAATAAAACCTGGACTCTGTGCTACAGTTATAGGTTACTTCTGCAATTCTTATATCCAGAAAACCACCACTGATCACAGTGGAGTTTTGCTAGTATTGGGCCTTATACAAACCTCAATGAAAGCAACTGAAATATTCTCACAGACCCTTAAAGTGATAGACTGAGCCCATCACTATGATCTTCAGCATTACTTGCTTCATAATGAATGTATCAGATCAAAGTAGAGAAATAATGAGATGAATTGGGTTGAATAATACATAAAGAAAATGTTTCCATTCCGTGGACAATATCAGAATGAACTCTTTTTAAAAAAAATACATAATTAAAACTTAAAGCCAAAAGTAACATAACTGTAATGATATGCTGTTGGGAATGTGCATTCCCATTTCTATTTCCATCCTGATGTTAATCCTCATGCATTTAATTCTATTGTGCCTAGAGCATAGCCTGTTAGCCATTCTAGTATATAAGAATGTTGTTTACAATATTCTAGACTCTTTCTATGATTTTGCAAGCTGTTCTCTAGGTTGAAAACCTGTGTTTACATGTAGAAACCCACTAAAATCAGCTTGCAGGATGGAGACCAGTATTTGTAATTGGTCCTGGAAGGTACTGAAAACTGTCCCAGATTCCTAGAGTTGTTGTTTTCCTATTACAACAGAGGGAAAAAAAGAAAGAAAACTCATGGTATAATTATTGGAATATTATGATCCCTTTAGGAATGACATTTGGTAAGACATAAATACCATCTGAACTTGACAGAAGCAAACTGTAGTAATCCCACTGCAACAACTTAACAGAAATATCATTTTATTGATCTTAGAATGCAGTCCTTCTTAGCTGCTTAATAAAATTGGAATTATTAATAAAAGTAAATGCTGAATTATTCCACCAAAATACCAGCACAGCAAGGAGAAATGTCCTATATGATGTAATTTGCTCATGAACAGATTTACAAACAGACATGAAAATTCCTGGGCTACAAAGTGTGTGTTGTGTTTGTGCTGGGTTTTGTTTGGGTTTTTTTTCTTAATTAAAATTGAAGTATAGTCTGGATTGACATGTGTTGTTCGTATTGACATTTTGTTTTCTTTGTGTTTCAAAACTGCTCTCCATTTTATGTGTTTGTTTTTCAGAGAGCTTCTAACATGGATAAAAACACAACCAAGGCTGAGAGTGCATGGCTGTTCAGAATATGGTATGGATTTGATCACAAGTACCCTTTCATTCTTGTAAATCATAGGCAATAGTTGTATTACAAGGACAACCTTGAAAATGCTGGAGTCTAAATATTATCATTCTAATTTTACATATTCATGTTTTTATAGAAAGTACAGACTTTTTTATGAGGCGAAAATAATGAAAGAAGTTCAAAGACAGCCCAATAATAGGAAAGCAGAGTTGTAGCATTTTCCTAAATGAGTCAGTAGGGAATGAGATTGAATTGGGAGCATCTGCCTAGATCAAAGTTTTTAGTCAGTGTATTAAAACAAATTAATATTTTCTAATTCCAAGACAAAACTCTGGCAGGAGCAAGCCACTTGCAATATTATTTTATTCATACTTGGGAGTGAAGTCACTTTCAGGAAGGGCAAGGGCCTGAGCCTGTGTAAAGCTTGCTTATAACCAAACCACATGCAGGCCATCATGTGGTTTGGCCTGCATGTGGAAATGCAGCATTTGGAAATATAGCAATATAGCAGCATTTCCCAACCTTTTCTGCCCCATGGCACACTTACACAGTCTTTTCCACCCCACGCAACACCGGCTGAATGCAGAGCGGGGGGGAGGGGAGATGGTGAGAGGCCGAATGCGCAACCGGGGGTGGGAGGGTTACAGCATGGGTCCGGACAAGGCACGGTGGCAGTGTGGGGTGGCAGCGGCAGCACTGGCTGTAGCCACGCCTTTCTGGAAGCCACGCCCCCCAAGGTTCCCCAGCACACCTGGACATGTCCAACAGCACACCAGTGTGCCATGGCACACTGGGTGGGGAAACATTGATCTATAGCAAGGGAAGGTGCATAAAGCCTACCACATATAGAGTCCAGCCACAATCACCATCCTATGCTGTCTGTTTGCACAGCTTGGTGAAGTAGCTGCCCAAAAGAGTGCACAGAAGAGACCAAGCCCCCACTACCTCATCAGGCAAACAAGGGTACATGTTCTGTGTACCATGGGGCCTTCCAGTGGCCATAACGGTCCAATGAGAAACAATGGTGACCGATAGTCCTGCTGAAGCAGTACAGTTCCACCCTACCCCCATTCTAGCTGGTAAGGCAGGACAAGGAGCACCTGCTTCAGTGCGCCTTCTGTTGTCACAGTCCTATTAAACATGATTGAAAAAGGTAGGTATAAGTGCCATTGTGTGGGTGCCACTGATACGTCAGCATGAAAGTCGACTAAGAATTGGTTACTAAATGTTGTGGGGAGAGCACTAAGGATGTAATCCATTGAAGACAACAGGATTCCAAGGCTCACATACTAAATACACCAGCCCTGAAACTGTACTAATATGGTCCCAATACAGCTCCTTTTTTTCCATCATCCTGCCTTCATGTTTGAGCTTAAATCAACACTCATGGTATTTGAACTGCTGTATGTCTTTCTGCTGTGAACAACGGTGAGCTAGGATGAGATCGTGTTATGCTCCTCTTAGGTAAAGCATCAACTTATTAGAATTCCAACAAAGTTATCCCTCAGTAAGACTTCCAGCAAAGAAGACATAATTTTGGCTTTAAAACTATAAAAATATTGCTTCTACTAATTTATCAAAATAGTTTGAAGGGCCAAAAAGTAGTTAGAATTAAAACATTTTACTAAGATATGTTTTTTCTTTACAAGAACAGTTGGAAATTGTACATGAATGCAGTGAAAAGCAGAAGAACTTTACTGATGAGTGCCATTATAGCTGGTTTTAGAGACGCGCTGATTCCACTTTTTCAGAAGTGGCCAAGTTTGTAGCTGTGGGATGTTTTAAAGGCTAGGGATGGACATTACACATAAACCAATTTAAGTGATTAGAAACTGTTTTAAACCTGTAACAGAACAGAGGTTCAGTGCACATAAGCCAGTTTGAAAATGGCTGAAACTAGTTTGAGATAAACTTGGTTGAATGTAGTATCAGACTTAGCTGATTTGGGTCAAACCGGTTTATACAATGTGTGTCCCAGACCCTTTGCTGGTTTAAGCTAAAACAGATACCCCCAGCATCCCAGCATGCTCTTTGGGCTGGGCTGGGCTGGGCTGGGCTGGGCTGGGCTGGGCAGGACTGTCTGCTCCACAGCAGAGGTGGCCCCTCCCCTCTGCTCCCTGACTGGAGCTCCAGCAGACTTACAGTCACACCAGGGTCTGCTAGCTTACCCATGCCCCCTTCCCACTGCCTCCTCACCACTTGCTGCTTAACCAAGGAACCCTTCTTTCTCTCTCCCACAGCACAGACTGTAGCCAGCATGTGGTATGCTAGCTAATGCTGTATAAGGCAGATAGGACAGTGTCTGCTTAGGGCTTTTTGGAGGTAATCCACAGCTCAGATGGTAATGTCCCTGCATTCCTTCCTTTGGAAAAAGCTGTTTAAGAAGAGCTTGTGCACCCACCTGGTATAGGTGCTCTCTAGTGGTGTTGGAGCACACATCCAGTTTAGGCCTTGGGGCGTGTCCTCAAGACTTGGGTGTTGGGCTGCATTCGACCCTGAGGGAGGTCCCAGCACTCTCCTGCCATGACTTGATATTCTGTCCAGTAGCAGGCCTCCCCCTCGCAGAAAGTTGCAAACTGGGCGCTGCTCCTTGCGGGCGTTCTTGGGGCTCCACCTCCCCTACACCCCAGCCACACGCCAGCCTTCAGGACAACAAGGTGATGGGTTGCCGGCTTGCCTCTTTGGTGTTACCTCCTGTTCTTGTCCTCCCCTGCCCGTCTCTCCATGTCTTTCTTTGCCCCGGGTGTCTACAGGGTGTGGGACCGGTCTTGCCTCGACCTCCACCTTGACCCTACCTCTGAGCCTTTGGGTTCACTGAGACTGCTTCTGTTCCTCTTGACCCTTTGGGTCAATTGGGGATGCTTCCCCGGTTTGGGCTCTGCTTGCCCTTCAAGATACCTATGTGAACAAAGAAAAAAAAGAAAAGGTAGAAAAGAAAGGAACAGTTGGGGTTCGGGTGACAGCCCACCCCACTCACAGTTCCAGCATCTGTGGCCATCAGGATCCCTTGACACTGTCCTCTTTGGCCCAGCTGTCCTGCCGAACCGGGTGTTTACCCTTTTAAGAGGGCTGGGACCCTTCTGGTGGGCACCTGTCCGGACTCCTGCCAATCTCCTTCTTTGATGATCCTGGAACCCCGGGGGCAGCGTCGCACCCTATCCTGGGTTTAGCTGCTACCCCCCCCCCTTGTTACCCTGCTTTTAAATCCACCGGGCAGTGGTTTTTGGTGACGGCACCTGCCAGTGTTGCTCCCAGCCTCAAATAAAAGCGGTTGATGAACCATGCTGGCAGCTCTTCTCAGTGCAGCGCATCTTTTCGTGTCAGAGGTAAGTAAGCCCCCTCCTTAGGGCTTTTAGTTTTCTTTTTCTGGGGGCTTACCCCAGCCTTGGCTCTTGCCATGGGAGGGGTTCCCAGGACCTCCATTTGTGTCCCCCTGGGACAGCTGTAATGAATGAGGCTTTGTTTTCTGATGAGGTGTTAAATGCTGATAACAGAGCTGATCAATGCTCTGTTATCAAGGGAGGGACCCCTCCCTAATCACAGTGTCCTGTTATTAGGGAGGACACTGTGATTGATGAGGGCCTGGCCACGTCCCCATCAGCTCAGCCTTGTAGAAGGGAAGGGGGGGGCTGCTGTAGTGCCCCCCGGCTTCTAGCCTGAGCCACTGCAGGCATGTGCTTGCATTTCTGGGGTGTCTGTCTGGTTATAAAACTGATTTAGCCTAGCCAGGTTAAACTAACATGCAAAGATTGAATCAATTCAGGCTCAGGCTTTTTGAATGTCTGTCCCTAGCCAGAGTATAAAACACTACAGATCAGTAGGGAGGAAAGAAAAGGCTAGAAAAGAAAAATATTTGAGAGAGACTGGGGACAGGAATGGGAAGTGAAGAAAAAAGAGTTTCATGAAAGAAGGAAAAGAAAACAAATTTGAGGTAGAAACATCTAATAATAGGAAAGCTGGAGAGTAGGGACTGAAGGAGAAGAAAGGGGAAAAAATGTGAAAAAGGCAGAAGACAGAGCAACAGACATGAAAGGGTTATGGAAAAGGCGACGTGCAGAGAACCCAGGACAAAAATTAGTGAAAAATAAAAGGAAATATGGGAAAAAATCTGTTTGTTTTTTTTAAATGGTGAGAGAGGATAGGAAATAATTGACTCAATGATCCTGGTTGCTATGAAGCTGGCAGGGTAAGTTCTCCTACTGTTATCTTTTTGGAGGTATCCTACCTGATATAGAAATACAAAAGGGAAAACAGATGTAGTTCTTGAATTCAGAACAGTAACTTTTTGTTCACATTCAGTTTAGAAAGTTTGCTCTGTAAGGTTTGGGGCTGGAGGGTGAAAAACTGTTTTACTTTCTAAGTTCTTTTTAAGAGATTCTGAAAATGAAAAACAACATATACCTTTAAACGGTAATCTCCTATATTCTGGTAATAAACTTTTTGCAATGTTATCTTTCTCAAAGACTGTAGCCATCCCATTATCCTACAAATGTATTTTAATTAAAATATCATTTTTACATCTTTTTATGGTGAATACTTGCATTCAAATCCCTGCAGAGTGTAACAGTTTCACCCATTTAATGCCTGGACTGACAGTTCTGAACATTTCTACTGTGGGTCACTATTCTGTTTCTGAAAGATGTTTCTGTTCCTCTGAAAGAGAAAAATTATATTCCCAAACTTTTCTTCAGTGTCTATGTCCTTCTCTTAGCAATGTTATAGAGTTGTGCTGATGAATGTAAAAGAAAAACTTAATACAATTGTCATGTAGGATGGTATTTATACCCAATATAGGACTACACAATGAATTGTGATAAAGACTTTAAAGAAAAGATAGTGAAATGTAATCTTCTGCCTGGTTATACGTATAGGAAGAGTCCCTGCCTGTGACATTTCTATAGCCTGATACTTGCTCTGAGGCATTAACACACATCTACCCACTCTTCTGGTAATAATATCCCTTATGTCTGTTTATTTCATGGGGGAAGGGGAAGCATAATTGCAGCAATCACAAGGGTGTTGTGCTTCTTGCTGTGATTCTGCATGATTTCCACTTACTTAAGTGTTTCTAGACAATAGTAACACACAACATTACAGTGAAAATTTAAAGAAAACCTGAAATTGACTTGGAGACTGAATTTACAATGTTGTTTCTAAAAACAATATGGGCTGATCCAAAGCCAAATGGAATCAATAGCTGTCTTTTCATTTATGTCAAATATCTTTCAATAACATCCTAGATACATAAAAAATATGCATCTTATCCTAATACTAAGATTAATATCAGAGGAATAATTTCAGTTTCTAAAGATTCAGTTTCTAAAGGTTTTTTGGGTTGTTGTTTTTTTGCCTCCATGCTGCAAGTAGGTACAGAACATGATAAAACATTTGATATTTTGATTTGGCTAAATGTCAGTGAGTTCATCTCTGCATTAATATCTTACAGCCTAGCGTGTGAGCATTCAAACCTGTAACGTAATAGAAAGGGCTGATGGGGAGGAACAGTAGGGGAAAAAGCATTAAATATTTCAAAAATATGTTTAAGATAGTAGGATTGAAGAATCTGTGACATTATAGATCTGATATGCTGTTACCCTTTTAATTTCCTTCAAGGGCAGTTAATTCATTTGCATCTAATATAGCAAGCTGTAATTAATACATACATGCATAAACAGTGTTTCTGATTCTATAAGAAAGCGGGTCATTTTTTATATTTTGTGCCACCTAGTGTACATAGGCAGAGTCCAAACTAAGAACAGAGTGAATGTGCTCTTTGCTAGGAACATCCCAGGAAAGGAAATGTGGCTCACAAAAGAAAAAAATTCCTCTCTGGTCTGTCTGCTCAAGGGTGATAACAGTCCAGTCTGCTCCTGACAGGAAACCAGGTCACATCTTCTAAATATACTATTGAACTGGCTGGCAAGTAGGACCGAAGAGTAAAAGCTCCACTTATTCCTACACCTCTTCATCCCTTTGCTTGCATATATCCTCTTTAGAGCATACCATGTGCATTTATTTCTGCCTGCAAGATACTCAAGATATGGGTAGCCTGCACAGAAGTGAAAGGGGATTGCTACTCAGCTATGTAGACGTATAGTTCAAGTTGCAGTTTAGCCTTAAAAATGAGGACAAATGTTAACACTTTGGACAGGTGTCTTAAAAACAACTTCTACCACTTGTTTTTTCTACTAACCTGGTGGTTTAAGTTCAACCAATCCATTTCGGTTGGACATAGTTTTCTAGCAGGCTTTTCATCCACTAACTTTTCCCTCAATTTTCTTGTGCTCACATAGGGCATTTTAACACATGCTTCAGGAGGTGCATGGGGTGCTTTAATTAGCAAGCTGTGTTAATTCAAACCACCAGAGTGCCACATGTATCAGCATCCCACACACTGAAAAATGGTGGTGGTGCGCTTTGAACTAAAGTTGATCAAACAAATGTTAGTTCAAAGCGTCCTGTCACCATTTTTTGGCATGGGGACACTGATGCATGTGATGCTAGTGTCTGCTGGAGTACATTTATTTTTATGCTTCAGAAGACTCAATTAATTGAGTCTGCTCCGACATGCTGGATTTCAAGCATGTCAGAGCCAACTCCCTGCATGTCTGTAGGAGCCCATAATTATCATTTACACCTGTTGGATCATTTTGCCCTCTCTATGACCACAAGGGGCCTTACCACCTATTCTCTGGCATCTCCTCTGCAGGAAGACAGGGCACAATGAGGGGATAAGGTAAATTTGGGATAGATTAAGCAAACCAATGGTGAAGTTGTAGGGACAGAAGAAAGGAAATGTAGGAAAACATATTTGCATTAAAAAAATCATATTTATGACAGAGCTTGCCATGCTGATTCTATGTGCTTTTAATGGAAAAGTTCTCTGTACAACAAAACACATTGAAAGTTAGAGTGAGGAACAATATAGCAAAGCAGAGGACAAGATACAGCAAGACCACAGTAGCAATAATGGAATGAAGGAAAAGGAAGAACAAAGGCAAGGAATGAATAGTATGTTTCTTTTTATTACCTAGTGATAAGTTTGTTATGGGTTTGGTCTGAGGCCCAGCCCATAGCTGGAACTGATTGTTTCCTAACAAGAGGGTGGGAGCTCAATGTGGTACTCTCAGAGTTCATACAGAAGTTCAGGCAGCTTTTTGGGGAGGCACTCGAACTATGGTACTTTACACATAGTGCCATGGGTTAGAGCACCATTGAACCCAACAGGTGTTCA
This sequence comes from Gavialis gangeticus, assembly GCF_001723915.1. Lineage (NCBI taxonomy): Eukaryota > Metazoa > Chordata > Crocodylia > Gavialidae > Gavialis > Gavialis gangeticus. The sequence goes on from NW_017728995.1 coordinate 42,199,687, forward strand.
CCTGTTGGGTGGCAGGGGAGAGGGGATCAGAGCCTTCATTCCCAGGCCAGTAGGCAGGGGCCCTCCAGCAGCCTACTGAACATTAGTTGTGTTGTGACTACAGAAAGCTTTTGGAGACTTCATTGCTGAAAAATGTAACTTTTATACACACCCTCAAACTGGACAATGGACTGCCAAGCATGCGCTATTCTTATCCTTAATGATATGGACAGGAGACAGCCTCTGAGAAAGAAAAAGGTTTTTAAAAACATATCAAAAGGCCTGAGTTGTGGCAAGTAAAGAATTCTGGTCTTTGCAGTGTTCTAACTACAGGCCCAATTCTTCCTTTTGGGCTACTCAGGGATCCTATATATGAGCATGGAGACTGCTCCAATGTGTTGGAATTCCAGAGTGTCGGAGCAGACTCAATTAATCAAGTCTACTGGGCTTGGGACAGAAGTTACACATAGACTGATTTAAGTGATCAGAAACCGGTTTAAACCTGTGACAGAACAGAAGTTCAGTGCACATAAACCACTTTCAAAATAGCTAAAAGTGGTTTAAGATAAATCTATTTGAATGCAGTATCAGACTTAACTGATTTAGGTCAAACTGGTTTATGGAACTTCTATCTCACACCCCTGCCTGGTGTAAGTTAACTCACAGTCCCCCAGCATCCCAGGATGCTTTGTAGTCCTTGGCTGAGCTGGGCTGTATGCTCCAGTAGAGCAGGGTTGGCCCCAACTCTCTCCTCCCTCATCAAACCACTATCACTGGTCCAGCTAGCTGAAAAGGGGGTGGGCATAGCAAATTCTGTTCCAGAGTGCCGGTAGCCTGAGGGGCCCCAGCAAGTAGCCATGGGACTCCAGCTGGGGTCTGCCTGGCAGAGGGACAGCAGCCCTTGCCAGACATCCCCAGCCCCCCATCCTGGGTTACTGCTTGAGCGGCAGGAGCATGGGGGCAGGAGAGTGTGTGGTGCTGTAGGTTCTTGAATTCTTCTTTCACTGTCTTTAACAGCTGTTCCTTTTGTTGTGTCTCTTTAGTTAAAGCTTTTCATGTCCATAGTAATCCTTCCAGAGTGATTCGTTACCTTGTCTTTTTATTCATCTAGGGTTTATGCCCAGAGAGGACCACTGGTCACAAAATTGTACAAATGCATCTGGTCCACAGAATATATCCTTACTCCAAAAACCTGCAGCTGTTTTTCGTATCACCCACTTTTCTAGTTCCAATAGCAATTTTCTCACCAAGCCTACCATATCAAGTCAGTCCAAAAAAGGGGGAAAGCTCCTGAATTCCAACTTAATCTGTGCTTCCTCCTTCGCAAAACCAGTTTGGCAAATTTAAATGACTGAGCTTCCATGCTCCTGGAACAAATTTTGCAATCCTTAGCAGCTCTAAGTTCAAGCAGCCTCCAATTTCTAAGTCCAGTGTTCAACAAAATTTCCAAGTGCTGTGCACAATAAAGGCTCTCAATCCAAGCAAATTCAGTAGTACCCACCCAGGGAAGGGAGAACTCCAGTGTTCCTGTGGTGAGCGGGGGTGAGGAGACCGGGAGTTCCTGACAAGGGTTGCTGCCCTCTTCCCCCTCCAAGCACACTCTGGATGTGGATTGTGCAGGCCAGGGTTGGGGTTTAAACCCCCACCCCCATCATACTCAGCCTGCCGGGGCCTGGCCACACACCATCCACCTCCCCCAGCTCAGCTTCCCTCCAGGCTTCCAGCCACTGCAGAAGGGAGGGGAGGGCTTGCTCTAGTGCCCCCCCAGCTTCTAGCCTGCACCACTTCAGGAATGTCACTACATTTCCAGAATCAAAAGTCAATATCTATTCACTTGCTTCTTGGATCAGTCTACACAGGTTAGACTATCCTGCAAAGATTGAATCAATTCAAGCTCAGGATTTTTGACTGTCTGTACTTAGCCCCTGGAGCATGGCAATTGCCGGATTCCAGCAGCCTCCTGTGTCTTGTATATCAGCATTCCTGTGCTTAAAAATGGCAGCAGGGGCACTTGTACTAAAGCAATGAGCTTTAGTTCAAGCACCATCATCACCATTTTTAAGCATACAGACACTGATACATAAGACACAGTGGCGTTTTAATTACAGCGGCTCTTGAAGCCATTCTAATTAAAACACCAACTCCAGAGCATATGTAATAGTACCCTCAAAGACCTAATGGTGTATTTTTAAAAGGTATTCAAGTGCCTAATAGAAATTAGGCACATGAATACATTTTGCAGATGTGGTCCAAGTGCATTCCATTTGGACCTCCTAAGACAAACTACTTTGAAGGGGGAAGGTGGAGGAACATTGCCTCTGCCCTTTTATAGATTTCCACTAAACTCAAGGGGCACATGCCTTGTTAGGCTGAAGAAATAAAACAGTGCTCAGAAACAGAAACAGGACTCTGGAACTGAGCAGATCAACTTTGGTTCATACATTGGTCCATATTGTATCAGCACCAATAAAAGAAAAATTGACATTATTAGCAATCAGCTTTTTTTGGCTGATGTGACCAATTATGTTGCTGCTGAATGCTGCATGCATGCGTGCAACCACTGCATACACGCAGCCAGCCCGACAGCTTGGAGAGCAGTGTCTGGCTGGTAAGTAGGTTGAGGGGAGAAGGGGCAGGGGGAGGGAAGGGGCATAGGAGGGCAGATTGAGGCCCCTGCAGTGAGGGATGGAGTGGGGCTGGGCCCAGCTGGGGCAGGGCATGGGATGGAGCCACAAGCGGCTCATCTGGGGGACACAGAGAGGCGGTGCAGCTTACACCACTGGTGCACCCCCAGGGAAGGCATAGGGTCATGTGACCCCAGGATCTGTATGGGGGGAAAGGGCAGGCTGCTGCTGTGGGCCGGGGCCAGGGGTGGCACCAGGCTTTTCCGAGCACAGGGAGCCTGGCCCAGGGCTGTGCTTGGGCCAGGTGGTGGTTGTGCTGGGAAGGGGGCATTGGCCCCCTATAACCCCCCTCCCAGCACCACCAACTGCCCTAATTGCAGCCCTGGCCCAACCCCCCCGAACCAGAAAGAGCCTGGCGCTGCCCCTGGCCCCAACCCACAGCGGAAACCCACTCTCAGCCCATGCACAGATCTTGGGGGCACATGCTCCCATGCCTTTCCCAGGCATGCACGCAGTAGTGGGAGCCACACCCCCTACCCACCCCACACGTGCCAGACAAGCTTCTCATGCTTCTGTCCAGCACCCCCCCTGGCAGGCGGGACAGTGCCTGCTGCAGTCCCAGCCCCAGTCCCTCCCTCACCACAGGGGCCTTGCTCAGTCCTCCCTATACCTCTTCCCTTCCAACATACTTACCAGCTGGATGCTGTTCTCCAAGATGCTGGGCTGCATATTGGCAATCAGATTGGTATAGGCCAATATGGCTTGTTAATAATCAGCCATCAGTATCAGGCCAAAAAATCTTTATCGGTGCACCCCTAATTTATACTAAAGCCACTATTAATTGTTGTTCTGATGAATTCCCTTCAGTGTAAAGGAAATGCCATGGCCCTTTCACTTAACATGAACCAGCCAAAAGAACATTTTTCGATTACTTTAAAAGATTATCCTGCTTAATTTCCCAGATTCTGTTGTCCTGTTTTCTCTTCCTATGTTTTGTATGTGAGCAAAATACAAGTGATGGCTGCTTATGAAATAAAATACATGTCATACAGTAGTTATGTAGTAGTTAAAAGGCTTTTCATTTTCTTACCAAAAGCAATGGTGTACATTTCGGGGGGAAGAAGGGAGAGTGGAATGACAATGAAAAGGAATTTCATCATCTTAAGATCTTCAGGTGAACTTTCCCTGCATGAAAAATTGTCACTGCCATAACAGACACAGATAGCTTGAAAAGAAATGTGAAGTTGCTATAGCAATGTCTTTTGCCCACTGTTTTCACCATTCTGGTTGGAAAATGAAGAGTTTCTTAATTACTAAAATTCTTAGTTGGATGCTGGTAATAGCCTGAACCTTTTTGAAGCTGAAAGGTACCAGACCACTTAGCAATAAAATTATCAGCAGTAGTACCAGCACAGCAGCATGTAAGGGCCCTACCCATGAACCAGGAACACACTGTGCTAGATACTGTAAAACACAACAAAAAGCTTGGTCATACCCCAGGGATCTTAGAATCAATCTAGGACAAGAAACAGCAGAGGATGCATTTTATCCAGTGACTCAATACATGGATAGCATTGGGAACAAGCTCTCCTTCTGGTCCTAATGACTCCTTCTTTTTCACTTAGTGGTGCAGCTTCACAGGGAGAGGAGTGGAGGATGTACTCGGCCCTTCCTAGTCTACACACTAGTGGCTAAAGCACTTCCCAGAAAGTGAAGATGAAATCGAAATCCCTGGGGGAGAGGACGAGAGAGCTGTGCCTTTCCAGAAGGCATTCCTATTCCTTCTGGAGCATTGCTTAGCTGACCATTGAGACAGAATGAGAGAACGGTGCATCTCTGAAGGAACAAGATGCATTCTGGATGTAAGATGTATACTTTGTGGGCTAGCAGTAGTGGCAGAGACTTTAAGGTGAATAGGAACTGGGCCTCAATATTTCCTATAAACTACTTAAAATAATGAACTTGTAGGATGTGATGAAGCAGGGACTCTCCTCTCCTCAGTCACATTAGCTGAGGTTGAAAAAAAAACTTCTGTTCCCATCAGTGTTGAGGTTTTTCCTTCTACTTCCCCCACCATTGCTGTGCGCTGATAAGTTTTGACAATGCATCTTCCTTGGGGTGAGAGAAGACTTCTCTTTTCTTGATAGGATTTTCACTTTTGTATGTGATCTACCTGCTGTAAGACAGTCTCTGGAATGGACAGTTTCTTGAACTCTTCTTAGCTGCCTGTCAACTAACCTGGAAAGAATTAGCCCCCTAATTGGATATTAGAGGCCCTACTCCCAAAGAACAAAAAAGCATGACCAGTAGTTTAAGGTGTTGTGTAGCCCACTGCCAAAAATGAACAGTCCCTTGAATACTGAGGAGCTGAAGAAGCCAACTCTATCAGGGTTTCACAAACACTGCATCAGAAGAGTAGATTTTGGGCAAGATAATGTAGGGCTCCCTGAAAAAAATTACCAACAACAGCCAGTTCAGTCTCCATGACTTGGTTCAGTCTCTTTGTAGGCAGATGATCCAGCTTAATGCAATTGCCAATGCAAATTTTTTGTTCTTTTTAACTATAAAAATAATCAGTATATCTGATTTGGTGTCATTTATTGGCCCTCTTTAAGGATGCAAGATTGTAGAAATCCTGTAAATTAACCTAATAAATAAACATGGCTAGTAATTAACCAGCATAATAAGTGACCTTAGTTTGCCCTCCATTCAGGAGAAGGAAACTTGGGATAAACAATTCTTAAATGATTCTCCATTGAATATGCAAGGAGAATGATTCTCATTTACAAAATTCCTCTCATGTCAATTCTCTAAGCCATTTCCATCCAGATATTTTCATAGGCACAGTATTGTACTGGGAGACATATACTTTAAATTGACAAAGCATTTCTCTTACATAACCCATACCATCATTTTTAAATACTCAGATGATATTATTTGTTTTAACTATGTTCTCAGTTTGCCAGACTGAATCAGAATTTAAAACGTAGGAGAGAGTACATAAAATTGTGAAGATTGTAGGATTGTGGGCTCAATTGCAATTATCGCTTGAGAAGCATGCTAAAAAATGTAATAGCATACTTCTGTGTTCATACTGTATGATGGTATTAGCATATTCAAATCAATGCAGTGTGTATAAGGAGACAAAGATGGATAATTACATTAATAGTGTCCATACAGTTTTCTCTCTTCTGAGTTTAAACCAACACTTATGTTCTTCTTTGTCTCGGTGACATATACCTATACAGGGAACTGAAAAATGCCTCCTCAGCTTGAAACAAAACAAGCTTAAAATCTCAGCTTCTTTGTAACCTGTCCTGTGCCTCCACCCTGAAAAAGGAAGCAGCAAAAGAAGTTCTCAGTGCTACCAATGATTCCAGCTATTCAGTCTCTGAAAATTGTTAGGAGTAAGAAAGGCAGAAGGAAAGAGAATGTGTTTCTTGTAAGTGAGGAATGACAGGAACAACTTTTTCTCCCAGTATTGTACACAAGAATATATTCTAAAAAGAGCCTACTAGAATAATCATCTCTTCCTGTCTGTTACGCCTTACTTACACCAGGATCAGTTTCTCTTTCCTGAATAAATCTATAAGGCACATGAAGAGTATGACTGTTCCCAGTGAGACTTGTGCTGGTTTTATATGATTATTTCTTTTCTAACTTAAAATGTTAGTGTTTGTTTTTATTTTTGAATTAATTCCTTACTGGTAGATAGAACAGACAAGGAAATGAATTAGATTATCTCTGATATTACTTGAGTGTCTGCCACCATAATAATAGTCGGCACATTTTCTATAGTCCCTAGCCTATCTGAAAGTCCTTGAATAGGGCTCCATTTCCAGATGTAAACCATTTTTCCATTTACTTTCCAAAATCTGCTCACAAAACCACAACTAATTAAACACATTGTTCAGCCAAGATGTCTACAACCTATTCTCAACTCCTCCAGTCTTTGGTAATTCAGGGATATTTTCAGGTAAGCCTTGGCACGTGACCTAACATTTTCTGCAAGTGACTGGGGATGTGGGTTATCTCATCCATTTCATTGTAACCTGCTTACAGCTGGGTCACAGCCTCTCTTTGTTGAATAAATATGTAAGGAGCATGAAGGGTATTAGCATTCCCACTGAGGCTTGTGATGTTTTAATGTGACTATTTCTTCCCTTACTCTGAATCTGAGTATCTGTTGTCATTGTGGCATGAATTCCCTACTGGTAAATACAATGAAAAAGGAGATGAACAAGATATCATCAATAATACTTGGGTATGGACCAGTGTATAACAAAATGCTGAAATTTAAAGTCAGTAGCATAAATGATCCACACTTATCAGATACCCATGACATTCATCACCAGTCTTTTCTGCATTATTCACAGGCCAAAAATTGAAAGAAGTAAAAGAAAACTGTTAAAGATTCACTTACCATATTTACCCAAATCCAAGATGATTTTGAATGTAATACAACCCCCCAATAAAGAGAACCAATACATGGAAAATTACTTTTTAAATCTCATAATTTTCCATGTATAGAATCTAATTACTGGGCAGTCATCTTAAATTCACCTCCCCCACCCCAGCACTGCAGTGGTGGGGGGAGAGGGTCCAGATTCCTGCCCCTTGCCCCCCCATCCCTTACCACCCTGACTGCCTCCACATGACTGTGCTTCATGCCATGCCACTTACCCCTACCTGGTGCCTGCCCTCCCTGCTGTCTGCCTCTGCTCCCCCCATGACTGTGCCTGACCCACCTGCCACCTACACCCTATACCCTTTGCCCTGCCATGCCTGTGCCTGACCCCCTGGTGCCTACCCCTCTTGTCACCTGCCCCCTGCACCACCCCCCACTCCATCACCTGCAGGCCACGACCTCTTACCTTTGGTGGCAGCTCTAGGGCAGTCAATGGCGCCAGCCCTGGCCTTGGCCAGGCAGAGACAATGTCTGCAGCTCTGGGCCCAGCTGGGCCAGGGTCATAGAAGCCAGAGCTGAACGTAAGTGGCAAGGGTACTGGGCAAGCACAGGAAGAGCAAGCTGCATGATCTCCCCCAAGTTGCACACCACAAGTATCTCCCTTGTGGTCCCTCCCCCCACTGCACGGTCTCCCTGCACTCCCTCTGCTCAGGGCTCTCTCCCCTACCGCAGGACCCAGGAACCACCCCAGCCCCAGGCAGGCAGCAGCTCAGCTCCAGTCTTGGTCCTGGGCCCAGGGCCAAAGCCACAGCTTAGCTGCCACCTGCCTTGGACTGATAATTGAATCATGTTGACTGGGGAAAAAAAAACCTCATCTTGAATTCAAGTAAATACAGTGAGTATCTAAAAGTTATGTCATCTGTCTAAAACCTTCTTAGTAAATAATTTTAAAATGGAAATCTCACAAGAATGAACTTTCGTGACAGATTCTAGTTATTCCTCATTCTCCTCAACTACAAAATACTTTTTATCCTATGGTGTCACTCACAACTCTTAATTAAATCATGAAACTTTAGCAGTTTGAAAAACTTCCTTATGTTCAGTATGAACAAAGCCTAATAGGGAGACATCAGATTAGCTGCTGATCCTTGGGAGCTAAACAAGAAAAATCGTTAATATAAAAAATAATTAAGGAGGCTGTGTACATTTAAAAAGATCACCTTTAGCAAAAATTAAGTATAAAATTGTTTAAATCAAAAGGAATTGTGGTTCTTCATTAACAAAAAGATATTGAAAATGTGGAAAAAATTAACGACAAAGCAATAAAAATATGAATGCACTGTAACAATTCATTTAAAAGCAAAGACTAAAAGTGCCATATCTGGCATTTTCATGACAACTCGTGGAGAACTTAGCCTGTAGGCTCTCTGGGGCAGTAATTATCTGCTTTCTGTTTGTACAGCACAAAAAAATTGGGTTCTGATTCTCAAATACCACTCAAGTGAGGTATGGTAACAGAAACAGTTAGAAAAAAATATGAAGGCTCTAACACAGAGAAGAAGAGACGAAGGAAAGAACGCACAGAGGAAAAGATGCTAAGCTGATTCAAAAGGATATAACTAAAAGTAAAGAGATGATATTAAAAAATACAATTTCAGATTTATTATCAGTCATTTGTGACAGTGAGATTTAGTAACATGTGGAAGGGTCTTTTTGTACATTTAAAATTAGACTGGATAAAATATTAGGAAATATGCTGTAAGGAACAACCCAGCATTGGCAAGGAAAGGCACTAGATCTAATACACTTTTCTTCTACCTCTAATTTTATTACTTCACTATTATATGAAATAATACAAAAATTAAGTAATTCTCACTGTAGATATTGCTGGCTAAAGGACTCTTATATTGCTGGTAGCAAAGCCTTACAATTAATTTCTTGACCTCACTAAAGTAGTCATAGTAATATGCAGTGCTGCTGCCTTTGAAGTAATAAATAAAGGGATGTGTGGGGAAAATGTTATTAGAGTTCATGAAATCAGTGTTCAAAGTAAGGAATAAGCACTGCAGGCATGAGATGGGCACAGAAAGACAATTGGGTCATTATTATTGTTTTCTTAGGAAAAAGGGAGTGCTCCTCTGAAAAGAGATTTACAGAGCACATTCGGCAAGGTGTTTAAGAAGCCTTTCTGTCTTCCTTGAGAGACATGTGGGACCACATTTATTTCAGTTCCTTGTGCAGAATGCCCATTGTTTGTTTGGGGGTTTTTTTGGGGGGGGGGGGAGTTGCATATTGGCATGTTAAGATATGATTTGGCCCCCAGTAAGTAGTATAAAGCACATGATCCACTAATCAACATTTTTATTTACCCTAATGGTTCTCATGATCTTGAGTGTCTTCAATTTGTGAAGCATTAAGTGTGCTTAAACTGTCTTATACCAAGGGCCACAGCTGAACACAGAGATTAACTTGTACATGCTTCCTTTCCCAACCACAACTGCAAGATCCTTTTCTTCCTGTTTGCAGTTTCATAACAACCTTGTGGTTGTACAATTACAGCAACTGTATTCTTAAAAAATAGAATTAGGAAAGTATTTAATATTTTAAAGTAGGATTGACCAGAACCTGGCATTCTCTTCCACAGAACATTCCAAACTTTCTACACACAATACATATTTCTTACAAAACAAAGAAAACTGCCATTTCAGAAAGCCCCATGGAATAGCAATCCAAACCTTTCCTTTAAACAAATCAAAACAATCATTTTTCCTATCATTTTGAATAGCTTCTGAGGCTCCTCAAGCTCCTAGGGCTCTTGGGCTGACAAGCAGCCAGAAGCTGTGGAACATGAAAGTGTTGGGAGCCCCAGCTGCTAAGGAGTCAGGAGCCTGGGAGCCAAGCCTACCAAGTGGGCTGTCTAAGTCAAAGAGTGCTGAGCTGATGAGAAACCAAGCAGGGATCCTAGTGTCAAAAACGTTAATGAAATTGACATGTTCCGAAGGAATGCTTTGATATTAGCAAAGCAATATTTTTTCCAGCAGAAGATTTCTATCCAACTCTAACTGTGATTTTCATAGTTTCATAGTTGTTAGGGGCTGGAAGGAACCTTACAGATCATCAGGTCCAGCCCCCTTGCACATGGGCAGGAAAGACTGCTGGGATCAGATAATCTCAGCAAGATGGGCATCAAGACACTTTTTGAAGACTGCAAGGGTGGATGACTGTATCACTTCTCAGGGGAGCCTATTCCAAACCCTCGGCACTCAGCTGTAAATAAGTTTTCCCTTATGAAGTGAATTTCAATCAGCTTATGCCAAATATTTCTTGTCCTCCCCTGAGGGGCCTTGGTGAACAGATGCTCCCCCAAACCCTGATGTATGCCCCTGATATACTTATAGGCTGCAACCAAGTCCCCCCTGAGTCTTCTCTTTTCCAGGCTGAACAATCCCAAGTCCTTCAGCCTCATATGTCTTTGGTCTTGAGGCCTCTAATCATGTGTGTGGCCCTCCTCTGGACTCTGTCAAGCTTCTCCACATCCTTCTTGAAGTGTAGCGCCCAGAACTGGATGCAGTATTCCAGTTGTGGTCTCACCAAGGCCGAGTAAAGTAGGAGGATAACATCCTTTGCTTTGTTCAAGGTGCCTCGGTGAATGCATGCCAATGTTTGGTTAGCTCTGCCAGCTACGGCATCGCATTGGTGGTTCATGTTCATTTTGTTGTCAGTCATGACACTCAGGTCTTGTTCAGCTGTGGTGCTGGCAAGCAAAGCACTGCTGAGCCTGTAAGTGTGTTGTGGATTATTTCTCTGCAAATGGAGCACTTTAAATTTCTCTGTATTAAGTGACATCAGGTTATGGTCCACCCACTCCATGAGCCTGTCCCAGTTGACCTATGTTGCCAGACTGTCTTTGAGTGTGACAATTCCCCCTCCTCCCCCCCCCCCCCCCCATAGCTTGGTGTCATCAGCAAACTTTGCCAGATTTTTTGTAATACCGGAGTCCAAATTGTTAGTGAACATGTTGAAGAGCACTGGTCCAAATACTGACCCCTGAGGGATGTCACTGGTCACCCTCCACCATGATGACTCAGTTCCATCAATCAGTACCTTTTGGGTCCTACCACAGACCTAGTTACCTGGCCACCAAACCGTGAAGTAGTCAAAGCCACATTTTCCCAATTTGACCATGAGGACATTGTGGGGGACCAGGTCAAAGGCCTTTTTGAAGTCCAAGTATATGATATCAACCTCATTTTCTCTATCAACGTGGCAAGTAACCTGATCATAGAAGGAAATGAAATTGGTGTGGCATGACATGCCTGTGATGAAGCCATGTTGGCTATCCTTCAGAATACTGCCTTCAGTTAGTCTGTGTGTTGAGGTTTCTTTGATTTTCTCCAGTATTTTACCTGAGATTAAGGTCAAACTGATTGGCCTTTAGTTTCCTGGGTCTCCCTTCTCCCTTTCTGAAAGATAGGTACCACTTGGCTTTTTTCCAGTCTTCTGGGACCTCTTCCAAGTGCCACAATAACTTTGCCATCGGTCGTGCAATGATGTCAGCAAGTTCTTTTAGCACTCTCAGGTGTAGTTCATCCAGTCCAGCTGACTTATAGATATTTAGCCTTTGTAGGTGCTCTGCTCTCCCACAAGAACTATGTCAACTATGGGAGAGTGGTCAGCCCCACCATGGTCATCCTGTATCTTTTCAAGCAGGTTAATACCCTTGGATTAGTGGAATACCAACATGAAGATTCATTCAGGAATTTAGTTTTGTCCTGGGTGTTGGTTAACAGCCATCCCATTTCATTTATCAGGGGCCCTATGCTTCCCTTGTTCCTTTAGCAACTTCCTACATATTAAGGTAGGGGACTTCTTACCACTACCTTGTTGCAGGGCTGTCAACAACAAGGCTGAGGGATCACACCAATTCTGTTTTCCATTTTTCCTATGGTCATCAAGATGCTCACCCATGACCACATGGCATCAGCATCAAGTCCAGGATGGATAAGAAACTTTTCGATCTCCCCCACCTCCATTCCAAAACCAAAGTTACATTGGCCTTGACTGTGGAACTTCAGTATGCCGATGATGGTGCTGTCATTGCACATACTGAGGAGGACCTACAAATGGCCCTTAACTGCTTCTCTCAAGCATAACAGTGCCTGGAACTGACCCTTAACATCAGAAAAACAAAGGTGCTTCACCAGCCTGCTGTTGCCCGGTTAACCTCCCCAGCAAAGAATCCTCACTGATGGACAGAAGCTGGAGAATGTTGAACACTTCACATAGCAGCCATCTCTCAAAGGCAGCCAACATCGATGAGGAGATCCAGTATAGGATCAGGTGTGCCAGCTCTGCCTTTGGAAGACTGTATGATTATGTGTTCAATGATCACAACATCAGGACTCAAACAAAGCTCCTATTATATAAGACTGTGGTAACCCCAACTCTTCTCTACAGCTGTGAAGCTTGGGTGACCTACAGGGACCACCTGAAAAACCTGGAATGCCTTCATTAGCACTATATCTGAAAGATCCTTCCATAAAGTGAGAGGAAAAATGATTGATACAAATGACCAGTAGTGTCCCACAGGGGTCCACTACTTTTCAACATCTTTATTAATGATTTGGATGTGGGGGTAAAGAGCTCACTGACCAAGTTCGTGGATGACATCAAGTTATGGGGAAGTGTGGTCATGCTTAAAGATAGGCAACAGTTACAGGTGGACCTAGATAGGCCAGCAAGTTGGGCAGACTGGAACCTGATGAAGTTCAACTTTGAGTAATGTAAAGTGTTCCACCTTGGGATGAGCAACCCCGAAAACACCTAGAGGCTTGGCAGCACCAAACTGACTAGCACCATGAATAAAAGGGAGCTGGGGGTAATAAAAGACCACAGTATGAACATGAGCCAGCAAGTGCAATGCTGTAGCCAGTAGGGCAAATAATACACTGGCATGCAGCAATCGATGCATCTCCAGCAAAGCCAAGGAGTTGATTCTTCTGCTCTACTCAGCACTGGAGAGACTGCAGCTGGAGTACTGCGTCCAATTCTGGGCACCACACTTTAAATAGGACACAGACAAGCTTGAGAGAGTCCATATAAGAGCCACTCATATGGTCAGAATCTTACACAGCAAGCCATATGAGGAAAAGCTGAGGGATCTGTGATTCTTCAGCCTGAGGAAAAGAAGGCTGAAAGGGGACCTGGTAGCAGCTTTCCACTACACCAGGGGAGTACATCAAGGGCTTGGTCAGCAACTGTTTGTTCACCAGGGCACCCTAGGGGAAAACCAGAAGTAATGGCCACAAACTCCTGGAAGATCAATTCAGGCTCAACATTAGAAAAAACTTCTTCACAGTCAGGGTGTCCAGACTGTGGAATAAGCTCCCTCCAGAGGTGGTACAATCACCTACCCTGGAAATCTTCAAGAGGAGACAGTCGCCTTGCTGGGGTCACCTGACCCCCCAGTTATCTTTCCTGCTTGGTGCAGGAGGCTGGACTCGATGGCCATCTGCGGTCCCTTCCAGCTTTACAATCTATGAAAATATCATTCCTCAACAATGCTAACACCACCAGAATAGAAGTGTTGATTATTCAACATCAGCTGCAGTGGACAGTAGGCCTGCATGAATAGGGAAGCATTCAATTTGGATTCAGCTGATTCAGAGGACAGTGATTCAATTCAGAGATTCATATTACTGTTCCAAATCGATTTGGCTGAATCAGCTTCAGAAGATTCGGCACTGATTTGAGAATAGACTATAATGGATTTTAATCACTGAAATGCCTATAACTTTGTCATTTTGGGGCTGATTCAGATAAAAATTGCAGGGATGGTAGCCCCTTCTGAGGGCATAAAGCCTGCCAAGTTTCAAGGAGGTAGATGCAGGAGCTCAACTGCCAGGGAAAACACAGCTTTCTTTTTAAAAAGGCGGGGGGGACAAGAACAAATATAAATTGAAAGAAACAGACTGGATAGGGTTAAACAGTAGGCCTATGTGAACAGGCAATTATTTGATTTGGATTCAGCTGATTTGGATTCAGCTGATTTGGATTCGGATGATTTGGACAGATTTCCCAAATTGATTCGGAAAAGATTCAGAGCCAATTCAGAGATTCAGCCATAGGGTATAATGGGGAATCAATGAAATATCTATAACTTTGTTGTCTTTTGGCTGATTCTGATTAAACTTGTAGAAATGGTAGCCTCTGCTGAGAGCATGACACTTGCCATGTTTCAAGTTGATAGGTGCAGGGGTTTCTGGGACACTGCACCTCAAGCTGCTGACAAGCAAAACTCACGTTATGTGTGGATGTTAAGCCGCAGTGGCTGTAGGGGTGGTAGCTCTTGCTGAGGCCTCAAAGCCTGCCAAGTTTCAAGGAGACAGGTGCAGGGGTTTCTGGGAAACTGCACCTCAAACTGCTGACAAGTAAACTCATGACATAGGTGACAGTGTGTGTGTGTTAAGGCACAGCAGGGTGAAAACTGCAGGGGGAGTCTGGGTTCTGGGGGCTTGCAACTCTGGCTGCAGGCAGGCAAAACTCAGACATCTGACTCCCCAGGTACCCCTGCACTTTTACCTGTGCTGCTACATGCCCCTCCTCGCTGCCTCCCCCAGCCTGTGTCTCACTCCCTGATACCTCCATTTCCATTTCCACTGACTGGCTTTGCGTGACAGGCCAGCCTCTGGCTTCTTTACTATTCCTTCCACCCAGGACCAGGAGACACACCAACTGCACGTACTTCCTCAGCCTGACAAAGGGTTTTTCAACCCAAAAGCTTCCTAGGATATATCTTTCTAACTATTTCATTTTTTCATAATAAACATATAAACATAAAAACACAAAATAAGACATCACATACCATATATGTGATGAGTAACATATATCCAACACATCTTTACTTCTTGCTGTCAATTCCTTTATTAAAATAAAAGCTCTGTGACAGTTCCATCTGGGTACACTTGATGCTGCTGGTGCTATTGGTGTTGAGCCAGCTAAATTATTTTGACCTGCTGTCGTTTACAGTGGTGGACTGGACAGAGGCTGTAGGGAGACCTCACGAGGGCACACTACCATGTTGTGCAGAGGCCCCAGTGCCAGGAAGGGTGAACCTGAACACACCTGCCAGAGGTGCAGGCCCCCAGAACCCAGACTCCCCCTGCAGTTTTCACCCCCCGTGCCTTAACACACACACGTGACATGAGCAATTGTCATGAGTTTTGCTTGTCAGCAGTCTGAGGTGCAGTTTCCCTGAAACCCCTGCACCTATCACCTTGAAACTTGGCATGCTTCATGCCCTCAGCAGAGGCTACCACTCCTGAAAGCTTTATTCAAATCAGCCCAAAAACACCCTATGGCTGAATCTCCAAATCGCCAAATCTTTTCTGAATTGATTCGGAAGCCCTGAATCAATTTGGAAAGCATAAATCTTCTAGCAATTCAATTCAGATTCATAGATTTGGCCTCCAAATCATCCAAATCATCTCCAAATCTGAATCACGATATGAAGTTTTACACAGCCCTAATAAGTAAAGGGATTCTAGTTAGTAAGCTATATCCAATCCTTTCCAAGAACAGAAAGGAGCAGGAGACTAACTAGATAGGAAGCCAAGTTAGTCCAGTACCTTTCAGACACTGTTGCTCAGACAGAAACAGCTCACAAAAGGCACAGAAAGCCTACAGACACAGGCTTATATGCTGTTTCTACTTCCCTTCCCCAGAGCACTGTGATTGGAAGGGGACTCAGGAAAAGATCACAGTCGCTGGCCAGCTACAGATGTCAGTCTTTCCCCCCCTGCTCCCTCTCCCTCTTCTCAGTTTCTGTTCCCCTGAAAGACTGCCTTCCAAATCTCCAAATCTTCTCCAAATCAAATTGTGGACCAAAGCTTGCACACCCCTAGTGGACACAGCATTGTATGTGCATGCCTGATGTACATTTACCAAAACTGCTCTACTCCCAACTCAGCAAAGGACATGCGGGGGCCAAAAGAAATGTTTCAAGGACACCCTCAGGGTGAATGTTAAGAAGAGTGGCATTGACATCACTAATTGGGAAAAACTAGCCAGGACAGGGCTACATGGTGACATTTTGTGAGAGAAGGTACCTCTTACTTTGAGGAAAACTGTCTCACCCTGGAAACAGAAAAATGACAGAAATGGAAGGAAAGTTAACAAGACCGAGAAATCCACGGTATGACTCTCCCTTAACTTCCACCTGTGGCATCTGCCAGAGAGTCTTGGATCAGCCTTCTTAGCCATCAACTGGCTCATCTACAACCCTTTATTTGACACATGGGGTAATCATCCTTGACCATGAGGAATTGCGAATGACAACTTATTGCTGTGTGCGTCACATTTTTCATCCCACGCATATCAGATGGGAGTTGTTTTGGTTAGGTTTGGTTTTTGGTTTTTGATTTGGAGGGGGTATTTTTAGGTCTTCTAACTTTATTATTGTGGCACACCATAGTTTGCAAATACAAAGAAGGAGAAGCCTAGGCTTGTATTAGTCCACTCAAGCATGAAATTATAGTTTGTTGGCTGACAATACTTAACAGCACCCAGGAGACTTAAGTATGATATAGCAGTACTGAAAGTATATAACAAGAACTTAACCATGCTTCAGATTCTTCTTTCGAGTCTCTCTTATTATTTCACTGACAGCACTGTATGCCCAAAAACTTACCTTATGTTATGTATAAAATATTTTCAGGTGATCTGCTCCATGCTTATCTTTCACTGCTGTCTTTTCAGTCACTTAGCAAATTTAAAATGCTCACATTTGCATTGAGCATATTCTGTTTATCTAGTATAATTTGCAAACACCATTCCTTTTTATAGCAGCAATTGTTACCACACAATATTCCTAATTGTAACACTATCTAAGCAACAAATTGGCAACACTTCCTAATGAGGAACTAGTTATTAATGCTAAATTATAGTGGAATTCCAATAAAAGCCATGGGAGTGTAAAAGAATGCAGAATGATTAGGGTTCTTACCAGGAATGCCAAAAGACATGTTAATGATTTGCCACATAGTAAAAAAAAAAAAAAGAGAGAGACTGCTGAATCAAAAACCATTCAAAGAATAAACAACAGATGCAAAACTCCACAAGGAGTAAATTTCATTGACTTCAGTGGGTTTTGGACCAGATCCTAAATATGGGTCATAGTATTACTCATTGAAGCTTTCTCAGGTACACTGACATTTTTATCCCTCCCCACTTCCCCAAATTTATTTTTCACCCTTGCTAGACCTACTGCAACTGTTCTGGTCACAGATTCTTAGATTGTATGGTCAGAAGGGACCTTGGAAGATCATCAAGTCCAGGTCCAGTGTCAATAACTGACCATACGAGTGGCTCTTCTTTGGATTCTCTCAAGCTTGTCCATGCCCTTGTTAAAGTGTAGTGCCTAGAACTGGATGCAGTACTCCAGCTGCAGTCTCCCCAGTGCTGAGTAGAGCGGAAGAATCACCTCCTTGGTTTTGCTGAAGATACATTGATTGCTGCATGCCAGACTATTATTTGGTCTACTGGCTACAGCATCGCATTGCTGGATCATATGCATACTGTGGTCTATTATTACCCCCAGCTCCCTTTCATTCATGGGGCTAGTCAGTTTGGTGCCACCACGCCTGTAGGTCTGTTGGAGGTTGCTCATCCCGAGGTGGAGCACTTTACATTTCTTGATGTTGAACTTCATCAGATTCCAATCCACCCAACTTGCTAGCCTGTCTAGGTCTGTCTGTATCTGTAGCCTACCTTCAGGAATGACCATGCTTCCCCATAACTTGGGAGATGTAGAAGCAGGGCATTTGCACACTTCTGAACTGCTTTTCCAGCAGTTCTTAAATGGTTTTATAGGGGAGAAGGGGCAGCAGAAGAACAATCCCAGTTCATAAAATAACCTCTTGGCGCTGGAGATGTTTACTTTAAAAAACAAAAATAATGAACGTAAAGTGTTGTGTATCCATATTCTTGGACTCTTTTTGCTAAGAGCAAGTGACACTTAAATAGCAGGTTAGAAAATGCATATTAATTACATGAAAGAATAACATGATCATTCTGGTCTACTGAGTTGACAGATGGCTCCTTTTAACATGTATTATTATACCTGATGGAAAGGAAGGATTAACCTGTTAAACATGTATTCATAAATTGCTATAAAAGATGTGTTATTTATGCAGTAGAGCATACAGTTCCTCTAGAGTCTTTGTGGGTTTTCATGTAAATAGGCACTGTAGGAACATACATGCTCTGCATGGTAATATCTCTCTCAAGAAAAGTTTTCTAAAGTTCCTGATCAGGTGCTGAATGATATTTTGAATGTCATTCTCTCTGTCAGTTAGAAATTTGCAGGGATTTCTTGAAAACATTAAAATAAATTAGATTGTTTACATTTAAAGTCTTGCAGTACAGCCAGAAAATGTTTCATTTTTAGTTGTATTGGTATAAAAAGGAATAAGAAAGATAAATCATTTTTAAATGGGCAAGTTTAATTTTTTTCTAATAACTTTTATACTGCTGTTAGAATGGTGCCTTTCAAGTTTTAGACAACAGGAAACTGTCATCACTGCTCTATAAAATACAGCAACATTTTTAATTATGTTATAAATAGTAACGTTAGCCAGACTTTCCTGGGACTAACTGGCCAGTATTAGCTGACTGCAAAAGTGCATGACTCTCTCTCATTTCCTTCCAACATACAGTGACCCATGGCCAATTCTAGGAAGAGTCCTTTTCATACTTCTTGCTCTAAGTTACAGAGTAGTAAATAGGCATGGGCCAAATCTAGAAATGAATCTAAATCAGTCTGAGTGGTCCTAATTATTTTCTTACTTTGTACTAGTTTTAACCAGATATAATTCTGTTAATTTCAGTGGAGACATTTCACTTGAATTAGATAACTGAGAGAAGCAGCCGTGCCATTACTTTGACAAATTTGTGCCATTACTTTTTGCTGTTGTGCATGCCCCTGCATGTGCATTGTGATGCAAGGCAAAATACCCTGCTTTGGGCCAACTGCCTAATCCCCACTTCTTCTCCTAGTGTGTTGGAGGAGCTAGGCCAGACCTAGAGGAGGGGAGATGCTCTGGACAGCAGCCAGAGCATCTCCCTGGAGGACCCAACCTCCAGCTATCCTGGCTCATGCTCTAAGAGAATGCGCCATGCCACTTTTTTTTTGCAGTGACTTCTTTTTTTGTTTTCTTTTTTTTGATACCAGGAGTTCCCAGTATCTAATTTCCAGTTCAGCACACGGTTGCACATGCACTGCATGCAATTTGCGATGCCTGAAACAGGTTTGAAACACCGCAAACCGCACATGCGCACTCGTTCTGGACATGCTCTTGGTGCCCTTCAGATTATTTAGGCCCACCTCTGAGTTTGGGTCCTTGAGTTCCTCATTTACACTGATGTAACCACACACTCTCAGTTAAGATGGCTCAGGGTAATATTTACCATTGACTACTGCAGCGTACCAAAATGGCCTTTGTTGGAAAAGTACTTGTCTGTTGTCTCCTCTGGCAATTCCCAACCTCAGCCTTTAGCTGGGAAGTAAAAGCAGAGTCTTGGAAAATAGAAACATGCTTTACAAGTGAGTTATTATAATCTTAATATCTTTATACAGATATCTGATTTTTAGAAGTAGAATGACTAATACATTCAATGTGGTAGAGTAAGAAATGAAGATCTCCCATTTAATGGAGATTCATGGAAGGGTATAAAACAGCTATTCATAAAGATGTGTGCTATGGCTTATGCAAAAGTTCATTCTTCAACAGAGAAGCAAAATGGTTAAGAATTTAGAATTCCTTGTGGATTATTCATTGAAATTTGCATTGCTACAGAGCACAAACTATTTTTGGTCTGTGCATAAATGGAATATCTAATATAGAATTACATTATGAAATATGCAATAACGCAAGTATTCATAAAGTGCTTTTCATGTACTGCAGATATCCAAAAGCTTCAAATTCATAAAAAATTATTACATTTGCTGCACAAATGAGCATGTATCAGGTATATTCCCATTTACTTAAAAGTCAGATTTGAAAAATATATTCTTAGAAGCAACTAAATCGATATTGATATTTTGCATAGTGGATGATTTCACTGGGCAAGTAAAGTGAATAAGGATATGAATGGTTAGAAGGGCTAGCCCCAGCTCACTGAACTAAAGGAAAGATACTTCATGCTTTACAGTAAATAACCCATAAAAATTCAGATAAAGCAAATTTTGGACATGATTGTTCAATTCTCTGTTCAAATTTAAAAGATACACTGTGAAGGTATATCTGTTTAACACTGCCTTACTTGTGATCCATGATGCTGTATCACCATGTATTATTACATGTGAGAAAAATTAAAATTATATTAACTTTGAATATTTTAAAAAATGGGAAATACTCTTCACAGTTTATCTTACATGTTTACTTTTGCTCATCCATCTAACAGACTGGTCAAGTCATGCTGAGATTATCATACCAGTGTCTTGGCATGTTGCAAAAATCACATACCAACAGCATATCTGGTGCTTTTTTCTTTTCCCATATGCAGAAAGAGAAACAAAGATTTATTTTTAGAGATGTTTTTACTGTCATGTTATTATTGTGTGAGATGTATATTCTTGATTCTTGTTAAAGAGATCTATGACCAAGGGTCAGCAGCATAGAGAATATTCTGGCTCCTACTCTAATGAGTCTAAATCTTGTTGATGACAGTTCCATTATTCTTGTTAATCACACCTGAGAATGAAGTGGATATTCTGTGAGACAGACCAGTTCCATTCAGGATTTAGAAAATTAAGACTCTGACCTTATGTTTGACCTGACTTCTTTTTCTGAGGGGTCAGAAGAATGTTTGTAGCATTGGTTTCTGTTATTTAGCTGGTGGGCTCCTGTGTTGTCAGTCAGTTGGAGCAGGCTGGAAGCCCCCAATTTCTTTCATTAGTATCATATTTTTCACTAGTCCAGACATCATGATTTTTGGATTGAAGGTAAATCCTCCTGACTAGTCACAGACAGCTAACAGTTCTAGCACCTGTTGCATTTTGAGTCTGTAGCACCAGTGAAGGATCCAAGCAGGAACAATTAGTGATAGACAAGGGAGACAAGGCTGAGCTCTTCAATGAGTTTTTTGCCTCACTGTCTCTGAACAAGGGTCAAGACAGGTCTCCTAATGGGTTCTTAGAAGGGCATCAGAGGGACACCAGCCTACCAACTGTTGACGCTGACTTGGTACAGAGTCACTTGGGTGGACTGGATGTGTTTAAAACAGCAGGCCTGGATGAGCTGCATCCGACAGTACTGAAGAAATTGGCCGTTGTCATAGCAGAACCACTGGTATGGCTCTTTGAGTGCTCGTGGTGCTTGGGTCAGGTCCCAGAAGACTGGAAAAGGGCGAACATGGTCCCTATTTTCAAGAAGGGGAGGAAGGAGGATCTGAGTAATTATAGGCCAGTTAGTCTCACCTCTATCCTTGGAAAAGTCTTTGAAAAAATTATGAAGCATCATATTTGTGCAACTCCAGTGGAAAAAATAATGCGGCATGGAAACCAGCATGGATTCATAGCAGGTAGATCATGCCTGACTAATCTGGTTTCTTTTTATGACCAGGTCATAAAATGTTTAGATGCAGGAGTAGAGGTGGATGTCATTTACTTGGATTTTAGGAAAGCCTTCGATACGGTATCTCATCCCATTCCCATAAATAAATGAAGAGGCTGTGACTTAGATAATTGCACAGTCCAGTGGGTGGCAAATTGGCTTGGGGATCGCACCCAGAGAGCGATAGTGAGCGGGTCAGTATCAACCTGGAAGGATTTGGGCAGTGGGGTCCCGTAGGGCTCAGTCCTTGGACCTGTACTCTTCAATGTCTGTATCAGTGACTTGGATGTGGGTGTGAAGTGTACTCTGTCCAAGTTTGCAGATGGCACTGAATTGTGGGGTGAACACACCAGAAGGTAGGGAACAATTGCAGGCAGACCTGGACAGGGTGGAAAAGTGGGCAGAATACAATAGGATGCAGTTCAACAAGGACAAATGCAGAGTGCTGCACCAGGGTGTAATCCACCACACCTTCTGGCTAGGAAATGACCCTCTCTAGCACCTTCCGCACAGAAGCAGAAAGAGATCTCAGAGTCCTAGTGGACTCCAAGATGAACATGAGTCGTCAGTATGCTGAAATAATCAGCAAAGCTAACTGCACTTTATCATGCATCAACAGATGCGCAACAAATAGAACCAATGAGATGATACTTCCCCTCTATGCGGCATTGAATCCCAAGCCTACAAACCTTAATGAGAAGCTGTGATATATGTCCTTAACAGAAAGCAAAAGTAATCGTGGCTGATTCTTCAAAGTGTTTCCATCAGGATCACATGCTGATTAGAACTCAGATCCCATTTGTGGGCAAAAGCTCTAGCCACCTGGCTTTTGGGCAAAAGGTGGGCTTCTCCTCCATTTTGGTATAGAAAACTTAGGCACATAACTTGGTTGTGTGGATGCTAGGCACGTTGGGCGCATCTACATGTGCACTTTAATGCACAGATTAATAGAGTCTGCTGGAATGTGGCAATTACTGCATTCCAGCAGACCCCTGTGTCTCATGTGTCAGTGGTCATCCTATGAGCTTTAGTTCAAGCACCCCCACCGCCATTTTTAAGTGCAGGGATACTGATACACAAGACACAGCAGTGTTTTAATTAGAGCAGCTCTTGGAGCCACTCTAATTGAAGTGCCGCCCACCCCAACCCCAGGAGAATGTGTAAAAATGCCCAGAGGTACTAAATTTAATGTACATTAGAAAAGGAGCATTAATGCACATGTAGACACACCCCTAATCTTTAAGACTTGAATGCTCACCATGCTCTGCATCATTATATCTAAGTTCACATCCTGAGTTGTATATGTAGGGAACTTAGGTGCATCCCTTGACTTTTGTGGAGCCTGGGCACCTAACTTTCAGATACATGAATGTTCAGTTATTGCCACGCCTAAGTCATAAAAAAGAGACTTCCAATATAGCTGCTTATCCCCTCTCTCATATTCAATACAAGCTTTCTTCTGCTGCTAGAGAAAAGCAGCCTTAGACTAGTGATCATCATAGTCCCACCATTTTAGAATCCCCTTTCTTCCTTTGATGCAGACTGAGGAAAAGACAAGATTCTTATATATATTTTTTTTGTCTTTAGTATTTTGTGGACTATACATTTGCCTTCCACATGGACTCATCTTTTGCTGATGTATGTGACAAAACTTACCACCTTGTCCAGCACAGCACTGCAATGGCACCAGAGAACTAAGGCCCATCAGGTTATTCCTATGGTAGGAATTAAAAATAGACCTTCATTTTATTATTCTTTCTCACAATCAACATCCAAGGGAAGCCTAGTGATGAATGTACAGTGAGTTAGCCTTTGGGCAAGAGACAAGTTCAGAATAAGATTAGAAGAGGAGCAGGGAGGATCAAGCATAAGACCCGAGTCTCAGGAAACCACCTGATCATCCTTTGGGTTTGGCAAGTCAGCGGCAACACACGGTTAGCATAGTCCATAAGCTTGCTCTCTCTGGCTTTGCATGATCTCTGCTTCACAGCAACATGAAAATTAAACTCTATTCAGCTCCTGGATTCTTCAGCTCCCTCTGCATTTCCATGAATGCAAAGGAGTACTGATAATTATGTTTCAAAATTAACATGCTATGAGAGGCATGAGTAAGTTCACACTTCTGCGTGTGTTTTTTGTTTCCGGCCGAGTGGCTACAGATTCAACAAGACAACTATGCATCAATTTGCAGTGGCAAAATTATTTTTGCAAACAGAAGGGCTAAACTATTTCTTGCTATAACTAAATGGGAACTTATATTCTGGATAATAGAACAAAATGGGGAGGGGAGCACATTTCTTTCTGTCTTTATTTATCTGCATTCATGTTTGCTTGTTCATTTAGATAAATTAATAGCCCCTCCCCAAATTCAGGACACCCATGCAGCACATATTCAAACAACAGAAACAAAAAGCAATTTGTTTCACTGAATACTGAAGCTAGGTACAGATAGTCAAAAAGCCCGAGGTCAAATCAATTCAGTCTTTGCAGGTTAGTCTAAGATGCACAGATTAAATTGAAACAGAAGTGAACAGACATTTACCTTTGATTCAGGAAATGCAGCCACATGACTGCAGTGCCTCAGGCCAGAAGCCAGGGGCCACTAGAGAGCATGGCTCTCTGGCTGTATGTTTACGTCCTCTTCCTTCTGCTTTCATGGACTCTGGGATCTGCAGTCCAGAATTACATCAGCAGGACTCTGCAGGATTACTCATCACTTCCTCTTCCTTCTTCCAGGTGCCTCTGGGAGTTGTAGTCTATAGTTGCAGCCAACAGTAAGTTTGAATGGGGGGAGGGGTGTTTAACCCCCCCCTTCCTAGCACCAGACGGGCAGGGCCAGCCCTGTTCTCTGAAGCAGACCACACAACACAGCCCAGGGCTGGAAAGCATGCTGGAATGCCTGGGGACTTTGATTTAACTTGAACTAGGAAGTTTTATAAACTGGTTTGAGCCAAATCAGTTAAGTCTGATACTACATTTAACCAGGTTTATATTAAACCAGTTTCAGCCATTTTTAAACTGGTTTATGTGCATTGAGCTTCTGTTCTATTACAGGTTTAAACCAGTTTCTGATCATTCAGACTGGTTGATGTGTATCTTCTCTCCCTAGCCTAAATCACATAGTAATCATCAACTTAGCGAGATCGTGCCCCACCCAATCCATGTGCACAGGGGTTCTTCTGTGCCTGAATTTCCTTTTTTCTCTGTACAGCTACAGGTAGCAATGTCTTCAGCCCTGTATGCACTGTGCCTTGCTGGAATCCTTTTTGCCCAATTCAGAGCAGGGAGAGGAGACAGATCAGGGCAAAAAGAATACTTTGCAAGAGACAAGGTGCAAGTAGAAATCACACAGCCTTATTCTGTTGCCAGGGACTTGATCAGAAAAGGCTGTTTGATTTTCCATATACCTAGGCTGGTTCTTTGTTAGTGGAAATGAAATGCAGTCAGGGAGTCAAAGGAGATATCTGTAAATCATAGCCAATGCAGAAGTCCAGAGCTTCTGCACAAATGATCCTAAGTATGATCAAGCCCAATGGTGGTTTCTGCAAGGGAACAAAATTTGCCCCAACCCATTGGCGATGTATAGGGGGTGCACATGGGTGTATGTACACCCCCTAAGAAAAGGCATTTGGTCAGTGCTCACCACACCCCCTCCCCCTCCGCCAACAGCATCTGCAGGAGCTCCCCACTTACCGCCGCCATGCTCCCGCCGCCAGTGCCGCCGTGCCCCCCCCAACACCCCCAGTGCCGCTATGCCCCCCCTGCTGCTGGGACCATGCGTCATTCATGCCCCAACCTACCAGGATTATGATAAGAAGCCTCCAGAAGACTGTCTACTGTGATTACTAGTAGGTGTTATCAGCAGTGATTTTTATACATGAATATACAGCAATTGTAGATTCTGTAGAACAGCACATCAACTACAGAGCAAACAGCAGCTATGCTTCCATTCAACATGACCAGGAAGAGGCATTAGCAAGCTAATACTTTGTTTGCGGGGGGTGATTTTTTTTTTTCTTGTTTCTTGTTTCTAATGATTTTTGCAATGGATGGAATTAAAATTAAAATTCATATTTGCTTTGCATGTGATATGCTAGAGCCCTTCCTGATCACTTGCTATGGTAAGTTTTTATTCTGTCAGCACTAGTCTTTATGAGCCCTTTTCCTTTGGAAGACCCAAGGGGAGGGCTGGTTATTCATTTCCATTTGTTAAACATTTTTGATCTATTAACAGGCTCCTGTATTTTGCTGGGGCTTTAGCAGAGTGCTGTGGTTTTACTCAGATTTGTATATTAATACATTTGTTCCCATTTTGGATGTGGAGGGTATGCACTGTGTTCTTTTTTAAAAAGAGCCTTCCTGTGTTAGTTCCAGCTGAAATACCAGAGGAATATCTCTCTCACCCTTGACTGTACTTTTCTGTCAAAATACTTGCAAGGAACATTCCTGAGCCATTTCAACTACAATTAAGCAGAGGAGACTGGTTTCCTAAGGTATAAGTTCTGTCTCCTGACAGAATCAAGGAGACTGCTGCTTCTGGAGGAAAAATGTTTTTTTAGCAGTCTGTTTTGCTTACAGAGGGAAAAATAAGCTCCTTAACAATGAGTATCTTTTTAAAAAACACTTACATGCAAAACCATGAGTAGCAAACAATGCCAAAAATTAATTCTAAATGGCTAACTTCTGTCAAAAGTGTTCAGGAGACTAGCTGATTCTCATATACTTCTCTGATCTGCTACCTTTCGTAATACTGTTTTGATGGCTGCTGCTAAGCTGCACACATGTGAAATGAAACCAAAACAGAAGAGGAGAAAGACTTCTAGCAACAAATTTCACTGTAAATGACAGACAGCTTGGAAGGTCATGGAATATAATGATCCTGCACAGTATTTCAGTTAGTCCCTTTAGACCATGCATTAATTACATTTCTAGGAGCTGGGTTAGCTGAATGTAAAACTGGCTTTTTTCCACTCTGCACTGATGCTGGCTATTTTATGCTCTATTTTATTTTAAAATCACATTTATATAGAATTATTATGAAATGTAGGCCTATAATAAGAGTATAGGGATACATGACACTCAAGAATAGCACAGTCATTAACTGCCATCATGTATTAATATTGATTAGTCAGCAAATGACACACTGAAAAATACTAGGGTTGAAGTTTTCTTGTAGCCTTGATGGTCCAGGAGGAAAAAAACAAGTGGGGTTTGGTGATATCTTTTATTGACCAACTGTATAGTTGGGAGACATTAGATAAGCTTTTGGGTTTTGTGCCCTTTTTCAGGCCTTTCTTTAGGTATTCTTTCAGGTGAAAGATGTCAGAGCAGAATATGTTCTCATTTACAACCATACAAAGCCAAACCAAATTTATCAGAGCCCATGGAATTGTTATGGATCCAGATCAGAATGTGACGTCTGCTTTTTAAATGCTAAATGCAGTTTCAGCTGCTGTTCATGTCCACACTATTCACAAGTACCATGCCATTTTACAATAATAGTGGCCCAATTCTGCCCTTCTGCTGAAGAGCAGAATGACCTGCAATAACAAAGGATAATGACTTGAGAGAGGGTGTTGTACAATCAGGGTAGTCGCTACAAAAATCTGTACAAGTAAAAGAGAAAAAAAACTACAAAATTATAACAATATATAAGTAATACAATACTGTGTCATTCAGTGTTTCTGTATCATTGTCTTACCTAATAGGATTTAATTGAATTCTAATTGAAATATATATTTCGATCACCACAACTTCATGCCCACTTCTGAGACTCAGTTGTATTGATACCATACCTTTTGTGCTATTATTGTAATGAAAGATTTAGTTTTTAATTTTTTTCACCTACAATAAACTGAATTTTGAATTACAGTTAAATGTTGAATCATCTAGGACAGGTCTGGAATTATCACACTGATAAATACACATTAATGTCCTTAAGAGTGCGTTATACTTTTAGAAAAATAAACCGAAACTAGCAAACAACTCTATGAGAAGCAAACAACCAAACTTCTTATTTATGGGAATACGTTGTAGCAAAACCCAACCCATTAGCAATTATACTCACCTTAATTATCTTCCTGTAAAGGCCACCTTCTTTATTCCTCTGCCCATTTTAGGCTTGAACTCACTTCCCTGTGGTTTTCCTGTCTGGGGAAAACAGTACAGGACTAGGTTTTCCAGCTGGCATTCCTATTGCAAGAAATAAATAGTACAGCCCTGTGCTCCAGAATGTAAATTTCCACTTCAGAATAACAAAGCTATTTCTTAATGAAAGGCAGATTCTCATTTAATATAAACCACTATATCTGCATTGGAGATGCAGCCATACTGATTTACACCAACTGAGACACCTCTAATCTGCAAGTTATGAACCAAACACAACTAAATCAGCAAGTCAAAAGAAGGTCTAAAACAACAAATCTCAGATGTTAACTGCCACCTCCATTTCAGTGAAAAGTTAATTCTGAAAGCTAATTACTGTAACTTTAATGTCAAGATTGTTAAATGGTTCATCGCTAATCAAAGCATGAAAAAAGAGTGATTATCAGGTGAATGGAATAATCATGTTATGAAGACAGATTTATGGAACCTGTTGTGATGTCTCAAGTACGGTAAATGGAGTTTCTTGAGTTGTATCATTTCATTCATCCATCCTTCTGCACCAGTATGGGCTCACTAGTGGAAACTAGTCTATCCCATTTTTCTGTCATTTTAAAATGACTGCTCTGATTTATGTGCTAAAGGTTTTTCCAGCAGGCACCCTAATTTCCTCATACCAGTTGTTTCTATTTGACAGCTTCATCTGTGTTGACACCCAGAAGACATACCCAGATAGGTCCCTGCATCCCTTTTGATTCTGGGGATGAGCTGCTGGTTGCTACTTTTTTTTCCTCAGATGAGGGAATCATTCCACTAAAAGCCCAGAATCTTGTTTTGGTCCTTGTTTCTGAAGGCATCTAATTTCCTGTCTATTCTCCAGCTTTCACACTCTTATGTTACACTGACATTATGTCTGAGTTGGAAATACACAATTTTATTCTTGTGTTGTTAACTTTGATTTCCATACATTGCTAAGTTTTATGAAAGCCTTTTTTTACCCTGAATGTCACTTCCTTCCTGAGGTATGTTAGCTGATGTACTACCCATGTAGGTAAGGTATTCTACTTCACTGATATTTTTGCAAAAATAGCAAGCCAAAGAGGACTCAAAATCTAATCATGGCAGAAAAAGACTGCCTCTTTGAAACCCAAATGAAGATCTGTGCAGGCTATCAAATAATTTTTGAAAACCAGTAACATTGAAGATGAAAGGACCCTGCAATCTTTGCATTCGTCTTTGGTAGACCATAGTGTGAATGTGTTTTATGTGGGAACTCTTTAGTTTGAATCTATTGCCCTTGTCTAAAAATTGCATCCACTTCCTCTTAATCCTCTTACGCTGTGGAAGACTTTCTCTACAATAGAGTAGTGTGTCTCTAGGTGTTGCAGGCAGTGAAATTTCCCTTTCTGGGTAGCTAGACAATGATTCCATGTTTCTTCTTGTCCTGGCAGAGTCTCTTCCCTCCAGACTTTATTAAGTACTTGTGTCAGTATCATTAACATGATTAGCATTTCTGTCTTCTACCAGTCTTGTTTTCAGCTTTGACTGCTGCATGTACTCTAACATCTCCATTAATCTGGATTTAATGTCAAATTGTTCAGATTAATATATTTTATCAAATTCTAGTGTTGAGCTGGGGTGGGTCTGTTGAGGACTCCTTTGAAATGCCCATCTGTTTTGTGGGCATTGTCTCCTGCATAGTTGTGAAGCAGATTTGGAGTTTTGTGTAGTAGCTAGAGGCATGTAGATGTTCAGTCCTCTTTTACCAGCTACACCTTATCACCGGTCAACATTCCCCACTTTTGTTTCCCACCCCCCACCTGTCTCACATCTATTAACTCCTGTCCTCTCTGATCTTCCCCACCATGCTTTTGAATTTTCACAGCCCTGCATTTTGCATTTTGGTTTAAGCTTCTGTTCGGACCCTAGAGAGTAGACAAACAACAGCAGACTCTCCCTATCCCTGAAGAAGGGTGTTTATGCCCAAAAGCTTGTAAAGAACAATTTTTCCAACTATTCTGTTCATCTAATAAAATATGTCACATTTACCCAAATAGCCTTATCTACACCTGTTCTGTCTCAGGTGTCATAATTTTTCCATCTTTGCTTTTGATTCGTTTGTTTCTTGTTTTGAAATGTGTACATAGGGTTTCAACCACTTGGGAAATAGGTCAGTGGTTTTGTGCCACCAAAGCAGCTTTGACTTCAGCTACTGTGCCTGCTACACAGCTCTGTTTATCTTTTCTTGCATTGCTCTTTACTGCTCTTTGCTGTTTTTCCTTCCTCCTCTCCTTTTTCCAGTATTTCTTTGATTGTAGTGTTTAGAAGTTCTCCTTTCAACCTTCTTTTTTCCTTAGTGAAACACCATGTATCCTTTGTTGCCCAATTCTTGATCGCTAATTATGGTACCCAGCTGAGACTGCTGCAACTCGAACAGCACTGTCACTGAGCCCATTTTTCCTCAGCTGCAGTCTCACTTTCCTGTACCCCAGACCTTTAGCATTAAATTTGTTCTGAAGTCCAAGCTGAATCTTTTCTTAGTACTCTTGTTTACAGTTTGTAATATTGATTTTTCCATGTTTGGGATAGCAAAAATTGTGGCTGCTGCTGACATCTGCCACTAGGTTTTCCTTTGCAATGTATGTAGATGACCCACACCTTGAGTTGATGTGGTCAATCTGATTGAAAGTATCTGAAACCTCTTCAGGCTTTGCAATAGTTATTCCTTTTTTGCAAAAGCAGAGTTGTCAACCATTTATGTTTCTGCAGAAC
Organism: Gavialis gangeticus; assembly: GCF_001723915.1. NCBI lineage: Eukaryota > Metazoa > Chordata > Crocodylia > Gavialidae > Gavialis > Gavialis gangeticus. Next base: position 42,230,184 of record NW_017728995.1, read on the forward strand.
AGACTTTTTCCTTTGAGGCAGCAACACTTTTAATACTTTTTATGTTTATTTAGAGAGTTTCAAGAGATGCTGTTCCTCTCAATTCAAGTGCAGGCCTCTCAGGACTTGCCGTTCTCTACTTAAATTTGTCACTGGTGTGTCTGCCCTTTAGGAGTTTATAACTTACAATGCCAGCAGACTGTGAATAGCAGTCATTGAAGAAGACAAATTGATAATCCAGTGTGAATCGCAGCCTGTTTTCTGATTCACAGAAGCTGTTGACAATGTTTCAGAAAATGTTCCTGCTAATAATACAAATCCCTCTCTATTTTATGGTTTTGTTTTCCACTCCTCTCTCTCTCCCCCCTCCCCCAATCAGATGAGAACATGTTCTAAATCTTACTGAATCAGATTGGCTAGTGCAGCTCTTGCATGCTTGCTTCCCTTTTCTTAGTGAGATTGGAGTTGTCTGGTAATAGCAATAATACATCACTTATTCTTACAAACATATATTTGGCTCCCATCCCAGTAGTGCCTGAGTATTTTACACAGATTATCATGTGTTCAAAACCCTTTACAAAAGTTCTTCTAAATAATCCAGTAATTAAGGTACAGGGTAACCATCCACCACTTAGAAAAATAACTCATTTTTCTCTAGAAAGTAAATTATTTTACATATGTACTTAATATTATTATTAAATATGTACTGTTTCTCATAAAACCATTTCGCAATGAAAGTATTGTATTTACTCAACTTAGATCCAAGTAGAGTTGGGCTCTGGCTCTGGCTCCAACTCTCAGCCCAGAGGTAGTTGCAGGGACAGAGCCACAGCCACAGCCACATCCCAGCCACTCCCCCCACCACTTCTGCAGCCTCTGCTCACCCGCTGCCTTTGTTCCCCACCCCTTCTGCTCTACCACCACTGTTCACCTTCCTGTCATGGCTCTGGCTTCAGTTCCAGCCATGTAGCCATACAGCAGTGACAGCAACTCTGGGCCCAGCTCCAAGGCTGGGGCAGAAGCTGTTGCTACGTTGTGTGGCTGGTCTGGAGCCAGAAGCAGCACATGCTCTGTGTTCCATGCCTCAGGCCAGAGAGGAGCCCTAACTGGAGCCAGAGCTGGGAAGGTCACTGGCAAGGATGGGGAGGTGGATGCAGGGGCAGATCTGGAGAAGGGGCATGCAGAAGGGGTGGCAAATAGGTTGGGGAGGCCAAGTGCCAGGGTGTTCAGACACCACAGGAAGGGGCAGGCATTGGGTGGCACAGGCACAGGGAGGGCAGGCAGGAAAGGGGGGCAAGTAACAAGAGGGCCAAGCAGGGGAGCAGGTGCCAGCAGGGATCAAGTGGTAAGGGGTAAGGGGTGAGGGAGCAGGGCAGGCAGGCAAGCCACTTGACTCAGGCCAAAGGGACCACCCTGCCTAACATGATGCGGGATGATGAGGGTAAGGATGAATATATGCCCACCATTGGCATGGATCTTGTGAGGGAACATCTTGAGAGTCTAGACCCCCACAAATCAGCTGGTCCAGATAGATTGCACCCAAGAGTGATAAGGGAATTGGCAGACATCATAGCGCACCCACTGGCAAGGATATTTGAGAACTCCTGGCACTCAGGTGAAGTACCTGAAGATTGGAAGAGGGCCAATGTCATGCCTATCTTCAAGAAAGGGAGGAAAGAAGACCCGGGAAACTACAGGCCAATCAGTTTGATCTCAATCCGTGGGAAGATCTTGGAAAATATTATCAAAGAAACCATTCTTGACAGGTTAACAGAAGGTAACATTCTAAGGGACAGCCAGCACAGGTTTGTTGCGGGTAGGTCTTGCTTGATCGATCTCATTTCCTTTTATGACCAGGACCATAGGCAATGTGTAGGGAGGGACATGGGGGGTATGTGCCCCCCCTGAAATTGGCCCTCGCTGGCTGGGGAGTGGAGAGCACCAGCTGGTGCCCCCCCAAAGAAGCACTGGTGGCACTTTTGGTTTTGCCACCAGCTCTCCCCCCACCCCCGGTCAGTGATCAGCTGCTGCCCCACCTCC
>NW_017728995.1:42232213-42238104 GCF_001723915.1 Gavialis gangeticus
CCCACCCCCAGTGCTCCTTCCTGCCCATGGCAGGGGGTCTGACTGGATGATCTGTCTATGTGCCTTCCAACTCATTGATTCTATGATTCTACTACTTTAAAAAAGCCTTTGATCTGGTGTCCCACAATGTCCTCATGGAAAAATTGGGCAACTGTGGCCTTGACTATGCCAGAGTCTGATGGCTGGGGAACTGGTTCTGAGCTTGGACCCAGAGAGTGGTAGTTGACAGAACCAAATCAACAAGGAACTCAGTGACTAGTGGAGTCCCCCTGGGCTCTGTTCTCAGGCCTGTACTCTTTAATGTCTTCATAAACTATCTGGACACTGGCGTCAGAAGCAGACTGGCTAAGTTCGCTAATGACACCAAACTTTGGGGCAGACTGTCCACACTTGAGGATAGGCTGGTGATCCAGGCCAATCTCAATAGGCTTGCAAGGTGGGCAGATGAAAACCTGATGGCATTCAATACAGAGATATGCAAGGTGCTCCACCTTGGGGAAAAAACCCCACATCACACTTATAGGCTCAGCAATGCTACACTTGCTAGCAACATGACTGGAAGAGATTTGGGGGTCATGGTTGACCACAAAATGAACATGAGCCACCAATGCAATACTGCAGCTGGCAAAGCAAACAAAACTGACTTGCATCTACCAATGCATCTCGAGCAAGACTCAGGATGTCAACCTCCTGCCATACTCGGCCTTGGTGAGGCTGCAGCTGGAGTACTGCATCCAATTCTGGGCTCCACAATTTAGGAAGAAGAAGCTTGAAAAAGTCCAGAGGAAAGCCACGCGCATGATCAGAGGGCAAGAGAACAGGCCTTATGAAGAGCTATGGGACTCTTCAGCCTGGAGAAGTACAGGCTCAGGGGTGACTCACTGGCAGCCTATAAATACATAAGGAGTGTGCATCAGGATCTGGGGAACACCTGTTCACCAGAGCACCACAACGGATGACAAGGTCCAATGGCCACAAACTCCTGCAAGACCGTTTTAGGCTGGACGCCTTGGGCAGGGCCTGGACCCAATGATCTTACAAGGTCCCTTTCAGCCCTAATGTCTATGAAATCTCCTGTGACCTGCCCTCCCCATGTACCCCCCTCCTGCTGCTTTCCCTGTATGTCCACCTGGCCTCGAACATCCAGTGACATGCAGCTCTGGCCCAGATGGCCGGTGGCGTTTGCCCTACTGTATCCTGCGGGCTGTTGAGAAGATGTTTACTCCCAGTGCAGTCTGCCCCAATCTCTCCTGCCATGACTTTGAATATTCTATCAGTGGGGGGGCTGACCAGTCGGGGTCTCTCAGCAGCGGAGCATTCATTCGGTGGTCTTCTGCAGGGTTCCACCTCCCCTACACCCCAACCTCATACCACGCCTTGGTGGATTACTGTAGTTTTCCTGGCCATGCTCCCAACACCGTTGTGTCCCTGGCTATGGCTGCCTGTGTGGCCTCTCCCGTCTAACATACAAGCTCCCAGAGGGTGACTCATTTGGATGGTGCTGGGATGCCTGAGATGTCTCCCTTGGGTCACGAGGCTGGCTCCCCTTCCCCAGGACTAGAAGCCTGACCCAGGCCTCAAACAATGATACAGCTTAAAGGAGCACTGCCTCCATCATCCTGCCTGTACCCCCTGGACCTGCCCCTCAACCCCTCCAAAAGGGGGAAACACAAAGAATATATAAAAAAAACCCACTACCATGTTACAAGGGACCCGTGTGGTCCCTTCCTGGATCCTTATGCCAGGATACTGGGCACCCACCTTTCTATGAATTTTGTCATGGGTTATACTCTACGCAGGGCCAGGGTAACTTGTGGTCCCTGGCACGGCTCGTCTCCCCTGTCACTCAGCTTCCCATCTCTCCGGGCACCTTGCAGCCCTTCTGCAGCCGCCTGACCACTCTTCACATGCAGGGTCGGCACCCTACCTTTTGTGGCCTTGCTTCGCAGCCTCTCACGCTGCCTTCATCCAACGTCTCCCGGAGGGTGCGTCTCTTCCACCTCCCCGGTACTCTCCACGGTCCCACCTGCTATGGCGTGGAAAGTTGTGTCCATCTCTCAGGCCCCTCCATCGGTGCTGCCGGCGTCAGGATCCCCTTCCATCTCCTGGCTCCTTTTGACGCCTTCCCCATCATTGGGAGCAGCTTCTGGCTCCCGGCTCCTTTCTCTGCCACCAACGCCATTAGGAGCAGTTTTTGGCTCCCAGCTCCCCTTGCAGGGTCGACCGCCACCAAGACAGGGAGCCTCCGCAGGCTCTCTCACCCAGAGGGGCTTCCAGGGGTCACCCAGTGTTGGTGCCTTCACCAGCCCCAGTCTCTCCTCTCCTCCACCTTCGCCAGTGGTCCGTTTTATTCTCGCCAGCCGGTGATTGCTGATGATGTCACTGGCCAGCCACAGCTGTATAAAGGCACGCCTTATGATCTGCGCGGGTCTTTCCCCTGGTTCCAGCTGTGCCATGGGTCCTGCTGCAGGTAATTGTTGCTCTTTATCCTTTTTTGCTATCTTTTTCCCAGGGGGCTCCCCATTTGTACTTTGGGGCCCTGTCTCCTGTTCTTCCCCATGACACCCTGCTATAATGGTGAAGAGGGAGGAATTTAAGAAAACCCCCTCAAAATTCATCTGCCTTGAATGAGATAAAGCTCATAACTTTGGTTGATTTGGTTAGCTTTGGTAATACCATATTTACCCAAATCCAAGACAACTTAGAATTTAACAAATTCTAGACATGGAAAATTTATAAATTTATTATAATTTTCCATGTCTAGAATATAATTTTATATTTAATAAGTCTTAAACATCAGCCCTTTTCCTCTGCCTTAAATGCTCAGTTCATTCTCACAGAATCTCCACAATGTTTATAAAATCTGCAAAGTTTAGTTATCACATTTCAAACACTGTAAAACAAAGTCATGCTGCTGCCTGCCATACAGGGGTGGGCACTTCAGAAGAGGAGGCCAAACACCAACATTTGCAAATCCAAACAACATCCTGGCTATTAGAGCTGAGGACATCATTTTAAAGATGTTTATGTAGAGATAACCATGCCCCCAAGCCTTACTTGAGTATGCCACTGGTGTGAAAAGAAACGGAGAGCCACAGCTGCATTGTCTACCTAGACAGGGCCACAGTCAGAGCCCTTGTACTTGAGGACAATCAAACATTGTGAGAAGGACAGGATAAAAGTCAGAGATGTGCCTGAGGTGGCAGCACATGATCCAGCATCACTGCCTGGGCTGCAGTCCATGGCAGCTGGGCAGCAGTGCAGCAAATGCTATTTTTGCACCCCTGTAGTTTGCGCCTTATCTATGCTACTGATAAAGGTTAAGACACACACAGTGGAGCTAGACCACCACACCAGATGCATCAGTTACTCCTTCTAGCACAATTAGTTTTACACTGGGACAGTCATAAGCTACAGGACTCAAAATGCAGCCAAATACAGGACATGGACTAAATCTATCTCTAGCTTACTACCAGCATGCCTTAGAAACATTACCATAATTTTCGATCCACCAAACAACATCAGCTTCTTATGAAATAGAAGAAACATTTATAGGCACCTAAGCCAGGTACAGGGATTACACTTTTACCGACATAAGTGATCGGAAACCAGTCTACGCTCATAACAGAACAGAATTTCGGCACACAGAGGCTGGCTTAAAAATGGCAGAATCCAGTCTAAGATTTGTAACACGCCCCCTCCCCCCACTCTCCTCCCCCCACCCTCCAGCGAAGGGCAAATGTATGTTCTGTTCATCAGCGATCTAAACCACACCACATAAGTAAACAGAAACAGAAAACCACCTAACTTAAATTCTGCCTTGGGCTTTTTGAATGTCTGTACCTAACCCTAAAGAACAGGGTTGCTTTTTTTCTACCAGAAATCATTTATAGGCACCTGAAGAGCAAGGGTGGGGTGAGGGCGGTTCCCACCAGAAATCAAAATTCAGGCATGTAGACTTTTTGCTTCATAACCTTCCATAAATTCTTTAGTTGCTTATATTTGAATTTAACAATTCATTCCTTCTGTAATTTTAACAGTGAAAACATGTAATTCTCACTGAGCATTAAGTTGATGGAATTTGGTAAAAAAAATATGCCTGTTAATAATGTAAAGGCTGGAGTTGTTATAAACCATCAAGATAGAACAAAAGCACTTTAATTGTTCCTCAGTAGTTATAGGCCTGTAAACAATTCGGACTGTTGCGCTCTGTGTTGCTCATGAGAACTTTTAATTTGCAAAATATTCTTGAATCATTCCATTTAAAAAATAAAAAAGCAGACTCTGAAAATTATTCAGGGATTTTAATCATGCTCATGTAGCCATTTTACCAGTACTCATTACTTTTACTTTTATTTTACACATTTGCTTTTACTGTGTGTAATGGTTCACCACATTTGGTATAATTACAGAGGGAAGCTGCAAAATTACTTATTGAGCATTTATTATATACTTGGCTTGCTGTCTGTTGACAGGGTGGGAAGTCAACAAGTCCTGTATTTTCAGTTGTGATTTTGCTATGCAAAGTTTATAGATTCATAAAAGATTCATAGAAGTTAGGGGCTGGAAAGGACCTCACGAGATCATCAGGTCCAACCCCCCACTCTAAAGCAGGAAAGACTGCTGAGGTCAGATGATCCCAGCAATGTGGATGTCCAATTGTCTTTTAAAGATCTCCAGGGTAGGTGACTGTACCACCTCTGAGGGGAGTCTGTTCCAGACTCTGGACACACAAATCATAAAGAAGTTTTTCCTTACGCCTACTCTGAAGTAATCTTCTATCAGTTTATGACTATTATTCCTAGTCTTCCCCTGGGGTGCCTTGACGAACAGGTTTTCTCCTCACCCCTTATATACTTAAAGGCTGCCACCAAGTCCCCTCTGAGTCTTCTCTTTTCCAGGCTAAACAGTCCCATGTCCTTCAGCCTCTCCTCATATGGTCTGTTCTCCAGACCTCTAATAATTCGTGTGGCCCTCCTTTGGACTCTTTCCAGCTTCTCCACATCCCTCTTGAACTGTGGTGCCCAGAACTGGAAACAGTATTCCAGCTGCAGCCTCACCAATACTGAGTAGAATGGGAGGATGACATCTTTAGTCTTGCTTGTGATGCATCAGTTGATGCATGCCAAACCGTTGTTCGCTTTGCTGGCTATAGCATCACACTGGTGGCTTATGTTCATTTTGTGGTCAATCATGACACCCAGGTCTCTTTCAGTTGTGGTTCTAGCTAGTGTGCCACCATTGAGTCTGTAAGCATGTTGTGGATTATTTTTGCCCAGATGGAATGCTTTACATTTCTCGGTGTTAAACATCATCAGGTTTAGATCCGCCAACTTTACAAATCTGTCCAGGTCAGCCAGTATCCTCAGCCTGTCTTCTAGCATGACCACACTCCTCCATAACTTGGTGTCATCCGCAGATTTTGCCAGTACACTTTCCATACCCCTATCCAAACTGTTGATGAAAATGTTGAAAAGCACTGGTCCAAGTACTGAGCCTTGAGGCCCGCCACTTGTAACCTTTCACCATGTCAACTCAGTTCCATCTATTAACACTCTCTGGGTCCAACTTCAGAGCCAAATTCCCGGCCACCAGACTGTTAAGTTGTTGAGGCCACAATTTCTCAATTTAACCATGAGGACATTGTGGGAGTCCAAGTCAAAGGCCTTTCTGAAATCCAAGCATCTGACGTTACCTTATCTCCCTTCTCCCAGTGGCAAGTTACCTGATTGTAGAAGGAGATGACGTTGGTCAGGCATGACCTGCCCACAACAAAGCCATGTTGGCTGTATTTTAAAATACTGCCTTCTGTTAGCCTAGCACTGATGGATTCTTTGATAAACTTTCCCAGGATTTTTCATAGTTTCATAGTTTCTAGGGTTGGAAGGGAC
>NW_017728995.1:42239501-42256627 GCF_001723915.1 Gavialis gangeticus
GTCCCAGCATTACCCTGGCCCCTATCTCTTACCTATTTATTCACTACACTCGATGGTCTGGGCTGGGCTGCAGTTGTGGGTGCTGTTTGGTCGGGCAGTCTGATGTTTCCTCCGCCCTCATCTACCCTTTCCCCCGACGAGCCTAGTTTAAAACCCGCCGGAGGATTTTCCAGGGATTGAAATCAAACTGGTTGGCCTATAATTCCCTGGGTCCTCATTCCTTCCTTTCTTGAAGATAGGCACCACACTGGTCCTCTTCCAATCTTCTGGGACCTCACTCAAGCACCATGAGTTCTCTAATAGCTTTGCCATAGGTTGTGCGATGATGTCAGCCAATTCTTTCAGCACTCTTGGGTGTAGTTCATCCAGTTCTGCCGATTTGTAGATATCCAGCTTTTCTAGGTGTTCCCTCACAAGATCTTTACTGATTATAGGTGGGTGATCACCCCCACCTTGTCCATCCTGCTTCCTATCAGGCAAGTGAATATCCTTGGTCTGGTGCAATACCAACATGAAGTATTCATTTAGGAGTTCAGTTTTCTCCTGAGTGTCAGTTATCAGCTGTCTCATTGGATTCAGTAGGGGGCATATGTTACCCTTATTTTTTCCTGCTTCCCTACATATCTAAAGAAGGACTTTTATTGTCCTTGATTTCTGTTGCCAGTTTGAATTCTGTTTCTGCCTTTGCTTTTCTAATCCACTCCCTACAGGTGTGGGCCATTCCTTTGTACTCCTCCTTGGGGGTAATTACCAACTTCCATCTCTTATAGGCTTCTCTCTTTGTTTTGAGGAAGTCCATGACCTCCCTATTGAGCTGGGGATGGGGGGAGGGGGGTGTCTCCCAGCCCTTTTGCTACCTTTCTTACAAACTGGAATGGACCAGCTTTGTGTTACAAGGATCATATACTTGAAGAACGATTACTCTTCTTGGACTTCCTTCCCCATCAGACCATGTTCCTGCAGGGCCTCATCCACCTAAGCTTTTAGAAGTCAGCTTTCCTGAAATCAAGGATCTCTACCCTATTAACTACCCTGCCTTACAATAGATGGTGAAAGTGATCATCTGATGGTCACTGTTGCCTAGATTACCCTCGATCCTGAGGTTACTCACTAGATCATCCCCATTTGGTCAAAACCAAATCCAGGAGCGCCTTTCCCCTGGTCAGCCTGTATATTTCTTGAGTCAAATAGAGCTTCTCAGTGCAAGTGAGGAAGCAATGTGACCACACAGATCTAGCTGAATGCTCTTCCCATGAGATATCTGGGTATTTGGAGTCACCCATGACGACCATGTTCCATTAGCATGCAGCCTCTGCCAGTTCTCTGGAGAATTTCAGATCAAGATCCTCCACTTGGTTCAGAGGTTTGTAATATACTATATATAAAGTTGATCTTTTTATTTAGAAATGTTCCAGAATAATATTTTTGCCCAGAACTTATATATAATTTTACATTATTAAATGTAAATGTCACCATAGTATCACTGAATAAATTAAAGGCTAAATGTATGCATATATACACAAATGTATATGCTGCTCTATTACAGGAATCCATTTATAGTCAAGAAGGTAAAAAGGAAGTTAAGAAAAAAACATTAAGGGGAGTAATTTAACAAAACAGATGTTTGAAATCATGGCCCTGAAGGAAATCAGTGCTATTTCTGCCATTGATTTCCAGTGAGTCAGAATTTCATCCTACTCTGCAATCAAACAGGCTCTTTTCTTTGACAGTTGACTCACTTGTACAGTGACATATAGTTCAAGTGACCAACAAAATAAATTGTCCAGCAGAGGTAGCTCTTATGTAAAGGTCAAACACAATTTTATTACAGCTAACAGTGATGTTTAGGATAGACTGTTGGACATGATATCAAGTGCAGATTTCAGGTTACTTTAATTAAATATACATTTGGAGACAAATCCTGCTTCATCTACTCACTTGTGGGGAATCCTGTTACCTTCAGGTGTGAATAATGCAGTCAGCATCTAGCTTTTCTTAACCTTTCCCTACAAGACAGATTAGAATTTAATTCGTTATAAATCCTTTAATTCTTTACATTTTAAAAAGTGACTAGCAACTATGGGTGGAAAAACTAAATTACCCAAGATTATTAGTCTGATTTGAAAATTGAGGCCAGAATTTTTTTGTGGAGATTATTAAATTAAACCCTTCAAATAACATGGAAAACTGGATTTAGCTGTTTTCTAAAGGAAAATGACTCAGTGATTTCTATAGCAGGATTGCCAGCATTTAGTGGATTGGATATTCTAGGCAGACCCAGATGAGTGCATATGGTTATTTGAGAGTTATGTGTTCCTTTTACTTCAGCTCTTGTCAGGTGATGTCATTTATCTTTGCAGAAATCTAATTTAGGGGAAATTACTTCTGGAGTAACATATTCAGTAAAATGGAAATAAAATGCACCTTCCATTAGTCAGATGACTAAAAAGATAAACTAACCCTCATATTTGCCAGCTAATGCATTTTTAAATAGATTGATCCTCATACAGTACACTGCTGTTTAAAAAAATGATTTATCACATTTATAAAGTTGTCTATTGAAGCCTCGTAACTGACTCAAATAGGTCCTAGCCTGAGACCCCAGTGTCCGAGACTGAGAGGAAACTCCAAGTTTTGTTGTACAGCTCCACCTCTATTTACCATTCAACACCAGTTCTCATACCCCACCTTTTAAGTTCTGTCCCAAAGAACTAGACTATTGGCTGTCTGCTATGGGCATTCTAAATAATAAAGCAAAAGTCAAATACGATACATAACTGCTCACAAAATCCAAAGAACTAATAAAAATACTGCCAGATGAGACAGGTCACATACTGATACAAATGTTTATTTGTTGTTGTTGTAAATCATCCGTAAAAAGAATGAGAAATCCAACTCTGAGAAGACTATAAAAGCATTGCATGCTCATCTCTAAACTAGACAGAGATCTTGACAGAGTCTCTTAACACTAATATGCCTGTGCTGTGGGGAAGTGGGTATCCAGGCAGCAGTCTGGACAGTACCTGTGACACTCCGTGCCGCCAGCAGAATTCTTTAGTAAGGTGAGTCTGTGCCTTCTGCCCTCCCAGCACAGCAAGAAGCTTTAAGTATGACTCAGTGTCTGCACCAGGCAGCTGGAATCCCCATGGCAGCAATCGCAGGCAGCATGATGGCCAGTCATGCATATTCCACACTTAGGAGGAACAAAATCATTTGTGAATCAAGTTGCACATTCTTTGCAACTTGATAGAGAGAAAGTGTAATAATATATTTGATGAACACAAACATACTCACTTCCATCTAAAAAGCCAATCAAACAGCAGAAAATTAGTGTCACAAATAAAATTATTCAATCTTCAAACAATAAAATATACTAAGCAAACCATTCATTGCTATTGTCCAGATACTAGTCCTTAGTTATGTCAGTGTGAATCCAGAGTACCTATTAGTTTCAAAGGAGTTAGTCTGCATCTAAACGAATTCAATTAGCAAAATCCAATGTATTATGCAAACAGCCCTATTTAACAGGCACTCAGGCTAGGTACAGACATTCAAAAGCCCAAGCCTGAACTGATTCAATCTTTGCAGGTTAGTCTAACCTGCATAGATTGAACCAATTTGCAAGTGAATAGATATTCACTTTTGATTACAGAAATGCAGCCACATGCCTGCAGTGGCTCAGGCTAGAAGCTGGGGGGCGCTAGAGTGAGTCCTCAGCTGGAGGGAAACTGCCCTGGGGGGATGGCCAGGCCCTGGCAGGCCTGAATATGTTTGGGGAGGGGTTTAAACCCCAAACCTGGCCTGCAGGGACCCCAGCCAGGGTATACCTGGAGGGGCAGGAGGAAGCACCCCTGCAGGGGGTCCCCAGCCCCCCATTCCCACTCACTCACAGCTGCAGGGGCAGGAGTGTGGCCAGACCCCAGTAACCTGAGGGGAAGGGGGGCTTGATTTCCCCATTGCAGGGGGGTGCGGTGTGGGCCTCATAGGCTCCACTCATGCACCTGGGGCCACAGCAGTCGAACACTGGTAGCCTGAAGGACAGGGGGCAGTGGTGCGGGCACTGACACTGTGCTGGCTCTGTGCCATGCTGAAGATCCCCTCAGGCAGGGTCCGCCCCACAGCTCCTAAGCCAAGTCCCTTGGAGCAGTGGTGAGCGGCACCCAATGCCAAGGAGGGTCTGACCACAGAGACAGGGCAGGAGAGGAGGGATGTGACCTGGCTGTAGGAGCGGAGGAGGGGTTCATCATGGAGGAGCCAGGATTAATCATGGAGCCCAACTCATTGCTGCTTCCTACTGCACCAACATTTCCCAGGCTGGGGCAGCCCTACAGGGTGGGGGTTAGCTTCTGCCACCTCCCACTTCCAGTCCCACATAGGGACCACAGTTTGCAGGCCTGCTACCCGCCACCTGCTCCCAGCAGTACTGGGCACTCAGGGCAGGCTGCCATGGGCCAGGGGCATTGGTATCAGTGGGGGGAAGCAACGGACCACTGCAGCCCAACCCAGTCCAGCCCAGCCCTGTGGCCCAGGGGCTCAAGTAGCAACTGGCCTGTGGCATCTCACCCCAAGTGCTTGGCACCACCACAAGCAGGTGGTAGGTGACAGGTGCCTCACCTCCTCACACCATGATGGTATGCTCCACTGGTGCTGCCACCAAGAGAGGAAGGGGGCAGGGAGCCATGCTCCAGCTGCAGTCCACCTGCAAACCGTGGCCCCTGCCTGGGAATGGAGGCGGTGGGCACTGGCCCCTGCCCCCTAGGGCTGCCCCAGCCCAGGCCACACTACCGCAGCCAGAGGCAGTGGTGAGTCAGGCTCCATGATTAGACCCAGCTCCCTCCACCTCCCCTCCACGCCCACAGCCAGGCATATCTCCCCTTCCCCCATGGCTGGACCCACCTCAGCATCAATGCCTCTTGCCACTCCTCCAAGGGACTCAGCCCAGGTGCTGCGGCATGAGTCCTGCCTGAGGGGATCTTCAGCATGGGACAGAGCCAGTGCTGTATTGGTGCTCACACCGCTGCTGCCTGCAATGAGGGGTTTAAACGCCCCCCCCATACTTCCCCTCAGGCTACTGGCATCTGGCTGCCACAGCCGTGGGTGCACAAGCAGAGCCTATCAGTGTGTATACCCCCCCCTCCCCCACTGCCACAATGTGGGGATTAAACCTCCCCTTCCCCTCAGGCTTCCAGCATCTGGTCATGCCCCTGCCCCTGCCCCTGCCCCTACCCCTGCCGCTGGAGAAGTGAGGGGGGTGGCTCCCCCTGTTGCTCTCCTGCCAGGCAGACCTGGCTGCACTCCAGAGCAGGGTTTCACACCCCCACTCCCTTCTCAGCCAGCCGGAGGTGATAGTGCTCTGGTTGGGGGAAGAGGGGTGGGGCCAACCCTGCTTGGCTGGAACAGACTTGTAAGCTGAGTCTTCTGGCACTTTGTCATAGCATGATTCAGTTCCTTAAAGATATTTCTTTTAGACAACCCACTATGCATTGTCATGCTGTTATCATACAGGTTGATCTGTCTTCTGTGAACCTATCGGGTTTTTTATGCTGGACCAGATTTAGTCCTCAGTTATTTTGTCAATATTGGTATAACCCTGAATTGGCCACTGTGATCAAGGTCTGAGACAGTTAATAATTAGCCATGTTGAGATTTTGAAAGAAACTGACTTTTAAATCTGATATGTTCAGTATGTTTCTTTAGGGCAATGTTCACTTGTACTGTACCACGATGATCTGTGGCAGAAGCCCTGTCTGTAACTGTAGTAAGAGCGTCTACCCATGAGGAAATGTTCTTTTACTTTGACAAGTATAAAAGACCTGAAATTCATTATCTATGGAAAAGCATGGATAAATAATGGAGGCTTTTTTCCCACATGACAAGATGAGACAATTACTCTTCATCTATAACATTTCTATGATTTTTATGAAAATGTATGTGTAAATTAATTTACCATTTTGGTTTTTCTAATAAATAAAAGAATTAAAATGATTCTGTACACACTTATGGAACACAATATCAAAAGCTAACGTGCACCAAATAGTACCGCACACAAATCTATGCATCTTGGTGCAGTTGGCTAATGCAGAAACCATTCAGCTCTGAATAACCAAGTTCAAATCCAGGTTAGATTAAAAAGTCTACTCAAACTGTAGTCAATATCAAAACAACATTAAGAACTTTAAATGCAAAAGACCTTTACCAGAGCACTAGAAATTAAGAGTGTTGCAGGTCAGGTCATAACAAAAGAGTATTTGTAGAACTAGGGGTAGAAACTGGCATGTTTCAGGCTGCTGTTTTTCTATCAATTCTTGCTTACCTGAGAGCCATAGTAAATGCTACTGAATCCACCAAAACAAACTACATTGTTTCACAGAATAAATTTAAAATATCATACACAGCTATAATTTAATCAGTGCTTCACTGAGATAGAAAAGAATAAAGCAAAAACTTCCAAATTGAATTTCAGTCTCAGTTTTCACACAAGGTCAAGGCATTATTGTTATTAAAAAAAAAAACAAGACTTGCAATGTTTAGATATGAAGAGAAATGAAGAAACAGAAAGACAGCTGTTACGAATACTAAATTGGACTAACAATATTAGATTTCTGAATATAAAATCCTGAAGGCAATTCTGAATGTGAAAAAAGGAGATGGGTTACTATCCATTTACATGAATGAGTCATGGGTAGAGAAAGACAGACACCTGAAAGAGATGACTCAAAGGGAAAAAGTCATTTTTTTGTAATTACAGGGCAAACTTCATTTAGGGTTGAGTAGTTTGGTGGTGGAGAATGATGCAGTTTTGCGCCATCCCAAAGTCAAGGAAAATTTGAAAATAAATGTGTTTTATTAAATATATATTTTGGTAATAGAAGTAAAGAATCTCCGCAAATACAAACATCAGATTTTGTGTGTAAATTTCCAAAGAAACAATTTCTAATTCTAGGTAGTAACCAAAGAAGATGTTATAATTTATAATAACTTGTAATAATAGTTTCTTGGATTGTTGGATTCCTCCCCGTCATCTCTCTGTTATGTAAATGTATCAAATTACATGTTGTCTTTTAGTATTTGCTGACTTGATTTGCATAGATGCCTCGCATGAGTTACTGTTTCTATTATTGTGCTTTTTCTGTATAAATAACTTTCTCTTATGGGCTGCAGTGTTGAGCTAAACTAAAATATACATTATGCTTCCAGTGTATTTAGGACCATAATCTTGTTTCATATAATAGCTGTAACATAATTTATAAGACATGACTAGAAAAAACAGTCACTAAATTCAAGGACACTCTTTCAGGACACTTAATAATCTATACAAGCCTGAAAAATACCATAGCAAAATGGAAGCAAAATTATTCCAAAAAGGAAGTATCCAAATCCTGCAACGTTATCAACATTAGCAATTTAGACCCTAACCAGGTACTTATAAATGAAGTCCTCAAAGCTGCCCCTCATCAGCTGTCCTGTTCTCTAGGCATCTAAATTTTATCACCCCTGAAGGCTCTGCCATTCCTCCCATTGCACTGGTGTGTCTTCGCAAAGCCACCTAAGTGCTGATGGCACCCCACAGCTCAGAGCCCTAATTCAATCCAAAGCCCCCAAAATAGGCTCTCCATGCTTATCTCATGATTGAGATCCTATAACTTCAACATACTCCAGATGTGCCTAATCTAACCAGCTGTGCATTTTCCATACCAGAACATTCTTAATGGTTAGAACATTCACCCAAGATATATGAGCTCTAGGTTCCGGTATGCTGTTTGAACTACTCTACCTTCTGATACCTATGGGCAGAGCTATGGTCTCATCAAAATCCCTGAATAAATCTAGACCCTTTGCTGCAAACCCTTCTTTATGCAAATAGTCTCATTAACTTTGATCAACTTTGGAATCAATGGATTTGCTTCTGAGAGTCAGTGGTTACAGGACAAGTTGCAGTCTTTGTATGCCTAAATGGAAAGCTGCTGTAATTATGTGGAGGGAGTTTAGCTATCTTATTTAAAATATTTTAAAGTGCTCCACACAAGTCTGAATCTTGTTACACTGGTTGTGAATGAGGGAAGGTCTCTTCCCACCAGTGGAAACCAAAGCTTTGGGGCACAGACTTCCCTAGAAAGATGTGGTCAGCCTGAGTAACAGAAATGCATCTTCATCTCCTTTCTGCATACTGTTCATAATCATTTACCAGAATGGACCTGGCATTGTTTTTTTGTTAGATTGGGTAGTGCAGCAGCAACTAATTTCACTGAACAATCTGGGAGCTACTAAGTAACGTGAAAGGACACCTAAAAGTTCCCTTAAGAACTGTACATTGTTACAAGAGCCCTACATCTGTATATATGTAAAAACTTACTAAATATACTGCCAATAAATGGTGCTCAAGAATAGGTAGCATATAGGTATAGTAGTAGGCCCAAGAGTTACAGTGGATTACACAGGGCCCACTTTGTACAGCTGTCCATATTCTTAACAACACTGATATAAAGATACCACCATAACTCATCTTATATGTACCAGCATCTGCCAGCCAAAATGTGGTCAATCTGCTGATGCCATGTTTAGTACAAGGTTTTCCATAAGCAATAGATGGAAAGTGGTAAGGAAGCAATGACAGGCCATTCCAGAGAGAGAAGAGGATTCTGAATTTTGCCCAGGGGTGGCATCACAATTGCACTTCCTTGAGCTCCAGAAAGCAAGCAAAGGCCTCAGCATAGGACTGTGCTCTCACAGGAGTGAGAAACTGGTGTACTATAGATGCAAGTGCAGTACTTGCCTGATTATAACTGATTCAATGTATAGATCTCATCAAGTCTGCATTTAACATAAAATATATGGTTTTCACTCCTGGTTCATGAAGAAAACTAAGTATATAACAGATACATGGGGGTGTGGATGGCTATGAAACTAATATGGATTTCACATATACTTAGGGTGATCATATTTTTAAGAAAATTGGGGACACTGCTCCCCTCTCTCCCAAGCAGAGTGGCACCAATCCGAGTCTTTTGTTTGAATTTTTACTAATGAGCTGAGACACCAGAACAGCCTACAGAATCCGGGACTGTCCCAGCCAAAATGGGATGTATGGTCACCCTATATATACTGCTTTCTCTTTACAGCTTTATCCTTCTTAGCTGACTATTTTGAGTTTTATGAAGAAGTGTTGTTAAAATAAAATTTAAAAACCCAGTAAATATAATGGGTTTTAACACAGTTGTACAAAAAAACAGTAGATAAGGTTGGGGGGGCAGAGAGAGAAACAGAATGTATGCCTAAGTACTTAGATAAGAGTAGCTAAGAAGGGGACAGTATTTTGAAATTAAAGCATTAGAGAAACATGATTATTTTGCTCAGCCAAACATATCACTAGTTCAGCCTGCTTTTTCTTTCATGCTGACGGCAGGTCACTGCTTTAATGCATGTGTGCATGCATATGCACACGCGTGCGCACACACACACACACTTTCAATGACATTTGACCAGGTTCATCAGAGTTTCAAGAAAAATCCATGCAGCAGACTTCAACTTATATTCCTCTCCCTTTGCTGAATTGGAAGTTATTGTGTAATATCATGTGTTGTTTCTGTGCAGTTCTGCCAGGAGAACTTTACCTTCCTTGTTTTAAATCTGACACACTGCTTAGAAATATGCCCTATGCCATAAGTGTTAGCAGCAAGTTCCGTAAGAAAAATACCCATTACCTGCAAAGGTCACTTGGTCTTTGTAGATAGGCTACAAGATAATTATGAAAGACAATATTGCAATAAAGACAATAAGGAAGTCTGGGTTGGATGAATGATCTGTACGGGGGATAGAAAACTCGCTGGATCATCAGGCTCAGAGGGTAGTAGTCAATGGCTCAATGTCTATTTGGTAGCCACTATCAGGTGGAGTGCCCCAGGGGTTGGTCCTGGGGACAGTTTTGTTCAGTATCTTCATCAATGACCTGGTAGATGGAATGGAGTGCACCCTCAGCAAGTCTGCAGATGACACCAAGCTGAGGGGGAGTAGCAGATATGATGGAGAGTAGGGGTAGGATTCAGTGAGACCTAGACAAATTAGAGGATTGGATCAACAGAAATCTCATGAGGTTCAATAAGAATAAGTGCTAAGTGCTGCACTTAGGATGAAACAATCCCATGCACAGGTACAAGCTGGGGACCTACTGGCTAAGCAGAAGTTCTTCAGAAAAGGACCTGCAATTTACAGTGAACAATAAGCTGAATATGAGCCAACAGTGTGGCCTTGTTGTGAAGAAGGCTAACAGCATACTGGGCTGCATTCATAAGAGCGTTGCCAACAGATTGAGAAAAGTGATTCTTCTCCTCGGTTCAGCACTGCTGAAGCCACATCTGGAGTACTGTGTCCAGTTTTGGGCCCCCCCACTACAGAAAGGATGTGGACAAATTGGAGAGTCCAGAAGAGGGCAACAAACATGGTGAAGGGACTGGGACACATGACTTCTGAGGCTGACAGAATTGGGCTTATTGTGTGCTTTTACGTGTGCTCTGGGGGGGCTGTGGAGGGGAGGGTGATGTTTTAATTAGAGCAGCCCCAAGAGCAGCTCTAATTAAAGCACTACTGTGTTATGTGTATCAGTGTCCCCACACTTAAAAATGGGGAGGCAGAGAGGCGCTTGAACTAAAGCTCATTCAACGAGCTTTAGCTAAAGCACCTGCACCACTGTTTTTAAGTGCAGAGATACTGATACAAGACACAGGAGGCTGCTGGAGCGCAGCAACTGCCACGGTCCAGCAGACTTGATTAATCGTGTCTGCACTGATGCACTGGAATTCCAGCGTGTCGGAGCAGCCTCCATGCTCGTGTACAGCTAGTGTTCTGCATTTTCAGTTTGTACCGATTTTCACCGATAAATTCCCTGATTTTTCTAATTGAAGTTATTTGGTTTTTACTGATTTACACCCATTTTTACTAATTTACACCCATTTTTCAGTTCACTCAATTTTACCAGGTACAGTAAAATCCCTGTTAACTGGCATGAGTGGGGAATGGCTGGGGGTGCCGGTAAGCTAAAAGTGCTGGTTACCTGAAGCACAGGTTTCCAGCTGAACATATGAGGGGTGGCGGCCACACACAGAGTGAGGGTGGTGGCAGGGGGAAGGTGGCTGGAGCCACTGCCTGGGGGTATGGGGCTCCCAGCTCTGACCCCAGGCAAGGTGGGAGGGGCCACGGGAATCACTCCTGGGGGAGGCAGGTCCCAGATGTACCCTGGCGGCTCCAGCTGAGGCCCTGCCGCAGGCACTGGGAGCTGTAAGCCCTGCTGGGGGTGGGGGGGGCAGGCAGGAGATCCCAGCCCACTCCCTGCGGCGGGCACTGCACCTGGCCCCTCCACACGGGCCCCCAGGACTGGAGCCACTGCCCAGGGGTGCAGGGCTCCCAGCTTTGACCCCAGGTGAGCCAGGATGTGCTGGTGCTGGGATCAGGGTCGGGCCCCCCTCCTGGGTTCAGCCATGTGCCACTCCCACCAGCCCCTGGGATGCGCCATGCCCTAGTGCAGGCAGGTGGTGTTGGCTGCTCCTGGGGCTGCTGCAGCAGGGGCTGGGGTGAGTGGGAACAAGCAGAGCCCCAGGGGGGTCAGGGCACGGCCCTGCCCAGCAGCTGCAGGTAGCTTGTGTCGGCCACTCTCAGGCCCGCTGCAGCAGAGGCTGGGGTGAGTAGGGACAAGCTGCACCATGCCCCTTGCCCCCTGGGCTTCCACTTGTTCCCACTCACCCCAGCCCCTGCAGCAGCAGCTATGAGGAGCTGATGCCAGCTGCCTGCACCATGGTATGGCACAGCCCAGGGGCTGGGGTGAGTAAGGACTAGTGGAGCTTCAGGGGGTTCAGAGCAGGGCATAAGCCGGCAGCTGCAGGCAGTTGACATCGGCTGTTCCTGGGGCCTCTGCAGCAGGGGCTGGGGTGAGTGGGGACAAGCTGCGCTGTGCCCAGTGCCCCCTGGGGCTCTGCTTTTTCCCACTCACCCCAGCCCCTGCTGCAGCGGCCCCAGGAATGGCCAATGCCAGCTTCAGAGGGAACTGTAAGTGGGTGCGAGGCACAGGGGGCACAGCTCTTGTGCTGTGTGCACCCTGGGATGGCTGCAGCTGGGGAGCTGCACTGGGAAGAGCCCAACTGACCCCCAGACCTCAGCCCTCCAGGAGTGTGCGTAGCAGCAAGAGCTCTCTCCCTCACCACCACGGGAATGTATTATTATTTTCCCTGATTTAAACTGATTTTTTTTTCTTTTCTTCCTTTTATCCCAATTTCAACCTGGTTTTTATGTTTGGAAGATAAACCCTGAACAATTCCTGGATTATTATTTTTTTTAAATAAAAACTGAAAATGCGAAACACTATGTATAGGTGTCCATTTAGTCTGGAGAAGAGACAGAGGGGGGAATTAGTAGCAGTCTTCAACTACCTCAACAGTGGTTCTAAAAGGATGGAGCTAGACTAGTCTCAGTGATGGCAGCTGACAGAACAAAGCAATGGTCTCGAGTTGCAGCAAGGGAAGTTGAAGTTAGATATTAGGAAAAACTTTCTGACTAAAACGGCAGTAAAACACTGGAACAGGTTACCCAGAGAGGTGGTGGAATCGCCATCCTTGGAAGCTTTTTAGATCTGACTAGACAAAGCCTTAGCTGCAATGATCTAGCTGAGGATGGTCCTGCTTTAAGCAGGGGGATTGGACTACATGACCACCTTAGATCCCTCCCAACCCTCATTTTTTATGATTCTATGATTGCAAAAGAAACCACCTCAATGTAGGTGAAGGCATATCTAGAGTTTGTTTTGTTTTATTTGACTGCTAACTATAATAAATCCCTCTTATTAATGTTGATCTAGTTCATATCTTAAAACAGGGAGCTTATTTCTCAGTCCTAGACCAGATCTTCAGCTGGTAAGATCAGCATAGTTCTATGACATAACCAGAGATGCCTTACATTTATACCATTTTGAAGTCATCATATCCCCTATACAAGGCTGAATCCTGCAAAGTAAAAAGACACATCTTTCTTCCATGGAAATGGAGCCTTACTGATGGCCAACTGATGCTGAACCTGACAATTTTACATACATAAGTCTCTCTCTGAGGGGTTAACACTACCCTTAGGAGTGACTACACAAGATGGACATTATCTTGTTTTTGAAAATGGAGCCCAGATTAAGTCTTGGGGTAATTACTAGTTTTTATCTTACAAAAAAATATAATCATCATCTTATAAATAATAACTGAGTGTAGTGTTACAGAAAGCTATCAACAGTGTTGATGTAGCTATTTTCATCAGACATTCAAAATTACACAATTTTCAAAAATGGATAAGTTAACTTACTGTTAAAACCATAGCACAGTAGGACTGGAAAGGTTTTCAGGGGCTCCTCTGGCCCAACCCCCTGCTAGAGGTAGGATCATCCCGGTCTAAACCATCCCAACCAAATATTTGTCTAAGCTGCTCTTCAAAATATTGAAGAAGATTTCACCACCCCACTAGTAATCTCTAACCTAAATTCCCTTTGCTGCAGTTTAAGAACATTGCTCCTTGTGGTCCCCTGTGGCCACAGGGAATAGTCTGTCTCTAGCCTTTTCGCAACTACTGTTCAGGTATTTCCCCCTCAGTCTTCTCTTCTTCAGGCTAAATCCCGGTTCTTCCAACCTTTTCTCCTAAGTCTTGTTCCCCTTGACCTCTAATCATTTTTGTCACCCTTCACTAGACTCTTTTTGTCTTCTTTCTTGAAGTGTGGTGCCCAAAACTGGATGCAGTACTCCAAGTAAGTACTCACCAATGCTTAACAGAGTAGAAGAATCGCTTCCCTTGATTTCCAAATGATGCAGCCCAGTATGCCATTGCTCCGTTTTTGCAACAAGAACATACTGTTAGCTCATGTTTAGCTTATGGTCTTCTGAAATTCCCAGGTCCTCTTCTACAGTACTGCAACCCAGCTTGTCATTCCTCAGTCTGATTTCAAATTATTTCTCCAGTTTATAAAGGTAATTCTGAAATAAGAACTATGTCACCCACTTTCCCATCTGATGATTCTGGTTCATCAGTGGTGTGCTGCCAATAATTTAACTATGGGTCTCCACAAAGATAACTACTTTTTCCTAGAAGTGCATATACCCACAGAGAAGGAAAGTAAAAGGGCTGAGGAATCAAGTTGCTATTTTTCACATTTAACTGCAAATGCTCCCTTCTAACAATAAACTAGCAGCACATCAACCAGTTCCACAGTAATGAACCATCCTTTGAAATGTACATACTTTACTTCTGAAAAGTTCACTGGAGATGGCAGCAGTACTGCAACTAGGTTCGTAGGCGTGGAGCCCATGAACCAATGCAGAACTCCCCTGCAGTTAATAAAATTCCATAGGAGGACAGGATTTCACCAATATAGGGAGCAGAGCACTTGATTTTGAGTTTGGCAGAGTGAATCTGGCCTGGGATACTGAAATGTTCTCCCCACATATAGGTTGGTGGATAGGATTATACCAAGAGCACCTTCTCTCACCAGATATGCACAGTGCCTGCAGATCTCCTGTTTAATGGAATCCCCTTCAACACATGCAAATCCCACACACAGCCCCATTAGGAGAGGGTTCATCTGTATGACCAGTATGTTGTCACACTTATATTAGTACACATGTTTTTGATTAATTCTTATCTCATTTTATTAAAACAGTTTATTTGCCCAGAAATGTAAACATGGAAGCAATTCTGAACTTTTAATGTAGCTAGAGGCAGAACTAGTCTGCTTAGTTAAATTTCTAGGGCCTTTCTCTTTGCAGACTCATTAGTATTCTTGATACCAGGGTTGCTAGTTGTTCACATTACAGTTTCAGCTTGAAATCCTGAATAAGCAACAGAATCTTGTAAGATGTTTGGTGTTTTAACAATTCAAAACAAGCACAGAATATGCTCTTTCAAGGTACAGACAGAGGTAGCAATTTTAATAGTATCCTTTGGTATCAATCTAAAGGTATTACAATGCAACTGTTACATCTGCATGATTTTGTAATGATAAAGATGCCTTTGGGGTAAATTAGATAACTTGTAACACTACAGGATCATGAGGATATAACAGAGCTTGACACCTGCTGCTTGCTCCCAAGCAGCAGCTCCCACAGCTTTAAAAAGCAGGAAAAAAAGGAAATTTGTCCATACCCTCTCTCTTCTTTCTACAAAAAGAAACATAAAATATTCTCTTTATATAACACATACAATGAGAGCTGCATAAAACAGTTGCAAAAAGGTTTTTCTCTGCTTTATCTGTAACCTGAAGCAATAGAAATCAATACTTTAGGTAGCTAGATATTAAATGTTGTGGTGTAGTATGTTCCCTTTAAAAAACACAAAGATTAAATGGAAAGTGAAACAGTGCATCATGTTTTACCCAACTCTTGCAATGTAGATTATGTGAAAAGTGTTGTTTTCA
Organism: Gavialis gangeticus; assembly: GCF_001723915.1. NCBI lineage: Eukaryota > Metazoa > Chordata > Crocodylia > Gavialidae > Gavialis > Gavialis gangeticus. Next base: position 42,254,929 of record NW_017728995.1, read on the forward strand.
GTGAGCTAAGTATTTATTTTCTCTGCTTCAGCCACACTGTGGTTTTAAATATCTTTTACAAACTGAGGGCCCAACTGACAACCCACTCACTGCACAGCCCAACAACCATGTACTAGAGAAGGGTCTTCCTTTCAAAGCTGAGGAACATCAACAGATCTACTTTACAACGTCAGGGCTTCTATGACCTGACGTAATAGCATTTCTCTTCCTTGAGGAAGAATAATGAATGTTTTCATATATTTTCCCCTCTCTTAGTTCTTCATAACTCCTGCCTCCCTCCTTCCTGTTCTTTAGACATGGTTGCTCATGGAGATCTTGCTGTGACATGCTTTATGATACAGAACCAGGATGTGCACATGGATTCATTCCCTAACTCTGAACATCAGAATGCAAGGAAATCAGCTGCAGTGATGGCCAACTGCCTTCCAGAAGAAGAAAGTGTTGAGCAGAAATTGGTCCTCTGAGAAATACCTAAGACTTAATGTCACATTATTCAGGAATTTTTCAATTTCAGCCCAAATAAACCTCAGATAAGCTGCTGTGATTGACAGTAACATTCTAAAATTCATTGTAGCCAGCTTCAATATCAGATAATATTCAGCAGTGGAAAGAAAATCAATGCATTAATACCCAGAAGCTAAAGGGAAATTCATTTTTGAAGAATTCTCTCTCTCCTGCTTAAGGTGAAGGGATCTTGAATAAGGGAAATTAAAATGACAGCAAAATTAATGGGAATAAAAATTAAAACATTTTATTTCTTTATTTCTTTCTAAATTTCCCATCCATTTTGTTTTATATTGGAGAACAATGCAAACATTGAGGAGGTTTTTGTTTTAAAACTAATTTTATATTAGAATTGAACAAATCCTAAATTAGGAACATGACCATTACAAAGACTCATTAAAATATATAAACATGTAATGTATATATGTATTATACATGCATACTTACATATACGAACAGACATACACTTACCCTGATGGACCACACCTATAGAATTTAGTAAAAAATATTGTTTATTACTGTACATAGATACATAGATTGTAGAGTAAAAAGGGACCACACAAAGGATCATTGTGTCTGACCCCCTGCCCCTGGCAGGAAAGAGGACCGAGGTCAGATGACCCCAGCCAGGTGCCTATCAAGCCTCATCTTGAAGACCTCCAAGTTAGGTGATAGTACCACCTCTCTCGGAAGCCCATTCCAGATTCTGGCCACCCTTACTGTGAAAAATTTCTTCCTAATGTCTAACCTGAATCTACTCTCCACTAGTTTGCACCCATTATTCCTAGTTACTCCTAGGGGTGCTCTGATAAATAGCACATCTCCAATTCCCTGTTGTCCTCCCTTAATAAACTTATAAGCGGCTACAAGGTCTCCCCTCAGACGTCTCTTGTGAAGGCTGAAGAGATCCAGATCCCTCAACCTCCCCTCATAGGGTCTTTCACAGAAGCCATAAATCATGTGAGTGGCCCTCCTCTGAACCCTCTCCAGATTCTCCGTGTCCCTCTTGAAGTGCAGTGCCCAAAACTGGACACAGTACTCCAACTGCGGCCTGACCAATGCCACACAGAAGGGGAGCATCACCTCCCTTGATCTGTTGGTCATGCATCTGCTAATACACGACAAGGTGAGATTGGCTTTGTTGATGGCTTCGTTACACTGCCGGCTCATGTTCATCTTGGAGTCAACTATGACT
>NW_017728995.1:42261627-42273893 GCF_001723915.1 Gavialis gangeticus
CTCTTGAAGTGCAGTGCCCAAAACTGGACACAGTACTCCAACTGCGGCCTGACCAATGCCACATAGAGGGGGAGCATCACCTCCCTCGATCTGTTGGTCATGCATCTGCTAATGCATAAGGTGTGATTGGCCTTGTTGATGGCTTCGTTACACTGGTGGTTCATGTTCATCTTGGAGTCAACAAAGACTCCAAGATCCCTCTCAGTCACTGAGCTGTTGAGGAGGTCATCCCACTACCTGTAGGTGTGCTGGGGATTCCTCCTCCCTAGGTGGAGTACCTTGCATTCATCTTCATTGAACTGCATTCTATTTCATTCTGCCCATTGATCCAACCTCTCCAGATTGGCCTGTATCTGCTCCCTGCCCTCTGGTGTGTTAACTTTGACCCATAACTTGGTATCATCTGTGAACTTGGAGAGGGTGCTCTCCACATCCTCATCCAAATCACTGATGAAGATATTAAATAACACCAGTACAAGGACCAAACCCTGTGGGACCCCACTGCCCACTTCCTTCCAGGCCGAGAATGACCCATCTACCACCACTCTCTAGGTGCAGTCCCTAAGCCAGTTGGCCACCCATCTGACTGTGTAGGCGTCCACTCCACAGCCTGCTAGCTTCCCTATGAGAATAGGATGTGAAACTGTGTTGAAGGCCTTCTTAAAGTCCAGGTAGACAGCATCAGCCTCAGCTCCTGTGTCAAGGCAGTGTGTCACCTGGTCATAAAAGGCCATAAGTTTTGTCAGGCAGGATCTACCTCTGATGAACCCATGCTGGTTTCCTTACACCATCATTTCCCCTGCTGGGCCCTCACAAATTTGCTCTTTGGTGATTTTTTCCAGTATTTTCCCAAGGATAGAGGTAAGACTGACTGGCCTAAAGTTATTCCTATTAGTAGAGTACCTAGGAGCCATAGTCCAGGACCTGTATGTGCTAGGTGTTATAAAACACAGAATGGAAAGCTGGTATCTGCTCTAAAATGGATGATACATGAGTACAAGATGAGAAATGATAGATGAATATAAAAAGGGGGAGTACAAGCACACAGCAAGAGAATATTGACCAACAATGGTATTAGCACACTGGTACTTAACACAACACAGTAAAACAGTTTTTAAAAGGATTTCGGAGAGGATAATTCTCTTTATGGGAGCTCCATCCAACTATAAGGGGCAGCATGGAGGAGGGATATCATTGATCTTTGGAATATTTAACAAGGAGATGATGAAGGGTGGCATTGAAAGGCAGGAGGTCACAATTTGATACTAAAATAAGACTTAATAGGCTGGCTAGGAACAAAACAGAACTCTTGAAAAGTAAGCCGCTCAAGCTTGATATGATAGAGAAAGAAGAGGCACTGTTGGTATGTAAAGGGAGGCTATGATCAAGGCAGTGGAGTAGAAAAATGGATCATCTGCTGGAGCTTGACATGATAAGTTTATTACCCTGCTATAAATTCCAAAACCTATATAAGGTGTCTCATTCTTCATTAAAATTGCACATAAAATGCATTAAAAGTTGCCTCTGCAACCTCAGTCTGGGCCTTAGGTGCTTTGCATTATAATGCAATTTAATTTAATTATTACATAATATTTTTCCATAGGCCCAACCCATTTTGTCAATGCCTTTCCCTGTGCACGGCCTTTTTCACTCTTTTGTCCTACCCAAGCTCCTTGTCCCAGGTCCAGTCTTCTTGTCCTGGCAGACCTAATCCCTGCCTTCCAACTCGCATCTGAGTAACAGGCCCCTGGCACAATTAAAATGTGAATCACACCATAAATAGCAACATGGCACATGTTCATCAAATTTATGATGCCATAAAAGGGCAAACCAGCCACAAAGATATTACTCAAAAACTGTGGAATATCTTTGTGGATGCTTTATGTAGCACCATAAATTGAACATATGGCATGGCCACATGTGCTGATAATCAGCTGATGTTCAGTATCAGGACCTGGGCAGTCCCCAGTTTGAAACCCAGCTGGGGGCTGCCCTGATCCTAGTGCTGTGCAGTGAGGGACAGGGAAGCTCTTCAATCCCCAACTGCACCATGGGGGGCACTGTGAGCTGAACCTCAGAAAGCCTCTCCCTGAAGTCAGTTTTATGGTATCCTGGGAAGTTTAAAAAGTGGGTGGGCATTCTGCGGAGGCTCCCAGCTGCCCTCCTGCTTTCTAAAGGTCTGTGACACTGTGAGCCCAACATCAGGGAAAGGCTCCCTGATGTTGGACTCATGGCACAATGGATCTGTAAAAAATGGAGACTTGCAGTTGTATATCCACTTTTCAATGTTCCTAGATGACCATGGAACCGCCCCACCTGCTGCTTTCATGTGCATGTAAGGGTGCAGTTGGGGAGCAAGGAGCTTCCCATTCCTGCCCCCTCCTTTTCCCCCCTCCCCACACACACAACGGCTGTCGACAGCCGCACAATTGGGGTTTGAGGAATTTTACATTCTAGTCTCAGAAATGCATGACCTGCCATGTACATGTGGCATGGCAGGTTGCATTGATTGGATAATGGAACATACAATTCCTCAGACCCCAACAGCATGAATGCCTTAAAGCCTGCCAGCAGCCATAGTCTTCTCCCACTCAAAATCTCAGTCTCTCATTAGCCACTGGCTTGTTTTTCCAGTTTCCTTGCCCAGCCAGATCTTGTCTTCCCTGCCTCACAATAGGTTTCTCATCTGATTTCAGCATTCCTCCTCTCTGCTACAGGTATGCAATGACCAAAGCTTCCATGGACTTTAATAAATACAGAACCAAAGCATACACAAATGTACTTCCCAGTATACCGATCTGGGCAACACAGGCAATTACACCAAGTCACAAAACAGGAAGGAAAAAAGTTATTGAATATTTTCACAAAAAATGACATTTTTTATATTTTTAGCTGAAATAACCTTCACTCTTTACCCAATGCATGGAGTTATTGTCAAGCTAAATTCAGCAGAGCCTGAAAAGCATGTTGAGACATTCTGAAAGCACTTTTAACCTATGTAACTCATTCTGTGACTTTATATATACCACAGTGTAAGTATTTAATTTCCTGGAAACAATATGTTTTTAGCCATCATCAGGTTCTTTATTACCACACGCTACTTAGATTGTAATACACTGACTCATCTACAAGTGGGGGTTTCTGTGGTATGCAGCAGTGCACATAAAGCATTAGAATTGAGGCAGCATAGGATAGTGCAAGTTGTACAGTTGAGCTGGTTTCATCGCAGTTCAGTTGTAGGGTTGTTTATACTTCTTGAGAGCTAGACTTCAGCTGTTGTACAAGACTTTGCTGCAGCTAACATATGAAAAGCTGCTTTTGGAGTTGCCATACAGCACAAAGACTGTATCCCATATAGTTTTAACAGAGCTGTCTAGCAGCAACAAAGGGTCCCAATACAAAACCTTTGCATAGGGCCCCAAAAGGCAAACCCTGCCCACTGATGAGAAAAATTATAGAGCTTTTCTAGCTGACCTTCTCTCCTCCTCTGGTCTTACTGTTGCCATCTCACAATATGAACCCTCACCTGTCTGCACCCAGAGAAGACAGTTTTGCCAAACTTCCACTTGTTTGAAAATCAAAAACTGTCCAATAAAGTCTATGAATAGAAAGCAATATAGGATGACAATGTGACATTGGTAGGAGTAAACATATTATCTGGGATCTGTGAGCTTGATTGCTATGATAGAGCCAAAGGCTACTTTTCTGAGGCTGCCAGCTGCTGTGGATGGAACCTGAACATAATACAGTTCAGCAGAGCATGAGTTTGAGGATTGCAAAGATTGCAAACAAGCTGTCTTGGATTACTTAGCAATCAGAATGGATCTGAACTGTAGAGTCAAACAGAAACAGGCTCTACCTGACACAGGTAGCATTGTATTAGTGCAGGGCTGTCAAACTCATCAGGCTGTGTGGGTAAAATGAGTATCATGGGGTCAGTCCATAAGCCAAATTAGACCACAGACCAGCCCTGCACAACCTGTGCAGGGCAGCCAAATGAAACAGGCTGCACTCAGTCTACAAAACTGTGGAACAAGAAATCATCCATAGATTAGATTGTATTAAGTATGATCTCAACCAAGATTATGGATTCTTATCCCATTACCTAGACTAGCTTTTATCACCCTTGAATCCTTCAGTGGTTTAACTGCTTTGTTTATCCTCTTTGATCTCTTCATCCATTTCCCTCTGCCTCAACAGTGCCCCTCCTCTTATCCCTTCCTCCCCCTTTCCCCCCTTTAAATCTTTTGTATTTAAATTGCAGGGTTTTTTGTATTTAGTACCCTTTGTTCTCTGCAAGTCCACACATAGCATCTGATGAGGTAAGCTGTTGCCTGTCACCCTGCCCTGCCTTCTGGCTAACTTCACACTAACACTGCTAGCTAGCTCTCTCAAGACAAAATAAGATCAGATTAGATCAGATTCTCCTTTCAAATAAATCTTGGATGTCTGAGGAGCTGCCTGTGATCAAGTTTTGATGTGCATCAATTACTGTTCACTTCATGGTCTACAAAATTTATTTACTGTGGTCACATCGATAAGGCTAGCATGAGAGATGCCCTGTAGACATTTATCTATTCTATATGTTTACACTGACTAGAAGATCCCCTTTACACTGCCAAGGAAATATATGGGCATCTGTGTAAAGAACAAACTGGTCTAATGTTCAAAGAGGAAAAATCCCAATATGAAAATCCAAGATCAAGCATAAGTGGAGCAAAACATCCTGGGAAAACATGTAATTGTCATGGCTTGTGAATTTCATAGGCATAAAGGACATGCATTTGATGACCCTGAACACTGGAGGTCTTTGTTTAGCCAGATGATTACAACCTGAACAAAGACTATTTTTTATACTCAACTCTAGCATGGGTGATGGCCACAAGTGATAAGAGAGAAGTTCCATCTCCATGCCAGGTCGGCCACTGGCCTTTTCTGCAAGGCTGCTAGCAATAGGACCTGTTGATACTTGAGACAAATAAATTTGTGACTAAAGAGGCTTTCAGTATTTTACAGAGACAGATGATTGTTACTCTCTTCATAGGCAGGAGCCAAGAGCCAAGAAAGGTTAAATGACTTGTACAAGGTCACAGTCACAGTCAGTATGAAACTTGAGAATCCAGACTTCTCAGTTTCTCCTTTCAAATAAATCTATGAAGCCTAGTAGCTTTTGAGTGGCAAATGTGTCCATCTGCAACTAGTATGAGACCACTATCTCCTTTAACTCAAGCCATCAAAAAGATGTCAGGTATAATACATCTCAAATATCACTAGCCTGGGATTGTATTAGACAAGCCACATAAATGGTCTTGTAGCTCATTGCATCACTTCTTGAACTATCAGGCCCTCAGAAATCTGTAAGAGAACAGACTGTTTACAGTAATATGGAAACTGAATATAATCAGTGAACAAAAACATTGCCCATATTCTCAGCCAAGTAGGAAACTCAGTTTCACCTTTTGCTAGGCAGTAACAGTAGTCATTAACTGGACTGTTAAGAAGCCTGTATTTTAAGGGTCACGGATTCATTTTAGGCTTCCTTTAAAAACACTTTTCTGGAATTGTGTGTCATTTAATACTGCTGATTATTGATTAATTTTTCATTATTCATTTTGTCAGCAGCCTGATAAGTAAAATCATTAGTGACAGAAATCTGTGATGTCATAGTCCTATGTTTGAGCAAACTGTAAAAATATTAATAAAGTATAAACTGGTAAGGGTTATGCTGGGCAGACAAAATGCCTTATTTTGTCAGTCTTAATCAGATATATAGGGATCATAAAACTGCTTGCAATAAAAATGTATGTTTAAGTGGCATGACAGATTCATATGCAAAGTATAATGGTTTGTGCCTTTTTATTTGCAAGTAATAAATACCATTAACCTACAAAAACCTGCATGAACTAATTCAAGAGTCAAAGTGAAGAGTTCTGTGCATGAGGAGGAACTCAGGACTCTGTTCCCCAGAAGCCAAGAGCACTAAGGGCAGAATTCTGTTTCATTTTACATGACAAAACGGTGGTTTATCAGAAGCGTAACTGCCATTTTCCTACTTGCCAGGAAGGATAGACATGTTGTAAGCATGTTCAGTAGGTCACACAATAGCCAGACGGGTGTGCAGCTCTGTACACATGCTCTTAAGCTTAAGTCCTGACATTGTTCTCTAGCAAAAAACAGAAAAGGAGAAAGGCGTACAGGGGGGCTCCTATGGTTCAGCCCCAGTAACTGAAGGGTTAAAAAGCTCACCCAAGAAGCAGGAGACCCATAGTTTAAGTCCTGCTTAGAGAAAGCGTGAACCTGCATTGCTCCAACTTTCCAGCACAGTGCTCTATCCACCTGCTACGGGTTAGGATTTACCCAGCACCCTCTTCTTCTGAAGCTGAACCACTGCAGCTTGCATTTTAATAGTTAATGGCCAAAGATCAGTGGGGAAGTCTGTGCCATCAAGAGCAATGGCCCAGGCTAGAATCCAGACTCAGCTCCTGCTTAGGGCAACAGCCATCTCACCAAGCCACAGACTTGTTCTAGTCCTCCTAGCTCCACATCTTGACTACCTGTGGGGTGAGGGGCGGTCAGTTTCTGGAAGAGAGCAGGGACTGACCAGTTCAGTGAACTGGAAAACATTGAACAGTCTCATTTTTATCAGACGGCTGTTAGATTGGCTCTCCTCCTTCCTGTATGTCTACAAAGGTATGGGAAAAACATCCATTCATGCCAATAAGAGTGGTAGGTGAACATAAATACCATGAAACTTAGTGTTATTCAAACATTTTTAAATCATCACAAACTGGGTTCCTTTCCAGGTTTAACTGAAGGCACAGGACAGTTCTGATCGTTTCCTGATCGGTTTGGTAATTCTCCCAGACACACAAGGTCCAATCACATCCTCTAATGTGTATACACAAAACCACTGTCAATACTTGGATATTAAAGAAAATAATAATCATTTAGGAATCTAAATACAAATTATGCCACTTTTAAGAACAAGCAGGCTCAAAGCTCACATCAGCTGAACTCTTGCAATAATGAAACAACAGTAAATAATCATTACAAATTGAAGGCTTAATTTAAGAGAGAGAAATTACAGAATGATTCATTACCTTCTTTTCCTGTCCCTTCTTTTTCAGTAGGTAGCAGGCTAACTGTGGCAGCTAATGTCAGACTGCTAGCATTATTCCATTTCTTTCACACCCACACGCAAACAAATGCATATGTATGCATGTGATGCAAGGGGGGGAAGTAGTCTTTTTAAACTGATAATATAATCTTATCATGAGGTACTGCTTAATTCACCTTCTAGAAATTTGATTTAATGAAAAGGATATAATCAGGTCACACTTGTTCGTGCCAATGCCATTTTTCAGAGGTTTTAATAGAAAGTGCATCTTGCCATCTTCTCAGCAGAATGAGTTAGGATTAAGCTGTCTGAGTTCACCAATTGCAAAAAGAGTAATGAATAAAGTGAATTTAGAGCCTGTTCAACACATGTTGATATTAAAGGAGCTTTGCATTCACACTGAAGAGGAAATAGGCCCTTTGTCCATAAAGTTTTTTATATTTTCACTAAACTCGCCCTGTTTATGGATTTTATTTCCCATTCAAAAGCAAAGTATAACCACAGTGTAAACCTCTCCCCCTCCTTTTTGCCCCTTCTGGTGGATAAAAGTAATGAAAATTGTTAATAATTAATACTACTGGCCACAGGCTTTTATTAAGAAATGCTGAGTGTTCTGCCATTTTTTAAATTTAGCTATTTATTTATTTATCCATGGATTTGGTGAGTATTATGATGTTTATTATGGATTTGAGAGTCAGTTTGGAACCTGCTGTTGAGAATCTTGACCATTTCTTACAAAAGCATTATATTTACACTCCTCAGAAAGACAATAGCTTGAATACTAATGTCATGATGGAAGCAAGGAAAGGATACTAAATTCTAGTTCTGCCATTGCCATGTGGATGAGTTCTTCTATTTCCCATTCCTTACTATAGGAATATTAATATGGCATTTGGCTTACTTCACAGAGATGCTCTGAAGTTTATCATTTGTAAATTGCTTTGATAATCATGTGAAATGCACCAGATGCTGAAAATATGGTTATATCTTACACGAGTTTTTATAGGAAAAACTAATTTCTGCTGCCTTCTGGTTTACATAGTACTCCCTCATCACCACTGTGTCTGAAAGCAATATATAAATACCATGTACTTTATTATATATAGTTGAAAATTTCCAAAGTATAGATAGCATTGTAACTAAAGACTGTACAAATCAGTTTGAATAAAACGAGATTAAAAAAAATCAGACGGAAACATCATCAGCAAAGCTAACCGCACTTTATTATGCATCATCAGATGCATGACAAATAGATCCAAGGAGGTGATACTTCCCCTCTATGCGGCATTGGTCAGACTGCAGTTGGAGTACTGCGTCCAGTCTTGGGTGCTGTACTTCAAGAAGGATGTTGATAGACTCAAGAGGGTCCAGAGGAGGCTTACAGGACAAGCCGTATGAGGAGAGACTGAGAGACCTGGACCTCTTCAGCCTCAGCAAGAGATGGCTGAGAGGTGATCTTGTGGCTGCCTACAAATTAATTAGGGGGATACGGCAAGGGATCGGAGATGCTCTGTTCACCAGGGCACCTCTTGGGGTAACAAGGAACAATGGTCACAAACTGACAGAGAGCAGATTTAGACTAGATATCAAGAAAAACTTCTCCACGGTAAGGGTGGCCAAAATTTGGAATGGGCTTCCAAGGGAGGTGGTGCTCTCCCCTACCTTTGGGGTCTTTAAGAGAAGGCTGGATAGGCATCTGGCTGGGGTCGTCTGACCCCACCACTCTTTCCTGCCCGGGTCAGGGGGTCAGACTTGATGATCTGTTGAGGTCCCTTCTGACCCTAGCATCTGTGAATCTAAATAAAAATCGCTTGTTGAAGTTTGAACACTTTTAGTAACCTTTACCCCTATTACTTTTTTTTTGCACATATATTTGTGCTTCAGACCTCTAACTAAAAGTATAATGGACCTGATATACTGATATAATTTCACTTTTTTCCCATATAGTTACTCTTGCACTGGTTTCCTGAAAGAGAAGAAATAAGTGTGTATGTCAGACCTCTTGTGGAATTATAAGAAACATTTTGTAAGATGTTAACTAGTACTTGGTAGGATCCAGACTTTTCTAGGGTCCATCAGCTTTGCATCTAAAAAATTCTCAGGCAAATTAGACCTGCATGCTGATGTCCAAATTGCAGTTCATGTATTATTCTATTGTTTGCCCTCCCATGCTTTAGGAAGGTTTACTTGGGATGTAAAGGTAGCATTATTGATATGAAAAGTTGCCAGTTATGATACAGTTTTTATTAAGAAGCAGAGTTTTGCATTATGTTTTGATAACTGTATTCTCCTCTAGTTGTTCATTTACCACTAGGGCCATTTGACAAGGACTGTTTTACCTTGAGCTCTTGCACTCCCTGCTCTTTGTAGCTGTGCTAATACATCATGAATAGAGAGGTAATTACTGATATAGTTGGGCCCTGGCTCAGTTGATTTTTAAAAAATCTATCAGAACTGTTTTCCAACAACAAAAAAATAGAATAAAGCATGGAATTTCAATGAAACTTTATGTGAAAAATTTTGAGTTTTCATTGAAAAGTAAAAATCCGAACCCACTCATGCTTCTCTTTTCTTCTATAAACATCTCCTAAGAGGCATCACTGCCAAGAATTTTTATAATGCTCTTCAGGGCCAACATACCATGGTGATCATAGAAAAGTAGAGCTGAAAGGGACCTCAGAAAATCATTTATTCCAACCCCCTGTACTTCAGGCAGGATCACCCTGTGTAAAATAAACCAGTCATACGTGTGTTTAACATGCTCTGAAAAACTTACAAGGCTAAAGATTCTAAAACCTCTCCAGGTAGCCTGTTCCAGCGCTTAATACTCACACGTGAAAGTTCTTCCTCATCTCCAACCTGAATTTTGCTTACTTCAATTTAAGACCATTGCTTCTTTGTCTAGTCTCCTGAAGCCAAAAGAAAATAGTTTACCTACAACTTCTTTCTAACCACTCTTCAGGTATTTGAGGACTGTTATCAAATCCTCCCTTAGTCTTTTCACCCTCAGACTAAATAATTCTAGTTCTTTCTGCCTTTCCACATAAATCATATTTCTCAAAACATCTAATCATTTTTGTTGTTCTCTACTAGACTCTAAGTTGTCCATAACTTGCTTGAAGTGAGGTGCCCAAAACTAGACAGCACTCCAGGTGAGGCCTCATCAGTGCTGAATAGAATGGGAGAATTACTGATTTGCAAGTGATGCTCCTATTAATCCCCTCCATATTCTTTGGGCGGTTTTGGCATGTGATACATGACATAAGCCAATACTCTTGCCCATAAGAAAACAGGGTTGTGAGGCAGCTGAACTACAGTTCTGATGAGGCATCACAGCAGTATTTCCAAAATAGAATTTTTCAACCTGCGGTATTAGGAGCTCCCACAATGGGAAACTCCAATTTGTGGAATTTGTTTTGTTTTTTAATTCATCAATATTCCTATGTGAGGAAACAATATTTGATTCATATACAGACCTAACAATTTTGGAAATCTTTACCTGAGCCCTGACTTGGCAGTAGAAACAGAATTAGGTTAGTGAGCAGGCTGGAGCACAAAAGTGACATGTTCACAGCTACCCGTCCCATAGTTACAACAGATCCAGTCACACTCTGCATAAGCTAAATAGTATCCATACTCAGCTTCAGATACTGAAGGTTACAACAACTTAATTTGGAAGTGACAAATACAGGGATCACAACTAAATGCCTTTAAGTGTGTCTACAGAGTGACCACTCTAGTGATGCTCCCATGGAAGTTCACTTACTATTTACTGGGGGGAAAAAATTTACTGGGAAATCTATAATGATGTCACAAAAGTGAAGATCCTGTTTCTGCCAGTGGTGGTAAAAGTCTAGCGTGAATGGGAAACAGAAAGGTTCCTAGGCACTTCTACCCCTATCAGTGAATAATAGTTTGGGCCTAACTTCCAGCTATTTCCAGTGATGGTATCAAGGGAAGTTATGCTAATTTGGATGAGAATTCAGTTATAAACTTGAAATTTAAGGTATTTATTCAAGCTGAAGGGAACTGTTGACCCTGCCAAAATTTGATCTAGCCAGTGTACAGGTAGTGACATGCTATGCTTTCCCTGTGTGCTCTGGAATATTTGTCCCTATACCATTTGTAGTTCCATGCATTTGAAGGCAGTATCATGCCTGGCTTGACCCAAGATCCTTCATGTATGCTAGCAAAATGATTCACCTTATGTAAAAAAGAATGCAAAATGGTCAACTGCTTTAATTGTACCAGTCACTTACGTTGGTAAGAACCAATATAAAACTAATTTAAAATCCAAGTAAATAGCATATTCAAAGTAAACCCAATGAGATCCTAAATGAGTTAAGTGCTCTCTCTATTCAGTTGTTGACAAACTTGAAGCTAATGATTATAATTGAGCACAAAGGAAGCAGAGCATTGTCAGGCTCATTCAGGAAATCCAGATTCACACTCAAAGATAATGAAATATTTCTCAGGTACAGAACAGAGAGGCATTTAGATGATGGCCTTTCAGAAGTGTTACCAAACTAAATCAAGCAAAGCAAAATAACCAAGAAGACAGACATTATCAAGTATAGTCACCCAGGCCTAACATGTGACAACTGGCCACAGACAGACAGAAGGAAAAGAAAAATAGCATTGAAAAATCATGCTCAGGTTAAATATGATACATTTTCAAGTTTAGTGGGAATCCTATTGGGAGGGTACAACAAATATGCCTACCACTTCTCTGTCATTTCTAGTTTCAGAAGACTTTTCAGATGTTAATTAATTCACAGTTTAAGTTAAAGGCCCAAAAGGGACCATTACATGGTCCAGTTTTATTTTCTGTGCATCATAACAAGCCATTAAATTTCATCTAGATACTCCAATAAGGTTCTTTAGGTAAATGTGATATCTTTTATTAGACCAACTAAATATTTGGAAAAATTGTTCTTTGCAAGATTTTGGGCACAAACAACCTTCTTCAGGCATAGGGAGAGTCTGCTGTTGTTTTGTGTTCTCCTGGATGCAGTAGAAGCCAATATGCAAAATGCAGGTCTGTGAAAATGCAAATGCTTAGCAGTGAGGATCTGAGGGAATGGGAGATGAGGTGAGAGACAGGTAGGTGGGGAGGATGGGAAATGTTGACTCAGAGATAGAAGGTAGC
>NW_017728995.1:42278893-42288142 GCF_001723915.1 Gavialis gangeticus
ATCTATATACTGCTGCATTGAGCCAAAAAATGTTTACTAAACCATATCTTCTAGAAAGGCATCCAGTCGTGATTTTAAAACATGAAGAGAAGAAATCTATCAATTACCTCTGTAATTTGTTCCAGTAAGTAATTGATCTCACTGTTAATAATATGTACCTTATTTCCAGTTTGAATGTGTCTGGCTTTAACTTCCAGGTATTGCTTCTTATTCTTATCTTCCTCCTCTAGATTAACAAGCATTTTACCATAGTATCTTGTATTTTCCCCTGTGAAGATACTTGTACACTGTAATTAAGTCACAGCTTTATTTTCCTTTTCAAGAGGCTAAACAAATTGATCCCTAAATCTCCTGCTGCAAGGCATTTTTTTTCTGCCCTCAAATAATTTTTGTGGCTCTTTTCTGCATCCTCTCCAATTTCTTTCAAATCCTTTTTAAAATGTGGACAGCAGAACTTATTCCAGCAAAGCATTATTCCAGCATTGTTCTGATCAATGGCATATACAGAGGTAAAATCACTCCTTTCTCCTAGTCACTCCTGCTCACTTTATGAATCCAAGGATCCCATTAGCCTTTTTTTTTTTTGTCTCATCACAGAGAGAACTTATGTTGAGTTGCTTATTGCCTAACTCCTTTTTAGTCACTACTTTTCAAGGTACAATCTCCTGTTCTTTAGATGTGGCCTGCATTCTTCATTCCAGCATGTATCACTTTGCATTTGGCTGTATTAAAAGGTATTTTATTTGAATGGGCCTACCTTTCCAAGTGATCCAAGTTGGTCTGCTTCACTGCAATGTCCTCATTACTGTATACCACAATGTCAATCTTTGTCACCCACACATTTTGTTTTTCCATATAGATCATTGTTTAAAATGTTTAATACCTTTGGGCATTACACCTTTGGAACCCTACTCAAAACACCCATATTCAATGATGCCCTACTGAGCAAGTACAATTTCTGGTCTGCCAGTTCACTAATTCTTATCTGTTTAACATGAACAGTATTGATACTGTATAGTGCAATTTTTAATCAGGGTGTCATGCCATACAAAACCAAGTGCTTTACAAACTCTGTTATATCTACATAGTTATCTTAATCAACCAAACCTGTAATCTCATCCAAAAATTAAATTAGGTTTGTTTGATAAAATGTATTTCTTATAAAACCATGTTCTATATTTTTATCAACAATCGTGTGTAATGGCAGGTGAATGTTATTATCACTACTTTATTGTGAAGAATATAGCTGGTTTGCTGAAAGCCACAAAGGAAGACAGCACAAAAGCCCAGAGGCATAACAAGCTGGGTTTGCACCCTTGGCAACCCCTACTAGAGAGTGGGGACATCTTACTTGCTCCAGGGACTGCCCTGGAAGTCTTATTTGCTGCTGTGGCAGGGTCTGCCTGCCTCAGTTATTATCATTACAGCAGCAGCACAGGGTCCATGTACCCAGCTGCTGCTGCAACAGCAATGGTGTAGGACTGCTGCTGTTGCCATGGGGTGGGCTTACCAGGGAGCTGCCATTCTAGCATCACTTACTAAGTGTGGCACCAGTCCCTGGTGCCCACTTACCTACCCCACATTGTCCTGGTGCAAAAGCCAGTAGTGGGACTCAAGAATGCCTCTTCCAGGATCTATAATCAGGCTCCTAGATCACTTACTACAGTAAACCTACTGTGCCAAACACAAGAAATCAACAGCTTGCAAGATACCAACACCCATGATAGTAACCTAGCAGTAATGTTTATGCTTCAATCTGGCAAACAAAATCTTAAGCCTGTATTATTAAAATATTAAGAAGTGCACAAACAACCAGGTTCACATGAAGAGATATGAAAATAATATGAATGGCTCTGCCATCACACTGGTTGCTTTCCTTATTCATTTGTTGTATCCAGTTCTCCCTTCATATATCATCTCTAGATTGTAAAATATTTAGGACAAAACTATATATAATTATTTATACAATATATGATTCTTATCTACAAGCACATGCATGTGTGCACACACAGATATATAAAATGTCCCTCGCGTTGTCCATTTTTATGATTTTTCACAAATCCAGAGATTGTTCATTGGACATGGTGGCATTTTTTCCATGTTTCTTTCTCACTTTTATAGTAGACTTGACTTTGGCCTTTCATTTTGCTGGTCCAGTGTCGTTGGTTGGGTCTGTACTACTCAAGTCTATTACTCAAGACCATACTCCAAATCAATTCTCTAAATTGGCATGTTAAAGAAAGTTCAAGGAGTACCTAAAGCCATAACTACAGTGCCAGGCTGGCTTAGGAGAATTTCTTAAAAGTACAAAATATACTCTTCTTTGATGCTTCCTGGTTCTTTTTTAAAGGGGCATCAAGGATTTATTATACATTCGAGGAATGTAAAAGATTACCATTGGCCCAATAAATAATGGAGTGCTATTGTCACCTAACACATGGTTTATTAATTACCATGCAGTGACCTAGCAGTAGTGCTCTATGCTGCAGTGCAGGAAACCCCCACGTGACTCAGTGGTGGGAATCAATCTCTAACTCCCAATCCAGCAAGGCCACTGTGAAGACTGTACTCATTAGTTGGCATGCAAGGAATGTTTTACTCTGTGTAGCTTCTGGCCGATAGAGTAGCAGCTTTATGGGCAACAAGCTGAATAAACCAATCCTTAGTCAAAAGAATGATGGCTGCACCACTGTCTATGTTAGCAAGCCAGTTCTACAGAATATTGTTACCAAGTTTTCCCAGGATACTAGCAGTTCACTTACTGGGATTCACTTTTTTTCCCCCAGCCTATATAATTAACAGGATTAATATCCAATACCTATTTGCTTTCCAAGGAACTGCCTAGTAAACTTACTCCTGAGCCTTTGGGAAGACATGTTTCAGTTCTCTGCCCCTGCACTGCTGCGTACTGATTCATCCAGATCCTGCCCCACCCGTGTGATTAAAGAACGAAAAAATGAGGTCAACTCTTTCTGGGCAGAAGTAAATGCAGCTAAGATGCAAAAAATCTCTTCTCCATCCTGGGAACCCTATGCCACAAACAATCATAGGCTAAAGGCTCTGAATGTGTGCTCTCATGGAGGGACATCACAACAAAAAATCCATGCTTTGCATTTTCTGTTTGCATCCGGCTTTGAAGCTGTGCAGGCCTGAAAGGGAAAGCAATGTGTCTAACCATTTCCCTTCTCCATGCAAGAGAGATTGGGGAAAGAGTTCATCTGGAAAAGGAAGAGTCCCTTCCCAAGATCCTGCTGTGGTGGTAAAGATGCCCATGCTCAGAGCTGGAGCTAAATGTTACAATCTAACCCAGCAGTGCTTGACCTTTTCAGCCTGCAAACTGCAAACTGGATGAGCAGTCCCAGGTGCAGATCCCATCATGGCCTGATCCGGCACATGGTGCTGACCCAGTCAGGGCCTGATGCAGCTGCATGGAAACAGCCTGGCCAAGGTCCAATGCAGCCACAATGAAGCCATGTAGGAATGGAACCCAAGGCCAGATCTCACACTGCTGAATAAGGCCTGGCCCAATCCAGCCATGTGGGAACAAGGCACAATCCCTACATGCAGGTCTGGCCTGGCTAGGACCAATCTAGTCCCATGGATCGTGGAAACTGGCAACTGGCCAAATCTCTGGACCCATGGGGAGACCCAAAGGCTGGATTACATGACTCTGCAGGCTGAATCTGGCCCATGGATTGAGGGACTGAGCACCACACATCAAACTCAACAGATCTACAGGCAGACATGGGGATTATTCTAGCAAAGCCCCAGCATGATGGCTATAAAGCCTGTGAAATGCCTCCACCCAAATGGGAATTGGTAATTGGATGGAGTTATGATGCTTCATGGTTGGGGGACATGATGGAAGGGCATTGAAAACACAAATCTGAATCAGAACATTCAAACTAAATTCTCCTAAACTTGAGAGTCTGAAATCTGGATCACAGTTTAAATCATCTCAGATGTGAAGGTATAGAGATCTGGCCCAGACAGGGAAAGTTCAAGCTCCAAACTTCGGATTTGAAAGCAGATGTGAAACATGGGTTCTAGCTTTAAGGGAGGAGGGGGAAAAACCATGGCCTTAGGGATTATATGATTTCCTAAATGAAATCACAATCAAACAGCTACATTTGGTCATATGCACTGTATAGGGTTTTTGTATTACAAATAACCTGAGACTGGAATCCCAAACAGGAACAAAACATTGAAATGAAAAATCCTCATGCTCATTCATGGTGCACTGTACTTTTCCCCATCTGTATTTTGGCCCCATGCCACTCTTGGTACATGTGCGCAGTGTATTGTACCAATAAACAAGGGAATGATGCCAAATTAAAACAAAAATACCTTTCATAATCTTCGTTTTCAAAATCCATCATTGGAAACATAATGAACTGTGAGGTAGGCAGGCATTAAGCATTGACTTAAACCCTTTGAAATTGATGCCTATCTAATACCTACAACATCTCTGGTAACATATTGAAATATTCCATAAAAAAGGTTTACCAAAGCATTTACAACTTTGATTAAACGCATTACAGGGTTTTACCATGCTATGCCAGATCTATCTCTTACCCTCCAGCAGTGACAATAACTGATATGTCAAGTATAGATTGGGGGTGGAAGGACAGAAACATGGACTCACAGAAAAAACCACAGTGAATGTGCAGTGCTGTACCCAGCAGGAATGGAACCTTTCTTCACTCCTGCAGGTGGCTTGAAGGATGAAATTTGACAGCCCCTGTTACTTTGTCTTGGACAGCTATAGGTACTGCTATGTTACTCGGATCTTGTCTCTGTTCCTCAAAAATCATGCTGCAGTATTTGCCCTAACTATCTTGTAATATTATATGAACAAATACTAATGGAAGTTCATTCTTCTTCTGTGTTAGATACATCAAGATACTTATACATCTTACCATCCATGAAGGCATATTGTCATCCTCATTTGTAGCTGAATTACCTACTTCTCCATTATGTCAGTACGCCCCTGATTGGTCTCAAATTTTCTCTGAATGGAGAGGTTTCATCTAGAAAATAATGTCTTTAGACATTTCAAGTAGATGTTTTCTTATCCACTTAAGTGAACTTGCTACTAAAGGCCCATGTGCCCCCCCATCCCTATTATTTTGCATGATACATATTAAGAAGTGAACCACCTTCTGGGTAGTCAACCAGTTATCTATGTCAGGAGCTGCATGCGTCTATCTGTATCATTTCACCTCTTCTAAGTTTCTTCAATGTGTCCAGTTACAAAAAAA
Organism: Gavialis gangeticus; assembly: GCF_001723915.1. Classification (NCBI taxonomy): domain Eukaryota; kingdom Metazoa; phylum Chordata; order Crocodylia; family Gavialidae; genus Gavialis; species Gavialis gangeticus. Next base: position 42,284,155 of record NW_017728995.1, read on the forward strand.
GAAAAAAACATAGCACTTTTTTTTTTAGATTATAGCTTTCATGAATACTATAATCTGTTCATTTCTTTCTTATTCTGACATTGGATTTTGTCTTGGTCTAGATGCCATACTGGAGTAGATATTCACCTGGGATAAAGTTAATTAAAAAGGCCTTTTTCATTAACAAGTCTTGTCAAACACAGTCCCCTCTCTCTAGCTACTCAGCTCAGCCTACATCGAAAGACAGACCAAGAAACAGTTTCTTACAATCAGTTCCTTTTCCTATCTTACAAGGAACAGAGCACCAGTTACCTGAGAATGACTTCAATACACCTTCACTAAAGCAGTTTATTTTATGCCTCAGATGTGCCAAGTTCATATTATGAAAAACACCACAAGAATTTACCTTTCCCTATTAAACTGTCCCTTAACCAGAAAACACATGGACTCGATGAAAGAGGGCATTTGTTAGTAAGACTGAAAACTGCAACAAAGATCAGAGCCTCACTCTAAGTCAGGGGTATTAAACTCATCTGGCCCTGCAGGCAAAATTGAGGGGCACACTGGATCAGGCCTGCAGACCAGCCCCCATGCCAGATCTATGCAGGGTCACACCCTTGGCCAGTTCCGTGTGCTCCCTACAGCATAGGGACCAGCTCCAGCCCCACATACCACATGTAGCACATGCAGGTCTCAGCCCCGCATGTAGCATACAGTGCATGGGGCCAATCCAGGGCATGAAATGCACGAAGGGTGGGTCCAGGACATGCACTTGATGTGGTGCCCATGACAGACAGCCCCTGCATGCTGGATCTAGGGGGCCAGTCTAAGGACCTGATTCAGACAGACGCTGGATCCTATATGGCATGGGTGTCATATGCAAAACACCGCAAACTAGCCCCACATGCTGCAGGTAGCATGCGGGCCAGTCTGTGACCCACAGGCAGCACTGCAGGCTGGATCATCAGATTCTGCAGGCCATGTCTTTAAATAACATAAGAGTGGCCCTTCACTATGCCATTGGTATAATGTATACCACAGCCCTGGAAGCCTTCCCAGTTCTCTACTATGCAGATCATTATGCTTAACTTAAAAGTCTCACCCTCCTTTAGTTCTCATGAGCCTCATAAAAATACCTGTCTACCGTATGGAAGGTTAAATTGCCTGTCACAGTGCCCTGCCTCTCTCAGCTACTCTAAACAGATAATTCCCCCTCCTCTAAAGAAAATTTCTTGATATATGAGAAAATATCATCCTGCCCTGCCAGTACCAGAACGGAGGCTTTCACAAAAACCTTCCTTTCCCCTTCTGGGGCACATCACATCTGCCATGCATGTATTTAACCCACATGAGAGCCTCACCAGCTCAGTTGTGTACACAAACTCATTGAAAAGTAACCAAATGATCCCACTCAGCTGTTGGCAACAGGTCAGCCAGATGCAGGCTCTTAGCCAGATGCTCAACACAAAGCATTTGACTTGCCAGGGATGCTTGCTTTCGTTAGCTCTCAAGCTTTCACACACACACACACACACATACACTTTAAATTGAATTGCTTGTTCTGTAGCCCTCCATATAACATAAATCAAAATCACTTGCCTTGTCAAACTGACAATTTAAGGAGAAACTGAAGATCACTCCTACTTATTAAGGAAATCACATTTCTGAACCTGTAGGGATGATTTTTCCCTTTGCATCTCCCTTACTAGTGCTTCCTCACTGATGCAACAGAAAAACACCAAGCTGCTATCTCAGCTTTGTGACAAAGTCATTAAATTCCACTTTAAATAAAAATACAAATGAGAGACACTAGAATAAAAATCTTGCAAACCAGAAGAAACCTTGAGGCTGCACAAAGCACAGCCAAGCTTCCAGAAATGTTGACACTTACTTTCTGGGATTTATGCCTCAGCCATAAATTTCATCTTGTAATGGAGCGATGTCTTGAATATTAAATGCTACACTATTAACAAATGGATATTTATGGCACAGCTTGCTTTTGCCATAGAAAAGGATTCTTCAGAAAATGACTGAATATGTGTTTGAATGGTATAACAAAGTTTCACACTTTATAGGATATTTCAAAAGCAAGTACTGCATAGGGCGATAATTTATTGCCTTTGGGGAATGTCTGTTTGCCTTGAGGCACAGTGCCACCACTGTTTGATAAAGGAAAAAAGTGAAGCACTATGGGCCAGAAACAGAATTTTGTAGGGCCTTAAGGGACCTGCTAGATAGATAATTCAAAACTGCAGTGGCCTTTTCTAGTGTAGAAGATATTGCTGTTGTACACAAAATATAAACTTCCTTTCCTTTACAGTCCGCAGTCATTGCAGTTATTACTATGCTGCACATCACATCTACCTCGCGCTAGGACTAGAACTCAGACCCTCTGCAGAACAAGTATCATCTGTAACTCTTAGCAACAGAGCTGGTCAAAAATTCTCTCGTCAAAGTCTCCCATCAGAAAATTCTGATGTGCTGAAATTGAGGCATTGCATGGGATCATATTATGTTAACGTCAACATTGTTACAGGAAATCATTTTAACAGTGCATTTTTGATAGTGTTGGAATATTTTCTTGCACTCTATCATTTTAAGTTATTTTAATTTAAAATTCATAACAATAAGGTTTAAATGAAACATTTGACCCCATCAAAATGGGGGGTTTGTTTGGGGGTTTGATTCTTTCTTATTAAAACATTTAGGTTCTTTTTTCATCCCAAATTGAGATGAAACAAATTTCAGAACCTCAAAACTTCCTGTGGGCTGGAATTTCTGAATATTAACCAGTTTCAAACAATCTTGGTTAACAGATTAGAACATCACATAAGAATTGCTATTTACTGGGTCAGACTATGGGTTCTTCTTACCCACTATCCTGTGTCAAGCTTGGTAGAGAATGGATCCTGAAGGAGAGAGTGAACTGACCATGACCAGGGCTTTTTTTACACTGTTCCTCTCTCACTTGCAGCCTCCAGCATTTAAGGTCTAGGAAATTCTGATTCAGGGGCAGTATGCCTAACACCCATGCTTAGTAGCTACTGATGCCCCTTTGAGTTTGTCCAATCCCTTTTTGAATCTGGCTAACCTGTCAGTTTTCACAACATCTGGTGGCAATGAATTCTACATTTTAATTACACATTAAGAACATCCTTTTGTTAATTTTAAACTTACTACCTACTAATTTCATTTTGTGATCTCTAGTTCTTGTGAAAGAGAGTAAATGATAAATCCCTATTTACTTTCTCTTTGCCACTTAGCATGGCAGGTCTCAGCATGGCTGGTAGATTATTGCTGGTGGATTATCGCTATGGCTGGTAGAGTCACATCTTATTAAGATTGCCTGACATTTCTCAGTACAAACCTTGCTTTAACTGAGGTCTCCTCTATATGTGCAGGTAAAAGCATGACTGGAACTAATGCAAAATCTACACATGCAAGGAAGGAGGCATGATTGTAGCATCACATATTAGATCCAACTGCGCCATAAGGCACTTAAGGGAGCCCACCCCTGCCCAAGCCCTACTACAATCTGTGGGCAAGGTAAAAGCCCCCAAGGGGACACTTGCCTGCCTGTATACAAATGCCAGGAGCTTGGGGAATAAGCAGGAGGAACTCGTCCTCCTGCTTAACACAAATAATTACAACATCATAGGGATAACGGAGACCTGGTGGGACTCCACCCATGACTGGACCACAGGTATAGATGGCAATACCTTGTACAGGAGAGATCAAGTAGATAAAAGGAGCAGGGGTGTAGATCTCTACGTCAAGGAGAGCTACCTGACTCAAGAAGTGTATGGGCCAACAAGAGGCAAAGCGCTGCTCAACCTGGTACTGGCTACTGGGGATGACCTAATCGGTGACCTAGTGATCGATGGGAAGCTGGGTGACAGTGACCACGAGCTGATCACCTTCACCATCCTCCATAAAGCTGGCAAGTCAGTCAGCAACACTGAAGTCCCTGACTTCAGGAAAGCCGACTTTGACAAGCTCAGGAGGCTTG
>NW_017728995.1:42293142-42295507 GCF_001723915.1 Gavialis gangeticus
ACCCCAGCTGACTTCCTGCCCTTTGGGCGGGGGGCTGGACTCGATGATCTTCTGAGGTCCCTTCCATCCCTAATGTCTATGAAATCTATGAAATCTATATTGCTGGTGCAACCGGGGGTCTGATCCTGGGGGCTCCCAGCCATGGAGGCCTCCCACAGCCAGGGCCAAGAGACCCCACAAATTAAAGGGCTCCTTGTCCTCACTGCACCTCATGTGTAGCCAGGACCAAGAGTCCTGCAACTACATGTGAGGCACAGTCAGAACTAGAAACCCTCTCAGTTACGGGGCTCTTGGTCACAGATATGTGCGAGACAACTGGGGCCAGGAGTTCCATCAGTTCAGGGTCTTTCAGTCCCCACTGTGAGTAAGAAGCCAGAACATGAGTCCTGTGTGGGCTGAGGATTTCATACTTCCCACACACCCCCTTTGGAGTCACAGCCACTGTGATCCCCAGGGCTTGGGGTTTTAATTCTGGGCAAGATGTGCCCAGGTGCTTGGAAACCCTGTCAGCTGATGGGGCTCCCAGTCACAGGACAGACCCTGCTACACATGCAAATTAAAGCTCAATAGGAACTCAATAAAGTTAGTCCAAATTTTAAAGTCTAATTTTATAACTGGTCAGAGCTTTTTATTATGTGATAGCTACTTTGCACACGTAGCTGGTCTGCAGATAACTGTGCAACTAACCAGTTAATTGTGCAATACCTGTAATGCATAGAAGGGGCCTAATAGTTTTACTACGTTGGCATCTGCTAATTTTCAGAAGTGCTGAAAAAACCATTGTTCCATTCAACAACTTGTGTGTTGTCTTAAAGAGACAATGCTCTTGGCTACTTCGTACTTCTGATGTTTTTCTTGCAGCTTAGACAGAAAACACAGTTGTAGGTAGGCAACCGTCGATCTTCTGGATCATACTGTACACGTAAGAGGTCTAGTCAGATGCCTTACGAATCCATTTGTGGCTGACAAGCCCAATTCAAGAGCGACACAGCTTGTTACAAGTTTCACAGATCCATATGTTGTCTGAGTTGGAGTCCAAGTTTACAGCACTCTGCATTCTTCTTTCTTGCTTTGCTTCCATCCTCTGGATCAAAGCCGCTTCATGCTGAGCTGCATCCAATGACAGATGTTCCTTCCAGATGGAATGGGATTCTGTGTGCTCCTCCCAGCTTTCTTTGTTGTTGTTGTTGAATGGCTTCATACAATTTTTGCACACATCGTGGTACCACCAGAGAGGGCAACCCCACTTTCTAAAGCAGTCTCAAATCTCATTATACAAAATATTCTTGGGCATATAGTCTCCTCCCATTCTCCCAACAAGGCCAATCCATCACAACTTCCTCTTCTTGATAGTGATTTTGAAGGGTGTCAGTCCTAAGTGCTCCAGTACCTCTGGGTTTGGTATTTTGTCTTCCCACTTTATTTTCAGGATCTTTTGGTGACATCTCATATGGAAGCTGTTCAGTCTCTTGAGGTGCCTATCTTATGTAGTCTATGTTTCTGAGCCATACAGCAGGGATGATGGCACATAAGTCTCATAGATTTGCATCTTCACCTAACTGGTAGTTTGCTGTTATCCCGTGTATGTTTCTGTAATAGTTTGAAATTCTTAGCAATTAACATTATTCTTAGAAAACAGTTACATCTTTTAAAGCCAAGCCTGCCCATCTTTGCACTTCTTGAAACAAACCAAAAGCAGCAAGTTCTGAAATTTCACTGTAAACATGATCTCATAAGGTTCATGTTTTCTAGATGAAAGTGGTCTGGAACAGCTTTGATAAACAAACTTCTATTATTTTCTGAGGCTGATGCATCATTACCCTTTTACTAATTCAGTATGTTGCCCTGCATGCAAGACCACATAATTTCCAGCTAATTTATCATGCTTACATCTGTTCTCTAATTTATAGAGTAATGCAGTGCTCTGATAACATCAGAAATCACTTCAACCTGGATTTTAACTCATATTATATTATGGAATAATATTCCTACTTTTATTACTGCCTTTTGGTATGCTGAAATTGTATTCAAATTTTTGGTTTAAGGACAGTTTCTTTATAATGATCATCGGGGATCTGGGTTTTTCATTTGCTGCAGAAAAATGTGGATTTTCTCATCTGAAGGAGAAAAATGTGGATTTTTTTCTCTTTAAAAGAGAAAACCATGTGAAACAGTGGGTTTTCCCTTGTAGGCTGGCAGACTTCCCCAAGGAATTTCTTGGGGTTGGGGGGGAGTGGGGAGAAGGCAACTGGAGGCAGGGGGCACCACATGCGTCTACACATGCACATGCCTGTGGCCATACAGCCATACAGGGTGGTGGGAGAAGCCCCAGCAGCTGGATGCAGGTAAGTCTATGGTGGGGGGG
>NW_017728995.1:42295699-42323921 GCF_001723915.1 Gavialis gangeticus
GGGGGGGGGGGGGGGGGGTTGGAGGGCCGGGGCTTTAGGTCTGTGTGGGGGAGCATGCGAAAGAGAGAGGAGTGTGTGCATGGGTGGGTGGGGGGCAGTGTCTGCCAAGGCTGGGGGAAGGTGTCCAGACACAGGGGCTACAGCAGGGCAGGAGGGAGGCACCTGTCCCTCCAGCAGGGTTAGGGGCATACAGCCCTTCAGGGGCAGCAGAGAGCTGTGTGGCCAGGCCAGCAACACCAGGGACAGTGCCCATGCTTGCAGAAGCGGAGCAGCCGAGAGACGCTGCCTCGGGTAAGGGGGGCATAGCCAGGCCACCTGGAACAGCGCAGGAACCCCAGCTCAGGGTGGGAGTGCTGCACTCCCTTCTTCCTCCCTTCAGTCCGTGCTAGGACAGGACTTGCTCTGACACCATCCACATGAGTCAGAGCTGCCACAGCTGCCACACTCTAGACCGGGCAGGATGGAGCCAGCTGGGAGGACAGGGGGATGCAGATCAGGAATGAGGGGTGCCAGCAGTGCTGGAGGGGGTACTGTGGCTTGGGAGTGCAGGGCACTGGGGAGGTGGGGGTCTGTAGGTTGGGCATGCAGGGCACCAGCAGGGACAGAGGGGCAACGGCATGGACAGGGACAGGACATCGACATATCATAGCTGCTCAGCACCACAAAGCAGTGGCCGGGGGGGGGAAAGGGCTAACAGCCACAGCAGGACCTACGTTCTGAGGACAGAAGGGAGAGCTTTGATTTTTCATGATAAAAAAGAAAACTAAAATCAAACACCAAAATATAGAGGTGTTTAGATTTTATTATAATGATTGAGGCACTGGCAGGCTTCCAAATTGCTTTAAGATTATAAGTACATCAATAAAACACGGTGTTAAATTGATACCTTTAAAAAGTGACGTTTTATTTTAAATCATGGAAAAATGCAGATGGGGGGTTTTAAATGAGGGGTTTTATCAGAGAATTTGCAATTTTTAAACAGAGAAAACTAGGATCCCTAATGATCACCAATAGCTATAGATACAACTGCATATAAATAAATATCTACAAAACAATGAAACATCTGTCTAAGTTTCCACCAAGCTAATGGGAACCTGCCCATTGTCTTTACAAAGAAGTAGACTGAGCAAATACAGTAGGTCATCTACTTATATTGTTACTAATCCATTTTAAACTTCTTGTCCTCTCCTACAAGCTCCTACGCAGTTATCCACAACCTTCTCCTTTAATGTGTCACCCTAATCACCCTTCCTCAGTGATGATAGCCTCAAAAACATTATTTATCTGTTTCACCCACAAATTTTCTCCCCAGCATTTGTTCCTATTCTGGTCTGCCGGGCACCTCTTCATTCATATTCCTAATAAAGTTCTGGATCAATCATGTGCCTAGGAAGCAAGTCAATAAAATTAATGTTTGGGCTGTTTTTCCAGCAAATCCCAGACCTTCCTTCCTTCATTTGAGCTTCCAGGTGTATCTTTATTTTCCATTTCTTATCATCTTGAAATCAGAGCTGGACACCTTTCTGGCAGATATGGCTTTGTCAAAACACAAAGTAATTGGGCTCAATACAGGGGTAATTGGATGAAATTGTACAGGAGGTTAGACCAAATAATCTAATGGTCTTTACTAGCTTTGAAAGCTACAGTTGAAATCAGTAGGGTTGCCTTATTTAGTTTATAAATTCTTCATGATGTGAAGTGCCTCTGCTTTGTTTGTGAGAGTATGGAACACCTGGTAGGCACTGAAAGAGTTAACCTAAAGACTCATTAACACTTTTATGACACTTATGAAATTCTTAGGTCTTCATTAGTTTTACATTTGTTACTTTTATTTTCCTTCCTTTTCTAGAGGCTTTAATGAAAGCAAATAGTCAGCAATCAATAAGAAGAAATTTCTTCAACAGAGAAAATAGCCTAAAACTGGCTTCCAGTTGAACAGTCAAAATTACATTGCTAGTAAAAGTAGCACAGAAGATAAGTCAACTTGAACTGCTCATGGGAGAATCATTATTGACAGATATGAGGATGATATAATTGTTAAAGATGAGCAGGTTTTTCTTTTATCTCAATAAAGCAGTTTTGGATGAAAAGATTGGAAAGACAGGTGCAAGACAATAGCATAAGTCTGTTACCAACTTATTTACATAACATATAAAGGAGCATTGATGTATGAAGAGTAAAATGAATATATTGAATACTGAAAATAAAGCATTACAGAGAACAAATTATGCATCTCCCTAGCCATAAAACAGCTTAGTATTTGATTAAATATATTTGCCTGTTGAAGGGAGAGACTGGTTTTATAAAAAGCTGAGTGTGCATTTTTAAGGAAACAGAAAATTATCTCTTTTATGCAAAGTTACCCATACAGCTGCATCTTCAAACATTTTGCATATAATTGTGTAAGGGATACATTTTCATAGCAGTGGAGACATTAGATGAATATGCTCAACATGGAAATCTTGTTGTACATATTTTATCTTTCAGTACCTTCTGCTATTATGCATCCCCTGGCATTTCTATTTGAGCTGCTATGCTGCCATATTTGACAGGCTTTGATCATCAAATGGCTTTTTGGAGTTTAGTCTACATGGGATATTGGCTGATCAGATAGATGAATGGGTGGGTAAAGACATGACATTTCCTTTGTTTCCTTTTAACTAGATTATACTCATATTTTTTTCTTTTTAATTAAAAAAATGCCCATTTTAATAGAACTGCCTGCTACCATCAATATGCTTATCAAAGATGCTCCTTAACAGACTTCACAGATATCTGAAACCTATTTTAACCCATGCTGGTCCACCTCTTACAACAACGTTACCAGAATGGTGTAATCCTGTTGCCAGGCTACTGACTAGCCCAAGAGCATACGGAGTAAGTACATGAATTAAGCTTGCTGAATGGCCATTAGGGCTTGATCTAAAGCCCATTGTAGTTAAACAAATGCCCTGCATCAATTCTAGTGGGCTTTGGATCTGGCGCTTTCACAGTGCTGGGAACCAGGTGATTGTTTCATGGTCGAACAAACTTTAGTTCAAGCGCCCCTGTCGCTATTTTGAAGCATGGGTACACTGATGCACAAAACTGCAACATTTCAATTAGAGCGGCTCTCAGGACTGCTCTAATTAAAGCACCACCCTGCCCACCCCCAGAGCACTTGTGCCTTCAACGATGTGTCCGTAAGGAACAAGGCAGCATTGTGGAGCACCCTGCAGTATGTAACCAGAGCTAGCACCCCCTGTCTTCACACAGCACAGCCTTGTGCTATATAAGCATATCCCCAAAAGAGATTTATTTTCCTGACTCTCAAGGTCAATAGTATTTACTGTTCTTTCAAATATAAGACGCCCTTGAATTTAAGACAAGCCCAATTATTTTACTCTTGATCTAGAGAAAAAAGGAAACATGAAATAAATATGTGTATATAGAGTTTATTTTTACTTGTATTTAAGACAGACCATTTTTGGAAGAAACGTTTTCTTAGAATAAGGGTGCAGACACATACAGGCAGCCCTCAGACTTACAACACAATTGGTTCCTGAAAACCACGTCTTAAGTCTAAATGTTGTAACTTGGAACGAATTTTCTCATAAGAAACAATGTTATAAATGGGGAATTGGTTCCTGAACCAAGGCCCAATACCCTATTTTCACCAGAAATACCCCAGAATTTTGTACTCAATCAATTATAGATGAGCAGTATAGCTACATTAATGTATTTATATTGTAAATAGCAATCATACTGATTTGGAAGAGCAATCATATTGATTTGGAAGGATTTCTTTGAGGTGACTGCTGGACTTTTTGAAGGTCTCTTGGTTGGACTTTTTGAAGGGCTCTTGGCTGGAGTCTTCTCAGGAGTCTTGGCTGCAGGTTTCTCTGGAGTCTTGTCTGCTTTCTTAAAGAAAAAGTGTCCAAGGAAGTTTGGACAGATGTTCTCCAGGGAGATGGGTGACATGGCATCACATTGGATCAAGCATTTTAAAGTCAAAACATTGTAACGTCAAGCATTGTAAAGTCAGAAAGTTGAAACAGAGTGTCAATTTATAAACGTTGTAAGTGCAAAATGTTGTAACTCAAACCATTGAAAGTCGAGGACTGCCTGTATAGTGATTGAACCATTCCAAGAACACCACTGATTGGGATCCATTTCACAACTGTCCCTCAGTGGGGTCCCAGGCTCTTTGGGGTAGGAGCATGATGGAGGGTAGAAGTGTTACCAGATGCTAGGGGCAGGGGCCGAGTAAGCCCCTATTCATGGTTCCCAGAAGGATCTGGGTGCTCTGTGGTCATCCCCGCCCCCACGAACTCCACTGCTTTTCAACCTCTGCCCTGAAATCTGGGTAACCAATTTCACTGCCTGTGCTGCAAGTCCCAGGCTCATTGTGGTATTTGGGGCAGGAGAGGTGAGAGTGGAAGGGTTGCCAAGTGCTGAGGGGCTGTAGTCCCCTGCTTATAGTGTTTGAGGGGCTGCATGTTCTTCCCCCACCCTCAAAATCCCTGCTTTTTTGCCTGCACTGGAAAGCATTGTGTCCATTTCAGTTCCCTGCAGGACCTTGTGCTGCAAGGTCCCAGATCCACAGGGGAGCGGGGGTGTTCTCAGGGCTCCCCGAGAACTCTGAAGTTTTCCAACCCCCGCCCTGAAAGCCATTTCATCCATTCCACTTTCCTCCACAGACTGTTCTGTAGGTCCCAGGCTCATCTGTGGGGGGAAGAATGACAGGTTAGCCAAGTTCTGGGGGTGCTGTGTGGCCCCCTGCTTGTGGCACCCAGGGGCAGGGGGATGTGGTGCCCAGGGTCCATAGCAAGTAGCTGATGGACATGGTGACTTTCCAGGGGCTGGAAAAGCTGGGGAGTTTTTGGAGAGCCCCTGGGAATCACAAGCAGGGGACCACACATGTGGCCATACACACAGAACCTGGCAATCCCTCCAATGCCACTACCCCCCTGCCTGGGACCATGCAGCAAAGGGTCCTGCAGGGAAATTACATTGATAAAATGCTTTCCAGGGCAGGCAAAAAAGCAGAGATCTTGGGTAGGGTTGGGATGGCCAGAGCATGTACCCTCTGCCCCACAGCAGGGGGTGATTCAGCCCCCAACAGCACCTGACTACCCTTTCACTCTCACCCCATGCCCCAAATGAATCTGGAAGGTCAGCACAGGGTCTCTACAACGAAGTAAAAAAGATTAAATAGCTTTCAGGGCAGGGATTGAAAAGCTGTAGAGTTCTTGTGGGACCTCCAGAGCACTCAGCCCCACAGGAACCATGAGCAGGTTGATGACAGAGTCCCCCTTTCTTCCTGCTGCACCAAATGATCCTGGAACCCCTGTCCAGGGTCCCTAGCAGGGAAGTAAAACTGACACAGACTCTCCACTTCCCTCCCCTTGCAGACTGTGGGTGCTCTAGGCAGTTGAGCACGGGCTGCATTCCAAAGCAGTCTTTGCCTTGCATGCATTTGGAGGAGGAGGGAGGAACGAGGAGTGGTGCAGTCTGACCAAACATTAGGCACAAAATGCTCTATGTCCTCCTATAACAGCACGCTGGTTCACAGAGAACCAGCTCAAAATAGTACTTGATTTTCCCAGTGTGCTTTTAAAATGTTCCAAGAAGTTAAGGCAGTCTGAAGTAGCCTGAACATGTAGGTTTTGGGGTTTAAAATTGTATTTAGAATTTTCTAGGCCTTACATCTGCCCAGGCCCCAAATGTCTTAAATTTAAATGAATATGTTAGTCATCTAAATCCCTTTTAACAGCTGGTTTCAAATAGTACCTGAAAGCAGGATGTGGCAGGCAGTTGTTCTTCAAACTGATTAATATAAATCATCAAGATGAGGTCATTATGACAAATAAATCATTGAAGCATCTGGTATGAATCAACTCCACAAAAATTAATAAGAACATAAACCATCAGGCCCATTACTAGTTTAAGTTGGAATAGAAAAGCTGTTTCAAGAATCCTCTTCACCAACCAGAGATATTTTTGCTTTTTAAAACACCCAGGATCAGCTGAAGGATGACGACATGGACTGCATTGTAAATAATGATGAACTGACTGTGAATTATGAAGCCGGAGCACCTACCCCAGTGCCAGCACAGGACCAAATAGACTCATCCCAGGCTCCAGGCAAAGAAAACATTCATGAAGGAGACCTTGGATTAGGAGGATATGAACTCCAGCTTGAATACACTCCCGGTCAATCCCAGTTGACTTCTTTGGCATGAATAGTGTAAATGTAATCACAAGAAATGCAAGGAAAACAGAGGAGTACAAGCCAAATATATTAGGCAAGAGAGAGAATAGAAAATGTATTAAAAAGGGATAAATTGAAGAAAATCAAAAAACTTTGTCAACTGCATCCCACGTTGCCTGAAGGAAGGCAAGTTTATCATCATCTATCCGTATTATATGGCTAAAATTTTTTATATAAAGCAGCAATTTTCATTAATGAAACTGAGGGCACTATCCGTCTCTTACAGGGGAATTACTGGTACACTTACTGTCTCACATGACACTTCATTGTACCATTCACCTCTCAAACATACATATACAGACTTTACAATATAATTATTTCTCTTACTTAATTCAATAGGTAGGAAGAGCTATTTCCTGTTCAGATCATCACAGACTATTTTATATTTGCTCTAGCTTGAGGCAGATGATGAGTGATGGGTTTGTTTGGGGGTGGGGGGGTATTTGTTTTGGGGGGGGTGCTTTCATTTTTTTTAAACTAAAAATGAAAACTTTCAGCAGCCCCCAATGAAGTATTAAGCAAGAGTATGGACAGATGTTCATGTACTCCAGTGTAACATCAGATTTGTATCCTAGTGTAAATAGACAGATGCACTGCTATCCCAGGGTAGCTGGCACTATTACAGAACTTCACCACCACATAAGGAGGAGTGGGAAATAGCCTGTGTACATATAACAAATGGCTACCCCAGGATGGGTGGAGAGAGACAAATCCTTAAACTGGTATAATTCACCTCAGTTGCATTTTACTCCGAATTCTCTCAAGATGTAATTCTCCAGATAGATAAAATTTACCCCAGGTTAGAGGCTTATATTGTCTATCAACTGTTTGTTTCTATTGTGAGTAATGTAGATTACACCTCTAAGTATTTTGTATGTCCATACCCAGAGATCCCTAAAATGGATGTGCTCAAACATAACTCACTGCAGTACTTACCACCTAGGTGAAACCATGGGTTTAGACGTCTCAGTTCCCCACACACTGTGTGTAGAGAGTCAGAGTATCTCTCTCAGTCTTGTTGCCAAGGCAATAAGCCCAACCACTGTACTCCTTTTCTAGGTAAATCAGCCCCAAAAACTAGGTAGTGAGGACACCCTGAAAGGGCCCAAGCCACTAAAAATTCAAATCTTGAGCACAATAGTAGGAGCACACAAAGGTATCTTGACCACATCATTTTTGAGGAAGATGTTATGGAGCAGGAACAAGAGCGGGCATGGATAGTTAGTGTTTACTACTTTGGCAATAAAGCAGAGTTTTCAGTGCTAGTGTAGACATAACCTTAAGCACCCCAGCATGCTAAAGGGAAATGCTAAGGAGAAGTGTGAGTCAAACTCCACCCCTCTAGCACTTAGGTACCTTGCCACGTGCTGCATAGAGATGACTGCAAGAAAGTGATCTGCTTTCACACCCGTGAACTTTCTGCTGAAGTTAAGATGTCTCTACCAGAACTCTCATCAACAGGGCCATCCGCCCTAACCCAGTAGGTAGGGCACTCATTGGGATGCGGAAGACCCAACTTCAGTTCTCTCCATTACTTGAAGGGGATCTGAAGATGAATCTCCCACCTCCCAAATGTATACTCTAAGCACCATAAGAGTGTTCTGCTCTGATCACCTCTCTGCTTCTTCTGTTGAAACTGTTTAATTTGGAAATGAACAAAATAATTATTCACTGGGCCAGAGAAAAAGAGAGAAAATGCACAGCAATGATCATGACTCTGTGGTCTGAGGGCTAAGCCACTCATCAGGGGAGAAAGGGTGAGACCTCCAGTCTGTCTTCTAATGACTATTTACTATAATCTCAAAGCATTTGTTGGAGCATCTAAACTATCCCTCTTTTTTATTTTTATTTTTTTTGGAACTAGTGTTTAATGCTTACAGTACTTGGCATTTTCCAGATGGCCAATCCAGTGGATGCCTCAGCAAAAGCATGCTTCAAAGCCTATGCTGGAAAAGGTGCAAAGACACCAGACGGACATCAGTGTAGCTAGACTGAGCGGCTCATAAGATCAGAGACAGAACCCTTTTTTATTATTACTGCGTTGACTGCTCTTCACAGTAGTAATCATGCTCAGTTATTTCTATTCAACAACAGATTTTCCACTGGAGATTGAGAATATGTTTTTTATACAACTCACATGCTGGAAAAAAATTAACATTTTTTTTCATTATGTAACAGTATTTCAAGTATGCTTTGATTTTGGGAGCAGTATGTTTGTGTGCTTTGTTCTGGGAATGGGTTCTCCTGACTGCTATTACTAGAAAACAATTTACATTTTAACAAGGACTTTTTTTGTTCAAAGTCAGGTGTGGTCTTCTACACATTTACATTATGTGTACACATGTTGAGAGAGAGAGAGATTGATTTAGGTGTGGAAATACCAGCTGTATCTGCACAAATGCAGCATCTGAACAAACAGATGGTCAGTCATGCACATAACTGCATGTGATGTACCAGGGTCAGGCATTTGCACATATAAATTTGATACAGCACACAGGGTTGTGCCTCTAACATTGAAGTCTGGCTTTGTATCTTGTCTCAGTTCAACTCAGATGCAGCATACATTTCTTATCCCATTTCATGAAACGACCCCTACCACACCAGTGGAGTGACCTTATTATAAACTCACTTAGCAGAGAGAGATGTTTGTAATTGATAACAATAAAAATGGAATCACCCCCACCAAGGTATGAATGATCATAAAGCTAAATGGCTTTCAATTCCATCGCAGATGGAAGATGAAACATGAACTTAAACATAATCAAGTTTAAGCCGGTCATTCTTTTCCAGGCTGATTACTTGTGGTATGGATTTAATACTTGGCCATGCTGTTTTCAGCATAAACTTTAAAACACTGCAGTTCTGGGAACACTCATTGGTCAAAGGCTTAGAAAGACATTTTATTTTCCCCAAAATACTAAATTGGGGGACTTCAGAATATATTAGCCTTGGTGGGGGATAAATGAGGGAGGATGGTTTTGGGTTTTTTTTATCCCTCTCATGAAAAATAGTAAAGTCCTCAGGAAAAGCTACGGATTTGCACCTCCCTTCATTGCCATGCCTTGCTACACAAGATGGGGGAAGGTTTACACTGGGCTCCCTGACAGGAAACAGGGGGAACAAACGAAGTACAGCATTATGGCCCAATTTGTACATGAGGCAGGAGGAGGTGATGAGTACCTGACAGCCCAAGTAGGGGAGGGCAGTACAGCAGTGCACAGGCAATCCAGGAAGTTTTTGGAGAGTGTTGGGGACAACTTCCTGGTGCAAGTGCTGGAGCAGCCAACTAGGGGCCAGGCTCTTCTTGACCTGCTGCTCACAAACAGGGAAAATGTAAGGACCCTGGACTTCACAAAAGCAGACTAAGACTCACTAAGTGGACTCATGGGCAGGATCCCCTGAGAAGACAGTCCGAGGAGGAGAGGAGTCCAGGAGAACTTTAAAGAAGCCTCCCTGGAAGTGCAGGAAGAAACCACCCTGATGTGCAAGAAGACTAGCAACTGTGGCAGAAACCCAGCTTGACTTAGCAGGGAACTCTTCAGTAAACTAAATCACAAAAAGGAAGCTTATAAGCAGTGGAAACTTGGACAAATAACTAGGGAAGAATATAAGAGCACTGCTTGGGCAGGCCGGGATGCAGTCAGGAAGGCCAAAGCCCAATTGGAGTTGCAGCAAAGAAGGGATGTGAAGGGAAACAAGAACAGTTTCAACAAGTATGCTGGTACCAAGAAGAGAATCAGGGAAAGTGTGGGTCCATTACTGAATGGGGGAGGCAACCTTGTTGCAGAAAAAGCTGAAATACTCTATGTCTTCTTCACCTCGATTTTCACAGGTAAGGTCAGCTCCCAGACTACTGCACTAGGCAGCACAGTGTGGGGCGGAAGTAAGCAGCCCCCAGTGGTGAAAGAACAGGTTAGGGATTACTTAGAAAAGCTGAATGCATGCAAGTCTATGGGGATGGATGGGATGCACCCAAGGGCATAAGGGAGTTGGCCAATGTAGTTGCAGAGCCATTGGCCATCACCTTCGAAAATTCCTGGCAATCAGGAGACGTCCCAGTTGATTGGAAAAGGGCAGACATAGTACCCATATTTAAGAGAGGAAAAAAGTAGGAGCCAGGGAACTGTAGAGTCAGTCTCACCTCAATCCCTGGAAAAGTCATGGGGCAGATCCTCAAGGAATCCATTTCTAAGCACTTGGAGGAGAAGAAGGTGATTAGGAACAGTCCACATGGATTCACCAGGGGCAAGTCATGCCTGACCAGCCTGATTGTGCTCTATGACAAGGTGACCAGCTCTGGGGATGTGGGGAGACCAGTGGATGTAGTATACCTTGATTTTTAGCAAGGCTTTTGATAGAATCTCCCACAACATTCTCACAGGCAAGCTAAGGAAACATGGGCTGGATGAATAGACTGAAAGGTGGATAGAAAACGGGCTGCAGCATCCAGCTCAGAGTGTAGTAATCAATGGCTTGATGTCTAGTTGGCAGCTGGTATCAAGTGGAGTGCTGCATGAGTCAGTCTTGGGGCAGGTTTTGTTCAATGTCTTCATCAATGACCTGGAAAATGGCATAGAGTGCACCCTCAACAAGTTCACAGATGACACCAAGCTGGTGGGAGTAATAGATATGCTGGAGGGTAAGGCTAGGATTCAGAGGGTCCTAGGCAAATTGGAGGATTGAACCAAAAGGAATCTCATGAGGTTCAATAGGAACAAATGCAAAATCCTGAACTTAAGATGGAACAATCCCATGCACTTGTACAGGCTGACTGGCTGGGCAGCAGCTCTGCAGAAAAGGGCCTGGGGGTTACAGTGGACAATAAGCTGAATATGAGCCAGCAGTGTGCCCTCGTTGCCAAGAAGGCTAATGGCATACTGGGCTGCATCAGTAGGTGTGTTGCCAGTAGGTCAAGGGAAGTGATTATTCCCCCCTATACAGCACTGGTGAGGCCACATCTGGAGTACTGTGTTCAGTCCTGCACTACAGAAAGGATGTGGACAAATTGGAGAGAGACCAACAGAAAGCAACAAAATAGTGATGGGGCTGGAAGACATGACTTCTAAGGAAAGACTGAGTGAACTGGGATTATTCTCCTCTTTTCTAGGCTAAATGAGAGGGGCCTTAATACCAGTCTTGAAGTACCTGAAGGGAGGTTGAAAAGGATAGAGCTAGACTGTTCTCAGTGGTGGCAGATGACAAAACAAGGAGATATTAGGAAGAATTGTCTCACTAGGAGAGTAGTAAAACACTGGAACAGGATACCCAGAGAGGTGGTAGAAGCTCCATCCCTGGAGGTTTTCAAAACCCAGCTAGATAAAGCTTTGTCTGGGATGATCTATTTGGGGCGGGTCCCACTTTGGGCAGGGGGTTGGACTAGACCACCTGAGGTCCCTTCCAACCCTAACTTTCTATGATTCTAAGAGACAAGCCGTCACAGCATGGAGCTGAACTTCTGGCAATATTTTTAGGACAGAATTAGAGTGGTAGTGAGCACTGAAGGACACTGAACTCATACTTTAACATAGACCGGATCATTGTCAGCAGGCTTCTTGCATTCCTCAAACCCAGTTAGTCATGGTGATGGTTACCTCATGGTGCAAATAAATAAAACCTGGCACTATTATTAGAATGCTACAGTGTTTTTCTTCAGCTCAAAAACTGGAAATTATGTACACACTTTACCAAATGTTCTGTTCTCAGATACAAATACTACTCTATTTGAAACACCTGCTGCAGCACACTGCGTTTATTCAATTTAACTACTGCACCCACATCTAAGTTGCATGTATTCTTGAAATGGGATAAACTGAGGGGTCTGGAAATGGCAGTGCTTTGTTTATCCACAAAGAGGTACAGTAGTAAAAACTCTCCCTCCCTGGCCTGCTAATCTGCCTTAAGACTTACTGGCTAAGTATAAACATTCAAAAAGCCTGAACCTGAATTGATTCAACCTTTGCAGGTTACTCTCCCTTGCGTAGATTGAACCAATTTGCAAGTGAATAGACATTCACTTTTGATTCCAGAAGTACAGACACATGCCTGCAGTGGCTAAGGTTAGACACTGGGGGCGCTAGAGCAAGTCTTCAGCTGCAGGTGGGGGTGTGGCCAGGCCCCGGCAGTCTGAGTGTGATTGGGAATGGGTTTAACCACCAACCCCAGCCTGCAGGGATCTCAGCCTGGGTGTGCCTGGGAGACAGGGAGAAAGGGGGTAGAGGGAAGCAGCCCCTGCCAGGCATTTTCTACCCCCACGCTCACCACCAGCACCGGCAGCAGCATGAAGCAGGGAGAGGGCTGGCATCTGGCCACACCCCTGTCCTTGCTCTGCCTAGGGAGTAGAGGAGCAGGGTCAGCCCTGCTCCACTGGACCAGACAGCACAGCCCAGTACAGCACAGCCCAGCCCAGTGTATGCTTGGATGCTGGGGGACTCTAGTTTAAACTTAAGCCAGAAAGGGGTCTGGGACAAAATTTCCATAAACCAGTTTGACCTCAGTTAGTTATGTCTGATACTGCATTCAACCAGGTTTCTCTCAAACTGGTTTCAGCCATTTTGAAACTGGCTTATGCGCACTGAACTTCTATTCTGTTACAGATTTAAACTTGTTTCTGATTACTTAAACCAATTTATGTGTAACTTCTGTCCCTAGCCACTGTAAGGTATCTACCTCTGGGGGTGGGAGCATGCAGTCTTTGTGCTCATTCAGTTCTTCATCTTCAGCACATACCCTCTGGGATTATACCAAAAGTACCAAACTACCATTAAGTGATTTCAGTCTTACTACTTGGTCTACCAGTGAACCAGAAACTGCTAGTTGTGGTCATGAAAGACTTTACAGCTGACTTCCAATCCACTGTGCTACTCAGCCATCCGCTTCCTAATTTAAACGTGTCCCTTGCATGACATTTCAGGAAATCCTTCTGGAGAATTCACTTAAGGCAGCAACAGAACAGCAAGTCATTTTTGTATGCAACCATAAATGACTAGTGTCTAGTAATTCAACATGAACATTTAAAAAGAACCTGATGCAAAAGAGGCATCAAATGTTAATATTCAGTTCATACTCCAAAGGTTTAAGCTACTTAATTTCACAGTGTTTGACTGAACATGCAATTTGCTCCCATGAAAAATGTGGAGCTAGTCTTCCCATTTAACTTAATCTAATAAAACATTGCTTGGAAAATGAGGCATAAAACATGTTGTCAAAATGGAGTCACCATACACTCGGTGTTAAGGTCAGTACACTAGAAGTGTGGTCCAGAATTCTGTTGTCACTCAATCTTTTCCCAATTGCCAGTAGCAATCAGTACAAACTGCAAAAGGGGTTGGAAATATCAACAGCAGTACCACAACGTTGTCATCCCTCAGCATCTGACACCATTTGGTGTGTAGCTGCTCCTCCACCGCAGCGTACAGCACCAATGCGCGCTGGCCCCACAGTGGCCCCATGCACGGGACGGACTGGGGGAATCAGCCCCCCAAATAATATTTTCCCCCACTGCTTATGACATGAAGCAGGAATGATCCTGCATGTAGAGTGGAGCCAATTAAAAAAGAAACTGCGCCAAATATATATCTATAAATAGACTGATCAATTGATCAGTTGATTAGTCAGTCTCTCTCAGATTACTATGATAACATTCGCTGCACAACATCTGTTAACCTAGCTGTAAGTGGAAGCTTTAGGAACAAATACTAACATTGTCAGACTCAAACTTTCCCATAATAACCACTTTAGAACTCAGTCCAGCAGAGCACTTAACCCTTGGTGTATCTTTGAGCAGACGATGAGTCCTATCGAAGCCAAGGGTGATAAACACCCTTTGCAGTTAAGTGCGTATTTAAAGTGTTTTGTTGGGCACAGGCCTTCACACATTCGTCTTCTTTTTGAAAGTTAACCTGACCTTACTATTGGCCATCAGGTATCACTGAGTCTCTAGTGACAGGTATTCTGGGCCTACGAGCATCAGGGGTATACAAGCCAGGCACTTTCCATACAGTCGAGTCAGATGGAAAGATGCATTTTTATATGCACTCTCTTGATATTTTTATCCTCAAGCATTCACAAGTGTGGGAAATGCTTAAGATGAAGAAAGTTAGCAGTGCACTTTGAGAACTGAATATTCACAGAAACCACTGCATCCTGTATCAGCACTTTAATCAGAAATTGAAAATGCTGTTTTCCAAAAAGAAAGTCTTACCCCCTTCCTACCGTTCCCCTCCGCCAAAAAAGCATTGGCTGTTTTCCATTTTACTAACAGAAACTCTCCGCATCTTACAGTGAACTACTTCAGAGTGTTTTAACTTACCACCACAAGCAAGCTCATTCCTAACAGCATAATCCCAGCAGACGTGAATTCCAGCTAGTCAGCTGTGAAAGGCTTGTCAACATTTTTATTTCAGGAAAAAAATGGTTTTCAGAACTTGAGAATTCTCTGGCTGATCCCAGTTTCCAGAGTGAGAGTTGAATGAACCCATTGCTTTGGCCCCAAAAAGGGACCTTTTCCCAACCAGTGAGGTATACTTACCAGCCCCCACTGATTTTTGAGAGCGCTTTCACTTTTTTTTACCCTTCAAGAAGTTAGGCAAAGTACCTTGATAGCTTTTGTTTATTTTTCCCCATTTGTTCATGCATGTAAAAATTTATAAACATAAAAAGAATGAAATGTGAATGCCACTAATGTATAAAATGAAAGCAAACTAAGTCTTTGCCTGCCTCTTCCCTCCTCCCCTTTCCCTCCCCGCTTCCTTTTCAACAGATTGAAAGGATAGGAGAGCCTGGTTTAATAATGAATGTCAGAAGAGCAAGTAGTCCCTCAACAGTATAGCTGAACTGTTCATGCCTACAGGCTCAATCAGCCATCCCAGCACAGGCTGATAAACATGGTAAAAAAAAAAAAGATGAGAATAAGCAGAAGCAATGCCTTAAGCACTGTAGCACCAGCCTTTACACCACAGTTCCTTGCTACAAGGAAATCTCTGCCTCACAGTAAACACCACACAGCCTGACCAAAAGGTCTGCAGGAAGCCAGGGCCATTTTTACAGACCCCTGCAATCCCACTTTGGCTCTGGCTGACATGCCTCCATTGAAGTTACCCCACTAGAAATACTGCCCCTCTTTCAGGTGCCATTAAAAAAAAGCATAGTCTAAGATACTGTGACAGGGCCCCCAGTCAGCCAAGGCCACGTATGCAAACTCGCCTTGAGGCTAGATACACAATTAAAAGGACAACCGAGTCTCAGGAATAAAAAACAAAGACCAACTTTAATAACTAGGGAAAAGCGCTACAACATAACTAGGGAAGACAGAACATAAAATAAAAGGTTTAACATGCACTAACACCTAACATCTGGCTGCAGAGAGGAACTGCAGTTTTGAGCAACTGCACATCTCTCCTCCAGCTTCCGCTCCTACTCCTGGGGAGTGTGTACAGCCTGCATGGCATGTGGCCTAATGAGCCTGTGATGAGCCAGCCCTCACTGCCCCAAATAGGGAGCAACGCTGCTCTCTGGAGCAAACAGCACAGCCCAGCCCAGGGCTGAAAAGTAAGCTGGGATGCTGGGGGACTGTAATTTAACTTGAACCAGGAAAGTGTCTGGGACAGGAGTTTCATAAACCAGCTTGATGTAAATCAGTTAAACCTAGTTGAATGTAGTATCAGACTTACACCATTTCAGCCATCTTGAAACTGGTTTATGTGCACTGAACTTCTGTTCTGTTACAGATTTAAACCACCTTTTGATCACTTAAACCAGTTTATGTGCAACTTCTGTCCCTAGCCCAGGTGTGTCATGGGGAGCAAGCCATGGAACAAACTTTCAAAGGAAAATCAGGCAAAATCATCTTTTGGGAAAGCTGAAAAACCCTTCCCCTTTGAAAAAGGCCTTTCATCCAAATAAGAGCATTACAGCACTAACAGCAAAGACCCTTCCACAAAAACAGCTTGTTAATAAGATCTAACGGGTCAGAAGCAACCACTGGCCCAATCAGATCTTGCTCCCAACAGTGAGACATGCCAGACTACAAAAATCCATCAGATGCTTCACTGTTGCTAGCAATTTGGGACAGAACATACGTGCACACCACAGTGATAAGCAACAGTGTAAATCCCATGATGCATACACAGGGGGGAACCTCCCCATGACCTTGAGAGTTCAAAATTCCACTTGACATTGGCCCTTGGAAAGCTGCATTTAGTGGAGGAGTTTATATCCTGTAACCTGATAGTCCTGCTCTTCTCACTGCCTTGTACCAGCCCAGACTGCTGCTGTTGGGCATTTGAGAGCTGAGGAGAATTCCTCTTCCTACCCTGGGTCATTTGCAGTAGAAGAACAACATCAAGCAAATAGGCAAGCTGCATGAACCATCAGGGATGTGCAAAAACATACACTCTACTTAATAACACATTTATTGCAGGGGCCATGCAATCAGTTTCTAAAAGAAGGCTTGGGACCTGATTTTCAGTTACTGGTACTTAGCTCCTCTGAAGGAGGTGGTGGCTTGGCAGACCTGTAAATCAGACTCTTAAGGATAAGTACAGACATTCAAAAAGCCCAAGGCTGAATCGATTCAGCCTTTGCAGGTTAGTCTAAGCTGCAGAGATTAAACTGAGAAGCAAATGAACAAACAGTCACTTTTGATTCAGGTAGTGCAGCCACATGCCTACAGTGGCTCAGGCCAGGAGTCAGGGGATGCTAGAGCACACCTCCCAGCCACTGCCAAAGGGAAGGGACTGATGCTTCAGGAGTTTTCCCTGCTCCCTGCTTGAGCAGAGGGGGCATGGCCAGACCCCAGACCCCTGGGGGGTGGCATTTTTGGAGGCTTAAGCCACCTAGGGATGGTCATCCCACCTGTGCTTCGCTGCCTGCCTGCTTGAATGTTTAAGCCTGGGAAGTGGAAGAGTGGACCCGAATTGAAAATGGGGAGGAAAACTGTGGGTGGCAACTTTCAGACACCAGGTCAACCCCACTGATTCTTATGGCAAGCTCCTTGGTCTGTCTACCTACCCCATCAACCCTGTTCATTCCTATGGGAAGGAGACCCAGTATCTCTTCATGCTGCATGCAAGCAGGAGGTCCAGCTGTATACTGGAAGGGAAAATCAGCAAGACCCTCCCCATGTGAGGGTCACTCTACCTTCTTGCTGCAGTCCCGCACCTATTGCCAGGCACAAGAGACAGATGTGTTGCCTGCTTCCCCCCCCAGGCAGATGCCAGCTGGGGCCAGGGATGGGGTTTAAACCTCCTTCCCCAGCTCAGTGCACTGGCCCCAGGCTGGGATGTGGCCCTGTTCCCTGCTCTCTGCTTGAGCCCATACCCCCAGATCCCAGCCAAGGTATGCCTGGAGGGGGCAGTTCCTCTCAGGCTGTTACCCCCGCACCACCTCATGCTCCCATGAGATGCTCCGTCCACCCCACCATCTTAGTGTTCACAAGCCACACCTGGTACCTCAAGGTACATAAAACAAAAAAAACCAAAAAACAAAAACATATAAAGCTGTGTCAATGGCCAAATCATTGAACCTCTCCAAATTGATTTGGAGGCTTCTGATTCTATTCAGAGAGATTAATGTGCATCCTGATTAGATTCAGATTCAGAGATTTGGCTACTGAATCTCCTCCAAACCAAATCAGCAACTGAAGCTTCACAGAGCCTTCGTTTAAACCCCCTCCCTGGCCCTGAATCTCAGTTAGGGTTTGCCTGGGCGGGGGGTGGGGGAGGGAGGCATCCCTCACAGGCATTCCCCCCCACACCCCGTGTCCCATCCTCTGCCCCTTCCACTACAGTGACAAGTGGGCAATAGCCTGGCAGGGGCTTCAATACCCCTGCCAAGCAAACCCTGGCTGGGGTCCCATGCCAGTGGGAAAGGAGGTTTAAACCCCCTTCCCTCCCCTCTGCCTGAGCCTGCCAGCCCAAGCCCCCACCCCCTCCACTCCAGCAGGGAAAAGTCTGGCAGGGGCTGCCCCCCTGCACACATGGCTCTCTTGTCAGCCAACTCTCACTGTTCTAGGTAGGGAGCAGAGAGGCAGGGCCAACCCTGCTCCCTGGAACAGACAGCACAGCCCATCCCAGGGCTGCAAAGCATCCTGGGATGCTGAGGGACTCCGATTTAATTTGAACCAGGAAGGGGTCTGGGACAGAAGTTTCATAAATCAGTTTGACCTAAATCAGTTAAGTCTGATACTACATTCAACCAGGTTTATCTTAAACCAATTTCATCCATTCTGAAATGGGTTTATGTGCACTGAATTTCTGTTCTGTTACAGGTTTAAACCAGTTTTTGATCACTTAAACCAACTTATGTGTAACTTATGCCCCAAGCCTTAAAAGGTTAGTAAGTGATCAGTACTGTTTGTGCATTGCAACAGTCAGTTCTCACCCTGACCTAGTTTCCTAGGCTAAGTACAGACAGTCAAAATGCCTGAGGCTGAATCAATTCAATTTGGGCAGCTTCCTCCAAGTTGTGTAGGTTGAACTGATTACAAACTGAACTGACATTCAGTTTTCAATTTGGAAAGGCAGGGGAGGCCTGTATGCAGCGGGCACTAGAGTGCATCTCCCAGCCTGCTGGCCATTGCCAGCCCAGCCAAGTGTCCCCAGGCCCCTGCTGCCACCTCACAGAGGGTTAAGGATCCCCCCCTGTCTGGATGCTAGCCCACCTTGGGGGAATCTCCCCTTCAAGATTTTTCCCACAGCCTGAGTTCCCCAGCCCAGGCAGTCCTAGGAAGCTGAGGGGAATTCCCCTCCACCTTCCCAGCTGCCGATTGCTTCAGCCCCTGCCACAGGAGCAAGAGAGAAGTCCTCCAGGCTGGGTGGCTGCCTGTGCAGCCCAGTATGCGGGCACAAATGAGCCCCTGCCTTGGGGGGCTCCTCTCCACCTCAATCCAGGGTCCCCCACCCAGGGCAGCCCAGGGAGCTGAGGAGAATTCTTCCCCTTCCCAACCCCAAACCCTTGCCTTATGCTGGAGTCTCAGGGATAGCCCAGGGAGCAAAAGGAAATTCCCCTGCTCTCCTGCATTAGTTTTGCCTCAGACTCACAGCACCTAAGGCAAAACTGGCAGGAGAGGAGAAGGAAAGTTTTCCTCTGCTCTCTGAAATTGCCCGAGACTTGCAGGGACTGAGGCAAGCAGCTCTGCCCTTCCAGAAGGGAAAATTTCCCCTCAGGTCCCTGGGCTGGGGGGAAGCCTCCTCAAGGCAGAGATTCCCTAGTTCCCCCATGATGGGCTGCATGGCTAAGCAACCAGCTGGAATGACTTTTCCCTCTCTCCTGTGGCAGCCACTGAAGCAATTAGCAACTGGGAAGGCTGCCAGGAACTGGAAAACCCCCACCACAGGGGCTTTCCCTCCCTCCACCTGTTGTGTAGACCGTGGCTAGAGTAGTCTGGGGGTCTGTTCTCCTGTCCCCCATCCCTATGGGCTGACGGATGCAAGCAGAAAGCAGGCTAAGGAGCAGAAAGGTGAGGCAGGCCCTTCTTCACTGGAGCAGGCAGCATAGCCCAGGGTGGCAAAGCATCATGGGATACTAGGGAACTCTGATTTAACTTGAACCAGGAAGTGATCTGGGACAGAAGTTCCATAAACTGGTTTGACCCAAATCAGTTAAGTCTGATACTACATCCAACCAGGTTTATCTTAAACTAGTTGTAATCATTTTGAAAGCAGTTTATGTGCACTGAACTTCTGTTCTGTTAGTTTTAAACATGGGTGACAGGTGCCACCTTAGTTGGGGGGCATGTGCCCCCCCCAGCGACCAGAGACTAGCAGGGATTCCCCCACAGCCAATCTTACCAACCAGGAAGTGACTGTAGTGCTCCCGAAAGTGGCCGCGCTGCTCGCTCTCCCATTCCCTGGCCAGCGCTTACAGGGGGAAAACTGGTGCTCCTACCTGCCCATCACCTAAGTGAGGACCATGGCCTGTCAGGGGGTGCACCAGCACTCTCATGGGGTGCACATGCACCCCCTACATGTCGCCACTGGTTTTAAACCAGTTTCCGATCACTTAGACTGGTTTGTGTGCAACTTCTGTCCCTAGCCCAGCAGGGACAGTCTGGCCTGCCCTGTGGGCAGAAAGTACATGGGAATTCCAGAAGAGAAATGGAAGTAGTTTCAGTGAAAGGGTGTTCAGCCCTCTTTTTGAATAATGCCAAGTCATCTCTGCCAGAAATGATTTGTTCCTAGTCTGATGATAGAAGTTATAGATTTCTAGGGTCGGAAGGGACTTTGTAGATTGAGTCCAACCCCCTGCTCTAGGCAGGAAAGAGCGCTGGGGTTAAGTAACCCCAGCTAGGTGCTTATCTAATCTCTTCTTGAACACCTCCAAGGTAGGGGAAAGCACCACCTCCCTTGGAAGCCCATTCCATATTTTGGCAACCCTCACCATAAAAAATTTCTTCCTGATGTCCAATCTAAACCTACTCTCCTTCAGTTTGTGGCCATTATTTCTAGTAACCCTGAGGGGCACCCTGGTGAACACAGCATCCCCTATTCCCTACTGACTGCCCCTGATGAGTTTGTAGACAACCACAAGATCACCTCTCAGTCTTCTCTTGTGGAGGCTGACAAGATTCAGGTCCCTCTGTCTGTCTTCATAGGATCAGGCCCTCAATCATAAAAGTAGACCTCCTCTGACCCCTCTCAAGGTTATCCGCATCCTTCTTGAAGTGCAGCACCCAAAACTGGATGCAGTACTCCAGCTGCAGCCTTACCAATGCTGCATAGAGGGGAGGTATCACCTCCCTAGACCTGCTCATGATGCACCCACTAATGCAGGAAAGAGTGTGGTTAGCCTTACTTATTACCTTGTCACATTGGCAACTCATGTTCATTTCTACATCGACTATGGCTCTGAGATCCCTTTCCACTGCCATGGTACTCAGAATGGTATTTCCCGGTCTACAGGTGTATATGAGAGTCTGTCTCCCCAGGTACAGCACCTTGCACTTATCCTTGTCAAATTGCATCATCACTGCCCACTATAATGTAGAGATGCTGACTGAGGAAGTTGGAGGCTGGGAGATGGTCTCTGAGTTAGGGAGTAGCTTGTTAGTTGGGGAAGACAAAGGGTCTATCAAGGTTTCCCTACTTCTCCACAATATGGGTTTTTGTTTGGTTCTTCTCATTCATGCCTAATTTGCTATACCTAGCATTCATACACCTTGGAATGGAGCAGAAGCCAGGTATTTTCAAATAATTTCCCAAGGAACAAAAACTCCTCAAACTTCCATATGAATTAGTCTGAAATGGAAGTGAGGGAGAATATTGTAGACAACTACATTGTCTTCCAGGCTGAGTAGGTAATTTTTCAGCTGGCTGATGACTGCCATTTTCAGGGACCTGTTTCAATACTCCTGACAATGAAAACAAGTTTGTCAGAGCAGCACCTTCTGTTACATGCACTAGCCAAGCAGATTTTTAAGTAAATGGGAGTGAAAGAACATGATCATATTGTTAATTTACAGCTTGATTCTCCATGGCTTTCTTCTGCCTTTTCTCTTGTGCTTGGTTACATAACAGTAAATTAGACTCAAAGCTACATAAAGCAGTCTACTTCATCTTCACTAAATCAGCTCTGCTGAGAAAGGATCAGGGAGGTTCCTAGCACCGGTGTCAAATAGACAGGAATTTAAGCCGAGATTTTCAAAATTGGGAACCTAACGTTTAAGCTTGTAAATTCATACGCATGCTCCTAAACCAGTGACCCAATTTTCAGAAGTGATGAGCACCCAGCATTTCACACTTAACACAGGGCCAAATGGAAACCAATGGACAGAAAGCATCATAATCTCATTGTTCCAACATGATCCTATATAGCAAATAGGAGTAGTGTTAATAGACATCCATATTCTGGTACTGACCAGCCCAAAAACTACTCCTGTCACACAGGGCAACTCACTGCCAGCCCAAAAGGACCATCAACCACCTCCATAATTCAAGGAGCTAAGTGGCGCATAGGGCTTTGTGCCAACTTCCAGTTCAGGAGCAAGTTTTGTAAGCTGTTACTCCTGCGAGTAGGAATATTGCATGGAAGCTGCCCTTAGAGAAAATGACTAGACTGGGAGGAAGAAGGGAGGTGGAATATATGCTGTATACAAATAGGCAAGACAACCCCACTAACCTTCTCTTTTGGTTATGCCATTCAGTTCTCAGGTACAGTGGAGTAGGCTCTGTGATTTCTCAGGAGAGGCAAGACTGGCATCAATATTTAGCATGTATTGCCATGCCCTCCCCCAGGTTCTGTTACACAGGTTCTGGCACACACCAGAATTTGACCTTTTGCATATAGTCATCTTAGTTGTTGGGGATTTTCTCAGAGCTGTAAATATAGAAATATATAATACCAGGCCACAACAATGCAGGGTTATAAGGATGTGCTTTGTAGCAAGAACCAAGCAATAACTGCAGCTCTCAGACTCTTCTAGGTTTTAAATGCTCTGGATTTACTCGTATTGAGAGCTTGGTTTGGGACTCTGTTTGTTTAGACTAAGCTTTCACCATCTGTTCTTCCAAATTCTGAACAGGAAAGGAACATATTCCACTAATCAGTCACGAAATACAGGATAGCCATGGAATTCGTATTAGGATATACTGGGTCCAGAGTGCAGGGAGAAAAAGAGTACATGGAATTTGTGAGGGTTTTTTTAGGCATAAATTGGGGATTGAAGCTGTAATCTTTTCTGCCCCATGGCAAAAACAGTTCTATAGCCTAGAGAAATTTGATGTCTGAAAGCTTCACTGTTTTAAATGAAGACCAAAATTGAGTGAGACTAAGTAAGCTTATAAAAGACTTTCTAAAGAGTCTTATCTTATTACAAAGCTATGCTGACCTGCATCTTTAAGACAACATGACCTACCTGTGCTTCGTTCACATAGCAAGATTTTTCATAACCCTCAGGGGTAAAAATTAAATTAAAAAAATTTAAAAAATAAAAAAGTGAATTAAGAACCGCCTCAGTAACAAAAATTAATTTCCAGTCACATCCCCTTGTTTAGGGAAGAGTGGTAAGGTCCAAGTGTCTGAATACAGGATCTCCCAATTTTTAACCCATTTCTAACAAAGAGAATCTCTGAAATTTGGAAAAATCCTAAAACTGCTCTGACTTGGGTTTCTTTGGCCACAAAGTGTGGCTACCCAAGCTGTGTCATTTAGGTTCAGACCTGCCTTGAGCGCAATATGGAAGAGCCTTTCTAACAGGAACCCGTGGGAGGAATTGTGTTGGGAGAATTCTAGCAGGAACCCTTGGCTGCACTGGATGAGTACACATGCAGCCACATCCCTTCAGGGGGTACAGCAGTGGACTAGGGCTGATCTGCTTCTGACCTTTCCCATGTCCTTGTGGAAAATGTGTCCATTGAGCATTGGGGTATACAGAATGGGAATTCCCTGCATTAGTTTTTTTACAAGAAGAAATGCTTCCTTAGCATTGTTGCCACACCTCTTATACAACGATCTGTGTCTGGTAGAAAAGGAGAGTTAATATTTGCAAGTGTTGCAACGTCAATATGAAAGCTCTGATTTCAGAGGATAGAATTAAACCAGCACATGAACAACAATCTAACAACAATCCCTTCTTGAGATTGTCCTGCAGATCTACCCCTCCCAGTCCCACCCATATGCCACCTTCCCAATTCATCAGTTTGTACAGGGCCACAGGCCCCTGCTGGATCCCATTCTGTCATATTGCCATCCCATTTTCAAAGGAGCTCTCATTCCTCCAATTACATATTTATTAGTAGCTGTCTAAATTCAGTGCAAACACCTATTCTAAGCCACATAAAGAATCCCTGCTAAATACTATCCCATTACATAAACACTGTTCCCTCATTCAGCAGCTATTTGATTCAATAGGTGCAGTAACTTAAAACAGATCCTCGGTGCATCAGCGAAGCAAAATTCGTGGTTCTGTGCCCCAGCACTTATCCTTTTTCTAAAAAAGCACAGCCTAGCTGGATGATGGGCTGTTCCCAAACTACAGCCTTAGAAATTGGCTGCCCTAAGTTATCAGAGATCAGTTTTGCCTTTGGTCATCGTAGTCTAGCCAATTTTCCTTGAGGCTTTCCTGAGAATTCTTATAACAAGGTTACCCCATCACCAGATGACTTTAGCTGAGTCAAGTCTGCCTCATCCTGAGCTTTTAGATCGTGCTGGAATATTCTTTCATTCCTTTAGTATTATTTGTCAAGACATCTCTTCTATTTTGTATTTGATGTTCCTCTCTCTTTGGATGGTTTTCATCCTTGTTGTTCTAATATAAACTCAGTCAGAGACCATTAGCAGTAAATCTCTGCAAAAAAATTGATGGTACATTTCTCTATTGGCTTTTTGTTCCAATTCAGAACAAAAGAAGATTTGAAGTGTTAGGATGGAAATGAAATTTCCATTGCATGGGACAAAGTGCTCTAACAAGCTGGCTATGAGGACATATGCTACTCCCAGACATGCCCCAAAGGTACCTGGGCCTCACAAACATTGCTGAACCTCCTATAACCTCTTGGCTCAGGCAGGCAAGGCTCATGTTTTTAAGTTCCATGCATCCCATGATTAGGGGGGCTACCCAACTGGAGGAGGCAGCCAGTCAGGTAGATCGCCGTTTTCAAGGTTTTATGGTGGGGGGATTCCCCACACCTCTGACTGGTAGAGGGTGCCCTGGTGGTCCCACTCCTGCTGCAGATTGATTGAAAGGGGTGGGGCCACATGACAGGTAGCCCTCTCAGCCAATCAACAGTAAGAGATGGCAGCCATTTTGCCTGCTTGCTTTTCATGCTGGCAGCCCCATGCTGAGCAGCGCAGCTAGGGAGCCAGCACTATATTTTTAGAAAGTCCCCCTCCCCACCCCCCAGGATTTCATGTCGATCACCTGATTTCACAATTTCTGCAAAATCTGCACAATTCTGATTTGGTTAGGTCCCTACCCAGGATCAAATTCCCAAGGATAGTTAATCATATTGTATTTAGCACACATCTTCAAGGAACTGCCTACAATGTATTGTTCTGAGCTGGGGGTAGGAACAGTGCTAGAGCAATTTTATGGTGATATACCTAGCAAATAAATCCAGAAGCTTGTGTCACATGTAATCTCACTGTCATGCTTAATTTATATTATTTATTTCTACCAAATAAGCTCATAATTGTAATTCAATTTTTCTATTGAAAACCCTGACTAGTTTGGAAGGGAGCAGAACTGGGCCTCAGTGAATGAGCAAGCAAACCCATAGTGGCTAGAGGAAGGAGAAAATACACAATACCATAAATTTATAGGCAAAAACAATTGCTAAACTGGAGCAGAGTCCAAAACTAAGATTTTTTATGATAAAAGAACAATTTGTGAATAGAAAAAAAGAACTTTGTCATGTTAATTTTTAATTACAAATTATACAACCAGCTTCATGTAGCAGGCCAACTTCTAGCAATAAATTAAGTCACAAATCTTTTCTATAAATGTACACTTGGCAAAGTCATTCTTTTAACCCCTTTTTGAGAAAGAAGACTTTTTCAATTAATATCAACCCAACCCAATGTGCCCTTCAGTGTCAAAAAGAAATCTAAAGAATAAAATATTTTATTCCCATTTCCTATTACTGAATATTTGCTCTCAAAATAATTATGTAAGAAACTATTTCACACTCAGAAGAGAGTGTACATGAGTCCTTTCTCACATTCCTTAGGGTCCAGGGATTTGTCATATCCCTGAGCCCCAGGGATCGCAGCAGGGGCCAGTCCCAATCACCTTATTTTCTCCCAAGCCAACAGCAAAAAAACCCACCATGCCCTTCCCACAATAAATATCTCTATTATCCCCAAGCTCCCAATAGTCTTCTCTCCGCAAAGTATGTCAGTCCTCTCCCTTCCTTCTCCAGTCTAGCCACTCACCCCCAAGACTCATAGGTCTCCATAGATGACTTCAGGCAAAGGTGATGGCTGCTGCTGCCAGCACAGGTGAAATAGAAAGATTTCATCCTTTTTCTGCCCTTTCCTAGAATGCCACTGGCATATTAGGAAGTGTAGTCAACCCTCAATTTACAAGATAAGACCCCATGCTCTTAGTCCAAAAGTTTAATACCCAACAGGGGAAGACAGAAATTAAGGGGAAGAGGAACAAGTGGCCCTTCTCACAAGCCTCTAGTCAGGAGTGATGTATTACATGGCAACAGAGTGCAGAAGGCATTGTAGCAGCTACTTGCAGCCCACTATTACCTTACCACTCAGGAGCTCTGCCTTCCCAGCATACCATGTCATGTGGCCAGATGGAAAAAGCAGACTAATCTTGCTTTTAGAGGAACTGGAGCTGTAATGATTTGTGACCCAGGCTGCACCTAGGTATTTCTATAATGCTTGTCATGATATCTCTCTCACACACACACACCTTTTTTGGGGACTAGCAAGACTTCTGGTTGTTTTCAAACTGTACTCTTAGAATATTAAGAGTGGATCTGGCTGGGATTTGACTTTAATAGGAGTCATATAGAAAATTTTTTCCTGCCTATCCACTTTTAAAGTTCCCTTCTGTATATTTTCTGCCTGGACCAATAAACTGACCCTACTGCTAGTGTTGTTCAAGTGTAAATGTGATTTGTAACCTTATACCAGGACAAAAAAGACACCATTCAGGAACTGACTTATGTAGGTTAAACTCATATGGAGAGTTACTGCAGTTATTTGGCATCTCCGTCAGGCTTGCAGAGGAACCCAGCTATAGGGGAATGTGCCTGTCCTTAGCTGAACCCAATTAATTAGAGGAATTTTAATGATGAGTTGTTGTTGGTAATCCTCCTTTTCTGCTGAGCCAGGACAGACTATCAGAGCCCCATTTACCATGGGAGTGAGGAAGCATAAGACACTTCATGTGAAGCATTATTTTATTCAGCTGATAGTAATTTTTGGTGGGACTATAAAAATAAATTTCAGATACAGGCTCCATCAATACTTGTTATTTTGTTGCCCCATGACAGAATTGTTTGCACTGAAGACAGACTACTGGTAGTGTTTCTATTCTTTCCTTCCTGGCCCCTAACCAGTGAACAGATTTGTAGCAGATCACTTAATTTCCTTTATTGCCTGTTTGGAGAGACAACATACTAGCCTTTTTGAAACCCCTCAGAACAGAAGTGATGGACTGCCCTTTATTTACTCTTACCAACCATTTTAATGAGCTCTTACATGTTATGGCTGCTAGACACAAAAAAGTTATACTCAAATTAGAGAGTGATCCTACTACTCTGGTGGGTTTTGCTCCATCATATTACAACGGCAAATAGGCTAAGGAGTGATTCAGCTAAATCTTGATTAGATATATATTACAGTTATTGTTTCAGTTAAACTCGGGGCTACATCGCTGGCCAATAGCTCCTCCCTGGACTACTCTCTTCTCTCCAGGTCTGCCCCCCTCCCAGCCCTGCTTTCTCAGCTCTGAGAGCCTCACTCTCTCTCCTCAAGCACAGTGAGTCTCAACTAAACCATTACAAAACTATAGTATTAACATAAAAGCTAATAGTCACTCAATAAAATTAAACAATGTCATAAAGAAGCAATCAGGGAGCTGGCACTGTGACTTGGCAGCTGCTACCAATAGATGTGCCCTACTACCACTGTGTGTTGGCCCTTGTTAAATGAGGTTGTGAGAAACAGCACAGCAGTCCTTTGTACTGTTTAAGGCTATGGACAGAAATTAAACATAAGCTGGTATAAGTGATCAGAAACCCATCTAAACCTATAACAGAACAGAAGTTCATTGCACATAGACCATTTCAAAGTGACAGAATACTGTTTAAGAAAGACCTGGATCAATGTAGTATCAGACTTAACTGATTTAGGTTAAACCTGTTTATTGAACTTCTGCTCCAGATCTTCCTCCCCCGCCTCACCACCCCCCCAGTTAGGACTCAGTCCCTTGGCATCCCAGGATGCTTTGTAGGCCCCTACTAACCCCCCTCACAGGGCAGGCAGGCTAGCCTCCAAAACACCCCCCACCCTCCC
>NW_017728995.1:42324053-42327955 GCF_001723915.1 Gavialis gangeticus
CCCCCACCCCCCCACCCCCCCGCTCCAGATGAGCTGAGCCAACCTGACCCGGAGGCTGTCCCAGATGAGGGAGCAGCAGCCCCTCACACCTGTTCTGGCTGATTTGTGTGGAGGGAGGGGGGCAGGAGAGGGGCCAGGCCCAAGTGGCACGGGCATCTGCTCCCCCACCAGTGCACCATGTCCAGTAAAAAAATAAACCCAAGTCCTAGGGATCGCAGTAGCCGTGATTCCCAGAGTCCAAGGGTTTCACACATCCCCCAAGCCCTAAGGATTGCAGCAGTCATGTTCCTTAGGGTCCAGGGTTTGACACACACACCCCACTCCACCTCAAGTGCAGCAGCCACATCCCCTGAGCCCCAGGGATTGCAGCAGCCATGTTCCTTAGGGTCTGGGGTTTGATGCACCTTTGGACCCTGAGGACTGCAGCAGCTACAATCTCTAGGGCTAACCCCCAGACCCTGGGGATTATGACTGCCATGATCCCTAAGGGTCAGGGGGCTTTCCACGGAGTATAGTGCAGTGGCAGGGGAGAAGATACTCCTGAAGCCTGGGCCCAGCCTCAGCCCCAACCTAACACCGCTCCCCCCGCCTCCCCCCCGCACAAGCTGCTGGGGTGGAGGCAGGGCTGGCCTGACTGCTGGGAGGTGTGCTCCAGTGTCCCCAGTTTGCTGGCCTCAGCCAGTGCAGGCATCCTGCTTCTCCTACCCACAGAACAGCCAATGCCTGTTTTGTTTCCTTCTAACCTAACCTGGGGCACTTAGAGAAAAGCGTGAAACTTAGAGCACTTCCACCTCAGGCTTGTTGAACCTCTGTACCTAGCCTTAGACTAATCTCACAAGGCCCACAGTATTTCAGTCATATCTGAAACTGTACAAGCAAACAGCCTCTCTAGTATAGCCCTGGCCAGATCTGGGCCTTCAGAAACAACCTCTCATCTACCCTATATTTTGCAAGGGTTAGGGCATCAAGTTTACCTATTTTCACTCCAACTGCAACTCTTTTCAATTGCTCCTCACTTGTTTTCTAGATAGTAAAATAAGTATTGTAAAGGGAAGTAAAGGGAAGTCTAGGATTCTGGGGATCACCCTTAGTTTCTTTAAAGATAAAAGATGTGGTGCTACTGCAGATATAAATACATTCTCTCATAATTGGACCATACCTGTTAACTTGTTTTTAAGACTGAAATTGTACAGGTCTGAATCTGTAGTCAGAAGGTATTGCATCTCCCCAAAACCTAAGGGCATCAAAATGACCTTGGCATTTTTGCCCTGAATGCCAGCAGACAGCTGAAGTCATATAAAAAAGATGGCCTTAGTCTCCAGCTAGAAGTACAGGTCTCAACCTTTCACAGAATCAAACACTCTAAGGTTGAATATGCCTTTCAGGTCATATAGTTCATCATCTTGCTACTGCAGGATTATTAACTGGATAATTTGTTAGAGTTTGAGTAGGTTTGATTTCAAGCATGCCACACACGCTGGCATATTCTACTATTCCCCATAGAGACCATTTCACAGGCATCTTGATTTCACTAAAGGCAGTGTTTTAAGAAAGTAAACCTAAATTCTTCCTTTCCTAGTTTCAGTTTATTTCTCCTCATTATACCACATCGTTATGCTACATGAACCCCCCTTCTTGGCACTTACACCCTTCAATAAGATATTTGAAGATTTTACATGTCCACGCATAAGCCAAGATGCACATCATTAAAATGTATGTAAGCCTGATCCAAGGGTCACTAGTTTTCGGTGCACTTTGGGGCATATCCTTCTATCAGCTTCTGTTTTTAATTAACAAAGTACATGGAAGAGGCTGGTCCTTGCAATTCTAACACACTTAAGTGCTAGGCTAAAGCAGTGGATAATGCCTCAGTGCAAGACAGTGTTAAGTAAGCTTGCATTTACTATAGGATCAAAGCACACAATTGGACAGCTACCCCAATGCGTTAAATATATGGCCTCATTTACCTTGCTGTAATGTTGATGCACCCAGGCCAAAAACAGTTAGAAAAGCTTATTGTTTTGTTGCTGACCAACCAGTTCAATCTCCATTGTTGCAGAGAGAGAGAGAAAAAAAAACAGTGGACACTTTCACTACTACAGGCAGCCAAGGACGCCCAATTACTACTTATCTAAAAGGCAGCAGTGCCCTCTAGAATCACACAGGTACAGTAGAGTCAGAAAGAGGAGTGCCACTTACTGAATCATCAGCACTGCTTCCTGCAGCACTCAAGTTATATTGTTAAAGGTCATCCATCCCAGCACTGACCAGGCCTGATATTGCTTAGCTTTGTCATAGCTAAAGGGACTACAGCCAAAGGTATTATAGCTGCAAAGAGCAGAAGGCATGTGGCTGAAGTACCAGCATTTCCTGCCCCGTCCTATCATTTTACATTACTATCCCCAAGGAGAGGCACATACAGTCTGAAGAAGCATTTCCATTTGTTCAGCAAAGTTACCTGTTTGTTTTTTTCCAGATAATGGTCTGATTATTTCCTAGTGCTAATGACAACTCTTATACCCTGATAGGCTGCCATTTATCATTCATGTCTGTGCCTTTCCCTCTCATTGAGATAAACATCCTTTCCCCTTGGCACTACTGTGAACACAGAATCCTTTGCACTGTCTACACTGCCCTACTGGGATAAGGGGCCCGCAACAGTTTCTACTGTACTGAACAGTCTCTCCCGGGACCTGCTATATTGTCAGTTCATTTTACCAACCACAATAATGTCTCTTTGTGAACCTCAGAGCCAAATTCATCCCTGGTGCAGCACTACTGACCACAGTGGGGTTATGGCCGAATTGGATTTGGACCAGACTCTTTACTTTGCATTACTTTAAAAACTGCTTTACCCCTGCATGTAGTCACAGGAAGCTTTCCCAACTTAAAACCATATCTTTGTACCTGATATTTCATTCCTGATGTAGCCATCTGAGTTAGAGATGCCTATGTGAAACAGATCAATACGTGCTCTCTCCTGCCTCTGCCAGGATTAACTCAACATCAGATATGTCTTCACCACTTGCCTCTAATGTTTTTGTGCAGGAAGGAAGGGGCTTGTCTAGTATTTTAGCTAATTTGGTATTTTTGCCTATGATAAATGGAGTTTGCAAACTAGATGCTAAATGCTCTCAAATTAAAATCCACTCAGTGGTTATGATTAGATGAATTGTGACTGACTTCAACTCTTCACTTTACAGCTAGAAATATCTTCTTTTTCCCCAATCACGTGAAGTACTGACTAATGCCAGGTTTGTCTGGTTGCAGTGGAGACAGAGAAAATGCCTGGGGATTAGACAAGAAAAAGCCGCTGGCTTCCAGTTTATTTTTCAAGCTTTCTACCCCATCAAAAAATTAAATATGATGAGAAAAGCCATATTAATGCTACTACCCATCTCCTTTTCATCCTTTCCTTCAAGATCACAGCATGTACAACTAATTTTCCTTCCTGGAGATGTTATCTACCATTTATAACTTTTCCCCAACAAGATGGCTTTGTTCATTGCCCCAATACATTCTTCATCATCACCAGGGATCTTGGTTTTCTCCATTTCAAAATCACAAATTCCCTGATCAAAAAAACCCACCAATTCCCTGATTAAAAACCCAAAATCCACACTTTTTTGCAATTAAAATGAAATGCCTCTATATATATAGGTATCAGTTGAATACAATGTTTTATTGATATATTTACAATTTTAAATCAATTTGGAAGCCTACCAGTGCCTCAATCATTATAATAAAATAAATTCTAAATACCTATAAATTTTGATGTTTGACTTTCATTTTTTATCATGGAAAAATCAAAGTTCCCCCTGCCCCCTTCACTCACCAAGCGATCAGTCCAACTGCAGCCATTGGTGATGTGTAGGGGGTGCACGTGCACCCCCTGAGATTGG
>NW_017728995.1:42332955-42334039 GCF_001723915.1 Gavialis gangeticus
GATGTTTGACTTTCATTTTTTATCATGGAAAAATCAAAGTTCCCCCTGCCCCCTTCACTCACCAAGCGATCAGTCCAACTGCAGCCATTGGTGATGTGTAGGGGGTGCACGTGCACCCCCTGAGATTGGCTGTGCCCCCTCTGAGATTGGCCGCCACCACCGCTGCCAGCAGCTGCCACTCACCACCCCCTCTCCCCACCACCAGTGGCATCTGCCGGCGGCTGCCACCCCCCTAACCCACTACTGCGGACACCACTGCAGCCACCTGCAAGTGGTCCCTGCTCAGTTCGCCCTTGCCACCAATGTCACCATGGTTGCCTGCAGGCGGTCTCTGCTCGGCGCATCCATGCCCCCACTGCTGACACTGCTGCCACCACCTGCAGGCAGTCATTGTGCCCCCCCAGCCTCAGAAGGCCCAAGACGTTCATGACTGCAGCTGTCCTCCCTGCAGCTTTGTGGTGCTGAGCAGCCCCAATTTGCCGGTGCCCTCACTCCCCCACCTGCAGGCCCCTCCCACAGCCCTGCCAGTGCCTCTCACTCAAAATCCACAGGCCCCCAGCCCTGCTGGCATCACTCATGCCTGACCCACAGCCCCACCACGCCTGCTAGTGCCACTCACTGCCAACCTGCTGCACCCCCTGTCCCCAGCCCCCCAGTATGTGAGGAAGGGAGTGGGTGTGTGAGGAAGGTGGGAGGGGCACAGGCAATGTGGCAGGTGGGAATGTGCCCCCCAAAATTAATGTGCCCACAGTGGGACACAGAGCTGCTGTGGGGCCAGACCTGGGCAGAAACCACCACCATGGCCCAGAGGGTAAAACCTGGCACTGGAGAGAGCAGCTCACTGCCAGGGTGAAGTGTGGCAGTAGCAGCAGCAGTGCAGAGTTGTGTCCCCACTACTGCTGATGCTCCATCCCTTGCCAGGTCCCACCTGCTGGGCCACAGAAGTGGCTGCTCTAGAGCTGGTCTGGCCCCACTGCAGCCCTGCGCCATGCTGTGGGTGCAAAAAACTTGGGGGCATGTGCCCTCCCACCCCCTGCTGCATTGCCTATACACCCCTCCCCCCACCTCCCAGTGCTGCTTTGAC
>NW_017728995.1:42336118-42339842 GCF_001723915.1 Gavialis gangeticus
TGTGCAGGTGTTGGTAACTGGTAACTAATTCTGTCTAAATTTGGTGTCTGTAGCGTGTATGGGCTTAAACTGGTAATAGGTGTACATGAACCTAGACTGGTTATTTTGAACATGTGTATATCTAAGTTGCTAGTGTGAGTGTGTATGCCTAGTAAGGGTGTATGCACCTACTGAGTGTATGTGTGCTTAATTGATTTTTATGTGTGCATGTGCAATTGTACACCATGCCCTCCTAACAGCACAATATTGAGATCCTGAGCGTTGGCCTGACCCCTCAGGGCAACAATGTGACCTGTGTCCCCTCATCCCACCCCCACCATGTTTTTTTCCTTTAAAGGAGAAAATCCACATTTTTCTTTAGTGAACAGAAAACCTGGACCCCTGATCATCACTAACAAAATACTATACATACTTGTGGCAGTAGCTGCTGTCCCCACTGAAGAGCCTAGATGTCCCATTCTCCTTTCACTTGCACCTTCACCAGGTTTGAACTTCCATGAGTAGCATTTCACATGAGCTGATCTTTGATTTGCACCCAGTGACAAGAGAATCAAGGCCTGAAGTCTTGATCTGCTACGCTGCCACGCACCCTAAGCTCCCACCAGGGTTTTGTTGCAGGACCAAGATCTGGAATCATCCAGCCAGTTCCACTGTCAAAACATTCTGCAGGAAGTGGCAAAAGACAAACAACCCTCTCACCTTTAGAGCATATTTGTGCTCAAAGGTTATCACAAGCTACCTCTACAGTGCTAATATCCTCTGCATATCTCACAAATGGAAAACCAAGTACCTATGTTGAAGACAGAACAGTCATCATGTATCTTATGCACTTAATAGTTTTTACTTCTGTTCAATTACTCTACACTGCAGCTTTCTTGGAAGCTGGCTCTATCAACCTATTATAGGCAATTACTTTAGCTTGCATGCCAAAAGGTTCAACAACTTAAAAACAGAATCCTCCTATTCTATCAATTCATTCTTTTATTTCACCATCATCATCTGCAAAGGTCACATCATAGCAATTTTCACTCAAGCCAGAAGAAAGTAAATTGTTCCCTATGAAACTTATCATCAGTTCCAGGCATCCACCAGAGCAAAGTCAATCATTCTAGGGGACTGATATTTCATGTAGTTTAAGATAAAGCTCATTCATTGCATACAGTAAAATAGTGTCTTTTAGTGTGGAGGGAGAAGGAATATGGAAGTGAGCAGGAAGGCTGTTTGTACTTCCATTACAAACAGTAGAGATCACAACAAATACTCTTGTGTATGGAATGTATTAAGTTTATTAGATTTAGCTTCATTTGCATTATGGCGATTTCATATGGAATAAAGAAAGTTAACTTTGGAAAAAAAATAAAGGATATTTTGCCTGTCTTTTCTGCAGATAGAAAATCTGTCAGATGCAGTAACTATTTATCATTAAAAAATTGTACAGCTCACTGGATAAATTAATGTCTAGTACCATCACTATTCGCAGTAAGGGTATATGTCTTCTGTGGGGTGGAACCTTCATCTTGGCCTTTATACAATCCTAGTCAAATGCCCATCAAAAATGCCCATGTGTGGGGGGGAAATGGTGGGAAAGAGAGGAGGTGAACAGGGATGGAGTGTTGCTACCTACCACCCCGCACCACTGCCACCTCCTAGGAATAGTTGGGGGGGGAGCTTGCCCCACCATCCCCTCCGTCCCCCTCCACCAGCATCCTGCGCCAGAAGCCTTGCTCCTCCACCCCAGGCCCTACTCAGAGGTAGCAGAGCGCTGCCATGATGGTGGGAATAGTGGCGGGATGAGGCCAGCACCACTGGCCTCCCCTGCACTCCACCCCCCTCAGCTCCATGTCCTCCATCATGGCAGCACTCCACACTCAGACTGGTTGTTTCACTAACCAATCAAAGTGCTCTAAGAGTGCTACAGACAGACAAACAGACAGATTAAGCTCTTTATTATATAAGAATTATGTCCTGGGTGATACTATTTATCTTAAATAAATTACTTTCTACAGGCCGATGTCTGTTACAGACTGTTTTATACTGGTGCCTTGGCTTTTCAAAGTTGAGGCCCCTATGTAACCATTCTTCTACAACAGAGGTGCTTAACCTCAGGCCCTCAGCTAGATCCATGCAGCAGAGCCATTTAATCTGGTCCACAGGGCTCCCCTCAGGTTAAAAAAATTTAGCAGAGGGGAACAGAAACATTATTATTTGCCGCGCCCCTGCTGCCAAGTTTCCAGACCCATGGGGAGCCCTACAGGCAAGAAAGCATGGCCCTGCATACTAGATTAGGTACAGGGGCCAATCCAGATACACGGTATGGTGTGGGGCCCAATCCCAGAGTATAAGGCTGGGCTGAAGATGCACAGGGGCTGGCCTGGGTATGCAGGGCCAGGCAGGGCCGAATCTGGGTGGGAGAGCCTGGGCTAGATCTAGGTGCCAGGATCAGTTGAGGCCATGCAGGACCTGATCTATGCATGTGGGGCTGGGAGAGGCAGCACAGGGTCAAATCCTAGTGTACAGAATCTGATCCATCCCTCAAACTGTCCCCATGTGGCCAAATGATTTAGCACTAATGCTCTACAACATGTTTCCTGCTCATGAGACTCTTGAAGTCCAACTGGACTCATTAATAAAAGCTTGGGCTGGGGTCAGGCAATCTCTTCCTTAAATCAATGGATGCCCAAGAAAACCAACTTGACCATACACGTGGAAAGGAATGTTACTAATACTACAGCTAGAACTACAAATCCCATTAGCCTATGTGCAGTTGTTCAGGACCTGTCAACAGTATCATGGACAGAGCTGTTCTCATAAGATTGCTGCAATTTTGGTTCCAAATTAAGATCCAAACCACCAGTGTACAGCCAAAAGTTCAAATCCTATACTTGAATTTGGCATCCTGCAGATCTGAATCAAGACACTGCCATCTTAGTGCACACAAGAGGACAGCACTGTGGCTTGGAAGCCAGACTTATCCAACTGGAAGTGACCATTGTCACTATACCAGTATCCAGTGTCATAGCACCTGAATGTATTACACATTTCAATTTTTTGTTTAAATAAAAACTTTAAAAAAAAAAATCAATGCCAGAAAATGGTCAAACCCCTCAAAGCCAGCTCAGTGGGTAGGCTTCTGGGTCTTTTCTGCATGTTCACAATGTAGCCCTAATCCATACAGGCACCTAGGCACTACCAACATACCATGCACATGCACATACACATGCACATGCACATGCACCCATCCCCACCATTTAAGTAAGGAAGTATTCTTGTCCCCATTTTACAAATCAGGGAATCAGAGGTACAGAAGCAGGTCCATGGTCCTGAAGGAAGTCTGTAGTTGAGATTGCTCCCATTTCTGTGCTTTAACACAAACAGCTCCTCTTTCTACACAAATCCCTTCTATGCAATGTGCTAGGAGTTCTTCCATTTTTCCTCAGGTTTTATTTTTATCCAATGCTTTGCAGTGCATCACTTTCCTACCCCTTTGCTTTACATTGTCTTTACCTTTCCTGTGACTACTTTCTACTAGGGCTGTGCAAAGCTTCAATCCCCGATTCTATTCAGTGGAAATTTGATCCAATCTGGTGGCTAAATCTCCAAATCCAAATCAAATCAGAGGACCCTTTAATCACTCCGAATCGAATCAGAACCCTCCAAATCAATTCAGAGAGATTCAGAAAGATTCAGCGATTCAGACATAGACACAGCTTTAAATGTTTTTTCT
>NW_017728995.1:42339929-42361591 GCF_001723915.1 Gavialis gangeticus
GCTTTAAATGTTTTTTCTACATACCTCAAGGTACCAGGTGGCTCATGAATGCTGCGATGCATGGAGTATCCCACAGAAGCACAGGGGGCTCCCCAGTGCACTCAGCAGCAGACCCAGAAGTGGACCAGAAGCACTTGAGGTCCACAGAGGAGTGCACCGGGGTGCCCCCTCCACGCCCTCCTGGCTTGGTAACTGGTGCCTCCTGGGCTTGGGAGGACACCTGGGGTCAC
Organism: Gavialis gangeticus; assembly: GCF_001723915.1. Classification (NCBI taxonomy): domain Eukaryota; kingdom Metazoa; phylum Chordata; order Crocodylia; family Gavialidae; genus Gavialis; species Gavialis gangeticus. The sequence continues at coordinate 42,340,160 of NW_017728995.1, forward strand.
CCCACAGCCAATCACTGAGCTTGGGGGTGTGGGAGGGTCCCCCAGCAGACCCAGAAGTGGACCTAAAGTACTTTTGGTCCATTTCCAGGTTTGCCACCAAGCACATGGAGGGCCCCCCCTGCACTCCTGTGGGATGCGCCATCTGCCCCAGCATCACAGCATTCATGAGCCATGCCTGCTACCTCACGGTATGTAGAAAAAACATTTAAACCTGTGTCTGTATTGATGATTCTCTGAATCAGCATCGAATCTTCGGATTCAGCCAAATCGAATCAGGGACAGTGATCCGAATCAACGAATTGAATCACTGCCCCTGATTTGGGCTGAATCAGAATCTGAATCAACTAGGGCCCATTTCTCTTACACCTTTCTGTTACCCCGATTTTCCAAGGTTGTTCATGTCCACAGGACCTCCCTTCCCCTTCCTCCCTCCTCCAGGTCCTTTCAGCCTAACCTGCGCTTCTAGACTCCACATAGATTCTTCTAGTCAAACTTGCTCGGCTGGGATGCTGGACATGAGGCTGTCTCATGCTGACAGTGCTGGAAGGTCCCCCATTCAGGCCGTTGCTCTTCAGCTCAGCACTCCTTCCCCTCTTCCCCTTTATTCCAATTCCTCAGCTGCAGAACTATACCCCTAACATGCGCATACTCTCCAGGCAGATTTCTGGCAGTGTCTGTAACATGGTGGCATCAAGTCCTTATTCTGCTCCTTTGGGCTGTCACTTGGAAGAGCTGATGATTTCTAAACCAAACCGTTATTTGGCTTGACCATGAGCCCACATAGCACTGACTCCCACATTCTCCTCCCCCCCACCTCTTAATGAGGACTCCCCAAGCTGCTGTCCCCAGGCAGCCATCAGCTCCTTAGCCAGCCAGCACGTGGCTCTTTCATTATGAAGGGGGGGTGCAGGACATCCCCAGTCTGGTTTCCTGAAGAGAACCACAGCAGGCTTCCCCCCCTGGGAATCAGACAGTTGTGCTGAGACAAGCAAACAGCACAAATTACTCCCCTTTGGTGCATCACTTTGCTTTTATTTCAGCATTTGTTCACAATATGAAAGATATAGGTCATGTTTTTGTACAGCCACGATGTAGACTTCTAAAGGAGGTAATTTTCTTGGGAGAGAAAAAGGCTGCCAGAGCCAGAATACTGTGCTCCTGGTCTAATTTATTGACATGTATGTACACTCCTGAGAAGGTCATTAGTGGCAAAAGCAATTTGCAGCTTATAACTCACAGATGCAGAGCCACTTTCAGCTTCAAGAACAAACAGATCTGTGTCAAAGTTTGTCAGACTCCTTCCCTGGCATTCCCTGTGTGCCACATGCAGTTTTGTAAAATCTGGTACACCTACAACACCTCCAGGGATATCAGTACAGTCTTGGCAAGCTCATTGCCCCACACTGCCATTTCCTTGGGGCCTCAGAACAATGGAAGATGCTTTGTTTTGGGTTGATGTTTTGATAGCAACAACTCCAAAGTAGTATCCAAGTGTGTCTGGCTTGCAAAACAGCCCTCAAAATGGCCGTTGTCTTTTTTGGGCTCTGACCTTGCTAATAATTCGTGTTCCTAATCCAGACGTTTACTGCCTAAAGAAATAAACACGGAATTTACTTCCATTTTCAGCCAGGGAAGTCAAGGTGAAGAGACTTGCCTAGGGTCACACAACAAGTCCATAAGATGGATAGGAATAAGGCTCAGCTTTTTTTTTTTTTTTTTTTTACCATAGTAAAGTTGCCCAAAAAAATATTTTTTTTTTTTTAAAGGGAGTTTTGGTGGGATGGAAATTATTCATAAATTCAGTTAAATTCAGCTGGTGCTTCAGCCAAAAAACAAACTGATGTTTGACATGGAAAAAAATTCCATTTACGTGTTTTAGAAATGAAACACTTCTCAGAACAAGATATTCTGATTTCTCACTTCAACACAGCATGTTTCACTGAGTAACTGGCCTAATTTTTTTAAAAGGACTAAAAAGGTTAAACACTGAAAGAGATAAAACTTATTTCATGCTGAACTAAGGCAGAAGACATGATAGGACAGCATACTAGAGACTAACTGGGTCAGAGGGGCATGACCTTTCACAGAGAACAGCCTACAAATGAAGATTCTGGTTTTGTGTTTCACTGGTGGAGGAGGGGGAAGAAATGTTCAATCTGAAATATTTTCCCTGTTTTACAATTGGTCCTCTGAAGGGTGCACACATGTAGTTTGGCCAGCTCTCAGCAGGAACCCTGTTGTCCCAATTCTACCTAGGGCCCCAAGTAACTAATTGCCATCTTTTATGCAGCAGTCCTGCAAACGCTGTGAGGTAATAAAAAAAAGAGCCCTAGAGAGCATCATGTAGCTTGAATGCTCTTCATGATTGGAACCATCTCTTACTCATTATATGCACAGTGCCTAAAATAATGGGATCCTAGTCTTATTAAACCCAGGACACTATGGTAATACAAATAATGCATAAGAAGTCAAACAGTTCTCCCACCACACTGAATAAAATTTAATTTCATAAAAGGTTTTTTACTCATCAATGTGAAGGTCCTTTTTTATCAGGCTCAAGAGCAGGGGTAGTCAATTATTTTGGGTGGAGAGCTGCTTACCAAGGTTTGGCAAGCTGTCAAGGGCTGCATGGGTAGCCCTGCCCCTTGACAGGTGCCCCGCCCCCTGGTCACCATCTTGGTACCATAAGTCCCACCCTAACCCCTGTCCTTTGCCACTAGAAGTCCTTCCATTTGCTCCTGGAAGTACTCCTTATGGGAAGAAGGTTTGCCATCTTAGAATGGGGGGAAAATTGTACACTAAAAAAATCAAACACCCATAATATATTTTAATTTCATTTAAAAATATTTTTGTCCTAATTTGTGTGCATTTGTGCTGCATATGTTGAAGTGATTGTATAATAGCTCAAAATGCAGTCTCGCTTGTATGTTGTATGGGGTGTGCAGGAGTGTTGGTGGATATGGGTGGGTGTGGGAAGGTGTGTGCATGGGGCGGAGCGTGTGGCTGTGGGGTTTGAGGGTATGTGGGATGTGCATGGGCGCCCCCCCCACATACATGCCCCCCTGAGCAGGTCAGCACCCACCCTGCAACAGCCCAGAGCCTGAGCACCCTACAGCACCTCCCTACCACTGCCACCAGCATGCACCCCAGCGCCCTCTCTGCACCATCCAGCTATGCCACATCCTGCCACCCCCTGGGCATGCAGCGCTAGTGGTGGGGACCAGCGTGTGCAGCCACGATCCCATGCACCCCACACTAGCTCTGGGCTTGCCCATCCAGGCTAAGTAGCTGTGGCACCAGCAGCTGGACAAAAACTGCTGCTCGGTGCAGGCAAAAGTGGCCCCTCCCCCTCACTGCAGCTGCCCAGCATCATGCAGGCTGTGGGCAACTGCACCAAAAACTACCCAGCAGCACTGGCAAGGAGGGGCCACTTTCCCTACACTGAGCAACAGTTTCTGCCCAGCTGCTGCTGCACATGTTGGTCCCTGCCTGTACTGTAGGGCTGGGGCAAAGGGAACTGTGAACAAGTGACTGGGAGCACTGGAGCCCAGTGACAGCCAGGCAGGAGTGTGGGGCTTGCACTGGTGTCCCAGCACCAGTGCCAGCAGGGTCTACAGCTAGGCAGCAGGAGGACGGGGTCCCAGCCAGCAGAGGGAGCTGCGCAGGCTTCCCTCTCCCCCTGCTGATGCAACCCAGCCCAGCTCCATAGACCCTTGCCAGCCCATGCCACATGCTCCTGCTGCCCTGCTCTAGGCCCCATTGGTGCTGGCCCTGCACTCCCACATACCCACTCCCCCACAACCAATGCTTTCCCCACTTCCCTGCCAGCCCACTGGCTGCTCCTGCACCACATGGCTCCCAGCTCCATGGCCACAACAGCAGGACTCAGCAGGAACCAAACTGGCCTGGACCAGCCCTGAGGATTGGGGCAATCACCTGCAGTCCTCCCCCACCTCCCCGCTCCCCCACCATTCTTACCCAAATTTCCTGCTCTGGCACAGGCAGGCATGAACAGCTTCACTGTCCCAGGTCAGAAGCCTCTGCCAAGCAGAGACTTCTGGTCAGGGAAGTGGGGGGATGGGGGACAACTAGGCAGGCCTTGTTGTGGCTTCCCCTGGGTCCTACTATCCTGGCGCCTATCATCTTTGACAGGTAGCCAGGGGACAGATAAATATTAATTTTCTGAATTTGTTAGGGGACCCATGGGCTGGATAGAATGGCCTAGTGGGCTGAATCTGGCCCATAGGACGTATTTTGCCCACCCCTGCTCAAATGTCACAGAAAAGCCAGAAAATGAAGCTGCATGCTATTATTGCTCAGTAGACTCCAGATTTCCACTAAGCTGTGTGTGGCCAAGTATCCCTATTTAATCTTTTTCTGCCCCTGAAATAAATAGATACACAATCATTTCCACAGATAATTACAAACAGTCAAAAATCCTGAGGCTGAATTGATTCAGTCTTTACAGATTAGTCTAAACTGAAGAGATTAAACTGAGCAATAACTGGACAGACATTTGCTTTTGATTCAGGAAATATAACCACATGCCTGCAGCAGCTCACGCCAGAAGCCAGGGGCATGCTAGAGCATAGCTCTCTGCCAAGTAACTAGCATGGACTGTGGGTCCACTTCCTCTTCCTGCTGCCCCTGAGGTCTCTGGGATTTGCAGTCCAGAATCACGGGGTTGCTCATCACTTCCTCTTCCAGTTTCTAGGTGCCTCTGGGCTTTGTAGTCCACAGTTGTAGCCAGCAGTGAATTTCAATAATTTTAGCAGCAGGGCAGTTCTGTACTCAGGGGAAAGTGGATTTAACCACCAGTCAGGGTTTGCCTGAGGGGTGGGGGTGCAGTCCCTGCCTTCCCTCCCCCACCCCAACCCTTCTCTGCTAAAGCAGACAGAACAGCCAAGGACTAGAAAGCATGCTGGGGGACTGTTTTAACCTGAACCAGGAAGGGGTCTGGGACAGAAGTTTCATAAACCAGTTTGACCCAAATCAGTTAAGTCTGATATTACATTCAACCAGGTTTCTCTTAAACCAGTTTTAACCATTTTCAAACTGGTTTATGTGCACTGAACTTCTGTTCTGTTACAGGTTTAAACCAGTTTCTGATCACTTAAACCCATTTGTGTAACTTCTGTCCCTAGTCCCTGTGTTGAACTGCATGGTAACTAATTGTAAAGCTGCCAGAATGTTTGATAAAGCTACTGGAGCATTTAAAAATCGCACCCAGATGCCCAAGAAAATATTGCATACCAATTTTGATTATGTCTAAGCAACCAAAAGGGATGTGCATCTATTTTTAGGGAAAGAGCCTTATATCTATCTACACAGCTGGATGCCTGTGGCACATCATTTATAAGACAGTCAGCCATGCTGCAGCTGGAGTAGCTTTTGCAGAATCTACAGTGTTAGACATATATGACTTTTTGTTTATCTTTTCTACTATTTTGACAGCAGCCGCTGGAAAGCAATATCCAAGTTAAAGGGGCTGTTTTGCAAGTCAGCCAATTTGAACTCAGATCCAAGATTAACAGAGTTGAAACCCTGAAGGCACGCTTTTCAGACTGACACACAAACGTGCTCTCTCTTCTCAGACACTAATTAGAGCCATATCAAACTCCGAGTTCTGCCTCTGCAGTACGTTCACAGAGAAACTCCAAGAAGACAGGAAAAGTCACATGGTAATTTGCTGTGAACAGCGTGCAAATTTGTTATTTCTTCCCCTTATGGTTCCTGAATATGCAGAAGTTCCTTTTCTTAAATCTTCTGGTAAGGTTTGTTGACTTCTGCATGTTTCCAGTTTCCATACACGGAATACAATATTGAAGAAAGGTTGCCATCACAGATTCATTTTCCCTCATCATAAAGCAAGCAAAAGAATTTTCTTGTGTTGTAAGAAGCTCTCTAGCTCTCTGCACAAAGTCACTTGCATATAAAAGGTTTATTTTACCCAGCTGCATTATATCTGTTTTTACTTAACAGAGATTCACCCCCAATGGGAAAATTAAGTATACATGTGGCTTATTACAGTAATGTCATTAGATACTATTTTTATACGTGGCCTTTCAAGTCTTTTTTTCAGTATGCAAACAAATGTTCAGTCTTGGGAAGACATGCTACATTGGTGGGATTTTCTTCATGCAAAATTGAAGCTGCAACACACTTTGATAAAGACAATTTGTCACCAGGCCAGGTCTCTTCCTGGTCCCTCTTAAGAGTCAATAAATGAAGCAGTAGCCCTCTGGGAACCAGAAGCTGGTGTAGGTTTGCATGCAAGGCAAGTTACACAGCATGTCTACACTGCAATTAAAAGCTGCTTTTCCAGTGCATGAACATAGCTTTAAATCAGGCTTGCTTGCACACCAACAGCAATGAAGCTGCAGCAACATGGACTGTAGTGACCGAGCTTGGATGCTGGGTCAATTCACAGAAGTTAGGGGCTGAAAAGAACCTCAGAGATCATCAGGTCCAACCCCCCTGCTCTAAGGCAGGAAAGACTACTGAGGTCAAATGACCCCAGCAAGGTGTACGTCCAGTTATCTTTTGACAATCCCCAGGGAAGGCAATTGTACCACCTCTGTGAGGAGTCTATTCCAGACTCTGGACACACAAACTGTAAAGAAGTTTTTCCTAGTATCTAACCTGAAGCGATCCTCTACCAGTTTATGACCATTATTCGTAGTCTTCCCCTGGAGTGCCTTGGTGAACAGGTGTTCTCCTAACTCCTGATGTTTGCCCCTTATAGGCTGCCACCAGTCCCCTCTGACACTTCTCTTCTCCAGGCTGAAAAGTTTCATGTCCTTCAGCCTCTCCTCATATGGTCAGTTCTCTAGACCTCTAATCATTCTTGTGGCCCTCCTTTGGACTCTTTTCAGCTTTCCTGCTGAACTTGAGTACTCACAGAAAAGCAAGCACCCTCAAGTACTAGACATTAATTCAAGTTGAGAGGTGCTAATGACCTCAACACTCAGCATCTTGCAGGTATAAGTCCCCATTAAGACAAAATTGAAAATATTAATCCAAAATGAAAGTCAGGATGGCTGCATTCTAGACTCAGGTTGAATCCTGGTTTGCTAGGTGATCTTCAGCAAGTAATATGATGCTTCTATGTCTCAGGTCATTCATCTCAGTCAAATGTTACTACCTCATATGGATGGTATAAGCCTTAATTAATGTACTTTCATAAATTCTTTGACATTCTTGGACAATGGATGATACAGTAATAATTGCAAAGTATTCAGTTGCACAGGAGGAATTCATTCAAGTCCTGGATGAGTTTCTCTGGCAAGCAATACCAGTCTAAGTGGACCTAGGCATGTCCATGCCAACTGGGTCTGAGCAGGAAGAGCCCCTCATGCACTCTCCTAGATCAGAAGTCTGGAAAATACAGCCCACGGGCCCACCAATGGATTCTGTTCAGCCCATGGTGGGTCCCTCAGCCCCACCTAGCCTAGGCTTCGGAAGCAGCCTGTGTTGTGCAAACAGGGCATACAGTGTGAATTAAAACAAGCTGGAATCTTATCGGGGAATAAGGCACAACACCGCATTTATTTGAACATAAAACATGCAACATGAAAAGAATAAAGAACAATAAGGTTATTTGCTTTACTCATTCTCATGCATACTCATTTATTCATTCATTCAAGAGACACAAACACACACAGAAGTTAGACAGTCCTGCAAAGGTTAAAGTGTTACCAAGTTTCAAAGTTGCTCTAGGTCAGTCTGGTGGCCAGCCAAGCTGGCCAAGACAGTTGGAGTCAGGTCTCATTGGATGCACCCAAAATGCCTTCTTGCAGTGGAAGACGCAAAGCCTCGTCTTTGTGTTCGTTCTTTAGAGTAATAGCTGTCCATAGAGTCTATAAGGCCATCCTTCTTGTCTTGTTGGCAGGTTGGGATTGGTAGGTCATGATCTTCTGGCTTTGTGGTCTGCAATCTTCAGGGGCCGTCGCTTGCAGTCTTCAGCCATTAAGATGGAGCATGATTTAGTGTTTGGTAATCCTTTACTGCTGACTTGGCATGGCTGCAGCCCTTAACTGTTAAACCACAGAAGGATATTTTCACCTGCTGCAAGAGGCCTGTTCTTCTCTGTCGCTGGCACATATATCCATCATTTATTCTTTCGTTATCTCTTTCCACACAAGCCAGACATATCTACTAGCCTCTGCTACCTGCCACCTCAGGACAAGGGCATGTGGGCAACCCCAGTACAGCATGTCTGAGAAGCGGTAGAGCCCACCTGCACAGGACAGTCTAATCTGGTCACAATACATCAGCCCATGCCACTCCACAGCTACATTGTACTGGGCTGCCCATGCACGCCTATTCTGTGGCAGAAGCAGCATCACAGGCATACACTCTGCCTCCTCCCAGGTCAAGCTGCTCACAATCGTTTGTGCACAGAACAGATTGTGACTCTGCCCCAGGCCCCAGCTCCGTGGTCACCACCTTATGATCCCAGCCCTGGTCCCAGCCCTGCCTGCCATCTCACTCCCGGATGCTGCTCCCTGCAGTCCAATCCCATCTGCCCAGCTGATCACCCCCTGCCCACAGGGGCCACTTTGGGAGTTTTGATGAGTTGTTGTGGGCAGGGGAGCGTTGCTGACCCAGCCTGCAACAACTCATCCAAACCCCCTGAGTGGCTCTCTAGCCCAGGGGTGGGCAAAAAGTGGCCCACAGTGGGTCTCAGTCCCATCCAGCCCAGGCATGGGGGGTGGAAGGGCCAGCCCAGACACCAATCCTGCTGCCCCCGGGTATGCAGCAGGGCTGCGGAAGCGTGGCAGCTGGACTCCACTTCCCGGCAGCGGCAGCTCCCAGATGCCACAGTTGCCAAACCCAGCCCTGCTGCCCAGGTACCCTAGCCCATCCACCCCACATCTCCTACCAGGGGTGGGACATGTGCAAGCAGGGTGCTTGGCTGGAGGCTGGGATGGGGCCATGGACAGGTGGGCAGCGGCATCTGGGAGAGGCAAGTGGGGCTGGGGAGACCCTGGCATCTTGGGACAGTGACAGCACAGGGCTGGGGCCCAAGGCAAAGCCACGATCCTCTGCCCACACACCCCTGCAACAGGTACCAGTTCCACAGACAGGGGCATGCAAACAACAGATCGTAGCTCTGCCCTACCCTGGCCCTGCACTTTCATTGCCCCAAGATCCCCAACCCAGCCCCAGACACAGCTTCCTGCCTACCCACAGCCCCATTCTATCCACCCAGCCACGCACCCTACCATATAGCTCCCAGCCAGTCTCCATGGAGGCCCTGGTGCTGACGACACGGGGCTGGGGCAGAACCCTGGTTCTGTGAGCAGGGTCACACAGGGAGTAGATCATGGCTGTGCCCTGTCCTGCCTCTGAACACTGCTCCCTTACAAGCACCCCAATCCCACACCTCTCCTGTGCAATATGAATTTTAATTTCTACCTAGGAGAAATTTTACAATCTTTGCATTCTCCTTTGCCTGAGGAAGGGCACACAAGTCCAAAAGACTGCAAATAAAGGGAAAAAAAAAATGTTGGAACTGTCTTGTGATCTAATAAAAGGTATTGCTTCTACCACACTGACTCCTTTTACTTTTAGACCAACAAGGCTACAACCTTTATTCCATCCCACATAGGGAGTTTTGGTGAGGTGTTGCAGTGGCGAGGGGGGGGGAGGGTGCGGGTGCTGCTGATCCGGCCCACAACAGCTCAGCAAAACTCCCTACGTGGCCTGTGGGCCCAAATAATTGCTCACCCCACTCTGGCCCAAATAATTGCCCACCCCTATCCTAGATGCACCTTCCTTGCCTGGCACCCTCCTTTACTACGTGCAACTGTCTGAGGCCATGAAGCCCATGCTGAGACATCCTATGTCTCCTAGTTTCTTGCATGTTCCCCCTACTGTTCCAGCTCTGTTCACATTCTAGTTTATACTTTTAAAAGTACACAGACTCCTGGGACACCATGTGACAGTCAAAGTAAGGAACACAGCAGGCTTTGCACAGCATTTTCTAGAGCAGTGGTCACTAACCAGTGGATCTCAATCCACCAGTAGATCTCTGAGCCTCTTAGAGTTGATCTGAGGCTGAGGTGGGGTGGATGCATGCACACACCCCAGCCAAGCAGGTCAGTCCGTGTGGGAGGGAAGGGGTGGGAGCTAGACAGAGCCCCCCCATAGTGAGGGACAGTGCCACAGAGGCATGAGCAGGGGTAAGTTGAGTGGGGTCCTGGCCAGGTGGGACCTACCTACTCGGGAGGCATGCCCCCAAATAATGTTTTATCCCTTTGCTTTAATCTGCCCCCACTCCTCCCTCCCCACAGACTTACCTGCTGAGCGACGGGGGGTGGTTCACAGTAGATCTTGGGTTGCTTTTAAATGCCAAAGGTGATCTCCTACTTAAAAAGTTTGGAGACCACTGTTCTAGAGTACAATTTACTGTCAAAGCATACGTGGGTTGTTTAGGAAGAGAACTCAGCCCTATCTGCTTGTTCCCAAGTCAAATGATCACCATCAAACAGCTATGCAACTGTATGCCAGGAAGATACCAAATTCCTGTTGCCAATTATTCAGGATCATGTGTGGCAAGTTTAAAACATATAAAGGTTTAACCTCAGATCAGATTGATTTGCTAAGCATCCAGACACATTTTGATTTTGTCTTGCTGCCATTCTAAAGAAAAAAAAAACACTTTTCAAACAACAGGTTCTGTGACACTGACTCCTCCAACCACAGACAAGTCTATACACATGTCACTATCCTTCTGTAAGCTTTAAAAAAGGCAGGGGGGAGTTAATACAGAAGCAAGACGCAACTCTGATCAAAAGAGTGATGTAAAAACTTCACTGAAGTCAGTTCTGAAATGACTACCAGGCTCAGAGAGACCAAAAAAGATACCAATTTCAGTAGTATAGAATAGTTAGTTGTTGGGGAAATGTAAGAGTAACTGAGGAATAATTTATAGGAAATTAGGGAAAAATGAATCAAGGTGGATTCAAACAGCCTTGAATTTTACACCATATTTTTCTTTGAATCAGAAATTACATGAATTACTTTGAATACAAAGCCAATCCTGAAAGGTGAAAGCACAGTCCTTCAAGATGCTTACATTATACACTAGTTGTTTTCCTTTAAGCAGGAAGAGGAAATCAAGGAAAACCATACCCAATTAAAAAAAAAACTTTGTCCATGTCAATCCATGTGGATTTATATAGCACACATTTTTGTGGTGTTTTAGTTTGAGGGGTCTTTTTTTTATTCCCTTTCTCCTCCTTGTGTGTAATTAAATGCTTCCCCAGAATCACATTGTAAATTAGATTTTGGATTGAGCCAATTCTCAGCTGTAACACAGGAATGAATCTCAATTTGTACAAAACATGGCTAATTTATGTGATACCATCTTTGGAAGAGACACAGCCTAAAGGAAGCCATTGCATTCTTCGTAACACTTCTCAAACCTCATCTAAAGGGCTCAGACAACAGCGGTCTTTGCAGTGGAATTACTGCGGGGGTGGGGAATGGAAGAACAACAATTTTAAATAATAACCTTATAAATGTCAGCTCAATCTTGTGAATCATTGGGGGGTGGGTTTTACAGTGGAACCATAACCCAACAACAAATTGGGTGTACTCCACAGAGTGCAGCAGCCAGCAGCAGGGTGGGAGGACAAGTTCACTGCAACAGGGACAGCCAATTACACAGCAGCCTTTTTGATGTAGTAATAAACATTCTATATGCAAATGATCACAAGGAAAGGTCCAGAAAATGGCTTATTTCTACTATTGTATCTTTGCTAAAGGAAACCTAACATTTCTTTTTTAAGGAAGATCAACCATAAAAAAAATAAATAAATAACAAATAGAAAAACTCTCCATGCAGAGTTTTTAGATATTCTGTTGTATATTAACTTTATATCATCTTGTAGTTGGCTCTTGGTTAGGCAGTGCTAATTAACTCTTCCCTCCACCACCCCCCCATCAACTTTTTTTTTTTTAATTTAAGCATGGGACGTTGACGATTCAAAAAAATCCTCACAAATATTCATCGAGACAAGCTGTGCAAATAGCTGCCATAAAGTTGGAAACAAGGCTCCCATTGTGCTCAAAAGCAAATGCATCCAAGAGCAACCTCACAAGGTCTGATGAATAAATGCTAACATTTTTACAAAATCAAATCGTTTTCTTGTTCAAAAAGGAATGCCTTTTGTTATTAGAAGAGGAGGGTGACCTATGTTCAACATGCCAGGCTAAATTGGCACAATAGTTTATTAACCTACCTACCTAGAATCATAGGGCTGGAAGGGACCCCGAAGGATCATCGGGTCCAGCCTCCTGCATGAGCAGGAAAGACATCTGGGGGTCAGATGACCCCAGCCAGGTGACCATCCAGTCTTCTCTTAAAGACCTCTAGGGTAGATTATTGCACCACTTCTGGAGGGAGCTTTTTCTATAATCTGGACACCCTGACTGTGAAGACGTTTTTCATAATGTTCAGCCTGAAACTATCTTCCAGGAGTTTGTGGCTGTTGTTTCTAGTTTTCCCCCAGGGTGCCCCGGTGAACAGTTGTTCACCAGGCCCCTCATGTACACCTCTGATATAGCGGTAAACCACAATCAGATCCCTGCTCAGCCTTCTTTTCTCTAGGCTGAAGAGTCTGAGATCCTCCAGCCTCTCCTCATATGGCTTGCCATGCAAGTCCCCAATCATGCGGGTGGCCCTTCTCTGGACCCTCTCGAGCTTTAGCACGTCCTTCTTGAAGTTTGGCACCCAGAACTGGACGCAATATTCCAGCTGCAGCTGCACCAATGTTGAGTAAAGTGGGAGAATCACTTCTTTGGATTTACTGGAGACGCATCGATTGATGCATGACAGTTTTATTGGCCCTAGCAGCTACTGCGTTGCATTGCCAGCTCATATTCATGCTGGGGTCTATTGTTACCCCCAGATCCCTTTCATTTGTAGTGCTGGTCAGTATTGCCAACCTGTAGGTGTGCTGGGGGTTCTTCCTTCCCAGATGCAGCACTTTGCATTTCTCTACGCTGAACCTCATCTAGTTCTGTTCTGCCCAACATACCAGCCTGTCTAGGTCTGCTTGTATCTGCGGGTGTGTCCCCGCAACCCCATATCTTGGTGATCTCTTTCATTTGTAGTGCTGGTTAATATTGCCCAACCTGTAGGTGTGCTGGGGGTTCTTCCTTCCCAGATGCAGCACTTTGCATTTCTCTATGCTGAACCTCATCTGGTTCCGTTCTGCCCAACATGCCAGCCTGTCTAGGTCTGCTTGTGTCTGCGGGTGTGTCCCTGCAACCCCATATCTTGGTGTCACCTGCAAACTTGGCCAGTTGGCTTTTCACCCTCTGATCCAGGTAGTTGATGAAAATATTGAATAGTACTGAGCCAAGTACCAACCCCTGGGGTACGCTACTGCCCACATGTAACCAGGACAACACCGCTCCATTCATTTGGACTCTCTGTCCTACCCTGCAGCCAGTTTTGCACCCACTTGACAGTCCTGCAGTTGAGCCCAATAAGCTTCCTGTTTTCTGATCAATACCTCATAGGATACCAGCTCAAAGGCTTTCTGGAAGTCGAGGTATATTATGTCAACCACTTTTCTCATATCCAGGTGATGAGGCACCTGATCATAGAAAGAAGTGAGGTTGGTCAGACAAGACCTGCCTGTGACAAGGCCATGCCAACTGTCATTCAGTATCATGCCTTCTGCAAGTGTGTCAGATATAGCCTCTTTGATGAATGTTTCTAGGATTTCCCCTGGAATACAAGTTTAGCTAAACTGGCCAGTAGTTTCCCAGGTCTTCTACCTAATCCAATTACAGACAGAAACAAAAGGTCTACTTCATTTTATTCAGTTTAAAGAAGCTAGAATGAAGGAGGTGTGTGTGTTAGGAAAATGTATGCAATGCTGGGTTGAGGTATTAACTACTTAGTCATGCCTTTTAGAATCCACTTTTTCCCTTTAATCTTAGTGCCTTTGAGACCACAAGGCTACTGTTCCTGGCAGCACTTGATTTATTTCCAACCTCTTCTTTTCAACTCCCCTTAGCTTTCCAAGCTTATAGCACATAAACAGCCACATAGTCTTACGCATTCTACCTTTCTGTCTTCCTGGCTGCTGCCTTCCTATTTGAAGGCAGAGTTAGGCCAAATAAAGGACTATTCCCTTTGAGATATAGAATACACATCAGTGTTATAGGGCTGTACCATACACAACATCAACAGTCAGGTAACATGAAAGTGAGAAGGCTTCCCTTTTCTCCTTCCCATTCCTGAGTGGTAGGCATGACAAAAGGGTGAAAATGCTGCCCACTCAGGCTTTAGTGCTGGAATATCATCTAGGAAGCTTGGATATCAACAGGAAGGAGGTTTGTTGTTAGAAAGAAATGCCTTTCCGCATCATGTGGAGAGCTAGTAACTTGCAGCTTTTGCATTTCAGCCCGACTTGGAATACATTTATCAATCATGTTGTGTGTCTGCGGGTGCCACATGTACAAAATTTAGTGACATGGTAACCTGGGAGATAATGGCAGTGTCATTCAGTCAATTCTAATGAGAAAGAAAATGGTGCATTTATAGCCTCAAAAGAGAAGGGAGAGAGAGAAGAGAAACTTTAGAACCCATCCAAATAAATACAAGGTCATCTGCTCCAAGTTCAACTCACTAACAGAGCTTTCAGATTTGAGCAGGGCCTTCATAAGTAATTTGCAAAGTAACAATTCAAGTCTTGACAGTGGTGTAGAGAGGCCATGTGTTATAACAAGAGATAAATCACATGCTCCAATTCATAAGAGAAAATGATCCGATTACACTTTGGAAACCGCGTCAAAATGAAAAACACATTCACTTCAAGCTCATAACAGTAAAATTGAAATGAAACAACAGGCTTCAAAAACAGCCTCAAAATGAAACAAGGGCACTCAAAACATTTTGAAAGTTTCAAAATGTTTCAAAAATTTGCTTGCTGGCAGGGAAACAAAGTAAGAAGAGGGAGGGGGAAGACTGCTCCGATATTGACTGTGTAGCTGGCCAGTGACCCATCCTTCCCCGAGGTCCCTTCCAATCCCAGTGCTCTGGGGGAGGGATAAAAAAAAAAAACAAAACACAGCTGTGCCTTAACATGTTACAAGTTTTGCTTGTCAGCAGCTTGAGGTAGTTTTCCAGAAACCCCTGCACCTATCTCCTTGAAACTTGGCAGGCTTCACAGCCTCAGATGGAGCTACCATCTCTGCAAGTTATTGGAATCAGACAAGAAATGACAAAGTTATAGGCAGTTTTGTGCTTCCCCATTATAGCCTATGGGTGAAACATCAAAACAGTGAAACAGTTTCAGCTAAACAAAATGGAACAGTGGTTTCAAAATGAAACAAGCTCAGAACAAAACACTGTCCCAACAAAATGGTGAAACAGAAGTTGAAACAAAATGGTGCCATTTTGCACAGCCTTATAAGAAAAAGTAACAAATGCACACAGGCCCTGCTAATGCCACTATTCCATAAGTGGATCCCCTTGCACATTCTTTCCATAACGTTATAACAATATGTAGGCTATTCCTACATAATCCCAGCAATATGAGCACCTTGGTGAATAAGTTAGTAACTTCTACTTTAAGTGTCTGGGACTTGGTTCTCAAACTATTTGTAAAGATCTGAAATACAGTACGAGTCACATTAACTCTTCCCTGAGAGTCTTAGAGAGGATCCCCAGGTAGAGGTGTTTATAGGTGTTGGCCTTGCAATTGGCCAAGGGCTGCAGGCTCAGTGAGATGCTTTTCATTTGCCTCACTACATGAACAATGCGTGCCCCCAGTGGCTGGGGAGGCACAGGAGCACTGGCAGCAGTGAGAGCATGACAGCAGTAACCAGGGAGCTCCCGCAGACGCCAAAAGGCAGGGGGAGGGGCGGGTGGTGAGCACCGACCAGGGATCGGCAACCACCCACCAACGCTGTTGGCCTCAGCAGCTATCACTGACTGCCCACCGGCAGTGAGGGGGGAGGGAGTGCCAAGCAGCAACCATCTACAGGCACTGACAGTGTTGGCAGTGCCTTTTTGTAGGGAGTGAATGTGCACCCACATGCACCCCCTACATGTCTGTCACAGGCCAGCTGGGCACTACGAGTGTATCCATTTTATCACAGACCAACTGGGCTGTTTGATTCAGTTTCAGATCAAGGAGGCAAAGTTGGGAGTGAAGTGAAGGCAAATTTGTTATATCTTACACACACACACACACACACACACACACACACACACAGTCAACAGAAAGATAAATGCAATAAGCAGATAATGCAGTATTAAAGAGCTAATAGTAAATAAACGGATAATAAACAAGACAGACTGATAGATCAATTCTGTCACAGACCAACTGAGCACTGCAAGGGTATTAGCCACTGGGCTGTTCAAAACAACAGATAGGCAGACATGGGTTGGCAACTTATCAATAGTCCCTCAATGCCAAGTGCTCATCAAGTGATTCCAGCAAAGTCAGGCATCCCTGATCAATGCCGTCAGAGGGATTACCGGGGAAG
Source organism: Gavialis gangeticus (assembly GCF_001723915.1). Lineage (NCBI taxonomy): Eukaryota > Metazoa > Chordata > Crocodylia > Gavialidae > Gavialis > Gavialis gangeticus. The sequence continues at coordinate 42,356,678 of NW_017728995.1, forward strand.
GTCCCTTGATCAGGATCTGATCCTCACCTCACACCAGGAGTCCAGGTTCTGGGCATGGAACAGAAATGATCATTCCGTTCCCTCCTGCTTGCTGGTTACCTGATGCACATGCTTTTTATACCTAGTCTTATGCTATCTGTTGGCTTTAGAGCCACTCAATGTTGCCCTATAGCTGTTACCCCATGGGATTGAAAGGTGTTAAAATTACCATAAAAGGTTACTACCCAGACTCAGGTTTATCCAATAAGCAAACTATAATGCAGCACCTTTAGGTTTGAAGTTGGCATTGTTCTGCCTAAGCCCCAAGCCCTGTTAGGTTTTATTTGAATATGCTTTCTTGGGATGTGTTGGGTGTGCCAGGCAGTAGGATCCAGTTTATTGTCAAAGCTGAACCCCGAGCAGAAACTGTTAAGTCAGCTAATCTCACATCTACAGCTTTGCCTATGGGGCCCAGTCAGTTCCATGAACAGTTAATTTTAACATTTTGGTTAAACTTATGACAGACAACTTACATTTGAGGTTTACAAACTTAAAAGCTTTATATTAACTAATATTACCCATTTAGGCAAAATACCAAATGCCTCTAAGAAGCATATATTTATTGCTTATTAATCCCTCTGGTTCTGGCCACCACACGTGTCGCCAGTGCTTCACTGGCAGCTGCGTCAGGGCTCCAGGAACATTGATTCTCAGCAAAGAGAAAGGAATTCTCCATGAAGAGAGTCATAAATTTCAGGAGCTGCCCTGAATGAAGACACAAGCCAACTTTAAAGTTTTAGTAGAAAAGTTGATTGGCTATGACTTCACTTGTCAGTTACTTTCACTGAGTTGATGCTGCATGAAGTTTTCAATCCAAGGAGGGTGAATCAAAGCACAGCATCTATTTGATTTATGCATTTGGTTGATATGTTCACTTGGATAATAACTTCTGTAGCACTAGAATCAGCTCACCAGCCTGAAGAGCTGTGTAAACCTAAGAAATACCCAACTAAACTTAAACATTTTAACATTAGTTCTTACTTTCTTGCCTTTGTATGCCTTGGCACTAGGAGATGGGGCAAGATTCTGGTTCGCATAAATAAGTATAGCTCCAACAATGATTATGTCAGCTGAGACATTGGCCCAGTGCTATTTAAACAATACTAAGGAGAGCATTTTGTTTCTTTAGATTACAGGTTTTAAAGAAGGCAGTTAAAATAGTGAGGGAAATGACCACAAAAAGACAGTAGTCTGTGATAACAAATAGGGGATTTTGTTCTGCAAGTATACATCATGGCAGTAGTTCCACTGGTTTCAAGTATTTCTCACCTGAATAGGAATAAGCAGTATCCTACCTTAAAAATACCACCCACAAAAGGTTCAGATTTTACAATTAAAACTTCCCCTGCCTTAAAAACAAAAGGCAAAACTCTTCACCTTGCAATAAACCTGGCATTTTGACAGCTCCACAGCTTGGCTTCAGACAGACACATAGGACAACACAGACAGTAAGATATAGAACTATACCGTTCATCCTTATCCTACTGTGCTTCAGACTTACCTAGGAAGAGGGGGGGGGGTTGTTTTTGTTTTTTTTAAGAAGAGATTCAGAATTCAGACATCTTTTAAAGAACACAAAAGCACAGAAGCACTGATCAGCAGATCCCAGTCCAATTGGAAAGGGGCCAGTGCCCAACAGAACTTGACTCTGTTGGTCCATATTGGAACAGCTCCATGCTAAAGAACTGTGATTTCAGGAAGCAGGATTCAGGTCAGGTCAGAGGCTGCTTCTACTCTTGAGGTTTGATTTTTTTTTCTTTAAACTTCTCTGCTGATTGGAGACAACAGTGAACTCAAAAACACAAGAGGCAGACAATGGCAGAGAAAAGGGACCTGTGACAGAACTGGCACCAGGTCCTGAAAACACAGTCACAACATGAAGCTGGGACAGCTGCCCATCTAATCCCTTATTTGTGAGGAAAGAAAATATTCCTCCTTCAGTGCTAGCCAGTGCTGCTGGGCGCACACACAAATCACCCACCACACACTTCCTTAAAAAAAAAAACCCTTTACATTCACAGAAGCCACAGCTTCCCTGCTCTAGTACTTATTTATACAAGTGGCTTATATGCATAACAAGTAGTATTCATCAATAAGAGCTTGCAGGATCAGGTCCTGCCAGGCTGAAAATCCACATACAAGAGTTTACAAACACACATTAGGTCTCTCTCTAAATCACAGCTATTTGTAAATATTCATAAGAGAAGAAGAGTTGCACAGAATAATTGCCCTTTCAGCTCACATGCAGCCAGTTACTCATGCCTTAAAGCATTTATAGGGTGGGGACCTAAAACTGCTGCTATGTAAATATTCCCAACCTAGTTTAAGATTGAGCATTTGTGAATTTGACTCCAAGTAGATTCAAGATGCTAGTTCTAGAATCAAGTATGTGCTAGCTGGGGGGTGGTAGTTAGTTGAACAAAACATACAGGTGACAACATAACAGACCCCACATAAAAGTAAAAAATTGATTTTTTTGAAAATAGATCTAATCCTCCTTTTGGATTAATATAGAGACAAAAGTCTATCTTTAAAAATAAACCCTTTTCTTTAAAACTAACAAATTGGCAAGTACAGATTTGCTAGAGAGTTCACTAATTCAAAACCAACTCAGCTGAAATATTTCCATGGAACAGAAGTTACAGGTTCCCACACAGAGTTTGGAAACAAGCATATGCACCAGGTAACATGCATTTTTCTGGGTTCTCTTTTGTTACTGCCAAAAAATAAACAAACAACTCTTTTGTGCTTTGACAGCAGTTGCTAATGGGTATGAGCTGTGGTTGACATACTGGTCTAAGTCATCAGAAGACGGCTTCGGTGTGAATAATGCCAGGGGCTCATGGGTTACGAGAATAAATCTGGTAACATGGAATTAAAATCAGGGATAAGAAATAGCTGAATCTCTCAGCTTACACAGAAATAATCTACATTAGAACAGGGACCAATCCTAAGGATCTCTGTGCAGACAGTTCCTGCTATGTTTACAGGACCTACATCTGAAGCCCTATAGGACCAGCTCTCCCTAGGAAGCAATATTAAAACACAAAAACATTCATAAAAAATGTTGTGTGAGATAAACATTAACATTTCATTACATCATGTTAACCTTGGCAATGGAAAGTAGCAACCATTAATTTTTATTTTATTTAATTTCAACTGCTAGACTAGTTTTTAGAGCCAAATAGTACTATTACATGCACAAACCCACAACTATGCATGTAAATCAGATGATTTGTACACAAGAGAGTTAGCCACATACTTGTGTTGTATGCATACGTTATTAGGTATTTAAACATTTTTGGAAGTTAGAACCTCACTGTTTTTGTTAAAAAAAAAAAAAAAAATCATGTTTGAGCTAGTAGAGAGCGGAAGCTGGCCCTATTTGGCTTTGCAACTATTTCACAAGGCATTCTATTTCTTGAGCTAGGGATAGAAGTTATACCTAAACTGGTTTAAGTCTGTAACAGAACAAATTCAATGCACATAATCCAGTTTCAAAGTGGCCAAAACTGGTTTGAGATAACCCTGGTTAAATGTGGTATCAGACTTAACTGATTTGAGTCAATCCAGTTTATAGAGCTTCTGTCCCAGGCCCCTTCTTCATTTAAGAAAAACCGGAGTCCTCCAGCATCCCAGCATGCTCTCTGGGCTGGGCTGTGCTCTCTGCTCTAGAGAGCAGGGCTGGCCCCACCCTTCTGCTCTCTAGCCTGAGCAGGGGCAGGGACGTGGCAAGACACTGGTTAGCATGGCCCCATTTAGGCAAAGTGGGCAGGGAGTGGGTTAATTCTTCCCTCCTACCCCACCGCAGCCAGGGTCTGCCTGTTTACCAGGGAGTAGCAGAGGCAGAGGGGGAGCCAGGGCTGGCTACAGGGCTGAAGAGACAGAGGGAAGAATTAACCCCCTCCCTGCCCCCTTCATCTTAACAGGGCCATGCCAGGATGGTGTCTGGCCACATCCTGCTGCTGGAGCAGCAAGAGGATGGGGAAGGGCAGCAGCCTCTTGTCAGTGTCCAGAAGGAGGTTCCCCCCCACCTTCCCAATCTCCCTCTTCTCTTTCTTCTCCAGGCTAAATAAGCCCAGTTCCCTCAGCCTCTCCTCAGAAGTCATGTGCCAGCCCCCAAACCATTTTCATTACCCTCTGCTGGACTCTCTCCAATTTGTCCACATCCTTTCTGTAGTGGGGGGGAGGGGGAAAAGAGGGGGCAAAACTGAACACAATACTGCAGATGCAACTTCACTAGAGTCAAAATCAAGGGGAATAATCTTCTCTCAGTCTGCTGGCAACACTACAACCAATGCAATCCTGTATGCCATTAGCCTTCTTCACAACAAGGGCACACTGTTGGCTCATATTCATCTTATTGTCCACTGTAACCCCCGGGTCCTTTTCTGCAGAGATGCTGCTTAGCCAGTTGGTCCCGAGCCTGCAGTGGTGAATGGGATTGCTCCGTTCCACATGCAGGACTTGTAATTCTGCTTATTAAAATCTCGTGAGATTGCTTTTGGTCAATTACTCCAATTTGTCTAGGTGCCTCTGAATCCTAAGCCTACCCTCCAGCATATATACTACTTCCCCCAACTTTGTGTACATCTCTAAACTTGCTGATGGTGCACTTCATCCCATCTTCCAGATCATTGATGAAGATACTGAACAGAGCCAGCCCCAGGATTGACCCCTGAGGCACACCACTTGATACTGGCTGCCAGCTAGACAGAGCCATTGACTACTACCCTCTGAATCCAGTGATCCAGCCAGTTCTCTATCCACTTGATAGTCAATTCATCCAACTCATACTTCCTTAGCTTGCTTGCAAGAATGTTGTGGGAGACCATATCAAAAACCTTGCTAAAAAAAAAAAAAAAAAAAAAAAAG
>NW_017728995.1:42361663-42362014 GCF_001723915.1 Gavialis gangeticus
CAGGTTGGTTAGGCATGACTTGCCCTTGGTGAATCCATGCTGATGTTCCTAATCACCTTCTCCAAGTGCTTAGAAGTAGATTCCTTGAAGACTGGTTCAATGATTTTTCTGGGGACTGAGGTGAGACTGACCCATCTATAGTTCCCTGGATCCACTGGGAACACACAGGGGTGCAGATGCACCCTCCCCACCCCCGAGAGAAGTGCTGGCAGCACTTCCGGGTTTGCCACTGGGCAGCCTGGCCGCAGGCTGCTGCAGCACTGGGGAGGGCTGCACCAGGCTTGCAGCCAACCCAGTACAGCAGGCACAGGCAGGTAAGGTTTTTTCTTGGGGGGGGGGGGGGGGGGGGGG
>NW_017728995.1:42362085-42370818 GCF_001723915.1 Gavialis gangeticus
GGGGGGGGGGGGGGGGGGCAGGAACAAGTCATTCACCCCTGCCCAGTTTCCTGCTTCACTGTGGGGGTTGTCCCATAAGCCAGCCTGCCCTTGACCCCATTCACCATGAATGGGGCCCTGACTGGGCAGGGTCATGGGGCAGTTGGAGCCTGGTGGCTCCCACCATTGCATGCACTGTGGGGAAGCAGTACATTCCCCCCCAAGTCCTTGGCTCCAACACAGCGCCATTTGACTCGCTGCCCAGCCCACCCAGCAGCAGGACATGCACAGCACCATGCTGCTTTCAAAGGCTGCAGCGAGGCACAGAGCAGGCAGAGCCCAGCTTGCCGCATGCAAAGATCAGGGGGCCCCATGTGCCTCCCTTGGCTCCCTGGCACACAACTCCACAGATACCATGGGGATGACTTAGGCAGGGCACAGGTCCTGGAGGCTCAGTCTTCTCCAGCCCAGCAGTGAAGCTAAGGCTGGCCCCACTCCAGTTCCAGGCACCTCCCAGGCAATGTGGGCCTGGGGCCAGACCAGGGCAAGTGTGGGGAGGCAGCCAGTGTAAGGCTGGGGGACAGTGGATGTCAGTGCCAGGCAATGACCCCTGGCATGGAGAAAGGAGCAGCCACATGGGTGCAGCAAACCTCAGCCCCCAAGCCTGATCCCTGCCTGGTGCCAGCCCCAGCCTTGCTCCCTCCCCCCCTACAGCCCTTTTCCCTTCCTCTGCAGACTTCCACACGTGCTCAGCCCTCCCCCCCACAAAAGTGTTCTCCCTCTCCCCCCAGCCTCCTGGTCAGCAAAAATCAGCAGCTGGTACCCATCCCAGTATTAGGAGGCACCAATCACCTCCTGGGTATTACAAGTACCCAGAATCTCCTTCTTAAAGATGAGCACTGTATTTGCCCTTTTGCAATCATCCATGACCCCTCCCATTTGCCATGAGTTTTCAAAGATGATAGCCAACAGCTCTGGAATCGCATTCACCAACTCCCTCAGTACACTTGGGTACATTGCATCCAGCCCCATGGACTTGTACACATCCAGCTTTTCCAAGTAGTCCCTAACCTGTTCTTTTGCCACAGTTGGCTGCTCCCTCAAAATGTGTTGCCAGGTACAGCAGTCTGGGAGCTGACCTTGCCTGTGAAAACTGAGGTGAAAGAGGAATTGATTATTTGAGCCTTTTCTGCATCCTCTGTCACTAAATGGTGGAGGAAGCCTAGTAAGGGACCCACACTTCCCCTAATCTTCCTCTTGTTACTGGCATACTTGTAGAAACCCTTCTTGTTACCATTAATGCTAGCTGCAACTACAATTGTGGTTTGGCCTTCCTGATTTCATGCCTGCTTGCTCTTGCAATACCCCTCCCTAGTTGTTTGTCCAAGTTTCCACTTATAAGCTTCCTTTTTGCATTTTAACTTACTGAAGAGTTTCCTGCTAAGCCAAGCTGATCTTCTGCCATACTTGCTAGTCTTCCTGTACATTGGGATGGTTTGTTCCTGAGGCCTCAGTACAGTGTCTTTAAAGTACAGCCAACTTTCCTGGACTCCTTTCCTCCTCAGACTGGACTCCCAGGGGATCCTTCCCATGAGTTTCCCGAGTAAATCAAAGTGTTTTCTGAAGTCCAGAGTCTGTACTCTGCTGCTCTCCTATCTTCCTTCCTTCCTTCCCTCAGGATCCTGCACTCAATCATCCCCTGCTCACTGCTGCCCCAGTTGCCATCCACTTCTACATTCTCCACCAATTCTTCCATTTGTGAGCAGCAGGTCAAGAAGAACATGGCCCTCAGTTGGCCTCCCCAGAACTTGCACCAGGAAGTTGTCCCCAACACTTTCCAAAAAACTTCCTAGATTGCCTGTAATGCATCACATTCTCAGCCTTAAGACTGAGTCACAAAAGGCAGCGAGTACAGGGACAACTTATCCATCTTTTACATTAAATATTTTAAAACTCAAGCGGGGTGAAATAGGATCACACTGCAACCCCTAAGTTTACTTGGGGGTTAAAATCAGTAGAGTAGGGCCTGGCCTTGTGTTCAAAGAATAAGTATGCATCAATAGCAAGGCTGCATGTTTTCTCATGGTGCCCCAAAATACCAATTCACCTGGCACTTCATATTCTAGTCAATCCATTTGTCCATCTGCAAAGTCCACTCCAGCAGAGGCTGACTGCCCAGTAGGCTTACCTGGATGAACGCTGCAAGATCCAGGAGGTGGCTGCGCAGCAGTATCACCACACCAATTTGTAAGCTCCTGCTTCTTCCAGCTTAAGGGGTGCATGGTCAATAACGTCATAAAGACGTGCCATGCTAGGAGTTTAACAGGGGCAGCTGCTGGGCATGGCTGGAGGGATGAAGAGCAAGCTTGGTGCAGGGCTGAAGAGCACAAGGGAGAGCCGGAAGGCCCAGTCTGGGGGCCTGAAGAGACAGGCATGCAAACCTGATCCAGAGAAGTCGGAGCAGAGGGCAGGACCCGGGGCCAGGAGGTAAAGCTGGGGAGCAGAACTCAGTGCTGGGGAAGTAGCCAGGAAAACACACCAGGGGGCAAAGGGTGCAAGCCTTGCCATAAAACACCCAGGGAAAGGGGAAAAAAAAAAATCTCAGAAGTCCCCAAGTTCTATAGCCAGTAGGGGCTCAGCCCTACCACAGACTATACTTACAGGCTCTATTCAAGTTTTGGTTGTCATTTTGCGAGTACCTGGAGAGCCTAACTGGGGGTGTGCAATTATTTCGTGTATTTTGGATTATTTTGATAAGACACGAAGAATCGGTGCAATACAAAAAGAAAGTCCCCACAAATCACACACCATTTGTAATGATATACCACCGTTCCCTGGAACCTACATGCAAAATCCTCAAACAACTGCAACCCATACTAGAAGATAACCCAATCCTTAAAGAAATCTTTCCAGAACCACCTATCCTAACCTTTAAACAAGCACCAAGCCTCACTGCCCTCATCACCAGAAGCAAACTCCTTAGAACCCAAACCACACCTAACAGATCCAGACCATGCCAGGACAAGAAATAAACCCTGCCAACACATTTCCCCCACTCCCACAATAACCACACCCCACAACAGAACTATCACCATTCCTGGATTTTATGCCTGCACCTCCAGAAATGAAATGCATCTCATCCAGTGTACCAAATGCCCTGACAGGAAGTGTAGGAGAAACCAAAACAACAATGGCACACCAGAATGAGCACACACTGAAAGTCTATCAAAGACAAGAATACCCAGCTACCTGTGGGGGCACATCTCTCACAAGACAATCACTCCCTCTCAAATCTCTCAGTTCTAAACCTCAAAGGGAACTTACAAAACACCTTTTGTAGACCAGCCTACAAACTTCAAAAATCTACTGGATACAAAAAGTCATGGACTCAATACAGACGTTGATTTATGACACATAACCTGACTAACATCCGATTCACCAACTCCCTGCCAGACCTGACCTTTTACACTTTTCTTCCCCCAACCCTTCCTCCTCTCCGTTCTTTTTCTATCCTTTGTCTTTCTAATTCCCAGCCATTTACTTTTTCTACAGACAAAAACTACAGTAGAGTCTCCTTTATTTAACTTCAGCTCCCCCCAATTCCCTTCTATACCTTTTAGTTTCCCAATTTCCACCTATTTACATTTTCACTAACATCCCATCACACTTTCAGCTTCTTTCATTCCTTGGAGTCTCAGAACAGCAGAGACTCCCTATGCCTGAAGGGTGATTGCACCTGAAAGCTTGCTAAGAACTTTTTTCAGCTACCCAGTTGGTCTAATAAAAAGGCATCACATTTACCCAAAGAACCTCACCTTTCTAAAGAAACATTTTAAGGTGTTCTTAATATGATACTTTGGGGCTGTATTTAGATAGCTGATTTTGCCTACAATTCCATGTCTCAAAAATATTTGGTCCTGCAACTACATTTTATTGTATTAGGATAGGAAAATTAGAGGACAGTTGAAAGACCAGGTTGTAGGTCCTTTACAGTCTGGCTGTAGAAACCCACTCCTCCTTGTACCCCAAGTCTCTTGTGGTTCAGTTGTAGAATCCTTGCCTACTACATAGGAGATGCAAGTTTGAGTCCCAGACACTTATACAACTACAGCCATGGAGGCACCAAACATCTGGACTCAGTCTGGTCTTTGGATTCTGTCTCAGTGGCCTAAAGGGAGGATGGAAGGTCTGGGCAGCCTCCACAGAGTTCCTGCCCAGGCATATGCATCGATGGTGTGGGTGGCCCTCATGCATACACCATGATCCAGGAGGCTAGATGGTTGCCATCCTTGTACCCAGCACCTGTTTATCCAGTTGCTCCACTTCTGGTGTTGGTAAGAGTATTATACTCTTAACTATTAATGCAGCAGAACTCTCCTGCAAAGTGATTTGCTTAAATTCTTCCAAATTACTTCTCTTGCCCATCCTTCCAATCTTCAGGAGCCTCAAACAAGGCAGAAGATGCGGTCTAAAGCAAGAACACAGATGTGACTTTTTTTCTACAGGCTCGCTCATGCTGCAAGTGCTCTTGCATCTGTTGATTTGATAAGTCCACAGCTGCTTACAGTAACGTAACTAGGGTGGTGCCTGGGGCACAAGCCTTGGGCACCAACTGAGAAGGGCAATCAAGAATGGAAGCACCAGGGAATCTGAAGTTTTTTGGTTGTAGCCATGTTGATCTAAGGACATAGGCAGGCCTGAAGAAGGGTGACTGAGCTCTAAAGCTTCCTAAAAACTTTTTCCCCAGGTACTCAGTTGGTCCAATAAAAGATAATCACACTTACTCAAAAAAAAAAAACAGAATATGAGCCACCCTGCTGTGCTGCCAAATCCACCCTTGTTTATTGCAGCTGGCAACAGGACTTGGCACCACTTGAGGAGGAAGTGGGGGCTGGCTCAAGGCTTTGGCAGGACTTGCTCAGGGTGGGTGGGGCAGCTGGGGGTTCATATCCCTCATCACCCTCACACCTTCTCCCATGGGAGACACCACTGCTACAGGGGGAGCCAGGGAGGTAAAGCAGCCCCATCATTACAGCCACTATTTTGTCTCCAAAGTTTTGCCAATTACCAGTGGCAGTGAGAACCAGTGGCACTGGGTTACAGGGTTGAGTGTCAGCAGTGGCTGCAGAACAGGCTCCAGAGAGGGTCTCCGCACCTGGTGGCTGCTGCATTAACCCCCTTGCTGCTAGCTGTGCTGCCACCTCCCCCTGCAGCAGCAGGAGCAGCTCCTCCTAGGGGAGGAGGCCTGAGTGTGACAAGGGGACATCTATGATGCCATCCCCCATGTTACCCAAGGAGTAAGCCTTACTAGTTACAGGTCTGGCTGTTTATTAGTTATATGGAGCCAAATCAGCAGGTGCTGTAAGGGCTTTGCCAGACTGGGTACAGCTCTCATACCACCCTTCCTCCCCCCAGTGTTTTTAAGATACAAAGGTTTTATTACCCTGGGTTTGGCACTGTTACATGCAAGTAAGGTGACCAGACTCCAGATGATCAGTTTTACTTTGAAATCAACTTTCTCCAGAAACATTTCATCACTATTTGTAGATCCAGGCTAACTTTAAGTACATAGCTAAAATCCCACATGACCCAAATGCACTCCTACTTGCATACTCATTACACACCCAAGAGAAACTATCAATGGAAAATATGCAAGGCCCAATGCTGTTCTGAGCTTCATCAGGGCCAATATACAGCCTTCACTAAAGGCACCCTGTGTGACACCAAAGTATTTTGTCCATATGATACCCATCTTATCCACAAAAATATATTTCCGCCACTAGCTCCTTAGCAATGAGACTTTACATGTGTAAGGTAGAATCACAGCCCCAGTGAAGTCAGTGGGAGTTCGATCATCGACATCACTGGAACAAGGATTTTGTCCATAGTTCTCTCGCTGCTCGAGGAAGGGGGATGTACAGATTCCAAGGAATGCATATGCCCAAATCTAGTCAGATTGACTTAAAACTAGCCAAGCCCTGTATTCTTCTGAAAAGATCACAGATGGACTCTGTGCTATGAGACAGCTTATGTAGTTTAATTATTTTCCTGAAGTATGTTATGTATTTTGCTATTAAACCAGCAATTAGCAGCTCTGTTGACATAACTCCTGCCTATTTCTAAACAGTCATTTTGCAGAGCTATGGTGAATGTCGCGCAGAGGTCAACAGTTTTCCTAACACAGTGTAAGCTTCACAGAGAGCCAGGAGCTGTAATAATCAGTTAGTTATGTTGCCAATGAGCCTTGACCACTTCCAACCAGCCTTGTTTTACCACTGCTGCTCTCTCTACCCATTTAAAACAAAATATTTATTCAAAAGAGCTCCTTTATCTCCCTCCCTTCCACATCTTTCCTTTATTTTTTTTAATCTTGTGCAGTGCTTCACAGCTACAAAGTTGTGCTTCAGGTGATGGTAGGGCAGTTCAACAATTAGATAGACACAAATGGCAGGCACTGTGACACGTTAGGTTTTTTTTGGCATTACCATTAGTTTAGCCAGGTAGTTAAAATCCTAGCCCATGTAGTACACTTACCCAGCCAAAGACGTGGCTTCAGAAGACAGTTCATGCCTCCTCCGCAACAGTTCCTGTCGAAACATCAGTTGCCTTTACAGAGTGTGTGCTCCTACAAATTGAGAGGTGTAGTACCCAGATACCCACGTTGCCCAGCCACCCATGCTGTACTACTCAAAACTTCCAAAGCCCCAAGCTCCAATCACAAAGCTTCGTAGGTAAGTGTCCTTAAGTTGGACTCTCCTGCATCAGAGATGACTTACCTTCAGGCAGGCAGCAGGACATGATCACCTGACCTCCCTTGGAACTCCTGCAGTGGTAGGACAACTTTCAAGCTTGCCAAGTACTGCACAGGAGCCCCTTTGTGAGGGTAGAAACACACATCACATTTGTGCAGCCACAAGAATTTTTATGGTGGCACAAGTGGGGAGCAAGTAGGTGTCCCTAACCTTTGTCATACTGCATCAGTGACCATAATAAAAGGGATAGGATTAAATTGTGTCATTGTATTGCAGCTAATGCCCATTTGCTGAGGTGGGAGAGTGCAGGGAGTCCAGAGCTGCCCACACTCTCCAGCTGCCCTGGGCAAATGCTCCAAGGGCTTAAGAGGCCTGACCCCATACACGCTGGGTAGAATCAGGCCCCTCAAGACTCCAGAGCACCTGCCCATCTTTCTCAGCTTACAGAGACAAGCCCCAGGATACCCAAGGTGCATATCAGTAAGTGGGAAAAGCTCACATAGGTCCTAGCATGAAGGCCTGGGGTGCTGGAGATTTCCTAGGACCTGTACAACCATCATGTCTCCATGCTATGATCTGAGCAGCCCATGCTTCATGTGGAGGTATGGGTCAGCACGGGCCTCAGTGCAGGCTGGCATGGGGCAGAACAAGAGCTGGGGAATTGCCAGAGCTCCATGGCTCCATAATGGGACCCATGCCTGCGCAAGTACCAGCATGGAGCACCAGGGATTCCCCAGATTTTGTGCTGCTCCACACCTCCATGCTAGGTCTCATGCTTCATGTGGAAACAGGTCAGCAGAGATCCAGCATAGAGGCATGGGGTTCTGGGGATTCTCCATCTCCCAAGATCCAGGTCAGTACGAGACCTGGCAAGCAGGCACGTAGCAGTGAGGGATGCAGGGAATCCCTGAACAAGGGAAATGCATTAACCAATAAAATGGATCATCTGTCACAGGTCATGTTCAGATCCGCTTTGATTCGGCAATATCTGTTTCCACGCTCACACAGGGAAGCAGCTCACATCTCCCCTGGGCTCACCCTCCCTAGTCTTCCCCCAACACGTAACAGCCACTTCTCAGGCTGCACTCACCACTTCCTTAGAACCACCACAACCCCAAGAAGGAAGGTCACTGTCCCTTTATACGATCATAGCCCAAAGGGAGACCATCTGTAGCTGGGGACCTTGACTAATACCAAGTCTGGGCTGGATCTGGCCCTTCTCTCCAGTCTCTGCATAGTCAACCCAGAAGAACATGTTTGTTTTGCTGCTGTATCACAGACTGGATGCCCTTCTAAAATAGCCTTTCCTAAAATTGATGGATTCCAGAAGAGGACACTTCTTAGTGGGTTGCTGTATAGAAGGATTGTTGCAGCATGAAAGGAAGCTGGCAAGGGCAGAAACTGTTCCCTTCCCTGCCCCCCCACCACCTCAAAATTGGCAGGCAGCAGTTAGATACTAGAAGTCAGTGCTTGATATTCAGCATCTCAGCCAAAATTATTAATCTAGCATTAATGATTTGGAAAAGAACAGATGTCTGTCATTGTGCATCAACCTGTGGACACTGTTTGCACAAAGAAAGGCTTAGTCTAACTAACTAACTAAGGGCAAAGGGAAGTTTTCCTGCTTGCTTGCTTAAGATTATTTGCATAATGACCATCTGGAAGTTAAGTACTTTTTTCCTCCTGATAAAAATGCACGGAAACACTTTTTCCCCTTCATGCACAGGGAAGACTTTTGAGTAAGAATTCCCTTTGTCTGCTTGGAGTCAGATGCAATATGACTTTTACCTACTGCTCTGATCATCTCCCCAACTACCTTTTTATGGGAATTCCTTCCTAATCATTTTTCTTAAGTCACCAGTTTATACCACTGTTAATACTGGGCCAATTCCTGATCTCTTGGCTAATCAACAAGAGATGAATGGGACCCCACAACAACTGCAATCAGAGCATCCTCAAAGACAGTAGAAAACAAGCACCAAAAAAAAAAAAAAAAAAAAAA
>NW_017728995.1:42370901-42373363 GCF_001723915.1 Gavialis gangeticus
ATTTGTCCAAGCCCAGACACAGTAATTTTCAAATGTAAACTAACTCTCATCTTTGGAGATACAAGTGACTAAACTGTCTACTTGTGTGTGGGGTAAACTGTATTTAGTAAATTATTCAGGCATTACAATATTCAGCTCCCCATGTGTTTTTCTACACCCTAACAGGATAAATAATGTGTAAAGAAACTGTACATACAGCTAGCTTTGAAAAGGTATTACTGAAGTTTAGTGGCTTAAAAAGGCAGACTTTGACTCAGTCAGGGAACTCATGGGCAGGATCTCCTCAGAAGCCAGTCTGAGGGGGAGAGAAGTCCAGGACAGCTAGCTGTACTTCAGAGAAACCTTACTGAGACTGCAGAAACAAACCATGCTGATGCACAGGAAGACTAGCACGTATGGCAGAAGACCAGCTTGGCTTAGCACAGAACTCTTTGGTAAACAAAATTGGAGAAGGAGTTTATAAGAAATGGAAACTTGGATAAATAACTAGGGAAGACTATAAAAGCATTGCTCAGCCATGCAGGGATGAAGTCAGGAAGGCCAAAGCCCAGCTGGAGTTGCAGCTAACAAGGGATGTGAAGGGGAACAAGAAGGGTTTCTACAAGTATGTCAGTAGTAAGAGGAGGATCTTAGAAAGTGTGGGTCTCTTACTGAATGGGGGAGGCAAATTTGTGACAGAGGATGTAGAAGAGGCTGAAGTGCTCAAGGCCTTTTTTTGCCTCGGTCTTCACAGGCAAGGTCAACTCCCAGACAACTGGACCAGGCAGCAGTTTGGGGAGGCATCTTAAGTACTGAAAGAACAGGTTACCTAGAAAAGCTGGAGGTGTACAAATCCATGGGGTCGGATGGGATGCACCTGAGGATGCTGAGGGAGTTGGCTGGTGTGATTGCAAAGCCATTGGCCATCATCTTTGAAAACTCATGGCAAATCAGGAGAGGTCCCAGATGATTGGAAAAGGGCAAACAGAGACCTTATTTTGGAAAGTAAAAAACGAAGGGAACTACAGACCAGTTAGCCTCACATCAGTCCCTAGAAGAATCTGTTACATGATTTTCAAGGAGTCTATTTCTAAGCACTTGGAGAAGGGGATTAGGAACAGTCAGCATGGATTCACCAGTGGCAAGTCATGCCTGACCAACCTCATTGCCTTCTATGACAAGGTAACTGGTTCTGTGGATGTGGGGAGACCAGTAGATATACTGTACCTTGATTTTAGCAAGGCTTTTAATACAGTCTCCCACAACATTCTCACAGGCAAGCTAAGAAAGTATGGGATGGATGCATGGATTGTACCGTGGACAGAAGTCAGGCTGGAGCATCCAGCTCAGAGAGTAATAAAATCAACAGGGCAGTGTGAAATTTCACCAGCTGTTTTGTTCCAACACCGTTTTGACCAATTTTGAAGTTGAAACAGCAAAATCAGAATGAAACAACAGCAGTCAAAAATAGCCTCAAAACAAAATGAGGTTGATCAAAATGTTTTGAAAGTCGAAACATTTCGACCGTAGCCTGGGGACAGAAAGTCAGTCCAGCTGGCAAGACTTCCCATCCCCCATGCTTGATTGCGCCAAGAGCAAGAGGCAGCCCAGTGGGGCTGCTTCCCAGCCCCCCCACGCTTCACCCTGCTTCTCCGCAGGATCAAGCACGGGGGTCAGGGAAGCAGCCCTGCTGGGTGATCTAGCGCTGGGGATGGGGAGTCAGCCCAGCTGGTCCAACTCCCCATCCCCAGCAAAACTCAAAACAGTTTGTTTCAATGGTAAGAAACTGAACAGCTGTTTCAACTCTAAATTAAATTAGAGATGAAACAGTGTTCCACTGAAACTTGAGGTGAAATGGAACAGTGGCATTTCACACAGCCCTAGTTATCAAAGGCTCAATGTCCAGTTGGTAGGCAGTAATTAAGTGGAGAGCCCTAGAAGTTGGTTCTGAGGCCAGTTTTGTTCAGTCTCTTCATCAATGACCTTGAACATGGCATAGAGTGCACCTTCAGCAAGTTTGCAGGTGACACCAAGCGGGGGGGGAGGGGGGGGGGGCGGCAGAGGAGAGGGAGAGAGGAGTAGTAGATATACTGGCTGGTAAGGCTAAGATCCAGAAAGACCTAGACAAGTTGGAGGGTTGGGCCAAAAGAAATCTCATGAGGTTCAACAAGGACAAAGTGCAAAGTCCTGCACTTAGGATAGAACAATCCCATGCACCAGTACAGGCTGGGGACTGACTGGCTGGGCAGCAGCTCTGCAGAAGAGGACCAGAGGGTTACAGTGGACAATACACTGAATGAGCCAGCAGTGTGCCCTTGTTGCCAAGAAGGCTGATGGCATACTGGGCTGCACTGTAGGTGTGTTGCCAGTAGGTCAAGGGAAGCGATTATTCCCCTCTACACAGCACTGGTGAGGCCACATCTGGAGTACTATGTTCAGTTTTGGGCCCTGCACCACAGAAAGGATGTGGACAAATTGGAGAG
>NW_017728995.1:42373380-42379246 GCF_001723915.1 Gavialis gangeticus
AAAAAAAAAAAAAAAAAATGGTGAGGGGGCTCAGGGACATGACTTATGAGAAAAGAGACAGAAAACTGGTCTTATTTAGTCTTGAGAAGAGACTTAATAGCAACTTTCAACTATCTGAAGCAGCGTTCAAAAGAGGATGGACTGTTCTCAGTAGTAACAGATGACTGAATAATAGGAGCAACGGTCTCAAGTTGTGGCAAGAGAAGTTTAAATTAGGTATTAGGAAGAATAGTCTCATTAAGAGGTTAGTAAAACAGGTTACCCAGAGAGGTGATGGAAGCACCATCTGTGGAGGCTGTCAAAACCTGGCTAGACAGAGTTTTGGCTAGAACTTTCGAGTTGGGGATGGTTCTGCTTTGAGCAGGGGATTGGACTAGATGACCTCCTGGGGTCCCTTCCAACCCTAACTTTATATAATTCTATAATTCAGAATCACAGGCGTCTTATTTGGTGCCCTAAACAAGTATTACTCTTTTTCAATAGAAAATAGAGATGCTTTTAACATTAGTTGACAAGGTGATATCTGGATGCCTCTGTGCCATATGCTCAAGCCACCTCAGAGTCAACTCAATAACTCTTCTTCTGCTAGATTCATTGGATGTCAGGGAGGATACTGTAAATTAGTTTCTCATGAGACTAGCTATATGGAGATCAGAGCAATAGCTATAGCTATGTCTGCTCTGCATGGACATTAGACAGCTAGTGGGTCTATTTTAGGAGGTCAGATCCTGAAGTTAAAAAACACAATGAGCAGACTTAAAGTAACATCAGCAAGAGAGTTGAACATAACATAGGGCCCCCTGCAGGACAAAAAAAACCAGGACAGTTGGTGGCTGACATTGAAGAACTCCGCCTTTTTCCCCCGAGTTCTTCACTTCAGTATTCTTAAGTACTGACCAAGACAATTCCCATAATTTGAACATAGATAGATATCCAGGAGGGGCTGGATGGGTACAAGTCAGTAGGCCCAGATAGACTTCCATCCACGAGTGCTGAAGGAATTGGCCAATGTCATAGCTGAGCTGCTGGCACTGCTGTTTGAGCACTCATAGTGCTCTGGCCAGGTCCTTGAGGACTGGAAAAGGGCCAATGTGGTGCCCATTTTTAAGAAGGGGAGAAGGGATGAGCCAAGTAACTTTAGGCCAGTCAGTCTTACCTCTATTCTTGGGAAAATACTGGAAAAAGAGAACGTATTTGTGAAGGATCAGCAGGGGAAATGATGCTGAAAAGGAAACTAGCACAAGTTAGTCACAGATAGATCCTGCCTGACAAGACTTATAGCCTTTTACAACCAGGTAACACACTGTCTGACACTGGAGCCAAGGCAGATGTCGTCTACTTGGACTTTAAGAAGGCCTTTGATACAGTTTCACATCCTATTCTCACAAGGAAGCTAGCAGGCTTTGGAGTGGACGATTACACAAATCAGGTGGGTGCCAACCTGGCTTAGGGACCACACCCAGAGTGGTGGTGAATGGGTCATTTTCAACCTGGAAAGAGGTGGGCAGTGGGGTCCCACAGGGTTTGGTCCTCGGACCAGTGTTATTTAATATCTTCATCAGCGATTTGGATGAGGGTGTGGAGAGCACCCTCTCCAAGTTCACAGATGACACCAAGTTATGTGGCAAAGTTAACATACCAGAGGGCAGGGACACAGGCTGATCTGGATAGGTTGGGTCAATGGACAGAATGAAACAGGATGCGATTCAATGAAGACAAATGCAAGATACTCCACCTAGGAAGGAAGAATCCCCAGCACATCTATAGGTTGGGGGGATGACCTCCTCAGCAGCTCAGCAGCTGAAAGGGATCTTGGAGTCAGCATGAGCCAGAAGTATAACGAAGCCATCAGAGCCAATCGCACCTTATCATGCATTAGCACATGCACAACCAACAGATCAAAGGAGGCAACGCTCCCCCTCTATGCGGCATTGGTCAGGCCACAGTTGGAGTACCATGTCCAGTTTTGGGTGCCGTACTTCAAGAGGGATGTGGAGAATCTAGAGACAGTCCAGAGGAGGGCCACTCATACGATTAGTGGCCTCCATGCAAACACCCTATAAGGGGAGATTGAGGGATCTGAAGCTCTTCAGCCTTCACAAGAGATGTCTGAGGGGAGACCTTGTAGCAGCCTATAAAAGTTTATCAAGGGAGGACAACAGAGTTGGAGATGCGACATTTACCAGGGCACCCCTAGGAGTAACTAGGAATAATGGGTACAAACTCGTGGAGAGAAGATTCAGGTTAGACATTAGGAAGAAGTTTTTCCACAGTAAGGGTGGCCAGAATCTGGAACGGGCTGCACCAAGAGAGGTGGTACTAATCACCTAACTTGGAGGTCTTCAGAAAGGAGGCTAGATAGGCACCTGGATGGGTTCATCTGACCTCGGTCCTCTTTCCTGCCTGTGGCAGGGGGTCAGACACAATGATCCTTCAGGGTCCCTTCCAGCTATGATCTATGTATGGGCAACTGGTGCCACCTTAGTTGAGGGGGAGCCCCCCAGTGCCCCCCCAGTGACTAGTCAATCTCGCCAACCGGTGCTCCTGCTTGCCCCCCCCTTCCCATTGCCCAAGTAGGGAGTGCAGCTTGTCAGGGGGTGCACCAGCACTCAGGGGGTGCACGTGCACCCCCTATGCATTGCCACTGTACCTAAATAAGGGGCTTACATACTCTGCATTAACAGCTGTTTACTGAGAGCTCTTGGCTAAAATACCCTTCTACTCCACATATTGAGCAGCAACCAAGTATCATCTCTGCAAGAAGGCTGGTGTTATACAAAGATAATTTTGAATGAAGTAGATAGGTGGTTTCCAGCTGTTCAAATCTCTTGGTAAGGGGAAAATTGGTATATTCCCTTTTGTACCAACAATTTCACTTCACAAATCAAAAACTTCTTTATAAAAGGTTATGCAGCATTTTTTAATAATGGGGAAAATGAAGCATAGCTAAATTAATGACTTTGCCAAAAGCCTCAGCAAATCAGTGGAAAGAGGCAGCAGCAAAGCCTAGATCGCCAAGTGAAGTCAGGAACAGAAAGTGAACCCAGATCATCTGATTCCAAATGCACTTCCTTTAAATTTCTCCAGTTCTAGTACTTTGAGTCATAATACAGAAAAAAATTGTAGCTATACCTGTTGGCACTGGATTTATGACCCACATGCCTTGTTCTAGGTAGACCCAAAACCCTCAGACTGACCACAACCTCTCCATTCAATAACAGGCTCATTTATTGATACACAAGGATAGCAGATAAAAATAATGTAAACAATTCTATATCTACCATTCCTAGAGCAGTCACTGAGGGAAGGCATGTCCAGCCAGTACACAAGCTTCACCGTGAGGTTCACCCTTGAATGTGAAATGTAAGCATCCTGGAAGTCAAAAAACTTAGGCCCAACCACCCCTCCTCTCAAGGTGGGCAAGACAGATTGGTGGTATGCCCCCTCCCTAGGGTGGCCTCAGGGTCCCCTCTAAAGGACCCTTAGGATGCAAAAGAAGGAATTTCAGAGAACCATTCTCCCTTCTGTTGACTCATCTCTGGGCGTTGTCGATTGGTTTTCCTATGGTTGTCACTGTCCACATTCTGTTCCGTCAGCTTATTCATTTGTTCCAACAAACCCATCACATGCACTCATCTTAATTTGATTATTTACCAGTCCTTCTAATTTGGTCTGTTTACCAAAACTGCACGTTCCAGGGCCCTGCAGTTTGGCACTGTGCCCTGGAGCCAAATGTTGCAGAGTCCCCGATTTCATGTTATGAAACAGGTCTTCAGTTTCCCAGCCTGTGGGTCTGCTGGCTTCAGACGCAGTGGAATTTGAAGGAAACTGTGTCAAACAGGCTTTTAAAAAGCCAATTAAACCTTGCCATTCCCTGGAACCACTCTTCTAATACAATCTCTCTTTTACCTACAAGCCAAATTCCCAAGAAGCAAACCTCCAAATACCATTTCTAGCCATCACACTGAGCTCAGTGTTTATGCTTTTTTAAATGTTTTCTTCAGCCATGGAAAACGAGTTGACAGCACTTAATACAAACCATCTAAGGAGATGAATTAAGATTTGACTTACAGTCCCCATTCTGAAGTGCACTCTGCCTTTGGTTTACCATGTGTTGGCTAGGACACTGACACGATATAATTCATGTTATTTGCTACTGGAAAAAGCTTGGAGGTGTGTGCACCTGGGGAGGAAAAAACAAGGTTATACAATAGGTTTATTACCTATTGTGGAACTGGGAAAAGATTCTTGTCATCATTTTCATACCCACAGGGCAGCCCACTGAATTTCTGGGGTATCCTACTGCACAGGGTAGGGGAGCCTTGGGCAGAGGAGCCTCTGGACTCCTTGGCAGCAAGGCCAGCATTTCTCCTCCAGGACAAACTTATCTGTCTTCTGGGGAAGGGAGGGAGGGTCCTGCTGGGCAGCTGGATGCTCTACCACTAGCATCCAATGCCCATTGACCCCACTCATCCCAGAATGTAGCCAGGGCAGATTCCCAGGTGCCCAGTGTCTGTGCAAAATGCTGATGGGGAAGGGGTGAAAGCAGGGGGTACATCCCCGTGCAATGTGTGCCTCTGGCTCCCAAGCATGGAGCTGGGCTGGAGTAAGACCAGGTGGGGGGGTAGGGGCAGTGCTCAAGTCTCACACTGCTATACCCTGTCCTCTTGAGGCTGGACTTTCTGGAGAGAAGAATGGCAGAGCTGTGGGATATGTGAAGCCACAATGCAGAGGGAATGAGGCAAGGCTTCCTGCTGGCTGAACTGCAGAGGCTCACAAACTCGCTACTGATCCTAGCACTTGCTCTCTCTCTTTTCACAGGATGCCACACGTTCAGTCCTTCAGTTCAAATACAAATCAAAGTATAAGCATCTGCTACTACACACCAAGCTTGCCAGACAAGCTCCCTGGTCAGGATTAAATTTTCACCCCAGAGTAAGACAAATGCAAAAGGTGCAAAGTACTTCTGAGGCCACTTGCAATGAGTCTCTTCCATTCTCCTGTGGTTGGTACACAGCCTTTGCCCACAGGCAGCCCTTGCCTCCAAACTGTCTGGACTGGTGCTCTCCTGGAGCTCTGCCTCTGGCAGCTCCTACAGCCAACCAGACAGCCTCTTTTGGACCAAGCCCTGGGCTTGAGCCTCTTCCAGGGTCACCTGACCCCCTATTTCCACCCCATGCATGCAAATCACTGCCTACACCTGTGGCAGGCCTCCATCTTATTTAGATCTTTTACCAGCAAGGGTGGTCAAAGGGCTGGCCTGGCCTGCAGGGCCTGGGTTCCCTCCCCCTTCTCAGAGGAGACCTGGGGGTAGGAGTGGGGGAAAGGCAGCAATATGCCCATGCCCCAACTCTACCCCTCACTCCCAACCTGCAGCCCCCATCATGGCCAATATGTTCAGAGCTCTTGACCCATAGCCCCCTGGCCCTGCATTCCCAACCTACAGCCCCCACCCCCCTGGTGGCCCTCACTCCCAAGCCACAGCCATCCCAGTACCCCTCACTCCTGACCGCATCCCGCTCCCCCCCAGCCTTGCTGCCCCCAAAGAACAACCCCCCACTCCCTTCCCCCTCCCCACCATGCTGCAGCTCCAGTGCCAGCAGGCACCCACCCCACACCTTTGCACACTGATCCAGACAGATGCATACACACCTATACCCCCAGACCATTCTCAGCCCTGGCCCTCCAACCCCTACCCCCCAGAGTTATTGGGGCATGCACAACAGCACATGATGCCCTGGCCTCCAATCACCTCCCCCAGTTCTCCCCAGCCCCAAGCAGTTCTTTGCTGGGGCAAGATGGGAAGTGCTGGGAAAACAGAGGCACAGCAAAATCCCAGACATTTGCAGATATTGGGGGGGGGGGG
>NW_017728995.1:42379363-42402877 GCF_001723915.1 Gavialis gangeticus
GGGGGCCCACACCCAGATGGAGATGGGAGGATACAAAAAGACATGTCCAGGAAAACCTGGGCATATGGTAACCTTAGCATACTACAGAGGATATATAAAATGCATGAACACATTTCTCACAAGCAAGAACTGATGTACTAGGTCCCCCTCTACCCTATCTACATACAGGTTTGTCTATACAATGCATTTTCCTGTTCCTCACTGAATGACTTGTGTATAAGAATGAAAAGCAAAGGTGAGGTCAGAGCCTGCAGTAGAAAATAGGGGCTCCTGTAGCTAGGGTACAAGAGGCATCATAGATTATATAAAATTTACAGAAATGATCATGCTTTGTTTATTAGCCTGGTATAGATATTCAGCACCTCACAGGGTGACAGCCCATAGTTTGCAAAGATATGTTCTAGAAGTGCTTTCCTAGCATACTTGTTTGTTGGTGGGAAGAATAAGACAAAGAAACTACGCACACCGTATAAAAGTCTCAGCTCATTTTGACATTGGAAATGGAGAAACGAGTTACTTTTTACCATCCTGCTGGGTTTAATCCTACCACATTTAAGAGGGATGCTCTTTTTCTGGAAGATGTTTATGTTCAGAGCTCTCAGCCATTTAGAAGCCATCACTTGTCTGGGAGGAGATTTATACCCAGTTCAACTTTATCCTAAATACCCATGAGAAAGTTCAGGTCAGTTTTGCTCATCATGAGGTTCAAACAACATGAACAAAATTAAGAAGAAAATTGCTAAAGCTCTTTTCACAGATTATAAATTAAGGAGAATAATGTTCTTAAACATCATCATCTCAACAAAGTTGAGCTTTTAAACAGCAGAGTTTTGGCAAATTTACCCCAGAAAGATTTACTGTCAGAGCAGAGAAAAGCATGAAAGACTCATTCAGAGACAGGAAGGTATAAGCAGCTTTATTCCCCAGGAAGGTACCCAATCTCAAGAGCTTCCCCAAATTTTTCATCTTTTTTTGTTTTTCTTCTGCCTTCACAATGTCCACTTCATTTCTTTCCAGCACAGAGCACATCAGACCAAATATCCAGATGATCATAAGTGTCTCAGGAACATACCCAGAATTGTTCACAGCACTGTGTGGACTCCAGGCTTTAACACCATTTTCTAGCTTGAAATTCTAGGGCAAAAATCCTACCTCCTCCTCCACTGAAGAGATACTTACCAGGGGTCAGTCCTGCCATGCCAGTGAGAACAAGAAGTCTAGAGCTTACATGACAGTCTGCTCTCACTAGGCACAGTGAAATTTAGTTTTCCATCATGCCAATGCACGAAGGTCAAATCCTAGGTGTGAGGCAAAGAAGATGAAACGAAGCAGATCTGTTGGCTGGTGCCCACAGAAAAAGTGGGAGCTCTAGTGAACCCTTATTAACCATTTAGTAGTTGTAATGCAGCAGCTCATGGAGGAACCTACCTAGACCATGGCTACATTGTGTTAGGCAGTACACAAAGACAGCCCTAGCCTTAAACATGCACTGAGATACTGTAGCTCTGGGGATGTACTCGCAGAGCAGTTCTGCCATCATGCCTCATCCTGGGCACGGGAAAGATGCCAAGTGCTCCAAACCCAACCATTTCACCCTGCTCCCAGGATTAGTTCTTATTAAGTCTTGGTGGGGAAATCCTTGCATCCAGGTTTCAATTGGAGTGTTCCTTCAGTTCAGAAAATCTCCTGCTTCATACTGGATTGCAGGCATTTTTGTAGAAGATGAAGGGAATAGTCCCATAACTTCACCATCTTAAAGAAAATCTTTAGCACTGACCAAGTCTTTGCCATGTTTGTAATGGGGATCAGAGGTTGCTAAAGGCAACTAGACCAAGATCTGGCTTTTTCAGCCATTCAATGTGCTTCACGCAGACATCTCCATCCTTTACTTCAGATTAATCAGTACCATCCAGTAACCAGTTAATTTTGATATAGTTCTTTTTGAACACTTCTGTTTCCCTTCAGAAGGGCTAAACTTCCTATTGAAAGAGATGCATTAAGTAAAGTCAGTTGCATTGTCTAATGAATCAGTTCATGAACCATTACTGCTAATGCCCTGCCTATCACTTCATATACTGGAATCTAAGGTATTTGCAGCTGAATCACATTTAAGAATATAATACACAATCAAATCTGAACATGATTCATCCTTTTTTAGTCATTTTGATGCTCAATCAATCTGCATATTAAAGGCTCTATACAGGCTTTTGCAGCCCAGCCCAGGAAGGAGGGCTGTGGCAGTATAGTTCCTCAGTCAAGTGCTGAGATGAGCAGGGGAGAAAATGCTCAAAGGCAGAGTCTGACATCTCCTATAAGGAGGCTTATGCTGGTTGTGTGAATAACTAAAAAGGTACAAGGAGTAGACAATACCCAGCTACCCCATATAGTATCCAACACTTCTAGCCATGTTAGCCCATGTTCACCTTTGTTTTGTTCCTAAGGACTTAAATATGAGTATATTCTAGGGTCTCCCTCCACAGGTGAGCAAGGGAGGTCCCAGAGCCCTCTTCCTGCTCTTTGGCATCCATCCACACAGCATCAGCCAGCCTAATCTTGCTATCAGAAGGCATCACTTGAATATATGATACAAATCACAGGTTATTTAACAGTTACCAAAACAAAAACACAAGTAGTAAATCTAGGAAATCAGCTACCAGTTCCCAAATCTGTTGCATTGCATTTGTTAGTGGTGGATGGGTCATTTTCAACCTGGAGGGATGCGAGCAGTGGGGTCACCCAGGGCTCGGTCCTCGGGCCTGCGCTGTTCAACATCTTCATCAGTGACTTGGATGAAGGGGTAAAAAGCACCCTGTTCAAATTTGCTGATGACACTAAGATGTGGGCATGCTAGAAGGGAGCAATAGGCTGCAATCAGACCTAGACAGGTTACAGGGATGGTCAGATGAGATCAGGATGGGATTCAACACTGACAAGTACAAGGTGCTGCACCTGGGGAGAAAGAACCAGCAGCATACCTACAGGCTGGGGAACTCCCTTATCAGTGCAGATGCAGAAAAGGATCTTGGAGTCATCACTGATGCCAAGATGAACATGGGCTGGCAGTGTGGGGATGCAGTCAGGAAGGCCAACAATACCTTGCCATGCATCCACAGATGCATCATGAGCAAGCCCAAGGAGGTAATCCTCCCCCTCTATGTGACACTGATCAGGCTGCAGCTGGAGTACTGCATCCATTTCTGGGTGCTGCATTTCAGGAGGGATGTGGACAACATGGAGAGGGTCCAGAAGAGGGCCACTCGCATGATCAGAGGCAGCAGGGTAGGCCCTACAAGGAGAGGCTACAGGACTGAACCTGTTCAGCCTCCACAAGAGAAGGCTGAGGGGGGATCTAGTGGTTGTTTACAAACTGGTCAGAGGGGACCAGCAGGCACTGGGGAAGTCCCTGTTCCCCTGAGCACTGCCAGGAGAGACTAGAAATAATGGTCGCAAGCTGGCAGAGGGTAGATTCAGGCTAGATATCAGGAGATGCTACTTCACTGTCAGGACAGCTAGGATCTGGAACCAACTTTCAAGAGAAGTAGTGTTGGCTCCTACCCTAGGGGTCTCTAAGAGGAGGCTGGATGAACAACTTGCTGGGGTCGTTTGACCCCAGTACTTTTTCCTGCCCATAGCAGGGGGTCAGACTTGATGATCTGCTCAGGTCCCTTCTCACCCTAGAAGGTATGAAACTATGATTTTTTGACTGCTACTATGTTACCAGAGTGAAATCATAATGAAGCAGCTAAGTAAACAGCGTCAAAACTGAAGCCATGGAGGCAGATTCCAGCAAAGCCTCAGAAGCCAAAGAATTTAGTCTTTTTGTTTTGGGGTTGTTGTTTTGTTTGTTTGGGTTTTTTGTTGTTGTTTTTTTTTTGGGGGGGGGAAGGAAGGAGAGTTAAATTAGCATACAAAAAGGCATTAAGAGAAGTGGCTGATGGCACAAGCTTCAGCTACAGAAGAGGAAGACACTACAGGAAATGCAGAGCAGATCTTAACAAAAGCATTCTGCACAATACAGACATGATGTCCCCAGTCATATTATATTATTACTACAAGTCTGAAAAGTAGCACTGCCCTAGCCTCCAGTACACAACCATCAGGGCCAAACTTCTAACTACTGCCTCTGTGCCCACAAACTGCAGTTACAAAGCCAGTTATTGCAGCCGCTGTGCATCAGAAGCCTGAGGACATAAAAACAGGAGTTCCAGCTTGAGTAAATCAACCCTAGGAGTACTGTGAAGGTCTCAGAGGCCTAGATTGTTGCATGTTTTCCATGCACACCACAGCTTAAAGTACCCCTCAAGACATTCAGGTGTACAAGTTTGATCCTTAAAAAGAAAGGCAGTCCTGTCTATGAAGGGCAGAGTGCCCCCAGGTAGCTGAAGCCAATGCAAGCAGAAGACACTGCAGGTAATCAGAGTTAAAATGAGCAGAACAGTTGCCATGTAGCGTACAGATGTAAAACATCATAAAATATTTTACATTATCTATATGAAGTATGCACCTTAAATAATGTGCACAGTTAACAAAAGGAAGAGGGAGAAAGTATTACTACCATTATTTCTGTTCATGTTTTTAACAAAGTATACAAGGATCACTATATTTACTACCTCTTCATCATAACCTTTGCTTTAGAAGCTGCACTCAACCCTGCCACCACCTCATATTCCAGTGCTAGTTGTTAGCAATGCTTAATGTTTGCTCTGCTGATAAACATCAGATCTTTCCATCTAGGATAGAAGTGAGAATGATCCTCAGTACATCAACACAAACACACACTCTTTTTTAGGGCTTGCTCATCACCACCCATTCACTAATGGATCTGCCTTTTTACTGCTATTACTACTACCACCACCACCACCACTTTAAAATAAGCCAGTTTAGCATGACTTAACATAATACTGTATTAAGGGAGACTTACATGTATACGAATTTAGATTGCACTGTTATCTGAATGCAATGTCAGTCTATATATTTTAAATAAAGCACCATGGGCCAGGAAATAAAATGCCACACTTGCATAAGCATTTCAGGTTCCCTAAACAGTGAGGAGCCTTTCATACCACCCCCTTACTCTTAGCAAGATTGACTATACCACCCCAAGTTCATTTGTGCACCCACTGGAAGGTCAAAACATAGGACCAGACTCAGTCATGCCTAGGCACTGGAATAAGCGAGTTGAAGACAGAGTGAGAATGTACCGATTCTCATTGGTTAAAGACCAATCTTCCATGACCTTTGAACAGTTTGGCTCTCTCCCAATGTACTTTTATTTTAAACAGCATTTGTTTAGTAGCCCCACAAAATCTTGTCCAATATATGAACCAAGAAGAAAATGAAGTATCAAACAACTTACAATATTCCTACACGTTTGCAAATATCTGTACCTTCCTATCTGGTCACCATAGTAGGACTTTCCGCGCACACACACACACACCCCCCTATCACTGTGTTAAAGTTTTTTTTGAAAATTGGTTCTTAAGTAACACTGTTCATTTTCCCCGTTTCTGCATCCGACCCTTGGCAAGATGCCTTTGTTACTCACAAGGCACAGAGTAGAAGCCAAGGGCCAAAAGCTTCTACTTGTGTTCCACCAATCCACTTGCTGCGTGATGCATGACCTATGTTCCATGTCCTAGAGCTACCCACAGGGCAAGCCCCACCACTATGGCCACTACACAGTCTAGGATCAGCTTATTCAACCACAAGCCAAATCATTGTCTACTCCACAAAAAGCCACATACAAACCCACAATGGCTCTACATCATCTTTTCAGAGTCACGCTTCCACAGGAGCATTAGTAAGCACCGTAGCAACGAGCAACAAAGCATAACTTGTACCTCAAGGCAGACTTAATGGTCTAGATAAGACAGACCATCAGAACTGTGCTGTATTTTTGTTACTGGTATGGTCTGATGAATGTGTACGATATACTATTTTCACTGAGCTCCTAGAGACACTTATGAAAGTGTAAGAGCTTTGCATAATAAAGTCTTCAATATGCAAAAAAAAAAAAAAAAGACAGCATGATGCTTGTTGGGATTAAATGCCCCAAGGTCACGGTGGGCCGGGCGGTGGCTTGGTACGAAACAGGTGGGATCTTTGGCGTGGAGCTCTGAGGCACAGAAGCGTTTGGTTTCAAAAACAAACTAGGTTTATTTAACTTACACTTGTGAAGCGTAGGCACAGAAGTCTTCAGTTACAGTTAAACAGAACAAACGAAACAGAGGGATCTGTCGGCTCACGAGGTTCACCAGCAAGCCCTTGCTATCTAACAAGGAGGGCGGCTGCCTGCTGGCTAGTCCCAGAGCTGGTCGACAGCTTATGAAAGGGTGAACAAACTATGGAACAAAACTGTAGTGAGGCTGGAATCGTGACGCCAGTCCAAAGGACAACGAGTAGTCGATAAACGAAGCCGAGGTCGAGAGCCGGAACGTGAAGCAGTGGAGGTGTAGACAAGGTAAGAAAGGAAGAGCCGAGCCGTGGTCGTTAGTCGGAGCCGAGGTCGAGAGCCGTCCAGTAAACTGAAGCCGTGGTGATGATCAGAAGTTGAGGTCAGAGCCCAAACAGTTCAAGAGCCAGAAAATCAGAACAGTACGTATAATATACGATCAAAAGTGAAGACATAGCAAGAGCATATGCGGGAGGAGACCTATAGGCCGAGAAGCCTCACTGAGGGACAGTAACTGAGATCAGCCTCTGTCCTCAGTTGAACGGATCTCCCCCACCGGGAGGGGCCCACTAAGCTTTTATATGAATTTGGTAACCAATTACAACACTGTCTCCACAGAAATTTCTAGTCAAATGACATCATGCTTTTAATGAACTGGGCATGCGTGACACTGAGCTCTCTGTTGTTACCAGGCATGCACCACGCTGAAAAGTAGGTCAGCCTGATTGACAGCTCTCGGGGTCGCACAAGGGGCATGTGTCGAGCACACTCGTGGAAAACTCCGTTTGAGAGCTCTTTTGCGCATGTCATCTTAACCCCTTGCATTGGCAATATACATAACTACAAATTTACTTTTACAATGCTGAACTAGCTGTTTAACCAATAGAGCTTATCCAGTAGCTTGGGTATCATGTAGGAAAGCAGCACCCGGGGTGGGGGAGACCTCTGGTTTACTTTGGGTCTGACTGTCCCTAGCTTCACTTGCATCAAAACAGGAACAAATAGCAGTCTGAATGGCAGTTCACTAATTAGCTGGGGGGAGAAGGAAGAGAGGAGGGTTATCTTTTGGATACATCACAGGTAAAGTGGGATAATGGGCTTGTACCTCCATAGGATCCCAGGATAAAAGACTTTGTTCTGGAAGAAATCTGTTCTTAGCCCCAGAGAATCTTTGGGGGGAAGAAATAGCAATTCATTCAACTCTCTGCTCAGTACTCAACATTAGCAAATTCCAAAATAAACAAAAGCCTACAGTAAGAACTATTAATTTCCCTTCAAATCTTTTCCAGATGACTCAAAGTGGGGAGGAGGGGGAGGAAGATACACAACTTTAGTCATGATACTTTTTTTCATTATGTTATTGAAGTGGGGTAATTTTTTATAATAAAAATAACTAACTAAATATTTGTAAGGTCTTTACATGAAAAATTTAAAGTGGTCCTCATCTTTAAAAGCATCATACTAGCAAGTATGGCAGAACTCTTTAGTCAACTAAATCACAAGGAAACTTATAAGAGGTAGAAACTTGCAGAAATAACTAGGGAAGAATACAAGAGCATTGCTCAAGCATGCAGGGATGAAGTCAGGAAGGCCAAAGCATAATTGGAGTTACAGCTAAAAAGATACGTGAAGGGTAACAAGAAGGGTTTCTACAAGTATGCTGGCATCAAGAGGAGGAGAAGGGAAAATGTGGGTCCCTTACTGAATGGGGGAAAAACAACCTTGTGAAAGGATGCAGAAAAAGCAAAAGTTCTCAATGACTATCGTGCTTCAGTCTCTACATACAGTCAGTTCCCAGACTGCACTGGGCAGCTCAGTTCGGGGGGGGGGGGGGGCAAGCAGCCCTCAGATGGGAAGTAACAGGTTAGGGACTACTTAGAAAAGCTGGAGGTGTACAAGTCCATGGGACTGGATGGGATACACCCAAGGGTGCTGAGGGAGTTGGTTGATATGATTGCAGAACCATTGGCCATCATCTTTGAAAAAACTCATGGTGATTGGAGAGGTCCCAGATGATTAGAAAAGGGGCAAACAGTGCCCATATTTAAGAAAGGAAAAAACAAGGATCCAGGGAACTACAGACTAGTCCGCCTCACCTCAGTCCCTGGAAAGATCATGGAGCAGGACCTCAAGGAATCCATTTCTAAGCACTTGGAGGAGAAAAGGGTGATTAGGAGCAGTCAGCATGGATCACTATGGGTAAGTCATGGCTGACCAACCCGATTGTCATCTCATCATGGAAGGCTAGCTCTATGGATACAGGGAGACCAGTGGATGTGGTGTAGTTTGATTTTAGCAAGGCTTTTTGATATGGCCTCCTACATTCTAGCAGTCAAGCTAAGGAAGTACAGGCTGGATAAACAGACTGGAAGGTGGATAGAAAACTGACTGAAGCATCAGGCTCGGAGAGTAATAATCAGTGGCTCAACATCTAGTTTGTAGCTGGTATGAAGCGTAGTGTCCAATGTTACCCGTCAGCCCTGCACTCCTGTGGAACCCTGCCGCAGCACCCAGCCTGTCCGACTCATGAAGGACTCTCCCCCTTCCCTCACCTCTGCCCGAGCCAAAGCTGATCAGAAGCAGGACTTACAAAAAGGCAATGAAGATGCAGTGAGACACCCCTAAACCCCTCTGGACAAGGGGGACAAGATTAAGGCAACTCCCCATCTCTGATGCAAATGGGACCAGGGAGCAGGAGGCACCTCCATTAGCATTCAGAATGGAGAGGAGAGATTCGAAGACAGGGACCACACTGAACTCTGGGACCAGAGAAGCAGGGGAGCACTGCACCATGGGGGATTCCTGCTCCAAATGCTAAATCAACCCATGTCTGCACACACCCAACTCAGCATTTATCAGACCAATTCTAGTGATGACTTCTGTATTGGTACCCAAAACACTGAATCAGCCTGTTTGCACTGTGAGATCCCTCAGGGAAACACTGCCCATAGCCAGGAATGATCACCTCCCATTGTCCAGCATAATAAAACAACTCTGGTATAGTACCTTGAGCCATCATTTACCCATAAACAAAACCTAGAGTTTTTCCTTGAACCATTGTTATCCCCTTACAAAAACCCCTACCCAAGGCTCAAGTTTCTGTTCTGGTGCTTGGATCCAAGCACTGCACCAGTTCCACTGGGATTTCACCTTCTTCTTGCCTGCCTGGAAAACCTTCACTGATTGTGCTGGGAGCTCTGCCCACCTGTCTCAACCACTCTGGACCCTAAGGTGAGCAGCTCATCTGCAAGCTGCCCAAACACCTGGGAACCTCGGCTGGTTCAAGCTTCACTGAGTGGTGAGATCCCAACTCTCTCCCCCCACACTCTCTGTTTAAGCCCACTTTCTAAGCCTCAGACTTGGTTTAATCCCTCTCTGCCTTACTCCAGGCACAGCTTTCTAAACCAGCAATGTACTGTGGGTCTCCAGCACCCAGGGGCCATGGCCCCCTCCCACCCCTCACATCCCCCAGTCAGTACACCACTGTTCTAAGCCCAACTTCTGCTGATGAAACTTGAGCAAGCTCGCTTTCTAAACCTGACCTTTGCTAATCAAACTTGAGCTAGACCCCCCCAAATACACAATTGAAATTGTGTAATTGTAACCATTTTGTTTGTTTTTCTTTTTATGGCTATTACTACTAGTATCATCATGCATTTCCTATACCTGGCAATAAAATAACTTTGATGCTCAAACTGGTTGCCATACAGTCTCTGAACCTCATTCCTTCTCAGCCTCCCTCTTTGCTCCGCAGCCAGACTTTTTACCCAAGCCAAAGACCCCTATAAAGCCCAAAAATCCTGTTAGGTCTGCCCATCAAGGGAGTTACTACCAGGACAATTGTGACAAGAGATTGGGGGGTTATAGTCCAAGGTCTATGAGGGTGTCAGCTTGGAAATGCTGATTAACCCTGCCCGCTCAGACATACGGTTAACGTGTATGCATGTGCGCGTTTGTCTGACCGATTCAGTAGCTGGAGAAACCCAGCTCCATTGAAACTAAGCCCTGCAAGGTAGCTCCATTGGGGTTCAGAATTTGCAGAAGGGAGAGACAGAGCTCTGTATGGAAACACATGACACAAGCAGTACATTGGTAGCATTACAGACACCCCAGAAACATTAATAAATGAGTGTACCCCAAAGGGACAGACATCTGGTAACACCCAGGGGTGCATCCTAAGGCTGGTTTTGTTCCAGGGCATGGATGAAGAGATTGAAGATGCTATACAGTGCATCCTCAGCAAGTTCACAGATGACACCAAGCCAGGGGGAGTAGTAGATACACTGGAGGGTAGGGCTAGGATTCAGAATGACTTGGACAAATTGGAGAATTGGGTCAAAAGAAATCTCATGAGGTTCAACAAGGACAAGTGCAAAGTCCTGCACTTAGGCTGGAACAAACCCATGCACCAGGACAGGCTGGGACTGACTGGCTGGGCAGCAGCTCTGCAGAAAAGGACCTGGGGGTTACACTGGACAATAAGCTGAATATGAGCCAGCAGTGTGCCCTCATTGAAAGAAAGCTAACACCATACTGGGCTGCATTGGTAGGAGTGTTGCTAGTAGGTCAAGGGAAGTGATCATTCCCCTCTATTCAACACTGGTGAAACCACATCTGGAGTGCTGTGTTCAGTTTTGGACCCCCACTACAGAAAGGGTGTGGACAAATTGGAGAGTCCAGCAGAGGGCAACAAACATGATGAAGGAGCTGGGGAACATGACTTATGACAGACTGAGGGAATTGGACTTACTTCATCTAGAGAGGAGGAGACCAAGTAGAGACTTAGTAGCAGCCTTCAGCTACCTGAATCAGGGTTCAAAAGAGGATGGAGCTAGACCAGAGGTTCCCAAAGTTTTTATGCCATGGCCCGGCAAACCATGGCCCAGAAGTCACAGCCAGCCAGTGACAGAATTTCTGGCCAGCAGAGAGGTAAAGCTACATGCAGGTGGGCGTGTGGGCCAAACCCTGAACTGCCGTGGGCCCTGCTAAAGGAGCCACGGCCTCTCTGCCTGGCTCGGGGGTGGGGCCGCAGTTTGCAATCCACGGCCACTTCTGGTCTGGCAGCCGACCGTGCTGCAGACGACAGCCAACCCACGGCCCAGGGAATGAGAACCCCTGAGCTAGACTGTTCTCAGTGATGGCTGATAACAGAACAAGGAGCAATGGTCTCAAGTTGCAGCAAGGGAAGTTAAGTTTAGATATGAGGAAGAATTTTCTCACTAGGAGGGTAGTAAAACACTGAAACAGGTTACCCAGAGATGTGGTGGTGGAAGCTCCATCCTTGCAGGTTTTCAAAGCCTGGCAAACAAAGCTTTGGCTGGGATGATCTAGGTGGAGATGGTACTGCTTTTAGCAGGATTTGGACTAGATGACCTCCTCAGATCCCTTTCAGCCCTAATTTTCTATGACCTATCCATTTGCAGTTAGTTCCTTTTATGTCTTTTTCTGCCCCTCACATAGGGAGACTTCAGCAGCTAATCAGAACTATAACCTATGCATTAGTTGGGTCCTGCTAAGCCCAAGGTCTATGTAGAGATGACTTGAATCACATCTAACCCCAAATCTGAACCTCAGCCCAGAATTAAAATTTCACTCAGGAGTAAAAGGGACTTAAACCCTATTCCACTCAATATGTAACCAGTAGATGATAAAGGCTACAAACATCTCCTCTCAGGCATCTGAATGATCTTGCTCTGTCCTGCATCTGTTGTTCTTGAACAAACTCTATGAAGGTTTGCAGGATATGAAGTGCTAACAGTATGTCCGGGGACATTGCAAAGTGCATCTGAAGGGTTGCCTTGGTACTGTATCATTGAATCAATGGCAGAAAAGTAGCAGTGCATTCAACCACTCACTAAACCATGACTGGAAGGGCAACATGCATACATAAAACCCCACTACTATTCTGCTGGTCCCAAAACAAGCCTGACATCTTCCGAGACAGAGACTTCTGCTGAATTAAAGGCTCATTAAGCACACGCTGTGTATAGACTTTCATAAATCTTAAGGAATTACTATCATTTAATAGTAAAAAAAAGATGCTTAGAAGACAGGATTTGGACCCAATAGATGCAACATCCTACTGATTTTTTTTTTTGTAAAAATTGGGGGGGAAGTCTACCTAGGTAGACATTACAAGTTCAGTTTAATACTGGGAACTTGGTCATCCTGCAAACTCCATTTTGTATGCAGGGCCCTCTAGCTATTCCCTTTTTACATTCCTATCACACCGATACTCAAAAGGGTGGTGACATAGCAAGCAATGGAGAGCTGCTAAGGCCCCTATGCTTATGGTCTAGTATTCATAAGGAAGTCTTTTAAAACAGACTGGCTACCAGTAGCTCAAATCACTTCTGCTCCCCACCACCCCTTCCTTAACTCCCTTCCAGAAGGAAGCAAGTAGTGTGCATTTGATCAGCAGGTTAAGGCCAGCTGAGGAAGGATGGAAAAGTTACTTGGCAGGGGAGACTGAAGATAAGGGAAAAGGTGTCCCACCAGCTATTCTAGAGAATAGACGGGAACTGACTAGAGGTCAGAGAGTCTCAGGGGCTGGATGACAGGCCACAACTAGCCCACAGGGTGCATCTTTGATACTAATTTACACAATGCAGTCTTAGCTTTAACTCAAAATTTTCTAGCTACCTGGCAAATTCACAGGTAACAGTTGAGTGTGCAACTGGGTTCTTGCTGCCGCGCCCCCCCCCCCCTCCGTATACAGCTGTATAGGGTAGCAAGCAGAGCTCACAGACACCTCATCCCTGCTTGAACTTCCTTTTCATGCATTCCTTTCCCTGGCTTTCTAGAGATCCCTTACAAACTTTTTCAAGCATTTAACACCTTCCATTTTACCAGACTTCTCCTGCCTCTGTTGAAATGGCCACAGGAGGTGAAGTCTTTGTTCCAGTGGTGGGGAAAGAGGCAGCTTCTGTTTTGATATCCCTTCGCTTTTCCTTGAGTGTAGTGCTGCCAAGCCTACACTTTCCAAACAACATCCCCCAGGGTCCTTGTTTGAGACTTGTTTAGGATCAGGCCACTTAGTCCCATTGGGAGTGTTTAAATAGAGAGCCTAGCACCTTTTATAAATGGGCAACTATATCTGAACATATAAAATTGAATGCATCATGCCTCCAGCTCATCCCTTTGTCCAGATGGGAGATCCATTTTGCTTTGACAATTTATTTTTTTTTTTTTAAATTTAAAAAAAGTAATTTCTTCCTCATCTGAAACCTTTATGTCAACACTCAACATTCTTCAGGTATTATGAGATCTTGAAATAAAAGCACACAAATTAAGTTATGGTGCAAGTTACCATTTATAAATATAATATGAAAATTTAAGGGGTTTTTTGCAATTAAAGTTAACTTTCATTAAAAAATAGTAAATTAGCAATCTTTTCTGCCATCTACAGATTACAGGTTTTCAGAGTTGTACCAGAGAAGCTTTTTACTCATTTCAGAAGCTCAAAGTCAAGGGAAAATAAGTTTACTTACCTTCTAACCATGTGCAAGAAAAGTGCCTGCAGAATCACCCTGTCCTTTGATGCTACTCCTGTACCATGGGATCTCTTTGGACCACTACAGCCAATGGTGCAAGGAACAAAGCAGCTGAATCCTGTGGTTCCTTCACTAATAAAAAAGTCCCAATGGTTGGGACTCCAAACCCAACCACAAAAGGGACAGGAGATTTTTCACAGAATGTGCTAAGTGCACATTCCAGAGCCACAGTTACTGACTTGGTTATGGTAAACCAGATAGTAATTTTTCCTCAGATATCCATCCAGTCTCCTAGTGCCTAGGAAGGAGTGATCATCCCATTAAGCCCTTGTCCTCCTTTCCCAAAGGTTGCTGCATTGCAATGTGCAGGATAACCACTAGCAGCAGCTGTTCTAGTAAGGACAAGCTTGGTCTGAAGTTCAAGAAGACAGTCCATCTGATGTGCTAGCCATTAGGAGCACATCCTTCTAAAGAAGTGTATAAATATAGCCCCTCTCACTCCTCCAGGTCTCTGAGATCATCCATATCAGCTACATCACCCTCATCCTCTCCCCCCTTACAAGGAGGCACACAATTCCAGTCTGCCTGCAGGGTCTCCAGTAGTCTTTTCCCTCTCAAGGAGACAGCTAAAAATCTATGTCAGTCTTCAGCAACCCCCACTTCCAGGTGTTCAGAGGACTCAGACTCAACCACCTGCCTAGACTCCAGGCCAGGGACCCTGTACAAAAGCAACTGGAAACAGCTTTCTGTCATTCCCATCCTGCTTCTTACTGGACCATCCCAAGTACACACACCCACCTTGTGTCCCTTCCTGGGCCAGCTTCCTAGGAGCCTGCTGCCAAAAGAAGTTCCCATCAACAGCCACCCACCTGCTCTGAGACCCCTTAACTTGTCTTGCTTCCCACAGCTGCAGCTCATCTGTCCTCTCTCTAGCCAGTCTCCTCCTCTGGGCTTTCTTTCTCCTCAGGTGCAACAGATAACAGGCAGGTTGTCTGGGCATTAATGGGGTAGCCCACTTTATTACACCTCTCACTCAGTAGATCCTAATTTCTTTCTTTTGTCATTGCCAGTCTATTTTTCAGACATTAGTCCCTCTAACTCTTTTCCACTGACTGATTTCTGTGAGTAAGGGTCTTTCTCCTGAAATACTCCCTGCACATCAAGCACTTGGTAAACAAAGCCTATCACTTTCCTTGTCCATCATCTCTTTGAGGTACTCCAATGCTCATCTGCAGCCAATGTGTTGCTTTCTTTCAGGACCTGCTGCCCAGCAGGGAGTTCCAACTGTACTTAGCAGTCAAAGAGATCTGACCTCTCAAATCCTCCCCTTCCTGTGCTATATTTGTGCACTTTGGCTATAAAAAGTAGAACCATAACTGCAGCATTAATTTCTCACAATGTCCATGCTTATAACTTTCTCACAGACCCTCTTCAGCTGCTCAACAACCACTGCCGAAGCCTGCAGTTGCCCTTGTCTTCTCACTGAACTTTGTCAACCGGATAGCTTCCTCTTCAGTCCCATGCTCCATATTTTCTTCTGGTACCTCTCCGGGTTGTCCTTCTGAGTCAGTTCCCTCACCCCACTCCTGCTTAAGGAAATAATATGCCTCTTCTGCTGTTGTATTTCTGGCAGCAGGCTCATGGTCTTCTTCTCACAAGTCAGATTTCTAACACAAGAAATTGCTTCGTGGCCCTGGTCTCCATTGGCCCTTGTGCTGGAACCTGCTGCAGCTTCTCCTCCTTGGCCCCTCTGTGCCCTTGGCTTGCAGGACTCCGCTATCCCCCAGATACCATTTTTCCCATGCTGTCTACCTGATGTGTCCCACACAAAATACCTAGGCTGCCTCTTGTCCCTACTGGTCTGTACCACTGACATGCAAGTTTCAGAGAGTCTAAGCCCTTAAGAAGGGAATGTTTTGTAATGTGTCCTCAGATGGTTTGTTTTGTAAGGCTTCTATGCGATACAAAGCAGGAGCTAAATATCATTTTCTGACTTGAATAAACAAAAAGCCCAGCACAAGCCAATCAGAATTAGAATAAGAAGCAACAGGAAAATCCCACTATGCTCCTTCATAAAACTAGCAGTTGCTTATGTAGATATAGCCATAGATCATATCCATCTGGTTGTGACATTTCCATTAAGAGTTCAATAGCAGTGTCACTGTATAGCCTGTGTTTCAGTTCCAGGGCTGCCTCTTCACAGGCACAAATTTAGTGAGCGTCCTTTGTTCCTAAGGGAAAAAAAAGACCTTACATCTTTGTACAGCAACCCCTTTTAGCTGATTCAGAGATAGCTCTGACAGGCTCTGATGGAGCCGTAGTGTTATGGCATGTGGGAGCCTTCTATTCTGTGAAATAAAGCATTAAGTCAAGTATACGTAGAGATTTGATATGTATTTAAAAACTACCTAAAGTGGGAGTGCTCACTCTTACAGTACTTGGATAACTAATCATGTACTTGATGGAAATACTCACGTGAGTAAGGACTGCAAGATCTGTCCCAGAGCCATCTATAGGAGTCATCAGTAGCCACTTGTTGAATGCTAACTCAAGTCTTACAGCAACTAAACATTTCCATTTTTCTAGCACCTTTCATGTGATAAAATGTTGCATGACATACACATGGCTTGGAACAAATCACTGCTGATACTCCTTGTAGGTGGGATAAGGAACCATCTGGCAGTTGAAATTGATAGTAGCACCAAAAATCTAGCTATGGGAATTCATGAATGGAATTGTA
This sequence comes from Gavialis gangeticus, assembly GCF_001723915.1. Classification (NCBI taxonomy): domain Eukaryota; kingdom Metazoa; phylum Chordata; order Crocodylia; family Gavialidae; genus Gavialis; species Gavialis gangeticus. The sequence continues at coordinate 42,395,769 of NW_017728995.1, forward strand.
GAGAAGGGAAGGGAGAGACAGAGATAGAGAGAAACTAAGGCCAAAAGTGTGTGCATTGCTATATCTAAGTAAAAATGAGCTTGGAACAGCAAATATGAATCTACATGGATCCTTTCAAATAAACTAAAAAATGTTTCCTTCTTAAAGTTAATTTCAGGCCCCTGACAGACATTAAAACAATGGCACAATTGGGAACTGAGAAAGTTTATGCCCCATCCCAAAACACTGCATGTCCTGCCACACACATCTGGCATGGCAGCATGTTCAGTGTTTGGGATGCAGCATAAAATTTCCTATATCCCAGTTATGCCACTATGGAGCTGCCTCCAGCTTGATCCATGGGGCATGGGGCCACCAGGCCAGTGCCAACAATCATCTGATTGTTGGCCCCAGCCCTCAGTCTTGAACCAAACCTGGGGCTATCCTGATGGGTCAACAGGCTTCCCCCTACAAGGGAACTTTGTATACCACCTCCCTGGCAGCCCATTTTCTGCATCAGGACCAGGACTTTCCCAGGCCCAATGCTGACCCCCATCCTGATGCTGATTGTCAGCTGATTGTCAGTATTGGGAGGGGACATGCTACACACTCGGGTTCTGGTGCCTTGCAAATGAGCTACAGAGATGTTTCATGTATTTTGTGGAATGTCTTTGTGGCTGGATTGCCAACTTTATGATGCCATAAAAATAAATCACCGGAATATATAGCACTTATTAGTTATGGCATGATTAACACATTAATTGAACCCTAAATATAACTCATACCCAGGACCCAGGATCCTACAAGTTGTAAACTTAAAAAAAGGTCCAAAAATGTCAGTATTGTGAAGCGAGGGATCCTTTTCTATGTATTGAGAACGATTTTAATAGCTATAATGTACAGCATCTGTACATTTTGTGTTATCCCCTTTAGGGTTTTATCATCCTTGCTTTTAACATGCAAATATCTGTATCTTTCCTCCTCTAACCTTGCTGTGTAGTATTTGTTTTTCTAATTGGCTCCTCCACAGGATTTCTTTCTTCCTACAGCAAGGCAAGAGTGACTTCTAACAGACTGTTTTGTATTCCTTTCCTTTCTTCTAAATAAATGTCTCTTGCCTTTACTCTTATCTTTATCACCCTTGGGTAAAACAAAAGACGTGACTGGATGAAGCATCCTAATTATAAATCCACTTCTTTCCAAAGTGATTATTGCTAACCATTTTGCTGCTGAGCCTCTGAAACAGCTAAGCTGCTGCTGCTGATGTACTGCCATCATGAACATTTCAGTATAAGTGTCACCTGCAGCAACAGTTAAGGTCAAGTTGTTTTAAAGGGTAAGAAATATGTGGCACAAATTAGTTCTTCAGAGGCCATATTTGTAAAGGTACTTAAACATCTAAAGGTCCAGATAAGTGCCTAGTGGGATCTTCAAAAGCATCTAAATGCCTCTCTCCCATAGAGAAGCCAAACTCTTATTGACTTCTGTTCGTATCTCCTCCTTCAATAGGAGTTAGATGCCTAAGCTTTCAGGAAAATCCTCTTAAGGGCCTAAAAATCTTTCAACATCTAGCCTTTGGGCCTCTTTCCATAATGGTTCTGAACAACCCTCGTGCCCCAATGATGCCAACAGAAACTGAGGAAACTCAGAACCCTACAGAAACAAGCCCATACTGCTCTTTATTTGATTTCTTGCTGTGATGCTAATTTTTTTATTATTATTTCCCCTATGCTGATTTTCATTGTTGTTTTTCACTTGGTAAATATGAACTGAAATAAGAGCCCAATCTTCATCCACAACACAGCAGACAAATACTGCTATAGGAGCAGCTTTAGGCGCAAGTTTTAGATACTTCTTAGCACTGCACTGGTACAACTCATAGCCCACTCATCCCTTTTTAGAGCAAGACTAGACAAGGAGGACAAGAAAACTTCCAAATTTCAGGGAAGAAATACTGACACTATGGAGATCATTGCCATGGATATCAGTGAGGCTTGTATTCCTTCCTCCATTCTTTAACTCATCTGGGAGACAATGTCTCCTTCCCTACATATCATTTCCACCCAGGTTTTATTGCAGATGCTCAACATTATAGCTTAATTCATACATTTTCCCTAAGTGCATTATCATTTGGTTTTTACATGATTTATTTACACACATCTTATACAGAATTCTGGAATGCAGAAGCAATGGTATGTGTGCAAGGTCTGTATTTATCATAGCACTACCGTACAATTTGCTTTCTATCACTTAGCCTTAGATTGAGTTACATCTTGCCTTTTATAATTTAAGTTCCAGCCAGTTGGGATGTTAAATATCTAATAGTGCTAGATTATAGCACCATCACTCTTTCACGATCTCATAACCTGAAAAACTCCAAACTCAGAAAAAAATGGTAAGATTAATGTTTTTTAAAGTTAATATAATCAAGAATATGCAGACTCTAAGTATCATCTTAGCAAAATGTTATTTACCGAAGGAACTACAGATGGAATGGGGTTGAGTAACAATGTTTCACGCTATACAGTTTCCAGCAACCTCATTTGTTATCAGTAAGTCCAAAGAGCTCAATTTATTCTTTAGATAAGGTATGTTATATGGTTCATAGTGGAGAGAGAATATTTGACTCAGTTCTGGCTTTACTCCACATCTACCCACAAACACCTTTTCAGGAGCAATGATACACTAGATAAGAAACTGCCGTTAGACAATGAGTACTCAAACATGTCACTGACGACTTGAGTATAAGTATACCTAGAAGTTCTAGGTTAACACATAGCTTATGTGTTACATCCTTCTTGCCTTATTTGTACATGTCATTTCAGTGGACCACATTCACCCGGTCTGTAATTCTACTAGTTTCAATGACATTAGACAGAAAATGAAATTGACCTGAAGACATCAGTGAGATTATCTGAATAAAGCAGGTGGGATCTGGCTGATAGTCAGTCTGTTCACATTAAGAAGCCAGGGTATAATTTGACATGATTGGTATTCTCGGTTCCAAGGAGACCCATGTCTGGAATTAGAAGTAGAAATGCCCCCTGCTTTCAAGGACACTTAAAACACACTGTGTCAATTAAACATGTAAGAGGAAAAAAAGAATAGTCTCTCTCATCCTTTCATGCCCATTGGAGGAAAAATACTTGTTTCAAAATTGATTATAACCACTAGCCTTTCATCTCAAGAGACCCGAGTTCAACTTACAAAAAAATTTTGAAAGGCATTTAAAATGTGGAAGGTACTTCCTCTGGCTTTATCACTTGTGGAGGCTAAACAAACTAAATGTGTCTCCTAATATTCTTGGAATCAAACCTGCAGTTTCTCTCTCACAAAACTCCCATGGAAGAGTAAATGAGCAGGATTTGGCTTCTGGTATCAGAGGAGCTGGTAGAATAACATGTGACAAATCCTAGTTTAGAAAGTGCATGAAACTCTCATGCTTAACACAGCATGATCTGAAATCATCACAGATACAGATTCCAAAATTTAGGGGAACAACCCAAATTCCTTTGCTAAAAGGTAGCTAGAGAATGGCACTGTAGCCTTAAGTGGTTAACCCCCCTAATAATAGAATGTATAAAGACTGTGCAGTTGCTATGAAGCAGCAGAACAGGATTATACAACTAGAAGAAAAGGCATTTAATGAAGCCACATGGTCTAAAACCAGAATGGAATCTTTATATGCAGTCCCCTGGGATGCTTTGTTTGGGACAGGATAATCAAGCAGCAGCCCAAGCCCAAATACTTAAAAATCATCCAAAGTAAAATCAGAATACTTATGGTGTTGACATGAAACATCTAGCTCCATTATCACAATAAATTGATTTCAATATTCATTTTAATTAAACAAATAAACATCCCTTCCATTTCTCACCCTTAATATCCATGGTGCTTGGGAATAAATTATATTTAACAATGAAATGTTCCCAATAAAGCATTATCAATGTTACTTTTACTGCTTCTACTGATGAATTAAGAAAATGGGTACAATGTCATAAAATTATTCAGCAAGTGTACATGCAACCTTGTACAATGAGCTTTTCAACGGGCTTATTAAACACCTACATTGCCTTTTGAGAACATTTAATTGCCAATGTTTTATCAAGAATGTAAATGCCTTAGTAGTCTGATGTATCATCTTTAACTTAAAAGTTTCATATTAATACAAAAAATAGACACATTATACATAAGCCACAATTTTCACACATACAAAAGTAGACACACACGCCTGTACGCACACACACTTATCAATATCCTACTTATATATTTTCTACAGCCCAAATCTTCTTTTTCCTATAAATTCTTTGTATTTTCTGAAGGCACAACATTCAGGTAGGTAATATAAAATGTGCTTCTCACAGGGAAAAAATGGTGGTCTCATAACCTAACACTATTTGGATTTTTTTTTTAATTCAATATTGCAAAGTTCACCATGTTCCCTTTGAACAGCGTTGGAGAATATTAACAACAGGCTTAACAAGTACTTGCAGGTGGCTGCAGTTCTCATAAGTGGCGCACCATTTTCCCTTTGTGAACGTGGACATTTTTTGGCAAACAGAATTGAGAGAAGTAACATCTCCTACTTCTACCAAGTTTAATAATGTGCCTGATAGTCCAGACAAAACTCACAGGGACTGAGAGCCAAAATCATCATCTAGCTCCGTGCTGCAGCTACAACAATTTACAACAAATCTGACCAACATTTCATTTTATTGTCAAATGGTAGTTTTCCTTGACTAAAAACTGTGGCATGGACCCTGCAAACCAAAAAATGTCTGTTCCTACCTTCTGTATAGACAAACAAACACACATCCATACATTAAGACATTGGGGGAAAATGAAGTTCTATATGGAAGCTCCAGTTTATTTTTCTGCTCCCTTTATATCAGCTGGCAATGAACATGTCAAAAATATACTCAAGTATTTTATCTGTCTATAGCAATTGTGTGTGCGTGTGTGTGTAGCCCGTCTGGATACGTGCTAACCTTTTCAGTATTATAAGCATCCGTTTAAATTCTGTTTTGTTGGGGGAGTTGCTTTTTTGCAAGTACACATACTCTCTTTAACAAAGAATCCTGAACACCCTTCAAGACAAAAAATAAATATTATTATAATGGAAAATGCTTTAAACTTTTTATGGAGATAGAGTGGCACTTTGCTTGCTTTCTTCCTCCCCCCGGCCCCTGCCATTTTTTTTCAGTACAGTACAACTTAAACGTGTTTGCTATTTAAGCAGAGAATGATTTGAGATATGTGCATATGGGCATGAAATCTGCACTATATTTGTGGGATTCATATTTGTTCACCAGAAAAAGCAGCTTCTAACCTTTGAACAGGAAGAGATAAACTGCCAAGCTGTTGATCTCCTGTTGATCTGCTGATCTCCCCACTTGCCCCAACAGGGACCCTTAAAATGTCTTTGTTGCTATCAAATGTGTACATTAAACAAATACCTTTCTAAGTTCACATGCACAATGGGCATGATTCCCAAACAATCGAGGTAATTATAAAAATCATTTATTATTTTCTTTATTCATATCACCCTGGAACATTTGTTTTATACAAAAGTCCAATTCTCAGTATTATGCTTTCAAAATCATCCTGTCCCCAGCACAGGTGTCTCAGGAATTCGGTAAGTCTGTCATTACCATTGTCTGTTTGTAAACAAGATTTTGGTACCGAATCCTCCCGGCATTTCAAGAGCAGGGAAAGGGGTTTTACAAATACTATTAAGTTCCACTTTTTTTAATTGTCTATAACCCGGCAACGCAAAAATGTTAATGTGCATTACCCTCTCAGTCTTTGGGGGAAAGGCCATACCCCAGCTAGCAGAAGAACCAAGCTGCCCTCTCTCACTTGCCCTCTCCAGCAAGCACAGCTGGTTCCTGCAATGGGCTCAGCTCTCAGGGTCAGCAGATCTGCAACCCTTTGGGGTGGATGATCGCAACCTCTCTGCGCCCCACTCACAGCCTCGGTTTCCTGAGCAATGTTTTGCTGAGGTCCTTCACCTCCTCGGGGCTGCTGACCCTCTCGTAGCCCAGCACAGCCATCGGCTGATGGCAGTACTCCTCAATCTGCTTTATCTGCTGGTAGCTCAGTGCTGTCCTCCAGGCACTCAGGGCCTGGGTGGCGTTCCGAGCAGATACCACAAAGGGCTTGGAGGAGTAGCCTGGCCCACTGGTCATATTGAGGGCAAATTTCTCCATCTCAGGGCTCACCACCAGGTTGACGAAGCTGTACACCTGCCGCAGGGTCTTGATGGGATCTACCACCAGGTCCTCATAGCGCACAGCCAGGTAGTTGCCCTGCAGCCAGTCTGGCGGGTGCAGGGCAGTCTGCAGGGTCCTGGCCATGCTGCTGCAGATCACCTCCATGGCCCCCAACGCGTGGTAGTCTGAGCCGCCGCCACCACCGCCGCCACCCTCCTTCTTGCCACCCAGCTTGTGGCTGGCGTCCAGGAAGGGCATACGGTGGATGCGGGGGTCACGGCTCCGCACCACCTGCAGGCTCTCGCGGATCAGGCCGTGACGGGACTTGATGCGGGAGCTGGCCACGGCACGGGGGTCCCGCACCAGGTGGATGACTTTGAGACGCAGCGCAGGGTCGTGCAGCAGGGGTGCCAGCACAGCCAGGTCAAAGACACGCACGCCCTTGATGACCAGCGTGCGGTACTGGTGGCACTGCTCCTGCAGCAGGCCCAGGTGCTGCGGCGGGCACTTCTTGCACACCTTGTCGTCCACCAGGCCCACCACATCCTTGCGGTAGGCTGGGCACAGCGGCGCCGAGCAGATCACCTTGTTGGTGGCCGCACCAAAGATGCCCAGCGTGGTGAGGTTCCTGCCCGCCCCCGCCGTGCTGTACAGCTGGAAAACAGACAGGTCGCAGCGGTAGAGTGCGCCCAGCATGTCCCGCGCAGCGCCCTGCAGGGACACGGCGTCGCCCGGGTACAGCTTCTGCCACACGTGCCACACGGGCTCGTAGAGGAAGAAGACGTCGGGGTTCTGGTTGAACAGCTCCCCAAAGAAGGACGAGCCCGAGCGCCACGTGGTGAAGACGTAGACCAGCTGGCGCTGCCCGGGCGCCGCCGGGGGCTCCGGGGGCTGCGGCGGCGGCTGCGGCTGCGGGCG
>NW_017728995.1:42403404-42429555 GCF_001723915.1 Gavialis gangeticus
GGTCGCGGCCGGGGGGCGCTGCCCGCGGCGCGCCGCTGCGCCGTGCTGTGCTCGCCCGCCCGCCCAGAGCTGTCCTCTGGGGGCCGCTGACAATAGTCGCGGGAAAGCATTAGCGCTGCCTCCCCGCAGCTGGAGCCAACGCTGCTCCGAGACGTGAGAACTGGAGCGGAAGAGGGCGACGGGAGCCAAGGGAAGCGGCTTCCCTGGCCCGGGGAGGCTGTGCTCCGCGGCCGCAGCCCCCCGCAGCCGTGGGAATGGCGTTCTTGGGGCAAATGCACAATTCAGACTAGGATGTGAAACTGTTCTCAAAACGGTTCCCTTTCACTTCATAGAAAAAGATTGTAAAGAATCCCCTCTTCGTCCACAGGGATGGTAAGGATTAGCGATGCCACCAGGTCTAAACCACCCAAGCGTTACAGGTATCCAGTATGACTCTATTTCCTGAAACCTGTTCTTTGGATCCTGCTAGATTGGGTCCCTGTAGGATGCTTGTACTCTGCTGAGCAGGCACTAATTCTTTCAGCTGCTCCACCAAGTTCAAACGAGACTGCGGCCTGTACTTCTGTGGCATCAAAATCTGGCCTATTGAGTGTGGTGTTTGAAGCTTCCTTCCAAAAAAATTAATGAGTACATCTCATCCCAGAAAGTTATGCTAGACATTCAAGGCCATGATAGACATTACACTTTACAACCAGATGAAGTGTTACAACCTGTAACATGATACACACATGAGATTAAATTTCATTTAGGGGCCTGATGATACCTAAAGCTCAATGGACATAGTTTAGCTGGACCAGATGCAGTTGAACTAGGTTTTGTCTATCACACAAATGTGATTTAGGGTCTGTCAGCATTGAGAGTTTGCCCACCAGGTGTAGCCCCAAAGCCTGTAATTTCTTAACTCCACACTTCCTTGTTGTGGGTGGGTGTGAGGGAGTTAAATAGATAAAGCAAGTTTTGTTGCTGGAAGTGCAAAGTACTCAATTATCACCTGGGTATTTGCCAACCTGAAAATTCAAATAGCCACTTGAGCTAGGAGTTTTCAGCAGTGGGATCCTGAACTGTCCATCTATAATGGCTTAGACATGGACGTGAGAGGATGCTAAGACCAGGCATGCCCGTTCCAGGGCTCACCAAGTGTGAGACAGAGCTGAGACCAGGCGTGCTTGGTGCAGAGCAGACATGGGTGTGAGAAGGCGCTGAGAGCAGGCATAGATTGTAAGGCTGGAAGGGACCTTGGAAGATCTTCGGGTCCAGCCCCCTGTAGCAGGCAGGAAAGACAGCTGGCTTCAGGTGACCACACCATGGTGATAGTCCAGTCTCCTCTTGAAGATTTCCAGAGTAGGTGATTGCACCACCTCTGGAGGGAGCTTATTCCACAGTATGGACACTAACTCTGAAGCTGTTTTTCCTAATGTTGAGCCTGAAATGGTCTTCCAGGAGTTTATGGCAGTTACTCCTGGTTTTCCCTAAGGGTGCCCTTTCACCAAGCCCTTGATGGCAGGACCATCCCTAGGGGGGACACAAATCAGGGCAACTGCCCTGGGCCCCCACACTTTGGGAGGGCCCCGCAGAGCTGGGCCAGCTTCATGTCTGGCCGCTCACCACCCTCTCCCGTGTGTGCCCCCCCCCCCCGCTGCATCCAGGCTCCACACAGGCTGATTTGCCCTGGACCCTGCTACAATTGTTTCTGCCTGATGTAGCCGTAAGCTGCTATCAAGTCTCCTCTCAGCCTTCTCTTTTTCAGACTGAAGAGTTCCAGGTCCCTCAGCCTTTCCTTGTATGGCTTGCTGTGCAAGTCTCTAATCATACAAGTGGCCCTTCTCTGGACCTTCAATTTTTACCACATCCTTGTTAAGGTGTGGCATCCAGAACTGGATGCAGTACTCCAGCTGGGGGTCACCAATGCCAAGTAGAGTGGGAGAATCACTTCCTTGGTTTTGCTGAAGATGCATCTATAGATGCATGCCAGAGTACTATTTGCCCTGCTGGGAACAGCATCACACTGCTGACTCATATTCATACTGTGGTCTATTATTACCCCCAGGACCCTTTCGTTCGTGGTGCTGGTCAGTTTGGAGCCGCCAAACATGTAAATGTGTTGGGGGTTGTTCATCCCCAGGTGGAGCACTTTACATTTCTCAGTGTTGAACTTCATCTGGTTCCAACTCGCCCAACTTGCTAGCCTGTCTAGATCAGCCTGTATCTGTAGCCTATCTTCAAGTGTGACCACATTTCCCCGTAACTTGGTGTCATCCACAAACTTGGTGTCATCCACAAACTTGGCTAGTGAGCTCTTCACCCCCACATCCAAATCATTAATAAAGATGTTGAAAAGTACTGGACCAAGCACTGACCCCTGAGGAACACCACTGGCCACTTCCCACCAGGACAACATGGATCCATTCATTAGGACTCTCTGGATCCTACCCCACATCCAGCTTCATACCCAACTAACCGTGGAGCAGTGAAGCCTGCAATCCGCCATTTTTTTCACAAGAACATCATGGGATACCAGATCAAAGTCTTTTTGGAAGTCAACGTATACAATGTCTCCCTCCTCTCTCTTATCCAGGTGGCAAATTACCTGATCACAAAAGGAGATGAGGTTGGTAAGACAAGACCTGCCCACAACAAAGCCATGCTGGCTGTCATTTGAATCCTACCTTCTGCAAGCCTGTAGCACATAGACTACTTAATGAATTTTTCCAGGATTTTCCCTGGGATAGAAGTTAGGCTAATTGGCCTATAGTTGCCTGGGTCCTCCCTCCTCCCTTTCTTGAAGATGGGCACAACACTGGCCCTCTTCCAGTCATCAGGGACCTCTCTGGAGCACCATGAATTTTGGAAGAGTTTTGCCAGGGGCTCCGCAATTACTTCGGCCAGTTCCTTCAGCGCTCTCGGATCAAGTGCATCCGGTCCTGCTGACTTATATATGTCTAATTTCTTTAACTGATCACACACCAGGTCTACGGCAACAGTAGAAAAGTAATCATTCCTGCCCTGCTTGTTCTGTACCCTATCTGGTATGATTTTCCCCTTGGCCCAGTGAAATACTGAGGCAAAGTAGTCATTCAGAAGTAGTCACTCACAGTTCTGTGTTCTGCAAGGCACAGACACAGGTATGAAATGAAGCTGGTATTTGCCAACACTGAAAGTAGCGCTTGACACACAACAGTGGGATGGGCAATGCAGTTCAAGGAAGTTTCCCTCATCCTCCAAGCAGTCACCCTTAGGGTGGGGGTAGGGGTTGGTATGCTTAAAGGCAAAGCTTAAACTGGAGTGTGACGTGTTGAAACTGCTAGTTCTCTGCCAGGAATCATGGCAAGGTCTGCAAACTCAGATGCTTCAAAAAAAAGACGGTTCTGTTGCTACCAACACTGAAAATTCAAATATGCTTACAGATGCAATTCAAGACTCTCATGGTCTCAGCAGTGGAAAGGGCATTTATTATAGTAATAAAAAAAAGTCAGGAAGTGTTAAGGTAAGAAAAAGAAAAAGCTTTTACCTCTGTAAAAAAACAATCGTAGTATGACCTCCCTTTATGTTATAGCAAAAGACTATATTTTTTTTTTCTTTGGAGGGATAAAAATGATGTAGGTTGCTGGAAGCATTAGCATTCCTAATGAAGTAATTTTGTTTTAATATCTGTCTTGTGTGGTGTGCAGTATGAGGAATTAATATTTTGAAGGGGGCTCAGCTGAAGATCAGGCGGGCCAAGGAGAGAGCCAAGCTCCTGCCTGCATTGCACCCAGCCTGCCCAGACTAAGCCATGCAGAGCCCCCAGGAGCTCATGCTGCCTCTCCCATGGGCAGTGTCCAGCAGGGAGGCCGGGAGCTTGCCCAGGACGGAGGTGGGTGGAGCAGGGAAAGCCGTGCCGGGTGCTGGGGGCAGACAGTCCGAGCCCTCCTGCTGTCCTGGGTAGAAGCCCCAGTGCAGGTGTCTAAGGATGCCTGAATTCCAGGTGAGCAGTTAGGTATCCTGCCCCTGCAAGGCTGTATTGCCCAGCCAGCAAATCCATCCCAAGGGAGAGGCACAGGGGAGCCGCTAGCAACTGCCCTGCCTGTGCTGCTTTGCCCCTTTCCCTGCACAACCTTTCTGTTGTGCTTTGACAGGAGCCTTCATGCCTCCTGCCCCTTCTGCTGACTTAGTCCCAAGTTGGTCAGCACACCGACAGGTACTGCTGCTGCCAGAACCGCTGCTCCAGCATCTGCACCTTGGAGGGCAGCACCTTACATTTCTTCACCTTGGTGGTGCCCAGCAGCAGCACAGGGCCCCACAGGCTTGACTCCAGCCTACTCTTGTCTGGTGCTAGAGAGGCAGGAACATGGGGAGGTGTTTAGAGCTGGGGCCAGGACCAGGGCTGGGTGGATCACATCCAGGAGGACAGGAGGCTCCCACCCCCTTAGCCAGGGCTGTGTTGCACTGCCAAGCTATGTTGCTGTGTGCTTTGGAAGGCTGTCCAGGGTGATGACCAGGGTAAGATGCAGACGCACTTGCACAGCAAACCATGTTAAGGCATGCACATGTAGATGTGTACCTAAATTGCCTTAGTGCACCTTAGGCTAAGGTGCATTAAGTTTAGGTGCATGTAAATTCACATGTAGACACACCCAGTGTAAAGCATAGACTTTTTCTTGATCCACCAAAGTGAAAGGACACAGTGGTTAAAGCAGCAAGCACATGCACATCCTACTACGAATTGTGAAAATAATATCAAAACCACCCTCACTTGCTCATCATTAATACTTGGTTTTACTTCCCCCTTAATTTGTGCTGCAGGGAGAAGTATCATGAAGGAAAACTACCCAACACATCCTGAGTGACTGTTCATGCATGGGTTACTACTAAACACCATTACAATTCTGCATGTCTGAAAATTAAATACACTTTTCATTTGACCTCTACATGAATATGCAGTAGGGGTTTTCAAAATATGGCAGATCACATTGCATAGTCACTTTCAATCATTCAGGAAATATTTACCCCATGTAAACAATAAGATCCAGTCCCTCTTTTCCTGCACAAGTCCCAAATTCCCATGCTTCAGAAACACATTTTTTTAAACAACAGATCTAGAAATTTCTCTAACATTGCATTATATTTAACTAAAAGTTTATAATACAAAGATCCATTTTTATAATGGCCTTTTTCCCCATAGTTCCTGTTGACTTCAGGCATTGGCCATTTGAACCTGTTTCCCCACCCTCAAGGACACTGATGAATGTTTTACTTCAAGGAAAATTACTGACACCTGCACTTTTTCTCTTATACAAGTATTTACTGGACCATGCTTTACAATGTGAGGTCTCACTCCTTCAACTCCACAAACCTCCCTCCTTCCCTTTTCTCAAAGCAGACATCCCAAAGTAAGAGTCTCAGAAATGCAGGGTGCTTGGGGGTATTTTAAAGTTTAGCTTTAAGTCCCAAAAAAGAAACCAATTATCTCTTCTTCTTCCTGGCCTTGTCAGCTGAGACAGGAAAATGACTATTTCCTCCTCCTCTCTTTTTCTCAAAAAAGAGTAAGATGGCTTCTGACTCTCCCCTTTTCTGCTCAAGGTCAGCCCTGAGAACCACATTCCCAATCTTTCATGAAGGGACAGCAGATTGATACCATTCCAGCACAGTATTTTCAGCTAATTACTAACCAAGATACACACATGCAGGGAACATGCTCCAACGCACTGGGAATCCAGCGAGTTGGAGCAAACTCAGTTGCTGAAGCATGGAAATTAGCATGCTTCAGATGAGCTTTAGTTCAAAGCAGCTCACCACCAGTTTTCAGTGTGGGGACACTGATACACAAGATGCTCAGTCACTTTTAATTAGCACAGATCGCTTATTAAAGTGCTCCCCCCCAGAGCATGTGTAAAAATGCCTTCATAGTTTCATAGTAGTTAGGGATCAGAAGGGACCTGAATAGATCATCTACTCTAACCCCCCCACCACTGGCTGAAGCACACACTGGGATCACATGACCCCAGACAGGTGTTCATCCAACCTCTTTTTGAATTTACCCAAGGTAGGAGCAAGGACCACTTCCCTAGGAAGCTGGTTCCAGATCCTAGCCCTAACAGTGAAATCGTGCCTCCTAATCTCTAACCTGAACCTATTCTCTAACAGTTTCTGGCCATTGTTCCTCATCACCCCAGGTGCTGCTGGGGGGAATAGGACCCTTCCTATTTGCTGCTGATCTCCCCTAACAAGTTTGTAGGCAGCCACCGAATCCCTCCTCAGCCTCCACTTGCTGAGGCTTAACAGGTTCAGGTACTTCAGTCTCTCCTCATAGGGCCTGCCCTGTTGCCCCCCAACCAAGTGGGTGGCCCTTCTATGAACCCTCTCAAGGCAGGCCACATCCTTCTTAAAGTGCAGTGCCCAGAACTGGACGCAGTACTCCAATTGAGGCCGGACCAAAGTCACGTAGAGGGGGAGTATCACCTCTCTGGACTGGCTTGAGATGCATCTTTGGATGCATGACAAGGTGCGATTGGCTTTGCTGGCTGTGGTCTGGCATTGGCAGCTCATGTTCATCTTGGAGTCAATACTGACCTTTAGATGACACAATGACATGCTGAACCTGTTAAAACCCTAAGGCAAAATTGTCCCTGTAGCTACATGACTCCTGTTAGACACCCATATTTTCCACTGTCATTAGCCTTTTCATCTTCCTCTACTTCATTTTCCCCAAAGTCCTGTGTCAACTCTTTATTCCTTGGCTTGGGTCCTGTCCAGTCAAGCACAGAATACTAGTGCTCAAGTTTTGGCTGGGAATCGGGCACATCATTATTTTTTTAAAGCAGCCTCATTTTCCTTCCATAAATTTGTTCTCATGCTGACATATCATTACATGGGTGTTCTACATGCTCCAGAATGGATATCCCTTACGGTTCCAAAAAGGAACTTATTCACATGTATCACCTTCATTGTCCTTGGTAATTCAAGCTGTTTCATTTGTTGGTCTATGTGGGGGGTTTTAATCATATAATTATACACAGGACTATGTTGGACTACTTCATTGTTATAGGGAAGTCCCTATTCAGTTTGCATCCCAGTAACTGCTGTGTAAGATACCACATGCATTCTAGTGACGTTGGACAATAATCCAAAATGGCAAATAAACATTAAAACAGCCTAGTTTTTTTTTCAGTAGTTTTAACAGTCTGTGTCTCATCCACCATTTTTCATCTGGCCATTTGTGGGCACAGCACATCTTTTTTAATATGTTTGGATACATGTTGAGGCAAAACTTAGAAATTCATTAGTGCAATAGTGTGGGACATTGTGTGTAACTGTTGCCATTACTGTGTACACAAAGAATTTTGATTTTGGAGATATAAACCAGTAACTAATGTTATCTGTGACAATGGGGGTTTTTTAAGTTTTAGCAATATTTAAAAATATATATTTTATAGCCACTTGAAAATAAATTAAACAAACATATAAATGCTGAGCCTATAGCTCTCCTTAGAGATGCAGGTAACATTCTAGCCACTGTACGCTCTTTTTTGATTATACAGAGTAGCATTTAGGATAACATGTACTTTCCTATCACTTGTTCAGTGCCTTTATTCTAAAAGTGTATTTTAAATACTTTATCTCCTAGATGTGCCCAATGAATTCTTCAGGAAACTGGGGTTCTGGAAAGTGTGGCAGACAGACCAGTCACTGGTATACTGCAACCAAGTGGATGGCCAAGTGGTGGTAAGTCTCCTCATTTTGCTTATTAAGCTGCCCTGAGAAGTAAAAACATGGTCAACAGCTTTCCTAATTTGCTTCCATGTAAACAGTTGGTATGATTGCCACAATGACAATATTTGATTGCCAATAGGAGGGAAAATTTTGAGAAAGTATGTGGAGTTAAATAATGACTAAGAGGCAATAAAGTTTCATCTGTGAGATCATCTCTCCCCATTAGATATATAGTCCATTTCCTGAGAACCCATGTCAAATGTCATTTGAGAGAAACTAAAATGATGGTTCTGTCTACTTTTAATAATATTTCTTTGACAGATGTTTTCCTATTCACAATGGTTGTTGTTATAAATTATTAGGTGACTTATTTTGTAAAATGAGGTAAGCTTTCCTTCACCCTTTCTTGTCATCCTTCAGCAAAAATTTCAGCTACGTTGCTGAGACAAGTAGTTTAAAAAATCCTCATAAAAATGGGTCTATATAGAAACCTCTTCTGTGAAGGCAAGGTCCCAGCTAGCTTGTGGTTACAGTTATACTTGATAATCTTGTATATGTTTTAATTAACATGTGCATTCAATAGCTTAACAAAGCTATTCCATCTGGCATGCAGGTTTTTGTGATTGGACTCAGCCCTCACACTGCATTCATTTTACCCGCTGGCCATTATGTGCCGTAAAATGAATGTTATTTAACCTATTTTTCTGCATACTTAATATTCACAGGAGGGAGCCAGAGATTTCCTCAAGTGTATTAATTTTTCAGAAATATTCTATAATTGTTTTTGTTGTTGATCTCTGTGGATTGTTAATTAACAAATTTCCCTACTCATTTGATATGTTGTGTGTGAAATTCATCCCTGTGCTGAAGGGGACATACCCAGGCTACTGAAGTCTCACCGAAAGCCCTAGAGTTAGGCTTTTAAGACTTTACAAGCACTCAAATAAAGGACCTATTTTTCAACCACAGAACACATCCAGCTGTTTGTTTCACTTGAAATGGGTATTTAACACCATTTTTGAAAATCAGGAGACCTATTTATGTTCCTAAATAAGGAGCTACAAGACCTATTTTTGGCATCTGTTTTTGACAATCCTGGCCATAAGGTCAAAGATCTACGGGAAATGAATCAGAACAACCCCCTTGTTGCTGTGCTACATACATTCTACTCTTATATTATTTTCCCTGCAAATTAATATTGAATAAGCAATATATTTTTGCAGGATCTCACATGTAACGGGCATGAATTCTTCAGACTTTCCTTGGGCACAAATTCTATCAAAGGGAACTATCCCTGAAGCCAAGCTGAAGGGTTGGCTTTGTAGCCTTTACTGATTATTCTATGCCTGTAACCAAAAACTAACTATCAATTGCTTGACAGTGAGATTACATTCTAATCCTTTGATGAAGATGCCTCCAGTTACATTCTCACAACTCTATGCTGCTCTCCATGTACTTGAGAGAAAGGTTTCCAGGTGACCTGCAAAAAAGGAAAAAAAGGGAGGACAGGAAGTTGTGCCATGTTTTAATTTCTTCATGACATATTAGCTGGAAAGGTGTCTCATCCTACACCATTTCCTACTTGTTTTTTCACCTTAAAAACCTCTCTGGTGGTTGAAGAACTAATAAAAGTACTTAACATTACAAGATATTTGAAGCTGTTATTTTGAGACAGAAAGGAGTTTGACTTTTGTTTTTGTTTTGCTGCTGCTGCTGTTCTGTTTCTTTGTTAATGCTTGCATTCAACATCCCTTCCACCTCTTCAATAACAAGAGATCCAATACGTTTCCCAGAAAGAGCAGAGATGACCTAATTTCACATTCCCAGTATTGCTCAGGTAGAGAGAGACAGATCCACCTACCAGTTTCAAACAATTGTCCTGAATATGTTATAACTATGAGACTTGCAATTTTGTAGCTATCTTTTTAATTTTATCTTGGAATTCAGTAAAAAAATTCTTTAAAACATTTGTACAAATGTTTTAAAGAATTTTGATTTCTTCATAAGAAGATCTTTAAGTAAGTACAAAGGGATGAACTAGAATAACCAAAAATTCAACTAGATTCAACTAGAATAACCAAAAAGTAGGCTAATAGGAAGAGTTTCTACTATTATTCATGTTATATCTGTATTTGTCTGTAATTCACTCCTGTAATACACTACAGCATAAAAATGTACACCTGTTCTGATCTGCAGGCTAACTTGTTAATGCAGAACAAGCAAGTCAGTCTTCCCCAACCAATTTAAAAGCTCAATCTCATTAGCTTCCTAGAAACATAGAAAGTTGGATTAGAAGAGACCTTAGGAGGTCATGCAGTCCACAGCAGGACCAACCCCAACTAGGTCATCCCAGCCAAATCTTTGTCTAGCCGGGTTTTGAAAACCCCCAAGGATGTAGCTTCTACCACCTCTCCGGGTTACCTGTTCCAGTGGTATACGACCCTCCTAGTGAGAAAATTCTTCCTGATATCTAACCTAAACTTCCCTTGCTGCAACTTAAGACCATTCCTCCTTGTTCTGTCATCTGCCACCACTGAAAAGAGCCTAGCTCCTTCCTCTTTTGAACCCTGCTTCAGGTAGTTGAAGACTGCTATTAAATCCCCTCCATCTCCTCTTCTCTAAACTAAATAAGCCCAGTTTCCCCAGTCTTTCCTCAAAAGTCATGTCCCCTAGCCCCTCAACATTTTTGTCGCCCTTGATGAGACTCTCTCCCCTCTGCTGAATAGAGGGGAATAATTACTTCCCTTGACCTACTGGCAACACACCTACCAATGCAGCCCAGTATGCCATTAGCTTTATTGGCAATGAGGGCATACTGCTGGCTCATAGTCAGCTTATTGTCCACTGTAACCCCCAGGTCCTTTTCTGCAGAGCTGCTGCCCAGCCAGTCAGTCCCCAACCTGTACTGGTGCATGGGGTTGTTCCATCTTAAGTGCAGGACTTTGCACTTGTCCTTGTTGGACCTCATGAGATTTCTTTTAGCCTAATTCTCCAATTTGTCCAAGTCATTCTGAATCCTAGCCCTACCCTCCAATGAATCTACTACTCCTCCCAGCTTGGTGTCATCTGCAAACTTGCTGAGGGTGCACTCTATGGCATCTTCCAGGTCACTGAAGACATTGAACAAAATCGGCCTCAGGACTAACTCCTAAGGAACTCCCCTCGATACCGGCTGCCAATTAGACATTGAGCCATTGATTACTACTCTCTGAACCCAATGCTTCAGTCAATTTTCTATCCACCTCACAGTCTGTTCATCCAGCCCGTACTTCCTTAGCTTACCTGTAAGAAAGTTGTGGGAGACCATATCAAAAACCTTGCTAAAAATCAAGGTGCACCACATCCACTGGTCTCCCTGCATCCACAGAGCCAGTAACCTAGTCATAGAAGACAATCAGGTTGGTTAGGCATGACTTGCCCCTGGTGAATCCAAGCCGACTGCCCCTAATCACCTTCTTCTCAAAACGTTTAGAAATGTATTTCTTAAGGATCTGTTCCATGATTTTTCCAGGGACTGAGGTGAGGCTAACTGGCCTGTAACTCCCTGGATCCTCCTTCCCTTTCTTAAATATGGGCACTATGTTTGCCCTTTTCCAATCATCTAGGAACTCTCCTGATCACCATGAGTTTTCAAAGATGATGACCAATAGCCCTGCAATCACATCAGCCAACTCCCTCAGCACCTTCAGGTGCATCCCATTGAGCCCTATGGACTTGTACACCTCCAGCTTTTCTAAGTAGTCCCTAACCTGTTCCTTCACCTCTGAGGGCTGCTCAGTGCAGTAGTCTGGGAGCTGTCCTTGCCTGTGAAGACTGAGGCAAAAAAGACATTGAGCACTTCAGCCTTTTCTGCATCCTGTCACAAGCTTGCCCCCCCCCATTCAGTAAGGGACCCACACTTTCTATGATCCTCCTCTTGCTACTGACATACTTGTAGAAACCCTCCTTGTTTCCCATTACATCTCTTGCTAGCTACAACTCCAGTTGCACTTTGGCCTACCTGACTTGTTCCCTGCATGCCTGAGCAATGCTCTTATATTCTTCCCTAGTTATTTCTGCAAGTTCCCACTTCTTATGAGGTTCCTTTTTGTGATTTAGTTTACTGAAAAGTTCCCTGCTAAGCCAAGCTGGTTTTCTACCATACTTGCTAGTCTGCCTGTGCACTGGGATGTTTTTGTTCCTGCCCTCTCAGTAAGGCTTCTTTCAAGTACAGCCAACTCTCCTGGACTCTTTTCCCTTCCATCTGGGTTCCCAGGGGATCCTGCCTATGAGTTTCCCCGAGTGAGTCTAAGTCTCCTTTCCTTACTCTGCTGCTTTGCATCCTTCCTTTCCTCAGGATCCTGAACTCAATCATCTCATGCTCACTGCTGCGCAGGTTGCCATCCACTATTACATTCCCCAGCAATTCTTCCCTGTTTGTGAGCAGCAGGTCAAGAAGAGCCCAACCCCTAGTTAGTCGCTCCAGCACTTGCACCAGGAAATTGTCCCCAACACTCTCCAAAAACTTCCTGTGTTGCCTACACACTGCTGTATTGCCCTCCCAGCAGATGTCAGGGTGACTGAAGGATTGAAGCTTCAGGAGGAGTCCTGAATATCAGTGCATGTAGTACTAAGATCCTTGTTATAAAATTACTATTTTAAACATTTGGCTATGCCCCTAGCTACATTAAATTCCTGCTACCCACCCATTTGCAATCCCACCACTTTTTCACAGAGACTGAAAGAAGACATTATTACTTCTGGTGCTAATTCAGTACTGCAGCTGTGTTTCTGGTAAAGCAATGAATAAAATACTCCACCCTTCAGGACAGATGGTATGTTTAATAATCTTGGTGTGAAATACAAAAATGACACTACCTAAAAATGTGTTTTGTCCATGGGCTGTTTCATGCATCCTTGGAGGCAGCAGGGACTTCCCCTTAATGACTGCTGTAACCACTAGGCTAAAGAGTTGTTTCCTACCTTCTACCGATATTATTTTTTTACTTCTAATTATTTTCTGCACATTAAAACAGGATTGGTGGATGGATCCTGACTCCAGGAGAAGCTATAGCTGAGTAGTAAGTAGGGCACCGGTTAAGGATGTGGGAAATGTAATACTGAATCCCTTTAGCAAAAGAGGGCACTGAACCTAGATCTCCCACATCCTAAAGGAGTGTGTGTACCATTGTTGCGTTGTTGTACTGGGAGAATCGTTACAATCATCAGTCCACTTGTATGTTTTTCCTGTGGGAGGGGAAAAATGGGGCTTGAGCACCTTCAGGACGGAGTTCTAGGCTGTAAATCCACAGTGGAAAGATGCTTCTCTCTCTGCAGCTTGGAATAAGGCACCTAAACTCTAGACAGGAGTGGGGTTTAAGAACATCCACCACAGGAACCCTACCCTCAGCACTTCTCTTTGTTGCTGTTTGAGGTGCTGAGTTGGGGAATGACTAGTTCTAGGCATTCCCCAACTCAGTGTGCTGACTGCAGATTGATCCCTGCTCACAGGTTGTACCCCGTTTCTTTTCTGGATCTAGCCTGAAATTTTCTCCCAGCATATATTTCAAACAAGAGTCACTTTCCCTGGGATAGAATGTTCAATCATAAATCAAGAGGAAAATGCCTGTTAATTGCCATACTAAAGACTGGTTGGGGGGGAAGAGTTGAAGAGTATGCTAATTGTTAATTAGCTCCTTTTGTGTTTGGAACTGGATAAGACAAGAGGGGAAACAATCTGTGCTCTAGAACATTTGTTATCTACATACTTTTTAATGCAGTAGAGACTTTTCCCTTTTGATTCCAGAAAAAACTCGATACAGTAAACATTTATGGAAATATAAATAATGATACAAACATGCCTGTGCAAGCCGGGACAAATTTTTGTTATCCCTGTTAGAGAGAGTGGGTACCAATATTATTTTGTTTATCATAACTGGATCCAGAATTTGAACGGGAAAAAATGATCTTTTTCAAGAAGCTAATCAATTTCTGAAAACTTCTTTGTTGGTTAGATTTACAACTCACAAGTGTATGTGTCCTAACAAGGCCAACAAAACCCAAGAATCTGGGAAGTGGAGACACGCTTCAGTTCAGAGTCATAGATTCATAGATGTTAAGGGCTGGCAGAGATCTCTTGAAATTGTCAGGTCTAGGCCCCCTGATCTTGGGCAGGAAAGACTGCTGGGGTCAGATGACCCCAGCAAGGTGAGCATGCAGGCACTGATCCAGTTGCTCAGAGCCTGGCTGGCAGCCAGAGCGTGGCTCTGGCCAGCCAGGCTCCATTTACAGTGGTGCACACTGCTGGCACATACACTGCACCACTTTTTTTAGCAGTGATTTTTGACACCAGGATCTCCCAGTGTCAAATTTTGCCTCTGCACTGCAAATTTAGTAGAGTGGTGAAGAGGTGCACATGTACTGCATGCAGTTTGCAGCACCTCAAACAGCTATGACATGCCACAAACCATACGTGCACACTCACCTGGAAGCGCCCTATGAAAAACTTTAGGACTACTCCCAGTTCTTGTACAACTTAAATAGCAAACCACAATAAAATGAATGAGCTTCAAATATGACATTCAAAATGACATTACTGATCAGGAAAACTATAATGTTTAAGTTCTAATTGAATTTCTGTATAGTCCTCCTGCCACTGAATAGTATCATCCTTCCTTCTGATCTGGTAAATGTAAAGATAGTCCTACTCTGACATCAGGTTCATCATACTGTTGTATTCTGAATGTAATAAGGGACCAAAGGATATTTTTATTTAGTACATAACACACACCACTGGATTTGGCCTTATTTTTTAAAACAGGATGTGTGTGAGTGTGTGTATATATATGTGCCAAGCAGCTGGACTTAGACACCCTCACAGCACTCTTCTGAAATCAATTAATATCTTTGCAGGTGTGGTGATCTACCCACACAAGTTTCAGGCTGAGACCTTAGTTATTACTTTAAGCAACTAGTACCAGTAAATAAATACTTAACCACATATTTCACTTACTGGAACATTTATGCAGCCAAATCTCAGCTAAAAGCTTTCAAACTTGTTTATTTTTTTAAAATGGCTGTATGCTGGATATAAAACACCAAAGACTGTAAACCTGCAGACACAATATTAAATGCATTTTTTTCAATTTTATTTGAAATTTGGGGCTCCTTTTTGTAAAATGCACTGCTTAGAGCCAGTCAAACTGGGGAAAGCTGCCGTCCTAGCAATTACAGAAATCATGATTTCTTTAACTTTCAGTCAAGGATTTCAGATTTTTGGGCATCTTTGTTCAACAGCTGGTGGACCTGTTGGGAAACAGATGAACAAATGTCATTGGGAAGGACAACATTAGACCTTGAGCCACATGGGAGCCTAACAGGCAATAGCAGTTCCGTAACAACCCTGTTGCAAGGCAAGGAACCACAGCCATAATCTTGCAGTAAGAACTTTAATTATACCAAGAAAGGTTAAACTTTCCTCTATCAAGTTTAAAAAGGAGAGTCATATTTAGGAAAATGTTCAGAGCTCACTGTGAGTGAGCAATGGAAAAATATGGATGTGTTGATTCCCAATACACACACACACACTCTTATTGCAAGTATATAATTTAAAAGCAACCGATTTGGGCCCCTTCCTATAAGGATATCCCATGACTTTTCCACACAAAAAAATGCTGCGATAAAAATGTAGCCTTATACCCCGAGTCAGGGAAGCATCTTTCCTCAGTGAACTGTTTCAAAATGTGTTTAAATCCCATTAAATTAAATTAGAATTGGATTAATTTTAATCCAGTGCTTCAATTTAAGCATTTTAAGCACATTCCTGAATTGGAACCTTAAGGAATGGCTAATAGGTATTTTGCATATTTTCAAACAACCTTTCAAGCAGAATTTTTTTTTTTTAGTCTACCTTTTTTGGCTCCAATTCTTCTGGGTGTTTTCAGCCAGGCAAAGCATCACAACACTCAGTGAGATTGTGTGGTTGCAGGAGCTTACCCATGTGTAACAATAGGCAGAATAAGGATTTTAGTCAGAAGAGCCACAGTAATTGTGTGAAAAAAATCTACTGAAAGAAAAATGGGTTTGGCTGAATCTCTGCATTTAAAACAAATAAAGCAGAAAAACTAAGGACCAAGCCCTAGGAACTGGTTATGTAGATGCAGTTCATTTGGTTTCAAGGGGAACTGTCAGTACTTGGCAACTTTGCACGCTGCAGGCAGAATACAGAGACAGACTGGGTATCAGAAAGAGTCTAGTGTGGCAACGCCAGGACCCACACTGGATCAGATGTTTCAACACTATGCTCTCTATTACATTTTTTAGTATAGACACACACACTTTGATTTTGAACCAGGAGATATACAAATTATATTATAAACTGGTACATCAAAGAAAGTGACTCTGAGACAGAATATATATAATCCCAGTACTTATCACATTAGTAAATGCAAGTAAACAGAAACATAAGAAAAAACCCGACCCTTAGAAGAAACGCTTATCACCTCATTCTGTTTAGCCTCAAAACTAAATATCCTAACAAAAGATATTTTAAATTATAGATAGCAAACTCCTTTTCAGGGTCTCTTCTACAGGAAGCCCAGTGAAAGCTGTAAAAATTATTTGCAACCATTGAGTCCCCAAGGAAACAGTCCATGTCATGTCCCCACCCTGCCTCCTTTCCCCAAAGTAAACACACCTAATTCCCTCAGTCTTTCCTCATCTAGCTTGTATCCCAATCCCTCTTTTTAATCTCAGTCATTTGCCTTTGGATCCTCTCATTTTTCTACATCCTTCTTAAAATGCAGTGCCTGGACTGGGTTTTGTGCTACAGTGGAGACCTAACCAGTGCTGAGAAGAGTGGTGTGACCACCTCCCACATGTTGCACACAATACTTTTATTAGTGCAAGCCAATTTCTTTCAAACACAATCTGAATATTTTTATTTTGTTTAAAAAAAAATCATACTATAAACAATTGCTCTTGATAGCCTGATAACCAAAAGGATCTGTAACCAGTCTGAGGAAAAGGAAGAGAACACCACACATACACTAATATCAGCTGCAGTGAAGTCCATTGTCAGTGTGAACAAAAAGAACATAGAAGAAAGTTCAAAAGATAAGAACAGCAAGCCCTGATGCTGGGACATATCAGTTGATTTTTCAGTCAGCGTTGTCCTAGAACAGGCAAAGAGCTTAATGCTTCTCTCTCATGACTTTAGAACAGGGATTTCTAAAGTGAATAAGGCATAATGAAGATACACTAGGAACTTGAGATTCTGTGCACATCTAATATTCCCTAGGAATCTCGTGTGTTCCTTAGGATCAGACAGGCCCGAAACATCAGATAATGCACTCCGAGGTAAAGGTTCTTCTTCCACTGCGGAGTCTGTTCCGAAGTTTTAAGAGATCTTTTTTTTTTTCTGATACTTTGTGCAAATTTCCCCCTATATTTTCATCGCATTCCAGTCTAATTTCATCCCAGCTGATCCTTGGTTAGACTGGATATTTGGTCTTATTCTAAATAACAACTTACCCAGTGAAGGAGAATGTGTTTCAATGGTGAGTTCTCATCATCCTGAAAAAATGCATCTTATTTCTAGCTTGAAGTTGCCCTCTTTTTCCAAACATTAGAACTTATTATGCTTTTCTCTGCTATATAAGGAGCTATCTAATCTCAGAATCTTTTCTAAATGTAGGTACCTGTAGAGTAGGATCAAGTCACCCCTTGAGCAACCTAAATAGATTGAAATTAAATTTCTCAGGCATGTTTTCCACATCTCAAATAATTCTTACAGGATTTTTCTGGACCTCTTTCAAATTTTCAACTTCCTTTTGGAAGAGTAGACACCAGAACTGGACATATCCCATGCTCACCTATGATACCTATAACATAGTACCATCGTCCATCTCTTACTTGATATTCTTTTTTAGATCCCTGCCAGACATGCAGGCAAAGGTGTGATGCAGTCTGATACATGATTCACACAATTATGCTTCCTGTCCTGCCACACGTGCATAGCAGGAGGCGTGATTGTGGGATCAAGCATCAGGTCCCATGATGCCTTATGGCTGGTGGGACCCCAGCATCCTCATCCTCAGCTCACCCTGAAGCTGGGAACCCTCTCACACTTTCCACATCCTTCTTGAAGCCCAGGACCCACAACTGGAGACAGTACCTCCAGGGGAGGCCTCACCAGTGCTGAAGGGAGTAGATCTTAATTGACCCAGAATAACCACAATTACAAGACAACAGTGATGGGTTGCAAGCTTGCTGGCTCATCAAGGATCCATGCTAGTGCTGTACTTTATCATGGCACATGTGAAGACTTCTGGCCATAGCA
The DNA here is from genome assembly GCF_001723915.1 of Gavialis gangeticus. Classification (NCBI taxonomy): domain Eukaryota; kingdom Metazoa; phylum Chordata; order Crocodylia; family Gavialidae; genus Gavialis; species Gavialis gangeticus. The sequence goes on from NW_017728995.1 coordinate 42,421,412, forward strand.
GCAATGTAAACTGTGTTATAGTCTGGATGCTGCCTTTGGTATTATAGAGGAACATGCTTGCATTTCTACAATTATGTTTGGAAAGATTTAAATCTCTGAACTCCCTACAAACCTACTAAATCTGTATAATGACTTCACATTCCTGCTTTGGCACTCTGGACATATTAAATTAGTTTAGTCCCAGCTTTGCGTCGTTTTCCTTACACCTTTCATAGGCTATCTTAGGGCCATTTGATTTCTTCCTGCAGTGCTTTTCAGTATGGTCGATTACCTTTGCTGTTAGTTTCTGAGAAAAAATACAGTACATAGGTTGACATTTGATTTCTACCAAAGTAATGATGCATTCTAGTCTTGAATCAATGCTCAACCTATACCCTGATGACAGTCTCTGACTAGGTTGAAAGATGCTGATATAATGCCTTCTCAGCCATCACAGTCAAATTGCAAATTTCTGTGTCAGAAATACTGAATATTGCTGGAATTGGAAGTACCTCATGACTCCAAAATCAGGGTATTTTTCAGCCCTTTATAAACTGGCAGGCAATTTCCAGCCAGAGCTGCTGCTTGGAAATAGAGTAGTTAGGAGATTGTAGGATAAGCTTTCACTAACTGTTGTATTATAAGGCTGCCCTGTAGGTACACTAGGACTCTCTACTATCAATGTATCCATCTTGAGATTCATCTTCAGCTGCTGACTGGGGTACACTATCTATCTCAAATTTTGCTGAAGGTGGGGGGAGATGGGGGACATTGATTGTTTCCTGCCAATTCAGGCCCATCCATCTCGACTTTGAGCTAAATATCTAAAGCATATGGCTAGACCAAATGTCACAACTTGCTGAGTTTCTTCTCAAATTATGTCAGTTGTGATTCTCTAAGATGATAAAAACAGTATTTCTCCATTTAACTGGGAGAGTGCTGATAGATGACACGTTGTTTGAGGATACTTCTTGACTGGAACTCATTTCCTGCCTGGTTATTCAGGCTGCAAGATTCGGTGGAGGGGGACTGAATCAAGAGCAACAGGAAATAGAAACCTTTTTAGAACTGGTAAAGTTTCCAGCGACTTCTTTCTTTTTGAAATTAGTTTAATTTAATGTGATAAAATTGTAAGATTGAAATATTTATGCTGTGTAATAAACCTAGAGAGTCTGGTAAACACAAAGGAAAACTTCATATATATGCCAACATCTAGACCTTAATATTTAACCATGGCTGCAAGTCTGTTTAAGAGTAAACATAGCTTTGCCAGTTTTACAAACACCACATGAAAGCCACATTTTTCAATCAAGATACAAGTTATAAGAATATGCTGCAGCATCCAAAAAGCAAATTCAATGAGTTCTGCTGCATGAATGCCCAAAAGGCTGCACTGAATGAAAATCATGCAGATCTGCAAATGAGTGGAAGTGTCTATTTTAGCCAGATTGTTGCCGAGGAGAAAAATGGAGCAGCAACCTTTAAGATTATGGAATGAATATATTTTGCAGCATTCTTTTTAACATTGCTTAGCATTTCAGTTGCTTATCTAATCCCATGTTTTACTTGATTTTTTTTATAGTCCCACTAATGGCTAAAGTTTTAGGCAGCCATTAAGCTGTTGATGTAGCAATCTACCTTCTGAAGTACTCATTTTTCTTTCAGACGTTCCTTTAAAACTGTTCATGTGTAAGTCTATGCTGCAATTGAGTACCAAATGCAAGTGGCATATCTCAAAACGAAAGTAGGAGTTGATAACTATTCTTAGAGTTTAACAAACTGGGCATCTGATCTGTAGTGAGCTGTTTTCCCCTCCATTGCTACTTTACATCTGTCTCCATTTAGCCGAAGTGGCATTTTCAAAAAAGTTTTGCTATTTGCAGATTCCTGCTTGTGCAGCTGAAGAAATGCTACAGTTTTATATATGTCCTGGGGACACTATTGTAAAATTACTATTTCTATGTTTTACTGAAATTGCAACTCCTTGCACATGTTATGATGATGTACTACATATTCTGAAAGGAAATTACGATATTCATTGGGTACCATTTATACTTTTAACAGAATAGCTTTAAAATTGAATTCCTATCCAGTTTATTCCTGTATCACTGATGTAACTAACCTCTAATCTGCTATAAAGGAATACATATGAAGAATAAATTTTGAAAATTAACCTTGTCCAACAAATCTGTGGGACTGCAAATCCCACAGAACAAAGCAAGAGAGGAAAGCTTTCTTTTTTCTATGGTATAATCAAGAAACTTCCTGGACCCAGGCCTGTTCACCCAACAGTAGCATCCAAGAGACAAGAAAACAGAAAGATTACTAACAAATACTAATACATACTTCTCAACAGATTTTGCATTCCTATAAATCAAATTTCTGTCAATCTTACTGTTCTGCTTGTGTCTAACATAAGAAAATGGAATCCAGCACCTTCCAATCATACCCAATCTAGAATTGTTTGTACACCAGCACCACTTGGTAATTATTTGGGCTGGAGGACCATTAGGGAGCTTTGGTGAAATGTTGCAAGCTGGGTCAGCACATCCCCTCGCCCCCACCCAACAGCTCACCAAAACTCCCTAAATGGCCCAGTGATCCCAGCCCTGCCCACCCATCCCATTACCAGCCCTCCTGCGACCCTATCCCATCTGCCCAGCCAAGCACACCCTGCCATCTCCACGGACATCCCGCTCACCTGCCCACCCACTCTGTCCAGCACCCCCAGTGGTGGGTGTAGGGCAAAAGGGACAGGGTGCCCAGGCAGCAGGTCTAGGCCCAGTACTAGCAGAGATGCTACCAGCAGCAGCCAGGAATCACTGTCAGGGCTTCCAGGAAGCACAGCTAGGGCTGCTAGGGGCAGCACAACCAGCTGCACACACCACAGTTTCATAGTTTCATAGATTTAGGGTCGGAAGGGACCTAGTAGATCTTCTAGCCCAACCCCCCGCCAGGGCGGGAGAACAACAAAACCCCAAAACAAGAAACGGGACTCAAATGAGTCCAGCCAGGTAGGCATCCAGCCTCTTCTTAAAGACCCCCAGGGTAGGGGCCAACACCACTTCCCTTGGCCTGGGCCACCCCCTGCTCCTGGGCCAGGTGGGGCCAAGGGACCTGCTCCAGGCCAAAATCCCTTGTGGAGGCCAGATCTGACTCGCAGATCATATTTTGCCCACCCCTGCTCTAAAGAGAAAACTGTGCTTCCCTTGCCTCTCCCCATCTCTCACCCATGTAATCACTGAAAGTTTTCTGAGTGCTAAAGGCTGTGTATGGCTCTGATTTTGTCATAACTCCAGCCCTTGTGTAAGACCAGGCATGCCCTGGTGAGACAACATCTTGTATAGTAAAACTAAGAATAGGCATTAGGTCAGGGCTTTCCAAATGGTGGACAATGAACTACATGCAGACCGTGACAGTGTAAGTTGCAGGTGGCCCCCTGGGCTCCTGCCCAGCTGCTGCTCCCCCTACTCCCAACAGCAACTGAAGTCTCTAGGGTTCCCCCTCCCTCCTCTGGCTTTTGCTAACTACACCCTCTCCAGAAAGGCCCACACAGGCACGTGGTGTAGCAGCAGTTGACACAAGGCAGCAGTTTGGGGAGAAAAGGGATGCCTGCGCCACCTGTGGCTCCAGCTTGCACTGGTGTGGCCCATGGGTATGCGGCCTCCGTTGGTGGTTGGCTCCTGGCTGCTTAGAAATTGGACAGCCTTGTATTGGGTAATAGATTTAGACAATATGCCTGCTCCACAGAAAAACAAAAATTAAAGATCCTCCACAACTGATTTACATATTTAAAAACCACCTAATCTCCCATCTTTTTATTTTAGCAGCAATTAGATGTAGGAAATATTTGTTGACCAAGACCGGGAATGTGTGTGTGAAAACAACCCAGGCCTCCTTGACAAATCTTTGAAAAAACAAGGGAGGTCAATGCTGCCAGTGAGAGAACAAAAGCTATTATATAAAGACCCTAACAGTTTGGCAACATTTCTGAATAGGAAGAATCAGGGTCAAAGAGAAAAGTTGTCAAGGACAGAAACTTGCAATTAACAGAATATAAATATAGATTTTAAAAATAAAAATGATCATTTTCTCAATGTCATTTGGAAAATGTTCTACACTAAATACAAAAACCATAAAGCAAATAAGGGAAAAAACCTGTTAATGTGAAACTGCCATTTCCTTTTCAAGTAACCACAAAACTTTCCAGCTTACATCAACCAGCGTTAAACAGAACAGCATCCTTGCACAGCTTAGCCTTTAGTAAGGAAGTGATGGAAGTCATAGGCTTACAGAAACGGATGAGAAAATCATAGTGTGTGTTAGGGTTTTGGGGGAGTTTGAGATGAGATGATTTCTAGAGTCCTGTAGAAGAATAATGCATATAGGTGAAATTCATTTGCATTTCAGTTATGACACTTAAATAAAAATGGTTGTAATCTCCCATGTCTTTCCCCTGAGCGTCACGAGTGTGGGTTCCTCTCCTTGGGCTGAACAGCCTGGTTATTGGGCTGACTTTGGTTTGGTCCCCCAGGGGCCTCACCTGCCACATTTTTGATGATGTTCATATTTGGATCGGGAGGATGATGTTTGGCCCACCTCCGCTGGCACCTTTCCTTGGTCGTTCCCGCTGTTCCTCCATTGTGGGACTCTACCTCCCCTATATCCTGCCTAACACCAACTGCGATGTTGTCACCTGTGTCACCGAGGTTGATGTTCTGAACCTTCTTGGCACTTGGTCTCTTGGGATCTTTGGCCACAGGCTAATAGTGATGCTTCTATGCCAAGTGTCTCCTACGGCCCCACTTCTCTCTGCCTACATGGTGTCCAGCTTCGGCACCATCCCATCCCCTGGCACAACTCTTCCCCGGGTTTGGTACCCGACGTCCATCACCTGTGTCCGGATCCTGGCACTGCTGGGTCCTGCCATACTCCACTCGTCACTGCCACCTCCCTCGGTCCACGCTGACCCTGTAAATAGATCCTTGGGCCCTCCTTGGCCCTGCGCTGTTGTCATGACCCCTTTCTGGGGTACCTACCAGGTCCCCTCGCTGGGGTCGCTCAAGAGCTCTGGCCCTTCCAGGCTGGTTGGGGACTCTATTTCCAGTCCCACAGGCTTGTCTTCCGCTGGGTATTTTATTCTGGATCTGGGCATCTGGCCGACCAATCAGCCCCAGCACGCTCTTATAAAGCATGCCCATGTGGACGCAGGAGCCGTTCCCAGCTCCTCTCGGCTCAGCCACCTTTTTTTTTGATCGTTTCCCGCAACAGCTCTGGTTGCCACAGTTTCACTTTTGCCACAATCAGCTTCCGGTGAGGCATCCCGCCGCCTCCCCATCTCTACTGGTAAGTCTTTTCCACAATGGTTCATTCAACCTTCATTTAAAAGCATGAATTAACTCTAAATAATAGCTCTTGGAATAACTCACCTCATCATTAGAACTAAGAATTTTCATATATTTCTTTTGAGCAGTTTTAATATTTAAAAAATCTGAAGTATTGGAAATAAGTCAACAGCTTTGTTGGGAAAGGAACTCTGGAAATTAGCCCAACATTTCGTGTCTCTATAATAAGTCCAACTTCTTTTGAAAAGAAAGTTTACTTAATTTAGGTAGACATAATAAAAACATTAAATACCAACCTAAAAAAAAACAAAACAAAACACAAGAAGAATTCTCACCTAGGCTAATCCCATAACCACTACCCTGAAACATAGAGTTTACTGGACTATCATTGTCAGAAGAGAGACATTTAGAAGAAAAAATATAAGCAAACTACGAAAGCTGCTTAATATTTAGTATACATTCATGTACTTGGAAACATACTGAGATCATTTTTTTTTTAATTTCAAACAGAACATGGGTACAGGAGGTATGATCTATTTATACTCCATTCAGTGTAGGGCTGCACCAGTCCTAGTAAAGCAAATGCAAACACAACAGACAGCCATGACAGTCATCCTAAATGCAGCATTTGGATCTAAACGCATTTACAAAATAAAATTACTAATTTAAAATAGTCCCATTCTTCCCCAGGTACAAGATTTAATTTCCCCACAGAAGCTGTGAATGAGTGGCATAAAGAAACAGAGAACAAGTTTCCAAAATCATTTACAGTTGCCCAGAAAGGATTACTTGCACCTTTTGGCCTATGTTTATTGTGTTTGCATTGGCTTGCACATTTCTTGTAAAAAGCTGCATTTTTTTTTTTATTAAATTTGGGCTTTCTAAATAGTCCTGAATGGATACAAAAGTAAAATTTCCTTCATGTATTCATCTATAAATATTTTCTTTCCACATTAAAAGAGACAGATCTAAAATGCTTTCTGACTATTTGAAATAGCAGCCTGGAAGAGACAGAGCTGGACTTTCCTTATTATGAATTTTCAAATGTGGTGCCCAGCAACTTTGCTGTTTCAAACAGCAGGCATGTCAACTATATGCCAAAATACATTTTGTTAGATATAACTTTAAATGTAATTAAAAACTGACTTTAAAAAAAAAAAAAAAAAAAAAAAAAAAAAAAAAAAAAAAAAAAAATCAATCAAATAAAACTACTTTGAAAGCTATTAAAAACTACTGAAAATTTGTTGGCCTTGTCAGATTCAATCAACCTAGCATTTGTTAACCCATTCATTAAAAAAATAAATGCCAAATGGCAAAATATGCGTTTTTTCCCTTCATTAAGCTTCAGATTTTTAAAAAGGGAAAATGTATTGAGAACGCTGGACGTCTTAAATCCAGATTGTACTCCATGTTTCCTCAATAGCCAAAACATTGCAGTATTTATTTCCCTAAAAGAAAGCTATTGGGGATGAGCACTAGCTACTACATCATGTTTTTGTTATTTTAAAACAATAATCAGGACAAGATAATATCAATGTAACCCTAAGGGAATTTGTCCATAGAAAAGGAAACTAGGTCAATGCAGGATAGGCTGGCAGAAACATAAATAAAAAGCACATAACTGAAACAGCATAAATGCAGTACAACTCCAGAAAAAAATGCCCAAAACAAAACAGGAAACCTGGAGAATACCCTCCACTGCCCCCTGTACCCAGGCAGAGCTGCTTGATTAATAAAAAAAAGGTGATTTGTGACTATATTCATCAATAAATGTTGTGAGTTAGTTGTTGGGAGTGGGGGGGATTAGATCAGATCGTTATTAAGATGGTCACACAGCAGCTTTTAAAGTAGTTATATATCTCAAAGTGACAAATGATTGTCAAAGTTTGAGCAGGAAGTGCAATAAATTACCATTTGTTAAACTGTGTTTTAGCCTTTTGTTGCTACACCCAACTACCATGAGTCTTGAACATATACAATGCATTATATGCATTGTATCCATTATGAATGGTGAACAGTTTACAACTAAGGTACAGTCTGAAACTTACTTCGTATAAAAACCAGGGAGACTCAATCCATAGTCCGAAGAGCATTTTCTACTCTCCTGACAGGCAATATCCTTGCCTCCTTTACATTACCCCTTTAAAAGAGTCAGCTAAAATGGCAAACCCCTTGCTTTTCCACATAACTAAACACTAGTTTTCACTAGGATGTTCTATGCAGTAAGAAAAGCAGCAGCTTTCTCCATTAAGATGTGACCCACATACTACAGGCTTGTACCAATCTTGCTAATATTTTCCAAAAAATGTATTCACAGAAGTGAGGACTAGTTCACAAGCAACAAGAACTAAATTTTCAGTTAAGAATTCAATTGATTGTATACCCAGAGGCCTTTGTTAAACAATGCTTATCATATACAGCTGAGTTTAGGATATGCTACTGGGCAAATACTGCACTAATACAAATGTGCATAATAGATTCAAGAATATAATCACAGTATACCATTTGAATTTAATTTTTAGTCTTTAAGATATCACCAAAGCGAGCACCAGCAACTCAAAGGCTCCATGGATGTTATTTAGCCACAATGGTAATGACGACTTCATCTTTCCTCCTGAAAGGGAAAATCTGTGGCCACAGAAAATGACGGTGCGCTGTATTTACCCAAATGCCAATTAAGACAACTCACCAATAATTAGATTCTATACATGGAAAATGTATAAATGTTATAATTTTCCATGTATAGAACTGTATTATTGGTCATTTAAAATTAATCACCTGCTTCCCTGACAGCATGGAAAGCAGTAGCAAGAAAGCAAA
>NW_017728995.1:42429825-42431962 GCF_001723915.1 Gavialis gangeticus
GTCAAGTAGTGTGACCCTTGCCCTACCCCTTGACTCCCCCACTTGGCCCCCCCATCATGTGCTGTCCTTGTAGCCTGCAATGTGCCACCTCTGCCCCTCTCTGCAGTCTCACCCCGCTCTCTGTTGCCTCCTCCACCACTGCCTTTGCCCCATTCCTCCCCCCCATGTCTCCTGCCACTTACCATCCTTCCAACCGTGGCAGACACTGGCCCCCCCCTCCAGCCTGGAGCACGTTTGCTCCAGCCCCAGTAGCTGCAGTGGTAGTGGCAGTCCAGGCCAGATTCCAGCACCTGATTCCATCAGACATGGGGGGCAGAGGAACGGGGCAAAGGCAGTGGTGGAGGCGGCAACAGAGAGCGGGGTGAGACTGCAGAAAGGGGCAGAGGTGGCACATTGCAAGCTACAAGGACAGCACATGGTGCTGTTATTTGCAGCTGAATTCATAGTATTACACCTACCTAGTTCTATAAGCCAAAGGATAAGAACACCTTAAGAACAAATATTGCATCTTAACCAATAGGGCCGAGACTAAAACATTGCTAAAATAGGTTTATATAGCATTTTCATATAGAACTCAAACAAATTATTCATTTCTTATATGTGATGCAACTAGTCAATACTCTAATAGAGTTTACAATACACATCATGAACTATCTTTGTATTTCTAAAAGATCCAGAATGTCTCCGTCAGTTCCTAGGTTATCAGGCACAACACTCAGTAATGTTTCATTTAGGAACCATCCCATCTATAAATGTAGGTATTATTAGATCAAAGGCACCAATGGGAAAAGGTAAAGAAGATTAGAAAAGCAAATATGCAGACTTTATTAAAGAATATTTTTATCCTGTTTTTGTAACCACCTTTAGCATCTTAAGCTATGCACATAAAATATACAAATTTTTCACTGTCCCACCTGTAAAACTCAAAGACTTTAAAAGCTGCAGATACACCAGCCTATCAGTACATCCAGCACTCCATGGCTATAATAAAGCACAGCTGCAGCTTTTAGAAACATTTCACAGGAGTCCAGGAACCTTTTTATTTTAATTTTTTATTACAAATTGCCCGTGTCTCCAAAGATAAGCACCGAATGCTCTGGACATCCTACAGTCCCCAAATGAGAGAGAGTTAAGTGATGAAGAGCAAGATGAAGGGATATACATCAATACCTAAAACAGGTAGAGCAGGAGGCAGCCTAAAATGAAGAAAGTTAGCAGCCTTTTGGTTCCAAAATAATAAATAAATATATATTAAACCCTAATATGTGTCCCATTTTGAACAATTTCCAAGGAATGCATTTAATAAAAACACATCATGTAAAAGCTCTCCTTTTGGAATAAAAATCTACTTTTGAAAAACCAATACAGGATGTACTATATTGCAATCATTGTAACTATATTCAGTGAGAAAAGTCATTCAAGTCTTGAACCTTGCTTTCCTGTCAACATTCCCACAGATATGTCATTAATATGGCTTATTAATGTATCACTGTGCATACAACCCCTCTAGGGGTACATCTAAATTCATTCTGGTTTCTGAGATATTCCCTATACTTAAAATGGAGAATACTCTTAGAGTAGACCACAATATTTTTTTTTAATTAATGTCCACATGGACCATAACCTGCAATGTTAAAGTACCACAATCAGAAATAAGGTTATCAGATGGATCCCAAGGTGCTCTCATCTTGGTATACAAACTAACAAAAAATGAGACCACAGCTGTTGATGTATAGTATACTGAAGAAAGTTTTTAAACACAGTATGTCTGAAATACACAGTACTTCCAAACAAACTATGAACGCTTTGAAAGATTCACCATCTGAGCAAGAAAACCACATCTTAATTTTCTGTTCAGATTTTATTTGAAATCTAGTTCAAATTGTCAAAGCTACAAAAAGGGGAAACATTTGAATTATTTCTGCTATGTCACAACATTCTAAAACAAAATATCACTACTGCCAGCAGATCAGTTACACACATTTCTGATGAATTTTCTAAACACAAAAATGTTTCATTTGGGGAAATAGCCACAATGAAGATATTTTGTACAATATAAAACAATGACAGGTCTCCAGATGCAGTTACTTATGAGTATACACGTGCATTCACAAAAAAAAAAAAGAAAAAAAAAAAA
>NW_017728995.1:42432048-42448448 GCF_001723915.1 Gavialis gangeticus
AAAAAAAAAAAAAAAATCAGGAATGCTTTTTTGTTTGATTTTTAAACAGACTGTTCAGGCACAAAAACAAAACCGCATTTCTGTTAAGTGACAGCATCATTAAAAAATATTAAGTGTCAGTGTTTGCTTTTCTTCGACTTCTTGTGAGATCTGTGTGGAGAACGAGACTGCGACCTGGATTTTTTCCCTGACTTTTTAGGGGACCTGGATCGTGACCTTCTTGATCTTTTGGGTGTCCTTGAGCCAGATGGGGACCTGGAAAACAACGTTTTTCATCAAACTGACAGCCAACTTTACTTTTTTGTGAAGTTATTTAACCCCCATCATCTTATTTTCTCAAGATTGTAAGTAGTACAGAAATATTTTGAACAGGGACAACAGACATTGACTACTGTATCTTGGTAACAGGCACTGGATATGTATTTATGAAATTTTAAATGTGCCCTAGATCACAATTTTAGTATTCCAATAGCACAAGAACATCATCCTCAACTAGGATCATACCTAAATTGGGCAGATAAATCTACAAACTTCCCCATATGTGTCTGCAAATGCACCTCCAACCTTGCCATTCAAAGCCAACCTAATTCAATATTGTACCAAACAAAAGAGTGATGCTGTAAAGTGTATCATGCTTGAAAAGGCTCTATTATCCTGACCAAACATATTCAACTTGTGCCTTGACCTAGGAAACTTGAAAAGAATGAACAGTGAAGATACAGCACGAGCCATCTCTCACAATGCACATGACAGATCTCATCTAACCTGATCTCATGTTTCATCAGGCTACATGACCACTGTCTCAGCACTGCAGAAAAATATAAGCAGCCCAAAATACCATTCTGCTTTTAAAATGTCTAGCTTTTAACACAGGAAGCTGATTCTGCTTAAAAAAAAAAACAGCACATATAGGATGTATCGCAAGTTTTTTTCTACCAACTCACTAATGGAAATTCCCCAACCTGTGCGCTACAGACTGCATGATATAATAATCTAAACATTCGGGACCAATACTAAGAGCAAACAAAGCAAAACAAATGACACAAACCCAATCAAAAATGCAGATCAAAATTTTTCATACCAGAAAAGACTAACTGAATGCATGACATAGGCTAGAGACTAGAATTTGCATCAGTCCAGCATGACACCAGTAAGCTATCTACTTACATTAAGCTATCTACTTGTGTTATTAAAAACATTGAGCATACTTAAGTACTGTAAGTAATTTTGAAAAAATAAATTCTTCATCAGTGGGAGGAGCATCAGGTGGGCAAGGCATGTGGGTGCCTGCAATATTTTCACTACGTATTAAACTACCACAAGCCAGCAAACATTTTCTGCATCTAAGGTCACATCCATGGAAATCTTAACCTAAAATGACTTCAGTGGCATTTTTAATCACAAGTACTAGTAAAACACACATATGAGATCAGAAAGAATGAGAAAAATCTTGCTTACAGGTAGGCGATACAAGATCAAAGAAATAAAGGTAAAATAAAGCAGAATACAGCCATCCATTCTGAATACAATACAATGTTAGCTGAAACCAGCCACATAGCCTAGTATTATAGGTAATTCTTGTGTAGCCAAACACTAGGCAAGTGAAGGAAACCTACAGTCAGACAGCCTGCTGGTACTGTTGCCACCCTTTCACCCAACATGCTTTACCACGCACTAAAAAAAAAAAAATAACCATAGCAGATTTACAAAAGAGCTGCCATCTTACCTTTTGGCTTTTTTACTGACGTCTCTGGGAGAGTCTTTGTGCGATGACCTGGAACGTGAGCTCTCTTTGTGGGACCTTTCAGATCGCTCTGAGCGCTCTGATTTTGGTGATGGAGATTTTGCTCGTCTGCTGCCACTGCTGCGAGATGGACTGGGTGATGCACTGTGTCGTCTTTTCCTTTGCCAAGGAATCAAGAGAGATTACATAATTTGTCTGGACAGAAAGTATTCAATTTTTTTAAAAAGCCCCCCCGCCCTTTATCAATGTAATATACAATTTCATTCATTCCTTTAAAGTGCGTTAATGAATGACTTTCAAGCTGTGAAAAAAAGTAGGTAAGTGATTAGACTTCCTTTGGTTCAACACACGAAGACCTATGAATGATCCTAGTTTATGGCTGATCGCTACAAATTCTTGAAAGATCAAGCCCAGTTACAACAGCTAGGTACATACATTACAAACGAGCCAGTTTAAGTGATCAGAAACTGCTTTAAACGTGTAACAGAACATAAGTTCAGTGCACATAAACCAGTTTGAAAATGGCTAAAACCAGTTTGAGATAAACCTGGCTGAATGCAGTATCAGACTTAACTGATTTCGGTCAACCAATGTCTGTCCCAGACACCTTGCTGGTTTAAATTAAACCAGACTCCCCGGGCATCCCAGCATGCTCTCTGCGCTAGGCAGGTCAGGTCTCTCTGCTCCACAGCAGAGCTGGCCCCTCCCCTCTGCTCCCTGGCTGGAGCTCGGTAGAGACTGCAGGCATCTGCCTGGCTTCCCCCTGCTAAGCATGGATTTCCCCTGTCTTCTCTGCCTTACACAGGTACCTCTCAGCATCAGCTAGCAGACTATATGCTGGCTACAGTCTGGGACAAATGCAGGAATCAACAGGTAGCTGGTAATGCCCCTCTGTTTTTTCAATGAGGGGGATAAACACCAAGTTAGGGGTGATAAACACTATTATCAACTCCCTGCTGGCCTGGTCAGAAGCAGGGGGGATCCCTCCCTAATCAGAGCATCTTGCCAGGGCGTGGCCAAGCCCCCCTTCACTTCAGCACTGTAAAAGGGAAGGGAGGGATGCTCTAGCACCCTCCTTCCCCCAGCTTCTAGTCTGAGCCACTCCAGGCATATGACTGCATTTCTGGGATGTCTGTACAGTTACAAACTGATTCAGTCTAGCCAGGTTAAACTAACCTACAAAGTTTGAATCAATTCAGGCTCAGGCTTTTTTAATATCTGCTCCTAGCCAAGCAGTGTAACTATACTTCATTAAGCTGTATTAAGACAAGTTAGATGTGTGCGTTTGAAAAGGGCCAGCATACAGAGTGTACAAAACACTGCATAATTTCAATTGATTTAGAGGGAGATTTTCATTGCGAGGCAAGAACATTAAGACCAGTACAATTTACTTTAAAATAATGACCTAAGTCCAGTTTTCCAACCAATACATTTCAGTTCATTTACTCCTAATATCATAGGTAAGTATACATCACTTTCAAAGAGGTCATGTTTTCCTTTGAGGATCGGGGGGAGGGGAGAAGAACCCTTATAAGTCTACAATAGTCTACAAAACTACTAAGCAAGTTTTCATTTGCACTGGAACAAAATAAAAACTGCACCTCTCTTTTCTTGTTGGTGTACATTCTTCTTTCTCCTTCTTGTCTTTGGATCTGGATTCAGATTTTTCTTTGTCTTTCTTGTCTCTTTCCCGTTCTCTTTCTAATTCCTTTTCTTTTTCCTGTGTTATTAAAAAGCATTGAGCATTTTAGATTAGGTTCTATGGTGAAAGCGTAAGGGTATCCAGGATACCTGACCAATGATACAAGTTTTGAATAGAGGAGGAAAAAGGAGCAATGCTATGAAATATATGGAGTAAGAGAAATCTGTTTCCCAAACAGGAGAAAAGCTGAACATAATGGCTGCTTGCAGACATTAAAAAAAAAATGTGGCACTTTAAACTCAGTGCGTTCCCATGAGGAGCCCAGCGCATGCCCAAAAGAGGCAGCACCTTAGTTGGACCTGGCCCGCCTGACATCTGTATACATCAGGCTCTTTAGTGGGACTTTTTGGCACTTTTATCTAATATCTGATTGAATCAGCTTCAGCTAAAAGCACCAAAAAGCCCTAGTGAAGTGCCCAATCTATACAGACACTGCAGAACCAGGTCAAAGTAACATGCTACTTCTTCTGGTATAGCGCGTTTTTATTTTTTTCCCCCAACATTAGTACCAGGGCACCCACAAGAGGGATGTACATAATTTTACAGATTTAAGAGAACTGCTACTGCAGCAATAAATTTGAAAGTAAGAAATAACTTCTTAAAAACTAAAATTTTCTAAATTTCCATTTTCATGAGTAATATGAACCTCTCCCTGCTTAAATATACACATTCTACTAGTCCCTGCATGTCTTGAGATTGGGACCACCTTATATCTATAATGTTACAGAAAAAAATTCCAAGAACTGTACTGGCACATGCTTCTCCCAGGTATTAACAAACATGTGTTTTACCATATGTGTAAATGAAGGAAAATTTAAAAGAAAACAAAATTAAGGACAGTGAGCTTTTTGAGTTCTTTTTTGTCTGCTCATCTAACATCCTCTGAGAAAATGACTAAAAACAAGCCTATATTGCTAGAAAACTTGGACACAGATGCTAAAATGAGATGCTAGGATCAATATCCTCCCGAAATTACATCAACATTTTTCTTTGTAGCAAGCAGCCAACTACACACCATAACATGGAAGGAGATGAACCACTCTAATTTCTGCAGTACCACCAAAACAGCCAACATGGGATGCCATTAATAAACACTGATAAAAATAACTTTCTCCTTTTATTTTGTTCTGCAATCACTGAACTAGAGAAGATGGATGGCAAGATAAATATTTCAACATTTCAAAGATAACATCTTCCATGGCAGAAAATCCCAGCCCATCTGAATCCTATTTCTCACATCTTTTAAATATGGAATAGTTGAACCTAAAGACTATTGGTTATTCTTTCCCCTGTTAGTCCTTTACACCTGTTGTGTCGAGTTATACACTAACATTCCACTGAAATCAATGGACTGCTAATATGTACTTGGGCACAGTAGTCAGTACAGCAAACTAATTTTATCTGGATGGACTTAGATAAGCTAGCAACAGTCCAGTTATTAAATAGCTAAACATTCCTTTTTTTTAAAAACTGAATGTCGTACTATGAGGCGACTTATCCTTGAGATGCTCATTCATGGTAACTTAAATAGGAAGGAAAGAGTGACCATCTGAAGATTTCATGTACTACTTTTCTTACCCAACTGTAAGCTTTGTTTTAGTCAACACACAGAAGACATTTATTCACCAAATAAAGGAAAACAGTGCTGTGGGCAACAGTATGAAAATACCCATTGCAATTACAACAGAGTATTTATTAATATTTGACTTTGCTAATGGAATAATCAAAACAGAATAAAGCCAGGTAACCGCCAGTCAGGACCATGCCAGTATAGAACATACACATTTGACAAAATTACCTGAATTGTAATCTTTATTTTTTTAAACAATTTGCTCACAGTATATACATTATGCCTATTGCTCAAGAGAACATAATTTCATTTTCCAATTATAGCCAAAACAGAGGAAGTGAGGTGCCTTAAAATGTCAACTACACTTAAAATGGAAGCTATTTAACTCGAGCAGAGCACTGTAACACTAACATGTAAACTTCCTCCACTAAGCAAGTCTGGACTCACATAATACCTGCCATTCACTGGGTCAGAAAATATAGCCACCCAGTCCAGTATCCTGTCCCCCCACAGTGAAAGAGGTGATGGTAACTGGAAAGGTAAGCAGGGCATGTCCAGAATTTTCCACTCCCTCGCTCCTTCTCCAGTGCAGCTTCCAGAATTCAGAAGTTTAAGACGATCCAATTTAGAGGCTGTAACCCCTACCTATCATATTCAACACCCATGAATGGACCTTTCCTCTACGAATTTGCTGAATCTCCTTTAACACAGGTTAAAACTATCATCCTCCACAACATCTTGTGACTGAGTTCCACAAGTTACTTAAACAGTTAAAAAAAAAAACAAAAAAACTTCCTTTTGTTAATTTCAAACCAGCTACCTAATAATTTCATATTACATCCCCTCTAGCTCTAGTATTGGGAGAGGTAGTAAATAATAAATTTCTATTTACTTTCTCTGTACCATTATTATGTAAAGTTCTATTTTGCCTTATCCTCATCATTTCTTTTCTAAGCTGGAAAGTCCTAGACTATTTTATCACATCACACGGAAGCTCCTCCAAGCCTCTGATCATCCTTGTTGCCCTTCACTGTAACTTTTCTAGTTCTTCTATATCCTTTTTGAGGTGAGAGGAACCAAAACTACATACAATTTGACAATTCTCTTTCCTAAAAGTAACCTGCAAAGTCTATTTTTCAAGAATTTAACACTACAGTTATGTGCTGAAAGCCCAAAAGAACAGTAGGCAGGGAAACACTGAGCACAAATCACTGTACTTGTTTAACTTCCAAAACATTGTGTGAATACATCCAGCTCTACAGCGACATACCAGATCCAGTGATTCAATAACCACTACCAGTGTCTACAGGGCTAGCTGAGTTAGACTACAGATTCTTGGGCACAGTTTACTCATAGGATACAGATTTGAGAACACTTCTCATGTATTTAAAAAAAATGCAATATGCCATAATTTTTCAAAACGCCTCTGATCTAAGTACTTAGTCTATGCTCCAAATAAGATTCTTCCCCTTACTATCTGCAAACATGTAATACATCTAGTGTGCATCAATTTAGCAATAGAGCAATAAACAGTCTACAACAATGGTTCTCAACCTTTTTAGACTCAAGACACCTTTCCATAACTTTTATGAATTGAGCAGCACTCTGTTTCATAAACAAGTGTATTTATTGAGGGTCTGGGCAATAGGGACAGGGCAGCAGCCAGGCTGGGACAAGACTGAGCCTGCAATTCTCTCTTCACACCTGCTTATCTCCTCACACCTCATGAAACCCTTCAAAAGATCTGGCACCCTGCTTGAGCATCACTAGTCTACAACATACTTCCAGGTACTGAATTTATTTTTCATTGGATTGACCAGACTACCTTGTTTCATTGTCAATAAAGTCCATAAATGAGAGTCTCCCTCAAGTTTTCCAGTTGGTTCTTGCCAAGCTATTTCAGGCAGCTGCATTTTTTCACTCACTGCTTTTCGCAATGAACTCTAAAATACCCGATATATTTTGATACAAGTAAAAAAGCATATTTATTCCAGGGAAACTCCTTGTCTAAGCAAGCCTTAATTTGGAATCAGTATAGAATTTCAACTAAAGGCATTTGCTAATATAAGACCTCTAATACAATACTATATCTGAAAAATACAGTAACAGACAATTAATGGAATCAGAGTGGAATATTCAAAGGATCATTTCTTACCCTCTGAAGAAGTTTGTCTCTGTAGTGTTCAACCTGTTCCTGAAAACTCTGGCCTGGTTTCTTGGGTCTTTTTCCAGATTCTAACTCATCCTGGAATTTCATCACTTTAAGCTGCAAAATATAAAATATTAATTTAAAATGCATCTTTTTACTGGGTTTACATCTTTCCAAAGTTTAAAAAAGTTGCCTGAAAGTGATTTGTGTACTTTGTTCTTTCACTGTGCATGTATGAAAGATAGCAATATTAATTGTATTAACAGGATCAGTGATGAAATTGGGTACTTGATATTTGACACCTGCAACCATGTTTACCAAGAACTATTAATAACATCTGAGATTTGTTCTCAGTTATTTTACTCAATTTTGTGCTCACTATTGGGTTGTTTGTTATACCCTAAAACTTTTAAAACCTTAGTCTACATTTCTTGCAAATGAGATAGTTTATTGCAGGTGTCTTACAATACTGTTTCCAGCTCTGTTGTATGTAGGAGATTCTTAGAAACTGCTTTTTTATTTAACCCTAAATATTAAAAAACTGCGTTCAAGTGACTGATAACTAAGACAAAACTACTAAGCCTTTTCTTCTGAGATGTTTCTACATTTTGAGTGGTTGCGTAAAATAATTTTCTTTCAAGATAAATTTAACATATCACCTTTTTATACGCAAGCCATTATGCCAAAAAATTCAGTTCAGTTGAGGCTGTTTTCTCAGTAAAGAACTTCGCCTTTCCCTTCCTATGCTAAACGTTTCCATCAAACTATATCATTTTATTTCAATTTCTTAAATTTTGCTAAATAGTCAAAATATTTGTATTTTCTTGATGTGTTTCCGCAACTGATGCTATTTCCTACAAGTACTATTTAGTGTCTGCAAATAAGCAGCATTGTATCTACAAGTACTCCTTTATTTTATACTAGTCATTGGATAGAATACATTAAACAGCACTTGAAATAGGGACCAGACTTAGGAGGTGTCTCCTTCCCGGGGAAGAGCCTAAACCAATAAACTAGATAGGGTCTCTTAAATGCACATCCTGGCCCAATGAATCTTGAACTTAATCTTCAACAGCAGAAGCAGGTGACAGGTTACGACTGTCTAATGATTAAGGCAGTTTCCTAGGAGATGAGATGTGTTATTCACCTGCTCTGTTTGAACACATTGATGCCAGGTCTCCCACACCCTGGAAAGTGCTCCTATCACTGAACTACTCAATAGAGCTGGTGGCACCACAACAGTCACAAAAAAAACAAGGATCCTTTTTCTGCTTTTGAAAAAAAGAACTTAGGCACCTAAATCAAAGAAATGGTTCCAATCTGACAGTTTCTTAACCCAAAGTGTAGGAACATATTTAGCTCAGCATTTCTTACTGGCTTAATGTGTGCTGTCATAAATGCTATCCTGAAATGTCTAACTTCCCATGCACTGTACTGTGACCTTATGTGCTTATTTCTGAGCTCAGTGTATTCTACTGTGGGGGTTATACACCTAAATGTTAATTCTTTTATAGAACTAGACTTTCTCTCATACATTTTGTAGGAGTCCCAATTAATAGAACTGTATTTAGAAAGAACTGTTTGATAATTTGCTATACTAATATGTATATTTGAGGTAGATAACTTTTTCTGACAAAGTATTTGGGAACCCTGTCCTTGACGCTACCTGGGACCACAGTGTGCAAGGTGTCAAGTAACCTGAGAAGGCTCTCAAGAACAACCTCCACAAGAATGCAGAGACTGGTCTCCTTAGATATGGATGATAAAAAAAATTGAGAAGCAATACAAAAGATACATAGAGGAACAATAATATATATTGGCCTCTCTCAGTGAGAGAGTCTTCCAGAGAAGGCAAACTTTTTTGAAGGTCAAAACCTCCATCACGCAGCTGAAGAGGCTCTCAAAGAATGATACCAAATACACTGAACCAAATACCATAGGTCAAGTACAGCCAGAGTGAATACCCATAAGAAACATAAGGGTAATACAGGAGTTCCCAAGACTTAGTACTCCTAAAGAAGGTTTCAGACCTGCTACAATCTAACCACACTTTGGAATCATAGCTAATTATTAAAGCCAGTGACAGTATTTTGATGGTGCAGAAGAGCCTTCTGCTGCTTCCTGACCCTCACAATAAAAAGGAATAACCTTTGTCCAGGTAAGGAACTTTGCCAGTTGGAGTCACTTGTGACCCACTCTAAAGTTTAATTTACTGGTACCCCAGAAAAACTTGGTACTGACATAGATACCAGTACCTCAGATAGACTTGTCTTCATTTGAGATGTATGGAAAAAGGAAAATAAGAGATCTCTTGCAGCATATACATATTTAATATGGTTTGCATAGCATGAATTAGAGGCAAAGACCATTCATGCTGGAGGAAGTAACAGTAACAACTGCACTGAGATTGTTGGCGTCAAAGTCACCAAAGCTTAACAAAAGAACTGTACACTTGAAACACTGTAAAGGAAGACAAACATGCTGAATGGTCTCAGGATCGCAATTTAGTTACAGGAAGTAATTTCTCTGTGTCTAATGAGAAGTCATGCTTGCAAAAAAGTGTGCTCAAAAAGACAATATTGGTCATAGGGGCTTTTTCCTAAAGGCAGTATCAGTCTTCAGGGATTTAAAAGATATACTTGATAATGGATGACCCTGCCTCTTCCCTTTAGTCAACTTTTAGGGATTTATTCTCATCAGATGCTGTTTTCAGTCCTGTGGCAGCTACCACAGCACTCCTTGAGGTACATAATCTGGTGCCAAGCAGTATCAGAACAACACAGAGCAGAGGCCAGGTATATAGATGGATTTTTCCAAGTTCACCTGGATCCCTTAATTCTCTTTTGCTTGTCTTCACAAGGACCTACATACACAAAACACCTCTCCTACAAACCATGCCCTTTTCCCAAGGAATTGGGCACCTAGTATGACCACTATACTGAGAGAGACAACCACCTGACAGGACAAACACTGCTGAATTCCTAGGCCTCTTCTAGTAGGCATCTGAAACAAAATTAATAGTACTGGAATACCATGCCAGAAAAGAAAAATACCTCTCAAAGAGAAAGAAGAGGGAAAATATGGGGGGGTGGGGGGACCCTCAATGCTATCTGTCTTCTTACTAACTGCTGACTACTATGTAAACTAAGCTTAAGTATTTACACAAGAGTGCTGATAAGCCCCGATAGCAATGAGCTGTGAGGCTGTCACGGAGAACTATGACTGCAGTGATGGTGAAAAGAACTGAAAGGGGTCAGGGCACCCTGCCCATTATGCCCTCAATTGAAGGCACAAGGGCACTATAAATGCATACCCTTTCACAGTTAGTACAGCTGATCAAAACTATACAAACTGAGTTCACTGTGTATGCGCGCACAAAGTAAAATTCCACATTTACCCAAATCCAAGACAACCCTGAATTTAAGATGACCCTCCTCCCCCCTATAATTAAATTTCATACATGGAAAAAATTATAAATTTGTTATAATTTTCCATGTATAGGATCTAATTATTGGAGAATCATCTTCAATTCATCCCCACCACCGCTACAAAAGGGAAAGCAGTGGCAGGGAGCAGGGCAGGCAGGGAGGGAGACAGTAAGGGGGCAGACTGCAGGGGGTCAAGAGTGAAGCACATGGTAGGACAGGTGGTGGGTGAACAGGCAGTGGAGGAGGCAGTAAGAAAGCAGGCACTTGGGGTTAAAGTAGGCAACAGGCAGTAGGGAAGTAGACAGTGGGGGAGGCAAGCACCCCTGTCCCCAACCTCCCACTCCCATCTTCCTACCCCTCACTGCCTCCCACTCAGTTCCAAGACAAAGGGCTTTCTCTTCCCATGTTAAAATGGGAAAAACCTCATCTTGGAATTGAGTAAACATTGTATTTATGCACACATAATGTGTTCCATACACTGATGTGTGCACAACTGACTTGGCCAAATCAGAAAGTTTTGGTAGAAATCCCTACCTCACACTGTTTGTCCTTATACCTCTCTCTATTCAAGGGCATAAAGGAAACTGAATCACACAACAATTTCTCAGCTCCTTTTCACTGAAATCCAAACAGATTTGGGTTTCAAAGGAGAGAGGAAGAAAATCAGTTGTGTAATATATAAGTATTTGATATAAAGAGTAAGTGTGTTTATGTGCACACATCAAGACACACATACACCATAAGACAACAGCTACAGAAGAAATAAGTCATTGCTTTCTCTTCAAGTGCTTGTCCACATATACATCCCACTCCCAGGAGATTAGCAAGCACTTCTGATGGTTGAGATGTTTTGCAGTTTATTTGGAAAAAAAAAAAAAAAAAATCAATTTAAGCATAAAGTTATCAAAGCCTGCATCACATCTAGAGGTCAATGTGATCTAATAATGATGAGCAAACACAGATTGAAGACCACTTTACTCCCTTTCAAGTGTCTTTAACTGGAATGTTTAAGGAAAGCAGCAAGAGGCCCAGCCTCTAGCACAGAGAGTGGTCAGCTTGAAAGGCAGAAGTTTGAAATAACTCTGGATATAAGCTGGGTGTGCGGTCTTAGAAACTTGCTTATCCCAAGGGGAAGTTTGGCTATATGATGAATCTGTCAAAAGGGCCTGACACTTACCTATTACCTTCGCAGTAATTAGGATGGTCACATTGGGAAATAACTATAACAAAGGGAAGTTTATTCAAAGGTTTGAATGGAGAGTGAATAATAATTTTGGTAGTTATAACTTTTAAGAAAACCTACCCTTAATGAGGGGAGGAAACTCTGGCCCAGTCCTTCAAAAATCTCTCTATGATAGTTTCCTTGGATCCTGACTGCCTTCATACCAGGGAGTGGAGAGCTGAAATGGCTCCCAAATGCATACTCGTGTTACTAGCTTTCCAGAGTTAGCAGATAATCCAAAATTTCTTTTACAGATACCTAAAGTGGAGAGATTTGCTGCTGAGCTATATAAAATGAAAAAAAAATCCAGTTTTGACAATTAAGTTATTCTGCTGGGGCCTTTTTGACTCTTCACTGCTTCTCAGCCGTTTGGCTCAGATCAAGCATACTCGCTGTGAACAACCCTTCTCAAAGATGGCCAGTCATGCAATGACTGAACTGACAGGCACCCGTTAGTTGCACTGACTAAACCTACAATAGTTCTTTCATTAGACAGGAGGAAAAATCCAGACTGCCCACATGCCCCTCCTCTCCCCCAGCACAGCTTCCCTGCAGCTGAGCATGCGCTCTAGTGCCCCCCAGCGCCTGGCCTGAGCAACTGCAGGCATGTGCTGGCATTTCCTCAGTCGAGAGAAAATGTCTCTGCAGTTGCAAATCGGTTCAACCTAGGCAGGTTAGAGTAACCTGCATAGATTGAATCAATTCAGACTTCAGCTTTTTGAATGTCTGTCCCTAGTCCAGTGATTGCTAAAAGGTACTTTCACTGCTGGAGAACTCATTTAACAGATGCACCCCACCTTAGGATCATCTTGACAAAGGAGAGTGAAGGCAGATTTGGGATAATCAAATTATAAGCACTAAGCAAGCAAAGTAAACAGTTCCCACAAGGAGGAAATTGACTCTCCTATTCAGACACGGTATTCTGAGGTATGTTTAGAGGTTTAGGAGGCCAAAATGAGGATAACTGAGAAAGCACTTGTTGTCTCTGGAATTGTAATGCCTTTGAAGGTACAGATGTGCCTGGGTTGAAACAAAATGTATCTATGCTGGTTGCTGAAGTGTATCTTGTATTCTTTTAAGGCTAGAACGCCAAATGCCAGGGTCAATCTATACATCAGTTCCTAAAAAGGCTTAAAAAATTATCAGAGAAGTTATTTTCAGTACTACAGTGTCATACTTGGGAGGATGTTGTGCACAAGCAGCTGCTGTTCTAGATCCTATAGAGCTTCATTAAAGGGATCAACACTGAAAACATGCTCTACCAGTTGAATTGATACTTTCTTGGAGGCTCAGAAAGAGCTAAGACAAAGTACAAGATGTGGAGGTATGAGGAGTACCCCAAAGAATCAAATTTTTCATGCAAACAATGTGTATTAACGCAATTATGGAGGTCAAGTAAGGGCTTTTTGGACTTGGAAATCTCTTTAAAAGCCACGAGAAGCAGAAAGCCTGAGGTACATGGAAGAAAGTCCAGATGAAAAGGAATACTGTTTCTTCTCAGTGCAATGTGTGAGGAACACCATTTTATTCCCTTTGAAGTACAGGGAGCTGATGAAGTATTTTTGGGCCAAGCCAAGTCCTATCTTTCAACTCGCAAGAGCCTGGGGTCACAGTAAGAATACACAGATTTTTCCATTAAACACCAAGATGCACTTCTCAAGACTATTGGGTTCTGTTCTTGAAAAGACTTCCAGGCATGACCTTTTTCTTTTCACATCCTTCTCCAGAGACAAACCAAGTATGTAGTATGCCCATCAGTTATGAGCAAAGGATCCTCACAAACAGAACACTATTTTAGGCCAGAAAACTTCCGCAATGTCAGAAAAAATAAGCAATTCCCTTTTCAGACCAAGATCATTTTTAAAACAGATAAGTAATTTAATAAATTACTCTACAAAATATTTATATGCAAGACAGCAACAATTTGCAAAGAAAAGACCAGGCACTTGAAGCAAAATGAAAAGCTCCAACTTGCAGAATGGGCAGCAAGAAGAAACTGAGGAAGAATGAGGTTATTTTGTGCTTTTCATGCTCTTGGCCAGAGGCACAAGGAAGGGTGCAAAGTGCACGCATCTTCCCTGCAAGGATTTACACTAAAAAGCCTTAAGTGCAGTGTACATTTCACCCACGTGGGATATATCAGTGCACAAGCACCTTAACTTAATGTTTCCTGATTTAAGTTGAAATGAAAAGCCACATGAATGCAACAATCTTTTTGTCACTTAAAAGGAAACTGTAAACTGCTATTACATGATGTTAGCTTTTAGTATATGTTTTTATATTAGCATCTCAATGAGAAAAATTGTGTTTGGGAAGGAAAGAATTTACCCCTGACCAAGGTTAACCAGCTATATATGCAGGCATAAAGACAGCTAATTCCAACCTTTGACGCTGGTACTGTTTTGCTACACTGAGTTTTCCCAAAGGCTGGGTTAATAGGCAGCAGGTTATCTATTCACATTGAAATCACTAGTTGTCCAAACTGCCAAGATAAACAACTAATTAAGTTAAGTTATCTAGGGGGAAGAGAACCATTCTGCGCGTTTCAAGTAGACACATGCAAATTATCCCAACTGCAAAAAAGTCACAGACTATGCTGACGGTAAAGACAGGGCTTTATCAGATTCCACTAAGTTTTTAGGTGCCAAACGTACACTGGGAAATTACTGAGCAACTCAGATTTTTTTTCCAAACCTGGTTATGGATGTGCTTCTCAAAAAGGGCAAATTACATACCAGGTTTCAAAGTTCATTCAGTTTTGGCAGTGGAGTAAAAAAGAATGGCCTACTATGATTCTGAACTCAATTCAGCTCTTATCAAGGATAACTTTCAGAAGGTAGGGCAAAGTCTAACTTTTTCTATAAAATACGTTTTTAAAAGCACTTTTCTCCAAGGATGCCAGAACACAAACCAAAATGGCAATGTATTCCAAGAAGCAAGACAGACATGTTAAAAGCTCTGAACTACATGTACCAGCTGAGACTGCTATGGCCAACACTGCTAAAAACATGACTGTAAACACTACCAATACACGCATTTTGTGAAATAGTAAGCAAATTTCCAATTTGCTTTAACATTCATTAAAGTATTAATAATATTACAAATTACTGGGCTGAACAAAAGTCCGTTCATGATTGTTAAGCCAGTGTTACAGTAAATTGGAAGCTAGTTTACATCTGATCTTACACTATAAGCACCATAATGAGAGGTATTTTTGGCAAAATACTGCCACCAAGCAGGGAAAGAAATAAATTCCATTTAAATTATTTTCAAATAATTTATTTTTCATGCATATGAGCTGCTTCTTACTATGTTAACTTTCGAACTGGTGGGCTAAGCAAAAAGGGTATAATTTCCACTTATGGCTTAATTTTTACAACCTGAGTCGTTAAACAGTGTACATCAAAGCACATCTGGAGAAACTAAGAACTACCATTCTTAAAATATTTTTCTTTTGCTTTGAGTATTGACTATACATTGCTTTTATATAAGAAATGCATTGACAGTAATTATTGTGCAAGCTATTAAAATTCTACGTACACTATATTAATCAAAACATTGTTTTACAGTCAAAAGATGCTGAATCTGTAATAACCAATTTAGCAGCCTTGTAATACCATTTTCATTTACTGATACAGTGTGCTATAAGTCAGCTTGTAGACTATTTGCCGAGCTTTGACCAGATAAAAATTTGGAGAAAACTGCAAGTTTTAAGCCTGTCTCCGTAGTTCTGTATAGTAACCTGTGAGGAAAAGCCTACATTTGTTAGATGAACAGGGGCTTTTAGATCTACTTCTACTCAGCTGTAGGTTAGTGGAAAGAAAGAGAAGGTTGAAAAATCTGTGCTCTCTGAGCTTACCAGCTGCTCAAGCAACTCTGTTAAGAGCAGAAAAGGGGAGCAATAGATACTAAATACACTAAAATGGATTGCTATATGCTAAATTGATAGCTTTGGTTAAACTGCCTCTCTGTTACCACTTCCACAGCACCTGGCTTGGCGACCCTGATATTTAAAGCAATGGCTTTAGTGCTATAGATTTCATAGACATTAGGGCTGGAAGGGACCTCGGAAGATCATCGAGTCCAGCCCCCAGCCCGAAGGGCAGGAAGTCAGCAGGGGTCATAGGATCCCAGCAAGATAAGCATCCAATTTACTCTTGAAGCTGTTCAATGTAGTGCTTGAACCACCTCCAATGGCAGGCTGTTCCAGACCTTGGGGGCTCAGACAGTAAAGAAATTCTTCTTTATGTCCAGCCTGAAATGGTCTTGCAGTAGTTTATAACCGTTCAACCTCATCATCCCTTGGGGTGCTCTGATGAACAAACGTTCCCCCAGATACTGGTGGTCACCCCTGATAAACTTATAGGTGGCCTTCAGATCACCCCTGAGCCTGCGCTTTTCCAGGCTAAAGAGCCCCATGGCTCTCAGCCTGTCATCATAAGGTCTGTTTTCCTGACCTCTGATCATGCGCATGGCTCTTCTCTGGACTCTCTCAAGCTTCTCCACATCCTTTTTTAATTGTGGAGCCCAAAACTGGATGCAGTACTCCAGCTGCGGCCTCACCAAGGCCGAGTACAAGGGGAGA
>NW_017728995.1:42449142-42453547 GCF_001723915.1 Gavialis gangeticus
GAGCCTATAAGGATGCTGCAGGTTTTTCCTCCCAAGGTAGAGAATGTTGCATTTTTCAGTGTTAAACACCATCAGGTTCTCGTCCGACCATTTGCTGAGCCTGTCCAGGTCAGACTGGATCGCCCGCCTGTCTTCTGGTGTGGATGCTTTGCCCCAGAGTTTGGTGTCATCGGTGAACTTGGCCAGTCCGCTTTGGACTCCCATGTCCACATCATTAACGAAGATGTTGAACAATATGGGTCCAAGGACAGAGCCTTGGGGGACCCCACTGGTCACAGGGCACCATGATGATTGACTTCTGTCAATTACTACCCTCTAGGTCTGACCACGGAGCCAATTTCCCAGCCAGCGGATCACGGTGGACTCAAGGCCACAACTGGCCAGTTTCACCGAGAGGTGATCACGGGATACCCAAATAGAAGGCATTTTTGAAGTCAAGATATAGGACATCAATCTCTTCTCCCTTGTCCAGGTGATAAGTCACCTGGTTATAAAAGGAAATGAGATTGGTCAAGCAAGACCTACCCGCAACAAACCCGTGCTGGCTATCCCTCAGGATGTTGGCGTTGGCCAGTCCATTAAGGATGGCCTCTTTAATAAACTTTTCTAAGATCTTCCCCAGGACAGAAGTCAGACTGATGGGCCTGTAGTTTGCCGGATCCACTTTCCTCCCTTTCTTGAAGATAGGCACCACGTTGGCCTTCTTCCAGTCTTCGGGCACTACACCAGAGTGCCAGGAGGTCTCAAATATCCGTGCCAGAGGCTGGGCTATGATGCTCACCAGTTCCTTGAGTACCCTGGGGGGTAGATTTTCAGGGCCAGCTGACTTGAAGGTATCCAACCTCTCAAGGTATTCCTTCATGAGGTCAGCATTGATGGAGGGCAGGGGATCTCCCTCACCCAGACCTGCCTGTCCCGTAGTGGGCATGGGCATCCCATAGGACCGATGAAAAACTGACACAAAGTACTCATCTATGATGTTAAACCAAAAAATAAGGCATTTCAGATGAACAACTTAGAGAAAATACCATAAAGGGACTTGAAAGGCCTAAGAAACGTTTCAATTTGTCACAAGCAAATACTAGCAAAAACTAGACAGAAGGATGCAAAGAAAAACTGAAGCAGAAGTGTAGGAAGTAAACAAAGCTGAAAGTTAGGTTGTCACTTAATAGGTGACTCTACCCCAGTTCTTCATTTTCTTTTTTGTGGGTAAATATTCCTACTATACTCATGTGCAATACAATAACACTGAATTAACAGAAACCATAATGCAGGACTGCAATACTTCCATTCAAAATATAAAATTTCCTGTTCTACACTAGTGTTTTCTTTAAATATACTGACCTCAATCTCTCGGAGCTTGGCACGTTTTTCTTCACTCATTTCAGAGTATTTGACTGATGACTTGGATTCAGGCATTTCTTCTTTGATGGGATTGGAGTACATATGCTGTTCTTCTGATTTAGAACTCTGAGTATCCTCCTCATCTTCGCTTTCCTCTTCTTGACTTTAAAGGGCAAAAGTGAAAAATACATTTAGCTAATAATGCTTTTAAATGTTACAAGTCTTACTTGCATCTGTATGACTGAGTCTTTTAAGAGTTTAAGTGATCTAGACATGTCAATCGATACACGAAAACCTGAATGTGTTACTTCATTATTTACAGCATATGGTGTCAAACTATCCTAATTTTTTGCCTTTCTTATGGAGCATGAATTTTTATGCTTCAGATAATTCTCACTTTTCATCTAAATACATCTCAAACCCTTTTAAGAACTTTACATTTTCAGCTGGAGTCCATAATTTGCATAATAAAGCTAACATGTTATTCAGAGAATCATTTTAAGCAATATAATTTTGCTTCTTCAAATGTAATTAAGTCTATAACCCAACAAAAGATTCTGTTTTAACCTGGAACTGACCTAGAGATATCAACTTAGAGTGATATTCTCTTAACAGCCACTAGAGTGCTGCATCTCAACATGAAATGAAAACTCAGCTGTTGAACAACACATTAATACCAATGCTCTCAAAACTGCTTGAAGAACAAAAGACAAGAACCGAGTAAGATCTATTAATATCCAAACAAGTATATCTGTGAAAATGTTACTTGCTGTTCTTTTGATTCGAAGTAGAAAAGCAAATCTTCAGATTGAGGAACATAGGTTTGGCATGCAACAATCTCAGAGGCAAAGTAGTATTTGATACTTTCTGCTTAACACTAATGAGATATGAAATGCAACTGACAACTGCTACAAAAAAATGAGCCAAATTAGAAGCTGGTGAATGCTGCTGAAAAGGACTACAACTTAAAATCCTCTCTGATCTCTGTACTTTCATGTTTTCCTTATTTTCAAAGTTTAAATGGTCACATATGTGGAAGTGGCTTTTTCCAAAGGAACTGGATATCACTTGTAAGCACAAAGGGTTTTAAATGACTGTTGAAAATAATTTTAAACTGTAAGCCAATTTGGTACATGGCTCAGTATTTTCTCAAGCTCAAGGAAAATAAACAGCCACGTTACTGAAATGAGTGTGAAACTTCCACCACAAGGATACAGACTTCAGAAATGAGCTTGAGAAACAACTAGTTTTTAGCATGCAAAGCTGCTTTAAAATTTATTTACAAATTATAAAATACCTCCACATTTATCTAAGCAGTGGCTTTGTTCACATCCTGACACAGAAGTAATGGAACGTGGATTAAATGCAGGTACCTGATTATGTTTCTTGTGAAAGTATAGGAAGGTACAAGCTTTCTGGATGTACCAATGAAATAATGCAGAATGACTATAAGATGATATAGAAGCAAACCCAGTATTGGCATTCTAGATCAATAAAGAGTCCATGAATAGTTTAAAGAAGAAAGTAACTTGTTAGATTTGGGATTAATCATGCCAGATACACTGGCTAAGTATTAAAAGGACTCTATATATCTACAACAGAAGAGCAGTTGATTCAAGTAGCTGAGGTACAAAAGAAAGTTACAGCTTTTTATATTATGTTATCTTTCAGCTTTTCTTCCTTCATATAGCATAAAACAAAGAGTCTGAAATTCTCATGTTTAACCATTCTATATTCTGGGATATGTTTCTCCATTAAAGCCACAGAATAGAACTACAGTTTGATATCAAAGTTACAGGAAGATAGATCCTACTTTCAAAGAAGTCCAGAAATGACATCATCTCTACTCTTTACATAAACAAAAATATTTTAAGTGAAGAGCCAACAGGTACTCTCTCTCAAAGAAAACTGGTATTTTTCAATCCCAAAACTCAATTTCACAAGCAGAACTTTACAACTTAAAGGAACACACTGCTAGTTTTCTGGTCTTCCATAACACTTCATTAGATCTAACATATAAATAAAAATGCACTGGGGAAATCTAAGTCAGAGCTAAGGATTTCTTACTGGTTTCTGGATAAACTGATCAAAAATATTTTCCAAGATAGCATTTAATATATTTCAAGAGCATCAATTTTACCTCTTATTTTTCTGAAAAAAGACTGTTAAACTAGAAAATCTAGCAGTAGTAGTAGTAGTAGGCATCCATCTCTCTCGCAACACAAGATTACACCAAGTGAGACATGAGCTCACTGAACATAATCCTAGCTTCAGAGAGAAAGCAAAGCTGGAGTAACCTCTCCTAGGTGCAAAAGCCTGGGCAGTGTATATGGAGACACTAAGCTGCCCATACACCAATGTCCCCCTCTCAGCCTTCCTGGCTTAATCCTAAGGAAAGTCAGGTGCCATATATACACACACACACACACACACACACACATATATATACACACACATACACTCACATTTGATTTTCTTCCTCTTCTGATTCTTCATGCTGGTCAAATAATTCCCATTTAGATGTTGTAACAGCTGGGGAAGAAGTGGGGGAAATTACAAAAAAAAAATTTTTTTCACCTGCAATTAGACAGTCATATGTAAAATGTTTTATAAAAATTCATAAAATAAAACTTCCTGACACTGTGTTTAATTCAAATGCCCCTATATTCATTGAATACATTTCACTGACTTGAAAACTGAACTTAAAACCAAAATATATATCTATATTTGAGATTTAGTATTTAATAGAATTCCATAGCAAAACTACTTTCTCTCTCTCTCTCTCTCTCTGATCTCACAGGCCTCATGGGCCTATAACCACCTTAACTAAAGCCTGCACAAGATTGGAGATGGAAATCTCCTTCCACCTTGCCACATCTTTGCCTTATTGTTGCCTCCATCCACCTCAAGATCTAAGTACTTTCACCTCACAGCTTCCAAAATCTCCTTCACATGCCTTCTCTCTTCAGTCCTTGCACGCTTCATTTTCTGTGCTTTTATCTTGCTCAGAATACCAGATCTTTTGTAAAGGTCCACAAGCTCTTGATTATATCTTCTCCTC
>NW_017728995.1:42453558-42455546 GCF_001723915.1 Gavialis gangeticus
ACACACACACACATATATATACACACACATACACTCACATTTGATTTTCTTCCTCTTCTGATTCTTCATGCTGGTCAAATAATTCCCATTTAGATGTTGTAACAGCTGGGGAAGAAGTGGGGGAAATTACAAAAAAAAAATTTTTTTCACCTGCAATTAGACAGTCATATGTAAAATGTTTTATAAAAATTCATAAAATAAAACTTCCTGACACTGTGTTTAATTCAAATGCCCCTATATTCATTGAATACATTTCACTGACTTGAAAACTGAACTTAAAACCAAAATATATATCTATATTTGAGATTTAGTATTTAATAGAATTCCATAGCAAAACTACTTTCTCTCTCTCTCTCTCTCTCTGATCTCACAGGCCTCATGGGCCTATAACCACCTTAACTAAAGCCTGCACAAGATTGGAGATGGAAATCTCCTTCCACCTTGCCACATCTTTGCCTTATTGTTGCCTCCATCCACCTCAAGATCTAAGTACTTTCACCTCACAGCTTCCAAAATCTCCTTCACATGCCTTCTCTCTTCAGTCCTTGCACGCTTCATTTTCTGTGCTTTTATCTTGCTCAGAATACCAGATCTTTTGTAAAGGTCCACAAGCTCTTGATTATATCTTCTCCTCTCCATATTCCATTTTCTTGTACTGTATCAAATATTTTCCTTAGCACTTTGTTTTCAAATACTGGCAGCCTGTTTCCAATTGCCTTTGTTAGCCTCTAGAATTCCCACTTGTATTAAAAAAACTAGGTTGAACAATTGTTTTAAAAAGCTGGATTTTAAGGTTCCCTGACATTTTCCTTGATGTGATTGTTTTATCCAAGCTCAAAAGTCACATATTTGCATTGTTTTTGCCTTGATTTCTTCAATTATTTGATTGTCCCTAGTTATTACTGTTCCTAAATATTTAAATTTCTCTACCTTCTCCCCATTTTCATTCCCTATCCTTACCTTCCTGTGATCTTGAGATCTATTTATGGATATGATCATCTATTTAGTCTTGCTGACACTGACACCAAACACATCTTATTTGACTACGATTTCTCTATTCTTTTCTACCATTTCCATTTCTTCTCCTATTAGGCAGGTATCACCTGTATATGCAAATACCTGGTGCAATCTGTTTAGATGCAGACCTTTTTTTTCTTCTTCAGCAGCTCTTAAAACCTTCTCAACCATCAAGCTGAAAAGCATCAGTGACTCCACTCCCCTTGTTTGAGACCATTACTGATTCCCATCAGGTCTGATAGCATTACCTCAATTCTCATATAACACCTTGACTCTTCAATTCCAAACCCCACCATGATTGAGCACTGTGACTATCATCTAATATTATTATGAGCTTGATGAAGTCTATATAAAACATGGTGTACATCTTTTGCAACTTTCTATTTATTTTCTAGCAATAACCTCACTGAAAATGTCTGAACACAAGTTGATCTTTCTTGAACCCACACTAGTAATCTTCCACAATTTCTTGCACATCTAAGAGCAATCGGTTTAGCAGCAGTTAAGAAAAAACTTTGTACATTATGCACAGTAAGCTACCCCAATAATTACCATACCTACTTGGATATAAGCAACCCAGAAGATAGGATTACCCCCCAATAATTAGATACTATGTATGGAAAATATATACATTTGTTACAATTTTCCAGGTATAAGATCCAATTAGTAGAGGTCTGCCTTGATTTTGTCCCACTACAGCAAGGAAAAAAAAATCTGGGGGAGGGGAGGACCAAGTGGCCCCTTTGCCCTCAGCCGCCCCAACTTTTTTCCCCTGCAGCTCCTTCCCCACTTCTGCTCTCATTGAGCATATGGAAACGAGAAGCAAATTTGAGAACACTGATGGATGAACTGAAACGTTTTATCTTTTTTTTTTCCAATTGTTGCAAGCTTTAGTCCACAAACATATTTTTAAGCAGCACCTTTGTACCTCCTTATATAGAGTACAAACTATGCATGATATTAGTCCAAAG
>NW_017728995.1:42455557-42460466 GCF_001723915.1 Gavialis gangeticus
AATTACCATACCTACTTGGATATAAGCAACCCAGAAGATAGGATTACCCCCCAATAATTAGATACTATGTATGGAAAATATATACATTTGTTACAATTTTCCAGGTATAAGATCCAATTAGTAGAGGTCTGCCTTGATTTTGTCCCACTACAGCAAGGAAAAAAAAATCTGGGGGAGGGGAGGACCAAGTGGCCCCTTTGCCCTCAGCCGCCCCAACTTTTTTCCCCTGCAGCTCCTTCCCCACTTCTGCTCTCATTGAGCATATGGAAACGAGAAGCAAATTTGAGAACACTGATGGATGAACTGAAACGTTTTATCTTTTTTTTTTCCAATTGTTGCAAGCTTTAGTCCACAAACATATTTTTAAGCAGCACCTTTGTACCTCCTTATATAGAGTACAAACTATGCATGATATTAGTCCAAAGCCAAAAGGCTCATTTTTTACCATATACTTAAATCAGGCTAGGCCCCAACAGAGTTTCAAGCCAGTGACGCTATAGCTCAGTGCTGCTCAGTGTGTGTGTACACTCCAGATACCCTTCAACAAAGGATTCATGTTCTAATTGGCCCTCAACTCATGACTGGAACCAGGTGTTCTTGTCATAAGTCCAGAGACCCTCCAATAATTTACATGCAGATGAGCTGCAGGACAATCTGGTCTGGTTCCATTGGAACAATCTAAAGTGTGGGGCCACGCTAATCACAGGTAACAGGGTAAGAGAGGGGGCAACAGAGGAATTCTGGTTGAACTGTTTGCAACCTTGTTTGGTGATGTCTGCTGGACATTTAACACTAGTGAAGAAACAGGAATCATTGGAAACAGGGAAGAAAGGCACATAACTTTGCTGTGGGAGTCAAGAGGAAGTTGAAATGTATCAAAATAGTGGCTCACCATGACTTGAAAAAAGAGTCAGTACTGAGGGAGACACTGCAATGGACACTACCATATATCTTATTCAGATAGGCTGCACTAACCTAGCCATGTGACAGATTTAGATGGTTTATTTAGAAATATCTGGGCGTGTCTACATGAGTGACTGTGCAGTAGTCCAATAAAACTGCACAGTAATGTGTCACAGCACAGGCAGTGATAATATGCTACTGTGCAGCACTATTAGGCTGCTGCACAGTAGTGTCACTAAAAAGATGTTCGCTGGCACCACTGCAAATTAACCACTCTGTGGTAGTGCCTCATGTAAACATGCCCTCTGTGAAGAAAGTGACTAAACTCACAAAAAAGGAAAACATCACAATTCCAGTTTATTTAAGTAAGTGTCTTTAAAACTAAGGTATTACTTCAAACTAACCTTGAGCTTCTAATTCCGATTCATCCACTGCTTCCCATTTTGAAGGGGCAACCTTAAATATGGGCTCATTTTTTTTAGAATCTTCAGAAGTATCCACTGTTGAGGGAAAAAACATTAAGAAAAATCATTGTTGAAAATTCTCCAGTAAGTTTTTAATTCTTACTTATATTAGGGAACTTGCAGGGTAATCAAAAATTAAAGGCTTGTGCTCTTGCTGTTTGTACTGCTGGTACAAAAGAGACAAAAGCCATGGCCCAACTATAGTAGGTAAATGCAGAAAAAGACATTGCCCTTGTCCCCCAAGACATTACAATCAGAATTATATTCTAAATTCATTCTTGTACTTTGCATAATTATTGATTAATTCTAGTTTCCATCTATCTTGCTTAATGTTGTCTTCTTCCTGCTATTCCAAAAACAACTCTTGTGATCACTAAAGTTAGCAATATAGATATATTTCCTGTGCATTACATTAGGAAACTTAAAGAATTCCAAAATCAAAACTAAACCATTTCTTACAAGGTACACCATCAAGGTCATCATCAAGGGATTTAATAGGGATACCATCAAGATCATCAATGGGAGCAGCATCAATAGGAATTCCATCTACATCTTCCAATGGTGCACCATCAAGCTCTTCCTCAATGGGGGCACCATCAAGATCATCTGGTACTTCCTGGAGACGAAATAAAACCTGAAATCCCTTCAGCAAGTGTGCTAGGTTATTTTCTTTAATTTCTCTTCTAAAAACTTCACTTCATAAAACAAATCTGTTTGCTTTAAATAGATAGAAGAGTGTCAAACCTTTGAAATACAAAACAAAACAGTCCCAACCATACAAAAGTCAGGGCAGCATTCCAGCTTGATTTTTGCTCCTTACATAATTTTCAGTGGAAGAAATTGCCACATTTTCTTTTACACAACAATTATAAGCAATAGCCTGTAATTTCTCAACAAGTTATTTGGAGTTTTAAGAGATTGATTATACAAAAAAATGGAACATACAAATCCCACACTGCTTCAAAGTGAGCCACTTGCATGAATTCAGAAGCAAAACTTGATGTATACCTAACAGACACTGAAAAATTCCATAGGAGTTTTTTTAATTCCAGGAGCTGGCAAATGTTAATACCATTCCTGGTATTAACACACAAAATGAACAGCTGGTAAATAACTTTTCTAATATAATAGGCATGCACATTTTCTTCAGGCTTGTATGTTTTCTTGGGTTTTTTTACTGCTGAGTGGAAACAAACTTACCTTCCATTTATACTGTAATTTGTTTACCTCTTTTTCAATACTATATCTTAGCAGTGCTACAAAGTAGAAACTGCTCCTAACACTTTCCTGTTTACTGTGAGTTGACCTTCCTAATATGGGATATATAAATCAGATATAAAAACATCAACAAACATCTTCCCTATGCTTTGGGAATTCTAATATGAAATTACCCAATGTCAAAATAATGCCTTAATAGTTTGTACATCCCATTCAAATAACACATCCATATTCCTTCATAAGCCTTCCTCAAAAATAAGTTAAAAAAAGATGTTTCACATCTACCCTGGAAATTTAACAAACTTCATTTTCGAGAATGATTTACCAACTCCTTCACTTTGATATCAACTGAAAAAATTCAAATGACTTATTAATTCTACAAGTAACACATGGCATTGGGAGTCAAAAAGGTGGTTCAGGTAACAAAGTCCCAAGTTTTCTAGGCTGTGAAAAAAAAATCAAAAGCAACACCTAAAATGCAACCTGGAAATTCACAGACAAATATTACAAGGTACAACCAATAGAAAGTAAGTGACCTGTCACATTCTATGCTAGCTTCAGTTTCTAAATGGTTGCTGTATGAAACTTCATGTATTGTGCATTATAGTAAGTAAAAAGTAAAAGACAAGTGGTGGTAGGAATAGCCATCCACTGTGTGCATGTCTTTTATGGGATATGTGGAAAAAAGTTTTCAATTCCTACCTGAATACCTAGACAAAAGCTCAGGTTTGACAAAATCCATAAATTACTACCTGTGTCATGAACAGTCACACACACCCAACTAAGGATGCTAATATAATCCTTATTGCTTTTTGTTGTTGTTGTTTCCCCTACAGAAGCATCATCATCACTGTGTTACTTTTACTAAGCCAACCACTTACCTCAGTTTCTTTATCTTCTATGATATTTACTAGCCCCAAGAAAATATTCTGCAGTTTGATTAAAAAGGGTTCTGGATAAATTGCCCAGTCCTCCCATGCTCTGAAGCATGTCATTACCCGTTGCTAAAAGTAGCAGATAAAAAAAACTAGTATAATTCATAAGAAAATATTTCAAACCATCAGAAACATATTAGAGATAATAGTGATATTGCTAAATAATTCTATTTGTACATATTAAGATGCCATTATGTTCAGAATATCTAGTGACCTAAAAACAGGTCTGAACTCTTTTCTACCTCATTTGGGTTTTGTTAATATCTGATTAAGTTTACATTACTTTCATTTTCTGCTAGCCAGTTCCAAAAGCAAAGGAAATTAATCATTCTACTCAAAAGTTCTATCAAAATGACCATCTTTACCAAATAAAATGGATGTGGTTCCTTGTACAAGAATATAGAAAAATGTATCGACATGTGATTGAAGTACTTAGAGATGTGTTATTTGTACAACTGAATTAATACTGTACCATCATTTCCATTTAAACACTGATTTTTATTCTAAGTACATACAATTTATGAAAAAATTAGCCAACTGCTCAAACTTGTCTGCCAGGTTCCTACCAGAATCACAATTTGCAAAGTCTGAACACATGCGTTTGGCATATAAAATATTTTCAACAGGAAAAACATTAAATATTGTATAGTTATCTGCGCCTTGTGAAAATTAGAAATGAATTTAGCTTTAAAATAGAAAATTAGCCTGCTGTAGGGTTTAATAAAGTCTAATTATCAAGTACTAAACTTTTTTTTAAACCTGTTTTTCTTTTAAACTTTTTTTTTAAAAAGGTCACAATTGCAGCACAGATTCAAAACAACTATTTTTGGCAACTCCAGACATTAAATCTGTTGCAGAATATGTGTCTATTTCCCACAACAAACAGTAATATGAAGATGTTAAATGGATTAAGAAATAACAGCTAATCCACCCCACAAACAAAGGATTTGCAACAAAAGTTACAAATTCAAACATCAACTTCTTCATTGTGCTGGGACAAATTTTGCATTGTCACATCTTTACCCACCAGAAGTTGCACAGTACTCTGCTTTCTCCCCCCACTTCCAAATAAATGGGAAAGACAGCAGCTGGCTCCCTGACAAAACACCCAACACAGTCTATTAAGGAGGACTGCTTGGCTACCACATGCCCTTTAAAATATCCAGAGTAGCCCAGCACCAGGAAGCCGCCTGCTGTGTGACCTTTAAAGTGTCAGTGGGTAAGCAGCCCTAACTAAAGTGAACTCAGGCAGCTGCAGCACTAAGAACTGGATTGCCCTAAGGAATGGGAAAAGTTAGCATTACAGTCCAGTGGGGAGGGGAAGGGAAGCAGAGCAGTGACTAAGGAGGAGGGGAGAGGAAAGGGTTAGGGTTAGGGTTAGGGTTAGGG
>NW_017728995.1:42460795-42462079 GCF_001723915.1 Gavialis gangeticus
GGGGGGGGGGGCGGACTAGTACCCCCTGGCCTATGAGGGTAAACAGGAATGCAGCAGGCAGCCTAATGACTCAAGACTTAATCAATTAGCTGCTCTTTCACAGGTGCTCCTCCCTCCCAGCAGCACCAGCAGCTGCATCAGACTGGGAAAGCTCCTTGCCTGCTGCTACCCACATGAAGTAGCTAGGCTTGCCACTGACTCTCCCTTCCCCCCCAACCCCTCCTCCTCCCAGAGGCCCCAGGAGCAGCTTTCTGTAGCAGTCATGCCTGAGCTATTGTGTTATCTGTTAACCACTTAACTGACATAATTAGAGCAGGTTAAATGATACTTCTTTAAAAAATATTTACATCCCTAGATTCCCCATGTTGAGCTGCTGGAACATCCTTTAAAGTCCCAGCACTCAGGCAGCCACAGAGAACAATCCCCGTGGGATAGAGAACAGCAATCAGAGCTACCCCCAACCCTGCAGCATGCCCAAAAACAGCCCTGGGTTAGATGGCAAGGGTAAGGAGTCTCCCTGCAGCAGGGGCTGATTGGGGGGCCGGGCCTATGTCCCCACATCAGATTCTGCCACTGGTTACAAGAAGCCCCTTCACCCTCATCTCCAGTGCATATGGAGGTAGCAGGGGCTGATCGTGACAGCCCCATTGCTGTAGAGTGTGTCTTTGTGTCAATTCTGTCATTCTCAGGCTAAGGAGCTTTGAACGCCTAGCCACCCAGACCACTTTATTTTTGGTAGTGTTGCACATTTTGTAGTAAAATAAAAGTAACTTCTGGAGGGGCCTTTGTGATAAAGAAATGAAATGGAACTGTATAAATACAAAGGGATTTGTGTGTTAGCCATGCTATTTACCCATGCTTTTGTGAAGAAGTATATTACTAATTCACCTTTTAAAGTGTCATATAAACAATGATACACATACCTTGAAATTCTCAGACTGCAAATGGCCTTGTATTGTACGATAAGTAGCATTGAGATCAGAGAATATCTGACACAATTTTGTTTCAAAACTGGAATTAAACACATGCATTTAGTTAAATTTTGTACTATGACAAATGCCATTCCAATGCAGTATATCATTAATACAGTTTCTGAAACATGTTTCTATTAAATGGAACGCATCTTAAATATTTCTTCTCACAGACCTCTAAACTCTAAGCCATGCATTGAATTATAAAACTAAGACAATTATACGTAAAAATTTAAAACGGAGATCCTCATGCACTCCTCCTTTAGTCCCTTCAGACTGCTTTAAAAAGGATACAGCAAAAAAAAAAAAAAAA
>NW_017728995.1:42462220-42469215 GCF_001723915.1 Gavialis gangeticus
CAGCAAAAAAAAAAAAAAAAACATTCTTACAGC
This sequence comes from Gavialis gangeticus, assembly GCF_001723915.1. Classification (NCBI taxonomy): domain Eukaryota; kingdom Metazoa; phylum Chordata; order Crocodylia; family Gavialidae; genus Gavialis; species Gavialis gangeticus. Next base: position 42,462,254 of record NW_017728995.1, read on the forward strand.
CCCATATCCAGCCAGACAGTGCTTTCTTTGAAAGTTTAGTAGAGGGGCACCATCAGGCTCCCTTAAAAAGCTTGACTTAAGGACTTGGGAGGGGCTGCTGCAGGCAGAGCTTCAGAAACTAAACCATGCTGCTATGGCAAGGATGCCATAACTTGAGCAGCCTCCAACCTCCTGTAATTACCCAGGATAGAGAACCCAGGAGTCCCCAAGCCCAGCCCCTCCACTTTCCCTGGCTTTCAGCCCCATGATGCAATTTAGAGCTGCAACAAGGAATTTTATTAAGTTTCCCCTGCACTGAAACAAAATTATCCCCTAAACTTTCAAAGGACAAATCCAAATTTTAAATTCCACTGCTGTCTACAAATGCTACTTGTTATGCTATTACAACAGTATATTTGGGAATAAGTTCAGTAAAACCACCACAAAGCCAGTAAATATCTGTTCCTTGTGACATAGGTTATCACTTCTAATTCCATGGAACTACTTAATCTGCTAACAAAAATGAATTTATAAAAAGAAAAAGGTACAAATTGAAAACAAAAGGGTAGTGACAGACTGTACTGCTATCAGATGCTCCTATGCCAATGCAAGTGTAGCAAGGCCATTGTAACTTCAAGGGTTCAGCTTACAGTGATTTAGCTCTATTGTATCAATTCAGAAGCATGCGCATTCTCAAGCAGCAACTCCCCATACCCATTTTAAAGTTACATCTATATACAGCTTAAGAAATAACATTTGGGGAAGGAAAGACAACTGAAAATTGCCAAGACTGTTGAAAATGGATGTAGGATCTTAAAATCCACTTTTGAAAACCAAGCCAAAGAAAGCTTGTGCACAAAAGAATATACAGACCTGAAAAAAGAAAGTAAGCAAGAAAGGAGGCACATAATCTATTATAGTACAGAATTGCAATGGTACTGTTACTGAAATGAGGGAGGTTTACAGACTTTGACTCACTCAGGGAACTGATGGGCAGGATCCCCTGGAATGCCAGTCTGAGAAAGAAAGGAGTCCAGGAACCCTGGTTGTATTTTAAAGAAACCTTACTGAGGATGCAGGAACAAACCATCCCAACGTACAGGAAAAATAGCCAATATGGCAGCCTACCAGCTTGACTTAACCGAGAACTCTGGTTACCTTAAACACAAAAAGGAAGCTTATAAGAAGTGGAAGTTTGGACAGATGACTAGGGAGGAGTATAAGAATATTGCTCAGGCATACAGGAATGAAATCAGGAAGGCCAAAGCACAACTGGAGTTACAGCTAGCAAGGGACATGCGGGGTAACAAGAAGGGTTTCTACAAGTATGTCAGCAACAAGAGGAGGATCTAGGGAAGTCTAGGTCCTTTACTAAATGGGGGAGGCAAACCAGTGACAGAGGAGGCAAAAAAGGCTTAAGTGTTCAATGTCTTTTTCACCTCAGTCTTCACAGGCTCCCAGACTACTGCACCTGACAGCAGTTTCAGAAGAAGGTGAGCAGCCAACAGTGGTGCAAGAACAGTATAGGGACTACTTAGAAAAGCTGGACATGTACAAGTCCATGGGGCCACATTCAATGCATCCAAGGGTGCTGAGGGACTTGGCTGATGCAACTGCAGAACTACTGGACATTATCTTTGAAAACTTGCGGCTACTGAGGAGGGGGTGGGGGAGAGGCCCTGGAAAACTGGAAAAGGGCAAATATAATGCCCATCTTTAAGAAAAGGAAGAAAGAGGATCCAGGGAACTACAGACCCAGTCAGCCTCACCTCAGTCCCCAGAAAAACCATGGAACAGGACCTCAAGAAATCCATTTCTAAGCACTTGGAGGAGAAGAAGGTGATTAGGAACAGTCGGCATGGATTCACCAAAGGCAAGTCATGCCTGACCAACCTGATGGCTTTCTATGATGAAATGACTGGCTCTGTGGATGCAGGGAAAGCAGTGGACATGATACACCTTGAATTTCAGCAAGGGTTTTGATACAGTCTCCCACAGCATTCTGGCAAGCAAGCTGAGGAAGTATGAATTGAATGAATGGACTGTACTGTGGCTAGAAACCTGGCTGCATTGCTGGCCTCAACAGGTAGCGATCAATAGCTCAACATCTAGTTGGCAGCTGGTATCAAGTGGAGTGCCCCAGGGGTCAGTCCTGGGGCTGGTTTTGTTCAATATCTTCATTAACAATCTGGAAGATGGGATGGACTGCACCCTAAGCAGGTTCACAGATGACACCAAGCTGGAGGGGATTAGTAGATTTACTGGAGGGTAGGGCTAGGATTCAGAGTGACCTAAACAAATTGGAGGATTGGGCCGAAAGAAATCTCATAAGGTTAAACAAGGATAATTGCAAAGTTTTGCACTTAGGACAGAAGAAATCCATGTACCGCTACAAGCCTGAGACCAACTGGCTAAGCAGCAGCTCTACAGAAAAGGATCTGGGAGTTGCAGTGGACAATAAGCTGGACATAAGTCAGCAGTGTGCCCTTGCTGCCCAAGAAAGCGAACAGAACACTGGGCTGCATTAGTAACACCACTGCCAGCAGATTGAGGGAAGCGATTATTACCCTCTATTCTGCACTGGTGAGGCCACACCTGGAATGTCCAGTTTTGGGGGGCCCACTACAGAAAGGATGTGGACAAATTGGAGAGAATCCAGCAAAATGCAATGAAAATAGTTCAGAGGCTGGGGCACAGGACTTCTGAGGAGAGACTGAGGGAACTAGGATTATTTAGTCTGGAGAAGAGAAGAGGAGTGGGGATTTAATAATAGCAGCCTTCAACTACCTGAAAGGCGACTCCCAAAGAGGATGGAGCTAGATTGTTCTCACTGGTGGCAGATGACAGAACAAGGACCAGTGGTCTCAAGTGGAATCAAGGGAAGTTTAGGTTGGATATTAGAAAAAACTCTCTCACTAGGAGGATGGTGAAGCACTGGAATGTGTTACCTAAAGGAGGTGATAGAATCTCCATCCTTGCAAAGCCGTGGCTAGAGTGATCTACTTGGGGCTGGTCCTGCTTTGAGCAGGGTTTTAGACTAGATGACCTCCTGAGGTCCCTTCCAACCCTCATCTTCTATGATTTTTTAAGATGGGATGCATTTTTTAAATATTAATACATTCTTTTATTTTGATTGACAATAAATTTAAAAAACTGATACTTACAATTTTCTATAATATGAAGCATTGGCAACTTTAGCTGAAGAGTTGTATAACACATCTGATACCAAGTATAATCTTGCAATCTATAATAAAATAACTTGGTCTTAATTTGGACATTCTTTAAGTTGCATTGTGATAATACTGTATTCTCTTGGCATAAATGTTAAAGACAGCCAAATTCAAGAGACTTTTTGCCATTTTCAATTAAGCTAACAAGATGCAGCTGTATTTTTACTACACATTAGCAGGTAATTAGTATCCTCTTCTGTGTTTTGAATTATTTCTTGTAAGAAAAGTCATCAAATCTTCAGTACATACATGAATTTCATACTCTTATCAGGAAAAGATTTTAGATTTCTTATTTTCACTTCCTATATTGGAAATTGCATATTTGTCCATGAAGATAAAAAAAAGCTAACACTTGGACGTAGAAAAGGCTAGCTTAGGAATGAACGAAAATCAGTTTCAAGATTTAAAAAAAAGATTGTAAGACTAAGTAAAATGGTTACAAATGCAGAAAAAAAGGATCATCAACATCAAGTCCTAGTTTTAAAGAAACTTAAGGTGCAAATAAACACTGCCCTTGTGTGAGCATAAGAATTTTTATGCCATCAAAAGTTATAAGCAAACAGACATCCTAGCCCATTATGTTCTAAGAGCCCAAAAATGTTGCTACTACCAAAGGCAGTCACAGTTTGTGATGCTTTAGATGGGAAGACCTCTGTTGGCTTATTGTGCATCCTGGGAATCTCCCTGCAGGGGATTTCCCCAGTGCTTGCATCAAGCTGCTACACCCCAACTTGGGGCATGCTCCTGCAAGTGGACAAACTCATGCAGGGGTTCCCATGCACCAGAAGAATCACCTGCAGAGGATTCCTGCACAGTGGATATCTCACTGCACCACAAGAGTGCAAACAGTCCAGCTTTTTCTCCCAGAGCAAAAATGGCTGTTCTGGGAGATAAAGAACCTAAATATAACAAGATAGAAATTGTTCCTGGGAGAGTTTCTCCTGAAAGCCTGAGCATCTGTCACACTTTACTGCCGCTTACCCTCCTTCAAGGTCCAGCAGGAGCTGAGCTGAGCTGAGCTGAGCTGAGGGAGCAGCGCCACAAGCCCCCTGCCTGGTTCTCACACTGGAATCCCAGCATTAAAAACAGGCAGGGGGCTTTGCCCCACTGCTGCAGTTACCTTGGGAATAGGACAAATAAAGCAGCCCACACTTTCCCCAGACTGGAATCGCCATCCAGTCTCAAGGTGAAAGGAGCAGGAGAGGAAGGTCTGTAATTTTTCATCTCCCATGAATCATTTTGTACTGCTAGAATTGAACATTTGTATGTGCCCATGATCTGTGCAACAATACTTTTCCTGCAATATGTGCATAAGCAATCCCAAAAAACATATGCAATATGATTAAGGAAAATGATCATACCTTTTTGGGAAGAGGAGTCTTCAGAATGGACAGCGACTCAGTAATGCAGTCTACAATTTCTTCAGCAGCTTCAGCATTATTAAGACAGAAAACCATTGCATCCCCAATATCATTCTTACGAGGCGTTAATCCACGCAGGATTTCCTCTAATTTGTCCCTCTGTCTAAAATTTCATACAGTGTTTTAACATGTTTTCATATAAATTAGCACCCCTTTTATCAAAAAATTCCTAATTGAACATGTGGTAGGTTAAATTTGTTTATGGCCAAAATAACCATAACAATTTTATAGTGTATTGTAGTACGTTTTCAATGCCTAAGATGCATATGTATTTAGAAGATACATATTTACTGCTTGTAGAGAAATCTTGGGGAAGCTATTGAACTGCAGAACAAATAATGATGTGAACACACTTACTCCAAAGTAAGTGTGGCTTTATGCAAGTGTAAGCATGTCAGCATACACACGTGGGGATAGTGAGAAATTGCTATTCCATGCTTTTCCCCATATAGATAAGGCCTCAGATTAAAAACAAAACAGACAAAAACCCCAAATCTGTTCACCCCCTTTTAAAAAGTTAAATTGTAAGAAGTTAAACATCAAAACAGATCACAGATCATTGTAATCTCTCTTATCTCCTTCCAGTTATAACCCATTTCTAGAACTATACTTGCTACAGTAGTTATATTGCTGAATAGAAAACAAGGATAGAAAAATGGAAGCCAAACCAATAAAGGGAAGTCAAGTAAGTTCTATTACACTGACTTCAAAGACCTATTCCTGACACATTATCTGTGTGACAGGATATCAGGCTGGTGACTTCCAACCTAAGAGGCTGTGGATGCAAGCGAGTACACAAAACTATTCTTTGCCATGTGACTCTGCATTGTGCATACTAATCAGAGAATCTATTTGTCAGATGGATTTGTAAGACGATTATTTTCAAGTTTCTATTCTGAACTGAACTGAAAATACCATGGTTTATTTCAGTAGTTCACTGACAAAGTTAGTCTTGTACCAAAACACTTTGATCATGTCAACTTTTGTTATTAGCATGTCATCACAGGGTAAGTGGAAGAACAGAACAATTGCTGTTCTTCTGGCTATAAGTAGCTCTTCCTAGGGCTGTGCGACGCTTCGGTAGCTGATTCAATTCGGAAGAGATTTGGCCCGATTCAGTGGCCAAATCTACGAATCCAAATAGAATTGGCAGACCCATTAAAAGGCCTGAATCAAATCAGAAGCCTCCAAATCGATTTGGCGCTGGTTGAGAGATTCAGCCATAGACTAAACCACGCTGGACACAGCTGCCTCCAGATGTTAAGTCTGTTGTGGTGGGCGGAGGAGGGAAGGAAAGGCGCGGAGGGGTGGGGAGGGCAGACCAAACGCCCCCACAGCAAGAGAGGGATTGGGGCTGGGGCAAGCCAGGGCAGGAGGCATGGGACTTAGGGAGGAGAGCTCCCACCACTGTGCTGCCACACGCTGTCGGTAGAGGAGCTGCTCTTTCAGCGGCTCCTCCAGCGGCTCAGTCCAGGAAGGCATGGGAGCAGGTGTGTGCTCCAGATCTGCATGGAGCGGGCTGGGCTGGGCTGAGCTCCGGACGGGGGCACAGAAGGCACTGGAAGCGGGGGCTATGCCCTCCCGCTGCTCACCCAGCTGGGGCGGGGAGGCATGGGACGGTGCCACTGCACTGCATCAGACAAGCAGTGGGCAGTGGCAGAAGTCGCCCCAGCCTTACCGCATCTCCCAAACAAGCTGCTAGCTGCCCAGACTGCAGCCCTGGCTTCACCTGCCCTGCAAAGTGCAGGCCGGCGGTGGGCAACTGGGGCTAGCCTCCTGGAGCGCAGCCCAGCCCAGCCCAGCCCTCCCCACACAGATCCTAGGGCACAAGCCTGCTCCCACGCCCTCCTGGGACTGGCAGTGAGAGCCGCCGGAAGAGCTCCTGGACTGCTGTGCAAGCAGCAGCAGGGCATGGGGGTGGGCACATGCACCCAGATAAGGGCGGGGCTAGCACCAGGGGCTATGGTGAATTTTAGGGTGGTTGCAGCCCCCATGGCTCCCATTCCACTGCGCTCTGCAGGGTGGGCAGAGCCAGGGCTGAGCTCTGGGCTGTGGCTGAGGCTAAGCGCTCAAAGCACAGCCCAGCAGTGGGCGGCTGGGGCTAGCCTCCTGGAGCGCAGCTGGGCCGAGCCTGCCGCATGCAGATCCAGGGGCACATGCCCACTTCCATGCCCTCCTGGACTGGCAGCAAAAGCTTCCAGAGGAGCCACCGGAAGAGCAGCTCCTGGACTGATGGCACAGTGGCAGGAACCCCCCTCCCTGCGTCCCACACCAGCTGGGCAGCTTGAACCAGCCCCAATCCCTCCCTCACTGTGGAGGCGTTTATCTGCCC
>NW_017728995.1:42474215-42491050 GCF_001723915.1 Gavialis gangeticus
GCTGGAGGCAGCTGTTGTAGAGGACTGCTGCCTATTTAGTCTATGGCCGAATCTTCGAATCCGATTCAGCCAAATTGAATTGGGGCAGTGGCCTGAATCACCGAATCAGCCAAATCCAAATCCAAATCAAATACTTGCTGCTTTGCACAGGCCTAGCTCTTCCTTATTTTAAACTTTTGGTCAGTGGAATCAGTTAATATAAAAATTTAACTATAAAACAGCTACCCCCCTAGTTACTGAAGTTAGGCCAACCAAATTTTGCTGATAAAATATGTAAGCAGGGACATCATTAACATTTAGCTCTTTTCTGATATCCAAAGCAGCCAAAGTCTCATGAAACCAGCAAAACATGCCAGTCTAGAGTGCAGTATTATATTACTACACTACCAGATAGTAAAAAGAAAACCAGGCAAAAAAATTGTGACAATCTTCCCTCCAATTCCCTGTAAATACAAGACTCTTCCAACTGAACAATCTGAGCATTCCCTTCCATATAAGCTATAGTGAAAAAAAGCGCAAAAAAAAAAATTTAAAGGAGAGCTCCTACTTAACATTCCAAAAATATTGTACCATGTCAAGATTTACACACTGTACAATTTGCAAAAAAATATTCACAAGACAGACACATTTGAAAATGTAAAAGCTCTTACTCTTCCTTAAGTGCACCCTTCTTATTAGGTTCCTCTACAAATGCTTCAGTTTCTTGCTCTTCTGACATCCCATGCAGGTATGGATTTAATGGTGGCGGCCTCCAAAATGATCCATTTTTGAACATACGAAAATCTTCCGTCCTCCATTTGGTTGGAGCATCTCCCTAAGAAAAGCAAAAATATATCATATTTGGTGTTTCTGAATTTCATATGTAAAACTGTGAACCGCCACTAAAATGTTACTTGCCTGTAGAATTGAATAAAGCTTCCATCTGTAGTAAACATGGGCTGGAGTTTGGTTTTCAAATAAAAACCTAAGCCAAAGATGGAGAGAAAAAATAAAGTACGTTATGAAGTATTTAAATGAAGTGAAACCCAATAGGAAATGTATCGTCTAAAGCAGAGGTATCAAACATACAACCTGTGGAGAAGGGTTATCCAGGCCCACAGGATTTCTTGTGGCCTGGACGACCCACCTCTGTACAGCATATTCAGTATGTGGTGCTCATCACCACGGCTGATGGAGCCTCTGCGACCGTGGCAATCCCTGCAGGTGCCAGAGCTGCCATTTCCAGAACCAAGGGACTTAATGATACTTGTCTACCTTCACCCTTTACCTGCTGCCAAAAACTCAGTGTTTCTAGTCACCCCTGGTGACTAAGACTGGTAGCAGGGCAAAGGGGGTGAGTGGCAAAGGTGTTAATTTCTTGGGTTCCAGAGTTGCACTGCAAACAGCAACTCTGGGTGCCGGGGGATTAATTAGGCTACTGCTCATGGGTCACTTGATCTGTGGGAAGCCTGAGGACCTGAATCTGTCCCACAGAAAACCAGTTTAGATTTGGCCCACAAGTTTGACACCCCTAATCTAAAGCTACTGATTCTTTTCAGACGCAACTCCTGCCTATGCACGTGAGCAACATAGTACATCTATCCCACATTCTTGTCATTTCTTGAAAGCCTACTCCACTCCTAAACAGGTCCTGACCATCCCAGCCACACCTGGAAAAGCAACAGTATGAAGCTGCTGCATAGTTATTCCCTACTACGGTCACTCTCAAGACTCCAGCCTCTGCTAAGAGCTGCCTCCTATGAGGGACTGTCCCCCAGAGCAGTCCGCTGCGATGTGTCCCTGCTTAGAAGAAGGGAGAGGAAGGAAAGCAGTGGGCACGCTTGGGAGCACCTCTGCTAGAACACACTGAGAACACAGTAATAGACGTACACCAAGTCAGCAAAAGTGAAATGACTGTCATCCACAACATTAGTACAGCTGGTAAGAAACAGGTGAAGGAAACACAACATACAGAAAGTGCGTGACGAAAAGTAAAGTTCCCTGAGGACTCCGTGAGCACCAGAAAAGTAGAATTCTGATAGCTGAGCTGGTGGAACTATGCAAACTAACTGGCCACATAACGCTGCTGACTAGCTACTCTAACATGGATGCTATGCAGGAGGAATTTCCTAGCCTATGAGCACATGGCTCAGTTACTTAGGTGGTACACTAAACAGTCAAAGCTTGCTGAAATTTTTCCAATAAAAAACTGATTTAACAAAAACCCCATTCATGGGAATGTTTTGATAATGCTGTTGTGCTTCAAGTTTCATTCATTATCTGTATTATAAAAATCAAAATGATAGTTGAAATGAAGCACCTCAACCTTACTGAAATAAATATTTTTAGGTCACTCTTGTGTCTCCAAAATTAATTTTCTAAGTATTTCACAGGAAATGTTGACCTTTCCAGATGGAACAAGAGTAAATTTCAAAATAACAATTCTTGTGAAGTAGAAATTCCAAGTTCCAAGCAGCTGTAATAGAATCTAATCCAAATTCTGTTAAAGTTAATCGAACAACTCAACTTCTACGGACGCTATCCAATTTATATTTTCTCACGTTACTATTTTTATCAATGACTTTTGAGCTGTGTATTATTTGAAAAATAGATTTACCAGAGATTAGCTTTACTACAGATTTACAGTATTTTTAAATGGACTAGTCTATATGACATGAATATTAATTTTAGTGTAAATACCATATGAATTGTATACATCTGCTTGTACCTGAAGAACTTCTAAAACTCATTAACTTTCAAATTTTAACCACGTATCAAAATACTCACTTAGCATCTGCCATTACATTTATTTTTTAAAGATAATACTTAGCAATAGCTGAACTAGATTTTATGTTGTTATATATTGATTAAAAAAGCACCTGAACATTGGATTGTTGATTTCTCTGTTCATGATCATGGCTTCAAACATAGGCCCTTCACGTACCACAAACTCTATCATTCGATGAATCAATGCGAGCAAATTCCTACAACAACAACACAGTTAAAGAAAAATTGATTCAAACCTAACATTATAAAAACTACACTTCACCTAAAATACTATATCTGTGCAGGAGATTATTTTGCTGTACTGTTAAAAAAACTGTATAAAAGATAAGGTAACAGAGCAATGTTATAGCTTTGCGTTGTGAATATAGGCATTATAAAATAAAAACATGCCTGATTATGGTGGAGTGTGCATTTTCTAAGTGAAAATATTATTTCTAAATTTCAACAAGCTGACTTGCAGTCATGAGTTTTGCCTTAATAAAAACTACTTTAATAGTACTCATCAAGAAAAATGGGCAAATGAACATAAAGTGTGGTCTCAGTTAGTTAACAGAACACAATCCCTAAACTAATTTTGTGCAGTTGTATCAAAAAAAATTAATCCAGCTTCTGCACAGTCAACTACATGAAAGCTGAACTCAAAATTTAAAAAAACGCATGATAATTTTAAAAGATTTAATAGAAACTCCATCCAGCTTTATCGCTGAATAAATGCAAAAGAAAAACCAAAATAACTGATGTTGCAAACCATGCATCAAGTTTCCCGAGTCAGAAACCAGATGGAGATTTTATTAAAGCAAGCCACTGAAGAGGCAACATCCTTTTGATCAAACCTTAAAATGGATGCCATTGGAACAACACTATACATCATTTACGAAAGCATACCAGATAACTTTTCTTTCATTTTATAACTACCTAAACTTAAACCAAATGACATTTCCAAAAATTAAAAAAGCTACACCAATTTTGTTCTGCACAACATTCAGAGAAGCGTGTCAGAAAAACGTTTTGGATTGCATTTGAAAATGTAGATCCACTTAAAGAGTGGTAAAACAAATACTAACTTATTCTCAGAAAATATTCATCATCTTTAATTGACCTTCTGTGGAATATACTACTATTACAGGCAAAAATGATTTTACATTGTGAAAGAGGATCCTAAATTTTCAAATACCATTCACAGCTACACAGTATAAGAAAGCTCTGAGGCCTACAATTTTAGCATGTAATGCAAGCAAAACAAGTGCAGCTTTTACCCCATAAATTATCTAAACACAACAAAAGGATATTGGCTCTTTGAATACGTAAATTTATATTTTAATGATTTTAAAACAAGTTATAACTCTGAATGCATTATAATTTAGATTTATTTTTAATTGTTCATAAAAGATACAGGAAAAAATCATTTGTAACCACATAACAAAGTGCATATATGATCACTAGGTGATGGTTATTTTATTTTTTTACCATCTTATCTATTCAAAGTTCTGTCACAGATAAAAAGTGCTTAACTGGATTGTTTTTTCCTACAAAACTAAAAACTAATAAAAAGAAATTTAAGACTCAAGTAACAGAATATGCCCCTATAGCCTTAATAATTTGTAAACAGTCTGTATAACTTGCATATTAGCACTAAAACTACATTTCCTCCAAATATTACAGAAAAGACCAACAGTATCACTCAGTTTAAGTCCTTCCCAAAACTCAGTTTTACAGAAGCCCTTTTTGACAATCCTGGAAACATCTGCAGAAGACAATCAAAATAATTCTGCAGCCATTTCATTTAGTGCAGTGTTCTGGAAGTCCAGGTAGCACTACTTAAGTATGTGCAAACTGCATTTGAAAATACCAGTACAGTAAAATTACAATGATGCTGATAAATTCACAGATTTTAAGTCTAGCCCAAAGTGACAGCTTCTTGCTTAATATCCTATATACCGCAACCACAGAACTTCATTCAGTAATGCCTCCAACAAGTCTGATACAAAGCGTGGTTGAGCAAAAGGCATCTTTCTTAGGATGATATAAAGTTTTTAAATAAGTCTGGATACAAAAAAACCACCACCCCTCTCAAATCTATTACACCCCTCAACTGATAGAGGTGAACATAGCAATTTTAGCATGTACAAAAGCACTGAATACTTTAAAATTAGTTTATTTAAGGAGAATACTGATTATAAAACAGGAAAAAAAATCATTAAACTAGAAAATAAGTAGCACTAGAAAATAAGTGCTACTAGAAAATAACAGGAAGGAAAGATTTTATATTCTCGTACCTTGATTCTGTAGACATTTTACACATCACTATATAGCATCACTGCAATTAAGCATCTATCTTAAATTTTTGCCCTATACTGTGCTTTCCCATCAATTTTACTAAAACTACAACAAGTACGTTATCAGCAAAGAGATAATATGTTTAAAGCTATTTTCAAATACAGTTCAGTTCATGCAAGGGGTAGAAATAGTATGTGAACTTTCAAAATGCTGCAATAAATTAAATGGTAACATAGCTTTCTTTGAAAGCTACAAACTACAGACATTCCATAGTTTAAAAAAGAAATACTTGCTATACTAACCAAAAGACCTTACTAGGTAAATTCCTGGTGGTCACTATAGCTATCCCACATCCCTAGTCAGCAAAAAGTTGTACCATCCTGAAATTCTATCAAAATTACAGATGCATCTGTGCATACTAGAAAAAGTGTTCAATACTACTGCCTTAAGCTACTTATACAAATGCCTTTTTACAAAAAAAGGGGGCTATTTTATGACAATTAAAACAGTGTAGTACAAAAGGATGAGTTTAAAGTGCATTATTAAAAAAGTTAATTATCTTAAGTTGGCCAACAAAAAAAAAAAAAAGTCTTTCAGTTATAACAAAACCACATTTATTGGAGCCGATCGTACCAATGTCTGGTCAAAAACTGTATACTTTCCCAATCCATCCCATGATGTTTTCCTGGTCCCCCGCTGCCGCAGACAGTTCAGCTGGTGTTGCTCACCAAGGCCAATGTCAAAGAGAATTTGGTAGTCTTTCGTGCTCATTTATTTTTATAACAGTGTTGTGTTCTTATGTTTGGAAAAAGGTTTTAGCTTAACTGAGCAAGGGTATGCCTATATTAGTGAGAAGATAGAGGCACTTCTATAGGTCAAAATAAAATACTTCTTACTGCTGTTTGTGATCTATAAGAGCCCTTTCCCAGTGATCACATAACTAGCTGACAGCTGTGCTACTTGCATTTAAAATAAATAAATAAATAAGAACAGAGGAGAAAATAAAAAGAATTTGAAGGTGATTTTGTTTATATGCTCAACTGAATCAGGGTTTTGAGTTTAATCTATGTAATCCAGAGAAGAAAGCAATATCACATTAGTTACAGCAATGTTGCAGCTCTAAAAATATTCAGTTGTTAACAAATTGTCATGAAGGTTAAATCTTTCCTTAGATAAGGGTTCATTAATGAAATAACTAGCATTCATTTTGCAACTGATAATCATATTATTCTATTCTTCTCCAACAAAAATTGCTGAGATAAATATAAAATACAGGCTATGAAAAATTAAATTCTGCTATAAGGAATATGGTAGAACCATTGCTCAGTCAAGCCATTACCTTTTCCTCAACATCACAATTTTTCTTTAAAATTCCGAAGGGGATATTTTCTATATTTAGATGAGTAATAATAAAGAAAAACATGTACCTTTCTGTTGGGATAACCACTTTGACTATGGCTTGCGACAGAGTCTGTATATGAAGTCACATCAGATAATAAACATAGAATATGTGAGTATTGTTAACAAGTAACAAGCAAAAATATACATATGCATTGAAAATACTACACATCTATCACAAGATTTGCAGGCAATCACTGCTGTGAAGTTATAACTAAGCAAGTACACAAAAAGCAAATGGTTGTGTTCAGTGAACAATGAAGGTTCACTAATTGTAAAGTATCAGAACATTCCTGTCAGAATGCACATCAATGCACTGAATAGGTACTACACTGAGAATAATTAAGATAGGGAGTTTTAAATGTATGAAACAAATTCTAAAGTATTTGACTTGGAACTTTTTATTACTTTGTTCCCAAGCCAGTTAAAATATAACCCTATCATTTAAGTGTCATTCATTAAAGAATCAACATTTTTTTTTTTTTTTTTTTTTTACAAATGTAATATCAAGTTGGGTTGTGTTTAAAAGATACTTACCCTTCAGTTTAAAGTCATAGCTAATGTTCTTTAAAAAAAAAAATCTGAGAACTCTCACTCCACAATTATCCTCAAATAAATTATTCAATATATGAATTAGCAGCCTTCTATGCAGAAAAAGTGTCAGCTCATTCTAGTGTAAAAATGAAGCTACCGAACTTACGCATTTTCTTTAGAGGAAATAATTTAGATACTGCAAGTTTGGCAGCTAACAAAGGGGGGGACGTAGGAGAAAAAATCCCAGGGAGCCTGGAGGGGGAAAATGATGGCCAGATTTAAAGGAATAATTAAAAAAAAACCAAGGCCCAATATACTGCAACCTAATACACTGACACAATGTCTCACAATGCAAGGTACCTTGGTTTAAGGCAAGGAACAACTCAGTTCAGACATCTTAGGGCAGCGAAAAACCAACTGAACAATGCAATTTTCTAAAGCCATTGAAAAAAAGACTATCATTGATTTTGTATTTATAATTTAGATTTGGCCCAGCGTACATTCTTAAATTACCTTCTCAAAATCCTCCTTGTTTTTTGGTGGTGGTAGCATTGGAGCATTAGGGTTCTTCAATCTCTCCCGAGGCTGAGCATTAAAAGGCAGTCCTGATGGAGGTGGTGGGAGAGTATGCTCCATCATGGAAGGTGGAATGTATATTGGATGCGGTGGAATAGGTACAGCTTTGCCCCAACCTAGCTTCATTTCAAAGGACATAATCATCTTGCCTGCAAAAGTAAAAAAATACAGTTTATAACTTACCTTTAACTTTTATTAAGTTTGGTCACTATTTTTCATTCCTATATTGCATCCACTGGATCTGTCTGCCTAAACTCAGATTACATGTTTTTACTGTTGTACATGCACTGTTACTTTAAAACTTCAGAAGTGACCACTCATGACAGCAAGTCATTTTGTAGTACACAAGTGAAAATATATATTTACATATATATTTGTTAAACTACACTTAAAACAACAACAACAATAAATGATGTACTGATGAGAGTGTCTTCCCTTCACGTATCTAATTACATAAAAGCACTACTCAAGTCTTTTTGTTATGGGGTCTTCACTTAGCAGATTTTTCTCTCCTAAACTTGCTAGCATTACAGTATAATATTTACACATCAAGGCTAATTCATCAAATTTATTTGATTCAAATCACACTGATCAAATTTTCATGCATGTTACATTAGATCTAGACTACACTAGAGTTTTGTTGGTATAAACATAATTCTTAAAAAATAAGTAAATAAAATATATTACCCCCCTGATATAGTAGATATATAACATCTACTATATCAGGCTTGTCCAACATGCGGCCCGCCAAGGCATTTTCTGAGGCCCCCGGTGCTGCGACGGGAAACTTACTTTCATTTCCACCCCTTGTCCCTCCCCCAGCCCCTCAGCAGCTTCCTAATGGCTGCTGAAGGGCTGGGGAAGGGACAAGGTTCCCATACGCAGCGTGTCAGTTTGACATTGCTGACACAGCGCATGCAGGAAGAGGAATAGCCATGTGCCTCTCAGGACAGAATGAGCCCAGCTGGAGCAGCAGAGGCTCAGCTGCATTTTCCCCCTACCCGCACCGGTCAGTCGCAAGCAACACACAGCTCCACAGCCGCCTCTGCTGGCCGGTGCCGACCCAGGCGGGTCTGTCCCATGCAGAGCAGCATGCGGCAGAAGCCGGCTTCCCATGTGCTGCTGGGGATGGGAGGAGCCCGGCCAGGTCGACACCAGCCAGCAGAAGCGGCAGCAGAGCCACGTGCCGCTTGGGACTGACCAGTGCAGGTAGGGGGAAAATGCAGCTGAGCCCCTGCCACTCCGGCTGGTCTCGTCCCGTCCCATCCCAAGCGGCACATGGTTCTGCCGCCACTTCTGCTGGCCGGTGCAGACCCAGCCAGCCTCCTCCCATCCCCACCAGCACGTAGGAAGCCAGCACGAGGGGCAGGGGCCAGCAGGCAGGGTCCTGGCATGACCTCCGTGGGGCGAGGCGGCAAGAGCTGGTGCCTGCCGGACCCCGCGCTCCAGGCTCACAGCGCTGAGGCCACCGGGGCTGCGTGCACAGGTGGCCGGGCACCACAGTGAGCAGGGTCCTGTGGGTGGGCAGGTGAAGGGCTGCGGTGCAGTAGCCACCTTGTTCCAGCCCCTGTGTGGAGCTATTTATTTCTCCCCTTTAGTCTCTGGGGCAGTAGCTGGCTGGATGCAGAATGGGTCCCTCCTGCTCCTGCTCACCAGCAGCTACCATGAACCTTGCAGTAACAGGCAGGTGCAGTAGGGCTGCACAGGCAGGGTCTCTGTGGCCCGGGCCAGAGGGTGTTTGAATATGGCTTGCTGGCCCACTGGGTGATAAAAAGTTCATGATCTGGCCCCACATTCAAAAAGGTTGGACACCCCTGTACTATATCAACAGAATTTTTAAATATAGACAGTGCTTCATGTTGCACTACTGTATCAAACCTAGCCAATTCCTTATTAATTACTGTAATTCCTTATTAAAGACTGGTTTCCACTCTCAAGGAAATGGAAGCCATTATGACTGAAACACCATTTAAAAGTTAGTCAAGTTGTACAAGCAAGTAAAAATAAAATATGGCAGGTTTTCAAGTTTTTCCTAAAACATGCCTTTTCCATTGCTTCAACTAAAGAAACTTAACTCCAAAATTTAGGTTCCAAGCCTCCCCCAATAAAAATAATGAAATTTAAAATCTTGTTTACCATTTAGATTCTTCAGTGCTCGTTCAGCATCTCTCCTGCTCATAAAGGCAACAAAGCCACAATTTCTCTCTCTCGCTCGTTCTTCATCAGTTCTTGGCCACATAATTTTAACACTTGCTAATGGTCCAAAGCGTCCAAATTCTTGGCACAACATCTCTTCATTCATCTACAAAAAAAGGAAACTAAAATTAGCAGGCAACTTCAGTTTTAACAAGGCCCCTAACCACCCTGTATCCAACTGCTAAGATATTGTGTCTCTCTCTATTCCCTGGGAAACAGGGGACTACAAATATATCTGGAGGGACAGCAAGGGAGCAGTACTTCTTATAGAGATCAATCTACAAGAACGTTCTCATAAAATACAAATGGCCTAGGCTTCAAACAGACATTAATTTCTACCAGAAGGCAGTCCATGAGACACGTGGGTGGAGAGTTTCACAGGAAAACTCTCCAGCCAGGAAGCACTAGAGGGCTGCTCTTTGAACCACCCCTGCCCTTAAAAGAGCCCATGAATTGATAGCCTGCCATTTACTCTGCCTGCAGAGAGTAGAAGGGGGAATTCTCCCAAGGTGGAAACCCTCTCAGTTCTCCCTCTGCAGGAGAACAGCTTTACTCCTTGCCCTGTTCTGGGCTGACCAAGAGCACAGAGAAGGCAGGCAGAGCCCTCAGGTACTACAGTAAGACTCCACAAGCCTCGCCTCAGGGCCGTGGCAGCTGACCCAGAGTAGTGCAGAACAAGATGGTGGCAAGGCTCCTAAATCCTGTTCCCAACAGCCAGCTCTTATATCACCAACCCACTGCTGAGCTGGGGGATGAGGAGAAGCTACCAGGAGCCAGTACAGCCCCCTGCCTCTTCCCAAAACCAGGGACTGCCCGAATTGGTTAAGAGGCAGGAAGCAGTGACTGCTCTCCTCAGCTCCTGGTCTACAGGGAGGGAAGGGGAGGGGAGAGCAAGAGCTGTCCCCTGTCCCTTCTCATGAGTGGGGTGACCCGTTTCCAGAAGGCACAGGAGCCTGTCCCCTGGCTCTATTCCTCCTGATCTCCAGGAGTTAAATCTAGAAGAAAATGTAGAAATGTTCCATCTCTCAGAAGAAAGTGTCCCAGAAGCAATTTAATGCTGGTTATTCCAGGGTATTTTTCTCCTGAAGAGGACATTTCTGCTCCAGGAGAAAGAGCCTGAACATTCTCCCAGTGGAATTATCTCAGTGGAAAAAATGAATGTCTGTACATTGCCCTATTCTAACCAAAGAACACTCAGGCTTCAGCTTTTCTGGCAAGAAGACTGGTCTTTTGATGAAGGTTGCCTCCAGAAATTTATAAACTCAGCTTGGCTCTCTAGATGACTTCTGCATTTATACAAGTAAACAGAAATCTAGAATACAACAACTGTGTGGAGAATATGTAACTATAATAATGACCAGGTTATTTGGGTAAATCTAATATCTTTTATTAGAACAACTCAAATAGTTGGAAAAATTATTCTTTGCTTTTGGGTACAGATACCCTTTGTCAGGCTGAGGAAGCGTCTGCAGTTGGTCTGTGCTCTTCCTGGATGGAACAGTATATTAAAGCAGCCAGAGGCTGCAAGAAAGCCAGCCAGTGAAAATGTAAATTGAAGTAGTCAATGGATTAGAGAGGGGTGGAAGCTGGGGGAAGGGGAAATGAATTTAACAGTAGTCCTTAAGCCAACATGGCTACAACCTACACCCCTAAATCGTAGTTTCTTCATACAGAAAACTCATGAAAATTAATTCATGAGAGTGCGTGCTTAGTAAATCTGTAAATAACACGCAATTATGTGGAGTTGCAAACACTCTGATAGGCAGAGCTAGGATAGACTGGAGGATAGACTAGAGAAGTAGTCTACAATCAATGAGATGAAATTCAACAAGGACCAGTGCAAAGTCTTGCACTTGGGATGTAATAACTGCATGCACAAATACAGTACTATAGAAAAGGACCTGAGGATTCCAGTGCCTGAGACTTCAGCAGAGGAAATGTAGGTTGAGTTAGGCTGATTATAAGGTTGTCAAACACTGGAACAGGCTACCCAGAAAAGTTGCTGAATCTCTAACCCTGGAAATTTTCAAGAGCTGGTTAGACAGACCCTGGGCTTGGATGGTTTAAGCAGAGATGATCCTGCCTTGAACAAGGGCTGGACTAGATGACCTCACAAGGTCCTGTCTAGCCCTACTTTCCTATGAGCTTAACTAGATACAATATAACTGCTGCTTTTAGTAATTGATTATATCCAACGTTACCTGAGGATTAATGTTTCCAAGGTACAAATTGGTTGTACTTGGATCCCCAACATCATGCGATCCTGGTGCATAATCATCCAACACTATAATGAGGAGAAAAAGATTATAATCCAAAGCAGAAATTTAAAAGACAATATTCTACTAAATAAAAAAAAGGAATTTATATTACCACCAGATGATCTGTTTCTTCTTGAAGGAGCATCCACTAAACAAAAGAATACACAATTTAGTCTACAGATTTTATAAAACAAAAAAACATGATAAAATAATAACAACTTACTTGAACGACGCTGGCCATCTGAATCCGACTGAGGTGGCTCAAAACGACTTAATCTACCTTTTGTTTTGTGTCTTTCATCACGCTCCTCCTGAATTCTACAAAAACAAATATTAATAGAAATTAACTATATTTCCAACAAAGATTTTTAAAATCACTTCAGAATTGAGTCTAGGAATATATCCTAGTATTAAATTTATTGTTAGTTAAAAACTATCAAAATACCATATTTACTTGAATATAAGATGACCCAGAATAATTCAATTCTATATAGGGAAAATATACTATTTTGTTAAAAATTTCCAGATATAAAATCAAATTATTAGAGGTTTCCCTTGAATCTGTCCCCCTCCCACTACCTACAGCAGGGAAAATAAATCTGAGGGGTCAGGCAGACCCAGTGTTCGCTGCCCCCTGCCACTCCTCTCCCTGCAAATTCTTCCCCCTGCAGCCCCTTTCCAACCTCCTTATTATCAGACTTTGCTATGCCTGAGTACATGGAAGTGAGGAGGCAAATCTGAAAACACCAACGTTAAATTAACATATCCATAAACATTTTTATAAAATTACTAAAAGTATCCATAGGCTTCGTTCATCCAAAATTGATGCATTTTGCCTTTTTTTAAACTGCTGCAAGTTTTAGCACAGGTACTCCATAAATACACTGTTAAACAGCACTTTTGCATCTACTTTTATATAGCGCAAACTATTCATAATATTAGTCCAAAGCCAAAAGGTCCATGATTTGCCATATAGTTTTGGGCTGGGCCCAACATGGTCAACAGTATTTCAAACCATGATGACCCCACAGTTCTGTACTGCCCAATACGTGTGTATACTGCAGATACTCCAATAAAGGATCCATGTGCTAATTAACCCCAACTCATGGCTGAAACCAGGTGTTCTTGTCACAAGTCCTGGGATCCTCCAAAATGTATGCGCAGATGAGGGGCAGGGCAACCTGGTCTGGCTCCACCTCATGGCAGGCAGGGCCACACTAATCATATGTGAGACAGGCTGAGCAAAGGGACAATAGAGGGATTCTGAGTGAACTGTTTATGACCCTGTTTGGTGATGTTTGCCAGACATTTAAGGCTGGTAAAGAAACAGGAATCATTGAAAATCGGAAAGAAAGGCACAGCTCAGTTGTGGGAAAAAAGAGGAAGTAAAAATGTATTCAATGTAGTAGCTCACAATGACTTTAAAAAGAGGTGGTAGTGAGGGTGACTGTGAACTACGGGCACCACCACACACCTTATTCATGTGGGCTGTACTAACCTATCCTTGTGGTAGGTTCCTATCAGCACATCAAATTTTGATACACCAGAGAGGTGTGGGGGAAAGTCTGTTGGTTCCTCCTGGTGGTGACAGGTTTCAGAAACCTGACCAGGAAAGCGGTTCTCTACAGGTACTGGACCAGACAGCAAGGGATCCCGACAGCTCACTTCAATCCGTTCATATTGAGGGAGTGCTCAAAAGCCCCCATGGCTCGCCAAAACCATCCAGAAATGTCTCAAAGCCAAAAAGGAGGTGTACACCCAATGGAAGGGAGGAGCCATCACCAAGGAGGATTATAACTCCATTGCTTGAGATTGTAGGGGGGCTGTAAGGAAGGTTAAGGCAGAGACGGAACTGGGACTAGCAACCTGGATCAAGGATAACAAGAAGTCCTTTTTCAAATACATAGGGGGTAAAAAGAAGGTACCGAGTACTGTGAGGCCTCTGCAGGACACGCTTGGAAGTCTGGTGGTCACACCAGACAACAAAGCTAATCTCTTTAACAGATTATTTGCTTCCATTGTTCTGAGCAGGGACAGGGACATCCCGCCCACTGGGATCCCCGACAGACCCAGGGGAGGCGCAGCCAGGCCCAGGGTCAGTGAGGACCTAGTCAGAGAACCGCTGGAGGGGCTAGACATGTTCAAATCAGCAAGCCCAGATGATCTCCACCCCAGAGCGCTGCGGGAATTGGCAGAGGTCATTGCAGGACCCCGGCACAGCTTTATGAGCACTTGGGGTGCTCTGGTGAGGTGCCTGACTAGAAAAGGGCCAATGTGGTCCCAATTTTCAAAAAAAGGGAGGAAAGAGGACCCAAAAAACTATAGGCCCATTAGTCTTACCTCGGGCCTGGGAAACCTCTTTGAGAAAATTATCCAGGAGCACATCTGCAAGGGACCAGCAGGGGAGATTATGCTTAGGAGCAATCAATATGGGTTCATTAAAGGCAGATTTTGTCAGACCAATCTGGTTGCCTTCTACGACCAGGTCACAATCCTTGGACGCAGGTGTCACAGTGAATGTAGTCTTTCTGGACTTTAGGAAGGCCTTCAACACTGTCTCTCACCCCATTCTCTTTAAAAAATTAGGCGACTGGTGTGGACGCCTACAGTCAGATGGGTCACAAACTGCCCGGAGGGCCGCACCTGGAGAGTGGTAGTGGACAGGTCATTTTCAACCTGGAGGGATGTGGGTAGTGGGGTTCCCCAGGGCTCGGTCCTCGGGTCCGCACTGTTCAACATCTTCATCAGTGACTTGGATGAGGGGGTGAAAAGCACCTTGTTCAAATTTACAGATGACACTAAGATGTGGGGAGAAGCGGGCATGCTAGAAGAGAGGGACAGACTACAACTAGATCTCGACAGGTTACAGAGGTGGGCGGATGAGAATAGGATGGGTTTCAATATGGTCAAGTACAAGGGACTGCACCTGGGGAGGAAGAACCAGCAACAAACCTACAGGCTGGGAAACTCCGTTCTTGTCAGCACAGAGGCAGAAGAGGATCTCAGAGTCACTACTGATTCCAAGATGAACATAGGCCGCCAACGTAGGGATGCGGTCAGGAAGGCCAACCGCACCTCGCCATGCACCCACAGATGCATCACGAGCAGGTCCAAGGAGGTGATCCTCCCACTCTATACAACCTTGGTCAGGCCGCAGTTGGAGTACTGCATCCAGTTCTGGGCACCGCACTTCAGAAGGGATATGGACAGCATCGACGGTCCAGACAAGGCCCACTCACATGATCAGGGGGGTGCAGGGTAGGCCCTACAAAGAGAGACTACCGGACCTGAACCTGTTCAGCCTCCACAAGAGAAGGCTGAGAGGGGATCTGGTGGCCATCCACAAACTGGCCAAGGGGGACCAACAGGCAATGGGAGATTCTCTGTTCCCCCAAGCACTACCGGGAGTAACAAGGAATAATGGCTGTAAGTTGACTGAGAGTAAATTCAGGCTAGACATCAGGAGGCACTACTTCGCAGTCAGGGCAGCCAGGAGCTGGAACCAACTTGCAAGGGAAGTGGTGCACGCTCCTACCCTGGGGGTCTTTAAAAAGAGGCTTGAAATTCACCTGGCCAGGGTCATTTGACCCCAGCATCCTTTCCTGCCCATGGCAGGGGGTCGGACTTGATGGTCTGATTAGGTCCCTTCCACCCCTACCAACTATGAAACTATATCCTGCTTCAGGCATGCACTGTGGAAAGCCAGGGACCTGCTCATAAACAGACACTCAGATCCCACAATCGAGGACTGTATTAAAATGGGACTCAGTGAAAGATATACGTACTACATGAAGACAGAAGAGGATGACAGGAAAGAAATGGCAGACCTAATCTGGTGGAGGGGGGTATGCCATAGACTTTTTCAGGAATAGACCCTCTGAGGAGGGCAGTGGGTGGGGGGATGGGTATAGAAATGGGTGAGCAGGAGAACAGTGCAAACTGTGTAATGGGATTTTAGTGCGCTTTGAGCTGCCAAGGGAACCACAAGGGCCACTTTCATAGATTGTTAGGTGCTGGAAGGGACCTTGCAGATCATCAGGTCCAGCACCCCCCGGCTCTAGGCAGGAAGACCACCAGGGTTAGGTGACCCCAGCGAGGTGACTGTCTAGTCTCCTCTTGAAAACCTCCAAGGTAGCTGACTGCACCACCTCTGGAGGGAGTTTATTCCACAATCTGGGCACCCTGACTGTGAAGGAGTTCTTCCTGGTATTAAGCCTGAAGCGGCCTTCCAGGAGCTTGAATCCAGTGGTCCTGGTCTTCCCCAGGGGTGCACTAGTGAACAGTTGTTCACCGAGCTCCTAATGCACTCCTCTGATATCAAGGTAAGCCACTATCAAGTCCCCTCTCAACCTTCTCTTCATTAAGCTAAAGAGGCTCATGTCCCTCAGCCTTTCCTCATATGGCTTGCCTTGCAAGTCCCTGATTATATGGGCGGCTCTTTTCTGGACTCTCTCAAATTTTTCCACGTCCTTATTGAAGTGCGGCACCAAGAACTAGACACAGTACTCCAACTGCTGTCTCACCAGTGCCGAGTACAGCAGGAGTATCACTTCCTTAGTTTTACAAGAGAGGCATCGGTTGATGCATGCCAGTGTGTTGTCTGCCCTGCTGACCACCGCCTTGCACTGACGGCTCATATTCATACGATGGCCGATCATTACCCCTAGGTCCCTCTGGGCCGTGGTGCAAGTCAAGTTGTCACTGCCGAGCCTGTACGTATGTTGAGGGTTGTTTGCCCTCAGATGGAGCACCTTACGCTTGGAAGTGTTAAACTTCATCTGGTTCTGGTCTGCTCAACTTTGGAGTCTGTCCAGGTCTGCCTGTATCTGC
>NW_017728995.1:42496050-42497908 GCF_001723915.1 Gavialis gangeticus
GCTTGGAAGTGTTAAACTTCATCTGGTTCTGGTCTGCTCAACTTTGGAGTCTGTCCAGGTCTGCCTGTATCTGCAACCTATCATCTGGCGTGATCACACTGCGCCATAACTTGGTGTCACCTGCAAACTTGGCCAGCAGACTTTACACTCCCCCGTCCAAATCACTGATAATGTTGAAAAGCACCAGTCCAAGCACAGACCCCTGAGGGAGAACTCTCTGGGTCCTACCCTGTAGCCAGTTTTCCATCCACTGAACTGCTGAGCAGTTGAGCCTGCAATCTTCCAGTTTTCCCACAAGGATATCGTGGGATACTAGATCAAAAGCCTTTTGGAAGCCTAGGTATATAATGTTTATTGCATCTCTTGTGTCCAGGTGGTGAGAGACCTGACTGTGGAAGGAGATGAGATTGGTAAGACAAGACCTACCTGCAACAAAGCCAGGCTGGCTGTCATTCAGAAACTCACCTTCTGCGAGCGTACTGCACACAGATTCTTAATGAGCTTTTCCAGGATTTTCCCTGGGATGGAGGTGAAACTGATTGGCCTATAGTTGCCCAGGGCCTCCCTCTTCCCCTTCTTGAAGACGGGCATAATGTTGGCCCTCTTCCAGTTGTCAGGGATTTCCCCTGTGCACCACAAATTCTGAACAAGCTTTGCCAGGGGTTCCACGTTGACCTCAGTCAGCTCCTTCAACACTCTCGAATGAAGTCCATCCAGTCCCTCTGACTTATAAATGTCTAGCTTTTCTAACTGGTATTACACCCACTCAGCATCCACAGTGGGGATGCTGTCAGTCCTGGCATGTTCCCTATGAGCCTTATTTCACTTGACATTCCCCATGGTCCAGTGAAATACAAAAGCAAAGTGGGCATTCAGGAGTTTTGCTGTTTCCTGAATATCAATTACCAGCTGTCCCGAGGTGCTAAGCAGGGGTCCCACACTTCCATTTGTTTTCCTTCTACTGCCTACATACCTAAAGAAGAACTTTTCATTATCCTTGACTCCTGTAGCTAATCTAAACTCCCTTGCCACCTTGGCTTTCCTGATTATTTCCCTACCAGTGCTGGCCACTGTTGTATAGTCCTCCTTGAGAACCATCCCTAGCTTCCACCTTTTTTTTGCTTTTTTAAGAGGACCACAATGTCCCTATTAAGCCAGGAGGGCATACCAGCCCTTCTGCTGCCTTTCCTCTTAGCAGGAACAGTTTTGTTTTGTGCTTTGAGAATCGTATCCTTGAGCAACAACCACTCTTTGTACACCCCATTTGCCTTCCCTTCCTGGTCCCGCATCGCCTCCCCTCTGAGTCTGTCAAAATCAGCATTTTTGAAGTCCAGGACTTCAATCCTACCGGTTGATTTGTTGACCCTGCGGCAAACGGTGAACCAGATGATTTCATGGTCACTGTCGCCCAGGTTATCCTCAATATTCAAGCTGCACACCAGATAATCTCCCTTGGCCAAGACCAAATCTAAGAGAGTATTACCTCTGGTTGGCCCTTGCACTTCCTGGGTCAGGAAGAGCTCCTCGAGCTCCTTGGCAGAGTGTTGGAAGTGGAGAATATATTTCTAAATTTATTTATTTTTTTGTGGGGAAAAAAAAAATACAGCATATCAAATGTAGCATTTTGAACACCAAATGGAAGGTGTAAAGGCTAGCTCTGGCCCTCCTGGTGCCAGCATGGTAGTACCTCCAGGCCTGGTGCCTGGTTCCCTGCAGAGGGAATGCCTGCCTGTTATTAGGGCCACACACACAAAAAGGGTTTTCATCAGTATATTTGTCCAATGTGGCCATGTGTTTTATAGTCATGTTAAGTGCTGAATGCATTTAATCAGCTTCATAGTTGGTTTCCATTACTGAG
>NW_017728995.1:42499112-42501795 GCF_001723915.1 Gavialis gangeticus
TGCTCAGGTCCCTTCTGACCCTACAAACTACGAAACTATGCGTGCAAATATAAGATGAGGGGCTTTTACCCCCCTGCTGATTGTGGTGGGGAAGAAAGCCTCATCTTATATTGGAGTAAATATGGAACTAACAGCTGTGTATAAACAGAACATTAACAGAACTAAAATGAGAAAACTGAAAAGAGTGCTAAGTGCAAAGTTTTTATGCCACCAGTGTGCCTCAAACCCAATGCAGATCATCCAGCAAGGAACAGTCTAAGGCAGCGTTTCTCAACCCATGGGTTGCGACCCAAAAGTAGGTCACACAAGAAGATATGAAAGAGCCATGAACAAACTTTAAAAATGCTTGGAACTGGGAGGAGTAGGAGGAGGTCAGAGGGTGGCAATGCATTGGGGGGCAAGGCACATGACCTCCCCTCAATTTGTGCAGCCACAGGAGGCACGGAGCTGCAACCTGGTTGGACCAGCATGTGCAGGAGCCACCTCCACAGCCCAACAGGACCCCATGCCAGCAGGTAGTAGCACAAGAAGTAATGGATGGCATGGGGTGGACCACATTGCCCTCACCTCCTCCCACTTCCAGCCGCTTGCACTCCAGGCCACAATTCTAACCTACTGCCATAGCCCAGCCACTGCCACCGCTTGCTTCAGGCTGCAACTCTATCCCAGAGGTGACACAGAGCAGGGGCAGCACAGGTGGCCTGACGGGAGCAGCGGTAG
Source organism: Gavialis gangeticus (assembly GCF_001723915.1). Classification (NCBI taxonomy): domain Eukaryota; kingdom Metazoa; phylum Chordata; order Crocodylia; family Gavialidae; genus Gavialis; species Gavialis gangeticus. Next base: position 42,499,833 of record NW_017728995.1, read on the forward strand.
CAGCATCCTGGTCATGACGGTGGGGTAGAGCCGTGGCCTGGCACATGAGCAGTTGGTGGCACAAAGAGGGGATGGCAGCTCAGGCCACTCACCCATTACTTCTCACACTGCTATAAGTGCAACTGGAATAGGTGTCTCGGCAGTGTCGGCAACAATAACTCTTGCTGGCCCCACCCTCCTGCACCTGGTCCCGCCCACTAGGCCATGGAAGCAGCTTCTCCCCATGCTGGTCTGGCCAGGCGGCATGCCCACTGTGGGCATTTGTGTGCCCACTCCCCATGCCCACTGTGGGCACACAAATCTGGGGTGAGGTACATAACCCCCCTTTCCCCATACATAATGGGGAGCTGGGGCTAGCAAGTTGTTAGGGGCACTGGCAGGGCTGATGGGGTAGGGGGCTGTGGGTTGGGACTCAGGAGCACCAGCAGGGCCAGGAAGCTGAAGGTTGGGAGTGATGGGGGCCTCAGACCAGTGGTTCTCAACCTTTTATGGACTTAAGACACTAGTCTGAAAACAAGCAGACCTGGTTCCTCTGTCCAAGTTATCGAGATGTGAAAGGTTAAACGATTAATCTTTTAACCTAGCCCAGTGATAACTGTTTAGTTTGCCGGTTATTGTTTAGTGTGGGGCTGGACACAGTCTGGCAGGGAAGAGAGGAAGAGAATCCATATGGTGCCCTAACAGGAATCAGAAGGCAGCAGGGCAGGCAGGAGAAAGGGAGGGAGGGGGAATGGTGATGTGGGAATAGTACCCATAGCCCATGAGGTTAAAGAAGAAAAAAATGGACAGCCTAATGACTCATTAAGCAATTAGCTGCTTGTTCACAGATGCTCCCTCCCTCCCAGTGCAGGGCTTCACCTGAGCTGTGTTGTATGGCAAGGCTTGCCACAGCCCTCCATCCTTCTCTTTCCCACCCCATCCTACTTTCCCCTCCATGGGTGTCAAAGGGCATGGGGAAGGGCTTCCAGCAACAGTTCTGTCCAAGCTGCTGTGTTATCGACTAACCAATATTATGCTTTGAAAGCTTTTTAAAAAGCAAAACACCACAGAAAACATTGGGAGCATTTAAACTGCATATGAAGCTCCTGGAAGATTAAGATGACAAGTGGAAGACTCAGTCTCAAAGACTTTTGTTTCAGTTTAAAATCAGGGGTATCAGAGATACAACCCTTTGGCTGGATTCACCATACATAGCCTCATCGTCCAGCACCTGATGCTGTCCCTGGGTCTGAGCTGGCCCACATGCCATCAGACCAGCTTCAGCAGCAGCGCCCACTCTGGGATTTGTACTACAGTAGGTGCCTACTCCGGGACCCATGCATACAACACCCACTCCAGCTTGTCTGGGATTTGCACTGCCTGAAGCTCTCGGATCTGGCCTAGGGAGGCAGGGCTATCCTGTGTGACACAGAACCCAAACCAGCTGGGGGAGGTGGCATATGTTGCATGGAGCCCAAACCAGCTGAAGCAGGCACTACATGCAGCAAACATCCCAGGGACTATGCTGCATGAAGCACTACCCATTCTGGGATCACAACACATGAGTCCTGGACCGGGTACTGCTGGCCTGGATCTGGCAAGACGGGGAAGGGAGGTGGAGCAGGGGGTGATTCATGAGCCCAATCCAGTCTCTGGACCAGCCTAGGACCAGGATGGATGAGTCTGACATCTCTCATTTAAACTGATGTGGTTTATGAACTGTGAAATAAAAAAAACTTGAGAAGATTTTAAATAATCTTCCATTGTCAGGGTAACAACTAAAGTTAATTAACTTCCAAGCATTCTGTTGAAACTACACTTTAATTAAAAAAATTCTTAAAACAAAAAAAAACTGAATACAGGTCAACAGCGTGCCCTTGTTGCCAAGCAAGCTAACAGCATACTGGGCTGCAATACCAGAAGCACCACCAGCAGATCAAGGGAAGTAATTATTACCCTCTACTCTACATTGGTGAGGTCACAC
>NW_017728995.1:42506795-42515337 GCF_001723915.1 Gavialis gangeticus
TCCAAGCATTCTGTTGAAACTACACTTTAATTAAAAAAATTCTTAAAACAAAAAAAAACTGAATACAGGTCAACAGCGTGCCCTTGTTGCCAAGCAAGCTAACAGCATACTGGGCTGCAATACCAGAAGCACCACCAGCAGATCAAGGGAAGTAATTATTACCCTCTACTCTACATTGGTGAGGTCACACCTGGAGTACTGTGTCCAGTTTTGGGCCCCCCACTACAAAAAGGACGCGGATAAGTAGGAGAGAGTCCACTGGAGGGCAGTGCAAATGGGTAGGGGCTGGGACACATGACTTCTGAAAAGAGGCTGAGGGAACTGCTTATTTAGTCTGCAAAAGAGAAGACTGAGAGGGAATTTGATAGCAGCCTTTGACAGAGCTACACTTCTCAGCGGTGGAAGATGACAGAACAAGGACCAAAGGTCTCAAGCTGAATTAAGGGAAGTTTAGGTTGGCTATTAGAAATAACATTCCCACTAGGAGGGTGGTGAAGCACCGGAATGGGTTACCTAGAAAGGTGGTGGAATCTCTATCCTTAGGGGTTTTTAAGGTCTGGCTGGAATGATCTAGTTAGGGATAATCCTGCTTTGAGCACGGGGTTTGGCCTGGATGACCTCCAAGGTCCCTTCCAACCCTAATTTTCTACAATTCTATGATTCTAAACCAGGGGTAGGCAACGCTTTTTGGCCGAAGTGCCAAAAAAGCTACAATGTCTACCTTGTATAGTGCCTGAGTGCCAACATGCTGGAGCCTGGAGCAGCTGTTTGCAGCCTCCCGACTGCAGCCAGCACATGGGGCCCAGTCTGCTTGCACCAGGGTCTGCAGAGTCCCAGCTGCCTGCTGGGAGCACTCTGGGCTCCGTGGCTGGCAGCAGCTGCTTAGAGCCCGGGCTGGCAGTGCTGTGCCAAGGAAAATGGCCTTCTGTGCCATGTTCAGCATGCATGCCGGGGGTTGCTGACCCCTGTTCTAAACAAAAAACACTTTAAATAGTTAATTAATTCTATCAATCTACAGCTGCACTGGATGCAATATAAGAAAAGGCTTATGCATGATTCTGGTGTAGATCAATCAAATTAGGTCTATACCAAAATCCTTGATTGCTCTTTTCGCTTAGGATGAAGCAGAAGCTTCAGTTTCAGCTTCCTCCTCCTTTTCACTGTCTAATAATTTTACTACTTTCCACATGTAACACTGAGTGAACGCATATCTAACAAGCAAGTCCTCTGAACTGTGGCCTCTCAGTGACTGGCTTACAAGTAAGGGCTGAAACAAAAAAGACTTGAATTCCTTCTTTTGAAAGCTGCACTACAAATCAGCAAGCAAAAAGAAAGCTCAGATTTCAATTTTTCAGGCTGGAGAGTGAGGAGAGATTGGCGATTGATTGGATGAATCAAAAACCTTGATTTCCTGTACACACCTTAACTGCAAGGGCAGCTCACTGGCCCCAAAGCAATCATTTCTGGATGGCTTCCAAAACCACTTATTAATATTGCCCATTTACTATGGTCAGTGAAAATAAATACTATGTTGTATTCTAATCATTTCTGCAAAACATCTCATTTAAAAAAGAAAGACATTCCTAAACCCTTAGGTTCCAAGAATCTTTCCAACAAGGAAGATGACACAACTTTTCAAAACTGACAAAGAGTTTACCGACACAAAGAAGCTCACCAATTTCAACACACATTAAACAACCAGAAAGGAAAGATTTAAACCATCAACATCATTTTTGTTTGACTAAACGTTTTAGTAGAAGCTTTCAACAGGTAACATATCCTACAGTAGGATATATTTTGGCAAGAATTTACCCTTGATGTCAGTCCCCTAAGTGGTGGTAGAAATGAGAAACACCAACAAAGACTTGGATTTAGGTGGCCAGTAGCTTTTTAAATACTACAGCTAGGAGTGCACCAATAGAGATGTTGGGGGCTGATATGGATCGCCGATCTTTAGGGAGACACATTGGCTGATACCGATCCAATTTCCGATACAGCTGCGTGCAGCTGGTAAGTCTGTTGTAGTAGAAGAGGAGTGAGAAGGGAAGGGGCATGGCAGGGTGGGTGCAGATCAAGGCCCCTGAGGTTAAGGAGGAGTAAGGCTGGAACTGGGGCAGGGCAGGGAAGGAGGGAGCAACAGCTCATCCAGGGGCTGCAGGGGGGGCAGCTCCCGCCGCTGTGCGCACCCCAGAAGGGCATGGGGAGGGGAAAAACACGTGTGCCCCCCAGATCTGCACAGGGTAGGGCAGGGCGAGCTGCAGCTATGGGCTGGGGCCAGGGCAGCGCAGGGCTCTTCTTGGTGGGAGCTGGGGCAGGTGGCGGCAGCGCTGGGAGGGGGACAAAAGGGGGGGCTGCAGCCACCCTAAATTTTGCTGTAGCCCCCTTGTAGCCCCCTCCCAGTGCCGCCACCACCCACCCTTAGTGCAACCCAGGCCCAACTTCAATCCCCTCCCTCCCACATGCCGGGAAGAGCCTGGCGCAGCCCTGGCCCCAGCCCACAGCTGCAGCCCACCCCGCTCCCCTCTCCCCGTGCAGTTGTGGAGGCACATGCCCACCCCCATGCCTTCTGGGGTGAGCGCAGAGGCAGGAGCCGGTCTCTCCCCACCCCGTGGCTCTGTCCCGTGCCCCACCCCGCCCTTGCCGGGCAGCACCGGCCCCACTCCCTCCCTCACTGCAGGGGGCGAATATCTGCCCCCCCTCCATGGCCCTTCCACTGCAACAGATTTACCAGCTGCATGCAGCTCTCCAAGCTGCTGGGCTGTGCTCCTCGCTGCCTACGTGCTGCGCTACAGCTGCGTGTATGCATGGGTATTTATCAGCCAAATTATTGGCCACATCATGCTGATTTCCAATACAATCAATTTTCTTTATATTGGTGCTGATCCAATATCGAACCGATGTGTCGGTGCACCTCTAACTACAGCACATAGATCTGTTCACAGGATCTTCACAAATTAAACTTATCCTTTTTAGCCACAAACAATGGAGCTGCACCATGATAGAATGGTCTGATATAGATAATTAAAAATTTAATGTTAAAAAGTAAAAGGAAGCTACGTAAATGCTTACGCAAATTTTGTTTATGATATTCCATGCACAGTAAAACTTACTGTTTTAGTTCTTCTTTGAAAAGTTCCAAATTGCTCTTTTTCTTTTCTTTCTCCCCTTTTTTCAAAGGCTAAAACAAAAAGATATACCAACCAGTATTTCAGAATGACACCCAATGAAAATTTATTAAAACAGGGTTGCAACCTATATTTTAGATTGCTTCCAAGCAACATTTATCTTTGATCCACAGATTTCCAAATGATTAAATGAAAATTAAACTGTGCAATCATTAAAATTAATTGGTAGGTGAAACAGAATTAAGAAAAATACAGAAGTTAAGATTGTATATGAACTTTAACTCTGCCAGCTGAGTTCCTATGTTACAGTATAGCCTTTATTGTATCCTCAAGTTTCCACATTTTATCCACAACTTACGAACATTAAATATCTTGCAATGCATTTTGTCTTGTATATTTAAACATTTTCACAAACGTTTCCTGCATCCTTGGTGACTTAACCCCTTATGTTAAACAATACATATTTTTATTTAAACACAAGCAATACATTTTAGCAGAATTTCTTTTCTTGGCTTTTACTTACCATGGAGAGAGAGCTCTGAGGAAATTAATTTGTAGGTCAAATTTTCAGAAAAATGCTCAAATTAAATTAATAATAGAAGGTATTCTAATATGTCAAGCTTTATTTGTTTCACAGCATATGCATTTTACCTGACTCTAGGGTGAACCATGTCATCTCCTGTCACATTATTTGCACATCACATAATTTAAATGATTTTTTTCATATAAACCGATGTAACAAATGTTTATCATATTACAGCTCTGGAAAAAAATTCCTACAGCAACATGGCAGCAAAGGGCTCGGAGGACAAGATGTACTGTTGCTGCACTATTAGTAGTTCTAGTTGTAATAGTTTCTCTTTACCCACTGTGAAAACTTACATAGTTATTATTCAGTATTATACTACTATGACATAGCACGTAAAATTAGAAGTTCATAATTTTCGTCACACTTATTTCTCCACACTAGCACACAGAATTATAAATGCTTGGCACACATTTAGAGCTATATTTAAGAAGTGTGACCATGTAATGAATATGATAATGAATATATGCTTTTATCACTCTTCCCAACTCAAGTGCTCAATTAAGAACTAACATATTCCTAGCAGTTCCTAGCAAGGTTGGATTTTCAGGGTTGTTTTTTTTTTAAAGCAACACAGAAATCAAACCAAACAATGCACATATTAACTAACAGAACAAATCAAAAATGAAGAAAATAAAAGCAGGACTACTTGTTTATCAAGTTCTTCAGTTTATTGATCGTAACTTGAAAGACTGAAGAAGACTTTGCTCGAACAAAAACAAATAAATAAATAAATGTTGAAAGAAAAAACAAATGAGAAGCTTAAATCAACCTAAAATTGAAAGTTTTACAGTTTTGATCTAAAAACAGGTGGTTATGATGAAAACTATTTTGAAATATTCACATGCTGTGGTGCTAACAGGTAACAGTCAGATCTGTTCTCCTGTTAAAACCATAAAATGTTAATTCATGATAAAGTTGCTCCGATCAAAACAAACGCTATAAAATGCATACAATATTTCCTTTGGAAAAAATCAAATCCAAGTATCATTTTAAAGATCTTTGGGATATTAGCTTGACTACGTGCTGTGATATCTACACTAACTTCCTGTTCAGTTTTAGGCAAATCACCAACAGTAATTAAAAATAGATAGTAAAAATAATGATAAAACTACTCCGCGGGATGAGTTTATACACACTTATACATATGCATACACATACACAAAACTGATCTGGAGGGGTATTAAAAGGAAAGTATTTTAAATAGAAAAAAAAAAACTTACAGGCTTTTTGGTTTCTATCATTAGAAGGGATGGAGGTTTCTCATTAGATGGTTGACTTTGTTGATTTTTTTGATCTGAGAATCGTGATGAAGGTTTGTAGATTTTACCTCGTTTTTCATCTGTTTCATGGTCCTCTGAAATTAAAAAAAACAAAACCAATTAACAAATACTTTACTTAGTTTAAAGTTTAACAAATCAACAACAACTAGTTATTTGTTTCCTATCTTCATCCCCACAACCCGTAGCCTAAAAATACATTTATTCAAAAAGAAAAAAGTCAAGATGAGATGCTATAATGGAATCATGCTCTCTGCAAGGTAAGTACAATAGTTAAGAAACACTTTAAATAAGTGCAGTTGGGAAACAAAAATAATACTTTTATTTTAACAGAAAAACAACTTATTTCACTAATTTGCTAAAGAGCTATGCAAACAGCTCCAAAAAAATATTTGTTTATTAAATTTATATCCTGCCCTATCCAAAAGGATCAAAGCAGTTAAAAGCTAACCACCATAGACACGATTCTCCAAACAACTCCTCCTCCAAAACCAAAGAACTCCAAACCTTCCCAGCACCACACTTCCCTGCCCAAAGCCCTACACAAGCAAACCCTCCCACCAATCCCAATCATGGCTTCCAACTGCCATTCAAATCCAGTTGGAAACCTTTTCCCAACCCTCCCTGCAACTCTCCACCTCATTCCCACCACCCTGCCTCAACTCTAAGGGAGATCCAAGTCTAAAGAGTACAGGGAGCTACTTACTAACAAAGAGATACGATATTTACTTTAAAATAAAATCCAAACCTCAGCTTTTCCTTTTATATTTACCTACAGCTTGCTGGGGTAAGTGTTGCCAAAATCCAACGCAGAAAATTCAGACTTACCACTCTTACCTTTGGATGCATTAACAACTCCTCCTCTCACAAATGTTTTTACTTTATTACCATCACTTCCTTCAAAGGCAGCAAGGAATTCTTCATAAATTTCTGCAGCAGCCTTCTCATCCTCCTATAGAGCAAGTATAAAACTTATTAGAGGTTCCCCAATACATCAGTAAATATCATATCCACACCAATAAAAGGAAAATTGACATTATCAGCAATTGGCTTTTTTTTGGCCGATGTAGCCAATAACGTCACTGATAAATGCCCGTGCACACGCACAGTCATAACACAGACATTGCCAGGAATGCAACACGGCAGTTTGGAGAGCAGCATCTGGCCAGTAAGTTGGGGGTGGGGACGGTAGGAAGGAGGGGCAGATTGAGGCCCCCATGGTGAGGGAGAGAATGGGCTGGGGCAGAGGAAGGCACTGCTCAGCCAGGGCAGGGAGAGACATGAGACAAAGCCATAGGCAGCTCATCCAGGAAGGTGAGGGAGGCTGGGAAGTGGGGGGCAGCTCCCAACACTCCGTGTACCCTGGGGGAGGCATGTGGGGCATGTGCCCCCCATCCGTATACAGGGCAAGGGCGGGCTGCCCACTGCGGGCTCTTCCCAGCAGCGGGGAGGAAGGATAGGCTAAGCTAGGACTGTGCTCAGGGCAAGCAGTGGCAGCGCTGAGAGAAGGGGTTACAGGGGGGAATATGATGAATCTTGGGTTGGCTATAGCCCTGCCATAAGCCTCCTCCCAGCACCACAACCACCCATGCCAGCCCAACTCTCCCACTAAGAGGTTAGCACAGCCCCCAGCCCCAAGCACACAGCTCACCCTTGCTCCATGCATAAATACAGTGGCACATGCCCCCCATGCCTCCCCCAGGGGTACGCACAGCAGCAAAAGCTGCCCTCTCCAGCCTGACAACCTGCCCACAGCAACATCCCATGCCCCACCCTGGCAGCATCTGGCTCTGTGTCCCAGCTCCACTCTCTCGCTCACTATGGGGGCCTCGATCTGCACCCCATACCTCTCCGCCCGTCCCCCCGCAACAGACTTACCAGCCAGACGCTGCTCTCCAAGGTGCCAGACTGCATATTGGCAATCAGATAGGTATCAGCCAATATAGCTGGTTAATAATCAGCCGTCGACCAAAAAAAATCTTTATCAGTGCACCCCTACTTTTAATTATTATTACAAAGTCTGAGACACAACTATTCTTAATCAGCCATAGGATTTTTTCTTTTATTTTCTAGAGTTCAAGAATTATGGGTGGCCCCATGACCAAATTATGCCAGATACATTTTCCTTTAAGACCGAAGGATTCAATTTTTCAGAGCAGAAATGTTGAAAGATTATGCCCATAGGAGTTGCACAAACAGCTAGATTTGTATAATCAAATGACTGTTCATTTAATAAATGCAGTTGCTTTAATGGTCTGCAATTTAGAAGACTAACAATAATGAGCACAAAATAATATTAGAAACCCTGGTTACAGTAGCTTCATTATACAGCTTTACCTTCTTTTTTAATTCCTCTTGTTCCTTCTTGCTTAAAGTCCTCTTGGCAGCACTCATTTTGCCAATACTGAATGCTTTAAGTTTGCTTTCCATAAGAGGCTGCAAAAGGAAGAGGAAAAGCAAAGCTTAACTGAATTTTTTTAAAATAATTCTTAAACATCTTTTTTATTTAATTCTAGCAACTAAAGCAATGCTTTACCTAAAAGACTTTGCCAATGCTACCTGCATTTAGCTGGAAGAACAGGAAAGCTACCTCAGACCCCCTTACAACCTGTAGTTTTCCAACAATCAATAAGATTTTGAAATAGCTTTATAATATAACTATTCATCTGTAGTCAGGTGAGAAGGCTTTCAGAAGAAAAACTCAGTAACACCAAGAAAACTTAGCTTGGTTATCTACTGTTATATTCTGCACAAACCTCTAAGAAATCTAAGTATGTTTGTGAACCTGTTACATGGGTACACAGATTTTAGGATTTACTGAAGCATAGTTGCTAAAACTCTAGAGAACAACATAATTTATATCAGGGCTATCTAACTGATGGATAATTTTAAGTAAAGTAAAAGCTTTGTTATCCGGCATGAGTGGGTAAAGGGAGTGCCAGTTATCTAAAAATTCTGGTTATCTCAGACTTATACCCTGCGCAGCCAGGATCGTAGCTGGCTCAGTCAATCTACTTTCTTTTATCTGTGCACAGGGCAAGGGCGGGCTGCAGCTGCAGGCTGAGTTCTGCTCCCTGCCCCTGCTTCAAAAGCAGCACAGCACCATGTGTGTCCCAACACCGAGTGGGCCAGACAGCAAGGCAGGCCAGTCCCAGTGCCACCACCACCTGCCCGCAGCATGGCCACCCCCGCCAGGAAGAGCCTGGCGTGGCCCCAGCCTCAGCCCACAGCAGCAGCCCACACTGCCCCGCACAGATCAATTAAATTCTGGTTAATAAAGTATTCCAGTTAGTAAAATGCCAGTTAACACAGCTTTTACTGTATTGTAAATTGCTATGCTACTTTTGGACTCTTTCTGAATTATCTTTGTTTTTTCCTCTCCAAACCTGATGGGTATATGAGCATATAACACAACACGCATTCAACTAAGTTCAAGTGTTGGTGACATGCTGATTAAATGTCAAAATGTATTTTCTCCTATAATATGGTTTCAATACAGATTCCTCCCAACCAATGCTTCCTCTAACATTCCAGCTGCTATTACAGCTAGG
>NW_017728995.1:42520337-42526963 GCF_001723915.1 Gavialis gangeticus
CTCAGTTGCAGTGCCAGATCCTTTCGATGGTTCTCTGCCTAACTCAATCATACGCTCAATTTTGACAATGGTCTTTTATCCCACCTTTCCCAAGACTCCCCCTTCTCCATCAAATATTTCCACGCACTGTTCCTCTGATTTTGCTCTCTTCCCCTACTCTCTCATTCCAATTTCTGTATTTCAAATCTGATCTATAGCTTCCCTCCCTCCCTCCCTTTCACTTCTGGCTCCTGGCCCAGGGGGCAGAGCAGTGCAGCCCAAGGCACCAGGGGAGTCCATGGAGGAGCTGAGGCAGGGACCACCCGCACACACAGTGGTGGGAAGAGCTGCTGCCCACATGAGGTGCAGAGGGTCACCCATGTACACCGTGTGCAAGTTTGTGCATCGGGGGTTCTGCCGACCCAATGCAACAGATGCCTGAAGATGCAGTGCAATGGTGTGTATGGGGTGTGGCAGCTTGTGCACGGGGTTCAGTTGGACGTGGTTGCAACCCAAGGGCCTGTGGCTTGCACTAGTGCAGCCCCAGCTGCTTAAATATTAGACGGCCCTGGTTTAATCATCACTCCATGTTAATCCCTTAAGAAACACCACCAATTTCTGAAAGGAGCTGAAGCAAACTCTCTTTGCCAGAAGACTAGCTGCGCAATCTGAGCCAGCTCTGAAAAAAAATTACATGGAAATAAATTTGAAAGTGTGCTCAATGAACTGCGTGTACCCTTTAGCCGAAGCAGATGATAATATGTTTTTGAGTTTTTGGCCCAAGCCATATTAAAACTTAACTCCATAATTTCTTTCTCCTCTTCTTGTATTTTAATTTCCATCCTCAAGGCCATCAACAAAAGGAGAAAGATCACTGAGCACAATTGTGTTTTTAAAACATTTGTCTATAGGTTTATTCTTAGACAGACATATAATGCTTGCAGATAGAATAACTGGATAGGTGAATGAATTAGAGCATAATTGCTACTTCAATTTCAGATGCATAAAATGGCTCAACATAGAATCTACAGACCTAGATTTCTGACTTAGAGTGAAATCTCTAAAATCATCTGTTATACCACTAAGTTGCTGTGCTTTTGTGGACTTTATAATAGCTGACAGTTATAAAGCTATTACAACCTAAGATCAAACTCAATACAAGTCTTTCTGGCTCATGCATTAAAAAAGGGTTCTGCCATCAGAACTTGAAAATTGTTGTTGATTCACAAGCAATTCAGCAACTGATAATAGAATGTTACATTGATACACTAAACTGAAATCCTGAAAAAAGCCATGTGCAAATGGACCTTTGTTTAATGTTTTAGAGCTCTGTACTGCTCTTGCTGATCATTTTTGTTTTAATTCATGGACAGATATGCATTTGAAGTTCTTCAAATTCAGTTTCCTTCAGCACTGTGCAAACATGCCGCTGAATAGCTTAACTTTGGCCAGTTGAAGTACTCTTTTGCTAGCAGAGCTGCGTCCACACTGGGACTTTTGCTGACAATTACATTTCTTATAAACTGTGATCATTTTGTGCACCTAGACAATATAGCAATGTAGACAGAGCCTTACATCTAATTTGTGCGTCTGTATGAAAAGCGTGTGGCAACAGAAGGCAGCATTTGTTAAACTAATGTAGAGTAGGCTGGAGTCTACATATAACGTATTGTCCCTGTTTTTGGGAAGTTGTCCTTTTTCTGTTCCTCTCAGTCACTGGAACAGAGATGCTTGCAGATGCTTGCATAGTAGTGTTTTTGAGATGAAACATGTCCCTGGTAGCACTTCAAAATGGCTGTGAAGGTACATGGTGGTACTGCTCTCCAATCAGGTACTTGAGACTAGCAGAGTACACAGGAGAGTAACCACCAGCTGTCTGCCCTGCTCTCCCCACTTCTCCCTCACTATGGGGGGGGGGGGGAAGGGAATAACGGAGCACCGCAAGATGCCAGAGCACTGCTAGAGGACTTGGAGGTTTCAGGAAATGCTTCAAAATGAAGTGCTTCAAAGATGTTCCTCTTTTTTCAAGGGTCACTGTTTAAGCGTTTCTTCAGATATGAAGATTTGCACTGGCTGTAGCGCTTCAAAGGTACTTGGAGCACTTCAAGCAGAGCATCTGTTCATGGCCTCAATGTACCAAGAATGTGACACAGAAGAAAACCTCAAGGAAAGGCAATAAAGCAAGAAATCTAGCCAATCAGTTTTAGAAAGTCTGTTGTGCTAGCAAAAAAGGTAATGTTTAAAAGAGAAAGCAGTTCTAATTTATCTTGAGAAACTAACTTTACACACACGATATCACTTTAAACAGAGGTTCCCAACCACTGTGCTGTGGCCCAGTACCAGGCTGAGAAGTGTTGGCTGCTGGGTCATGGCACAAGCCCTCCACTCAGACCCCCATCTGTCTGCCCGGGCAAGCGGCTTCCACTGCCAGCAGTTACATGCAGGGTTAAAGCTGGGCAGTGGGGCAGCCCCAGGAGGAAGGCAGCCACTCTGTGCGCCCTGTGCCGGTTCACAGTATAAAAAAGGTTGGGCACCACTGACTGTAAGGATCATCGATTCTAAACAAATTGAGCTACGCTTAGTTTAAACAGTTTCTTCAGTGTAACAATAAATGTTCTATCCTCACAACTGTTTTTTCCTGCTCAAATACCTGTTCCCATTGCAAAGAATATTCAGCAAAGATTATTATACTGGCAGTTATGAAAGAAAAGATCTTGCGCTAAGCTTGTTTTGTGGGCTGTAACTAAGGGAAAGCAAAACTCTACAGTGCCACTGAACTATAATTGTTATAAAGAATGAGTTTTTAAAAGTTTAAGTGCTAAACTGAGGCGCACTGTCTCGCTACAAGACATAACCTATTTATGTTAAAAACATGTGACATGGGAGACTGACAAGCCAAAAGGTAAAATAATTCTGTAAACCATTTCCTAATAAATACCAACAAGTGACATGTATTACCCACCAATGACAGCTAGCTGTGGCAAAATAAGTATTCTTTTAATGAGACACCTATATTCTGATCTTTCAGACTTACATGTGTATCTGCAGATCCAGTGGTATGTACCGCCTCTGGTGCTCTGACCTGTAGGCGAAAGAAAAATAGTCATTCAACATACAGGAGGCATTTACTGATAAGCAAAAAAAAAAAAAAAAAACTTTCCCTGTCAACTGCAGTTTTGGAATTTTCATTTCAGTGTCCATCATCATTATTCCTAAAATCATCCCTGCCCTCAGATATTTAAGATTAAAACCCTGAGCAGTACAACATACTTACAGAATGTCACTTTTAGGGCAAGGCAGACAAGGATCCAGAGCAGTCAATGTTTTGCGTTCACCATAAACACCCAAATTCTGCCCCTTTGATTTCACAGTGTCATTATCCCTTTCACCAGAATGCTATACTGAACCTGCTTACATCCTGACTGTCCATTAAATGGTACATTATTTGTTTTATATTTGTCTTTGGTAAATATCTTATTAGTTCCTAGCTATCAGCATACTGTATTTAAAAACTGGAAGGAGGCAATATTAAAGGAGGACCTATCGTGAACTTAAATCCTTACTACTGAGATGTATATTAGTTGACAATAATTAGCATCCTAGTATAGCCCAGTAAATAAACAAAGTCTTTCTTCTATTAAATTGAATATATGAGAGTTCTGGGCCTATACCTTGCAAGAATTATACATATTCAATAGTAATTTTTTTAAAACTTACTATATATAACAGTGTGGAAATATGTGCAACTGCATCAATGCTGCTTCAGAGAAAATATGACAATGTACTTGGTTAATTCTTTGTTGAATATCAAACATGCTACAGCACACAGAATTTGAAACACAAGTACAGTACAATGTTTTCCAAAGCATAGGTTTCCCTGCTTTATGCCATTACTGCACTATTCTCTAGAAAAACAGCTCTTTTTGGGGTATGAATAGAATGAAAGGGATAAATTTGTCTTTCAAGACTCAATACAAGTAGTAACTTTCAGAGTATATTTTGTGTTGTGGATATCAACTAGTGAAAGACCTACAAGACATTTCACACATATGCAGTATTCATCACGCAGTAACAAATGCTCAGTCACTACCACCTAGGGCTCACTAAATAATATGAGTGCTTCAACTGTCATGGCCCAGTTTCATTCCTTGGAAACCCCATGGCTTCAAGGTACGTAAAAGAACTGCTCTTAGGTTATATAAGCCACTTTATAGACCAAGTCAAGCACAGATCAACCAACAGAATCACAGAGTCACAACTGGTTCCCTCCGGTCTCTTGTGACAACACAGTCCCAAAAACCTATTATTTCAGACAGCGGAAATCAACAAGAAAAATATGTATTCCAGTTGCTTGTTTTTGGCATCCATATGATTGAATTATATTAATTTTATTACTGAAGTTCTGAGGGTGAGATTTATTACTTAAGAACAGAAGATTTTAAACTATTTTTCTACAGATCTAACATTTAATGCTTTCAGATAGAATGACTGGACAGGCAAGTGAACTGAAACATTGCATTGCTTTTTTCATTTCAGATGTGAAAAGTGGCTCAACATGAAAGAATCTGCAGGCCCAGATTACTTGACTGAGAGTAAAATCTCTAAAACAGATTAGTTTAAATATTGCAAATTGCTGTGCTACTTCTGGAATTTATCTGAATTATCTTTTTCCTTTTCTCTCTAAACTTTCTATGGATATATGTGTATGTAACACAACAAATATTCAACTAAACTCAAGTGTTGGTGATATAGTAGTTAAATATCAAAATGTATTTTCACCTAGAATATGGTTTAAATATAGATTTCTCAGGCCCCTGTACAAAGGAAAAGGAAGCCATATTAAAATATATAGAACAGAATATTACCTTGAGGCTGCTTCATCTACAGCTAACACATCCCCTTTGGAATACAGAAAACAGGCTTTACAGGCCTCAGCCTACCTCTCATTCAATAAATATTTGTATCTATAGGAAATTTAATATTAAATGTTATAGCAAACCATAACCTGCCTAGTAATAACTCTCCTGTTATTAAAAAGTGGCACACAATTCAGCCTCACACTGAAATATCAAACCAGCTGGACTCCAACATTAGCGTTTAAGCCTTTCTGGAATAAATGTAGTATCTTTCGTCATCACTTTCAATCTACTGTAGTGAAAAGATCACAAACTTCAGTGGTTTAACAGTAAAGCAAAAGGGAGTTTGCCAAGTTGCCTTTTTAAACAAGTAATCAAAATGAATGTGCCCTAGTAGCTTTGAACAGAAATCCCACTCGTCTAGAAATACCATGCAAAGAAAAAATTGCCACTATGTGCAGACAGTTCTTACCCAACTCCTGGTAACATGTTATTAAAGTTTAACTTTTATTTTAGATTTGAACAGACAACATCTACAATGTGCAGAGGCATATTACTCTTAACTAATCATTATATTTGATTTTACTGTAAATCATGTATAAGTTAATCAGTGTACACAGAAGAAAAACACATGCAAATCAGCTGGTACACAAATAGCCTCATCTTAAGTAAGGACCCCATTTATTACAGGAAAAAAATCCCTTGTTAAAATTTCAAATAGTTGACATTCTTTTCTCAGACAGCAAGATAATGACATTTATTTGATCATAATAAGAAATACTTAGACATCACAGAACAAAAAAAAAAAAGGTATACACACACACACACACATATAAGTTTGTGATCTTTTCACTACAGTAGATTTTGCATTAAGCAGCAGTAGCTCATGGGGCACCATCACTGCCGGGGGGTGGGGAGGGGGTGTAAAATATAAAATGCCTAACTTCCAGAAAATTCCAACACTAATGGTGCCCCATGAGTGCTGGTTAATGCAAAATGCACATGTAAAATAATTTTTAAGTCAAAATAAAGGTATACATAGAGATTATCCAGTTTTCTTATTTGTTTTATGAATTTCTTCATCATTACCCACTGAGCATTAGCACTTTTCCTGTTCTCTGATGATGTGATACTAAGAAAACATAACTCGGACACGGAATAACAAGAGCAGTATAGATGAACAGGCATGGAAAAAGTTTTGCTAAGAATACATCTAATTTTCAATCAACTGTATACATTTGCCAAGACACTACCACTTACATCTAGGTACACTACTAAACTTTAAGGAAACTATCTACATTTTTACCATCACCAAATCCTTTCCAAAGTAAGGGCCAACACTGCTTGAAGTAGGGTTGCACCAATAAAGATGTTTTTGGGCTGATACTGATGGCCAATTATTAACAAGCCATATGGGCCGATACCAATCCAACTGCCTATATGCAGGCCAGCAGCAGCTTGGAGAGCAGTGTCCAGCTAGTAAGTCTGCTGGGGGATGGGGGAAACGGGCAGGGGGAGAAAGCAGATGGTGGTCCCCTTTGGAGAGGGAGGGAGTGGGGCTAGGACAGGGGCATGCACTGCCCAGCCGAGGTGGGGCACGGAGCCACAAGAGGCTCATTCAGGGGGCATGGAGAGGGGGAAGCAGATCCCACTGCTACATACACCCCCAAGGGAGCCATGGGCTGCACGTGCCCCTCAAATCTGCATGAGGCAAGGGTGAACTGCCGCTGCAGGCTGGGGCCCGTGGTAGCACCAGGCTCTTCCCAGCTGGGGGTTGGGCCAGAGCTGCAC
>NW_017728995.1:42527051-42536580 GCF_001723915.1 Gavialis gangeticus
CCCCTTCCCCCCCCCTCCCAAAACAGATTTACCAGCCAAACGCTGTTCTCCACGTCGCTGGGCTGGCTGCATGCATGCTGCGGCTATGCACACGTACTCAGCATTTATCAGTGACATTATCAGCCACATCAGCCAAAAGAAACCAACTGCTGATAATGTCAGTTTTCCTTTTATTGGTGCCAATACAATATGGACCACTGTATCCGTGTACCTCTAGCTTCAAGAATTCAACTAAGTCTATAAAAGCAAAGAATTTTGCATATTAAAAGGAAGAACATGCCACCACGATTTAAAAATAAGGGGGGAAAAAAGTGTCACCTCCATTCAAATATCTTCTCTATACCCCTTCCTACACTGTCATGTGTTCTATGAAATGTCTTTATTTGTAAATTAACTCAAGATACATCTCCAGTATAGTGGCTATAGTCACACTGCCTCAATGACATGCAGGTATATCCTATCCTAAACAAAACAAACTTCTTCCCTGATTGCATTCTTGTCTTCATATTTCATTTGACAGTAGTGCCTGAAAATCTAATCAAGGATCAGAGATCCATGGTTCTATACATTGTATAACATAATAAAGAACCGATCTCTGCATCCAGATCTTAAAAACTAGGTGGATTAAACACCCAAATCTTACTTTGTTACTATTTTAACAATACAGTGATCTTATTTTGCACAATGAATAAAAGCATATGAAGACTTGAAAAATACACTTACCACATTTAGAGTAGGCAAGCCTCAGCCTAAAATATCTATATGTCCATACTTTTTTAAGTGTTCTGAGCTTGTAGTTTTAAAAGCTACTTTCCAAACACAAACTGATGCAAGATTATCTCCCTAAAGTGTGTTTTTACCAACTATAGCAAGTACTCACTACCAAAATTACAGAAAGGTCAAGCTTTTTGTAAAGAATGTATTTGGTTCCCTAAACTGAGACTCTATACTGGGCTAGTTTTCAAAACACAGGCACTCAGCACTTACTAAAGGGCCCCTAAAGGGCAGCTAAAACCAGTAGGATGTTTTGAGGTTTTCAAAATCATTAGCTTCAGTAGTAGCAGGGAACTGTCCATCCTCTGGATCATGGTGTATGCGTAAGAGGTCTAGTTAGGTCCCTGATAAATCCACTTGTAAAAGCCCTGCAACCATTACACCAAGACCTTGGATGTATATGTCTAGGTGAGAGTACGAAGGAGTGGAGGCTGCCCAAGACCTACCATCCCCACTTTAAACCACTGAGTCAGAATCTAAAGGCCAGACCGAGTCCAGACATTCAGTGCCTCGAAGCTCCGTAGCTTCTGCCAGAGAGCAACAAATAAGAACTGCTGATGACTCTAATGCCTCAGTGAGGGCACACCTGTCAAAGCGATGTGCCTTAGCCTTTCTCCAACCACGGAGTAACATAGGCAGTGGGGGCTAGGGTTCTGACGCGCCCTATACTTGGCTTACTTTGGAGCTTACAGCGTTGTGGTGCTTTATAGAAGCTACCCCACCACAAGTAGCCCCACGACATTACCACCAGGTTCTCCAGTTGGATGCAGTTTACAGTCATACCCAGGACCACATTAGCTTCAACTGAATGAAAAAAAAATGCAGTAAGGGTCACTGTCCTGACAAAAAACTTAGCCACCCCTTCACTAGATGCTGGCATTACCATCAAAATTCTGTCCATAGCTGCTTCTTGGAGGCAGCTTTCATATTATTTTCAAGCCAGCCCGAGAGATTTGAAGTTCTGTCACCTCTGTGACTGCTCAGAGAGAGAAGAGCTCTGTGTCCTCTCTTCCTGAATGCTGAAAAAGTTCAGACAATGGCCTTCTTACAAAGTTTTAAATTGCCTTTATGCTTGCCTAATCACAAGGCTCAAGGCCTTGAGAGTGTCTCAAGTCACAGACTGGGGGGGGAAGCTCTAAACTGCACCAGCTGTCAGAGATCTAATCTGGAATCGCCAAGGCACAGGAACAAGCCAGTCATGCCACCAACTCAAAAATAAGGCAGCATGTAAATCAGTGTGCTGGCTCTACCTACCAAGGAATTAGGATTCTACAAGAATAAACCTTGCAATGTCAAAGGGATGCACAGCAGCCACAAGAAAGACTAAAACTCTGGTCTCACATCTGTTCTGACTGTCCTCCATCCTCCTGGCTATTGCCAAGAGAAAATAGTTGAAAAATAGAAAGTTAGGATAGTTCTCTTTTGAGCCCTCTTCCCTGTGAATAATTCCAATGCCTGTCAATCCTATCCTTCACAGCTTCCCAAAACTTAGAAGTCATAGGACAATAACATCATAATTACTGAAAGGTTCACAATATGTCACAGGGCTCTGTGTAACAGCATTAAAAATTAAGTTTTGTTCATATTGGTAGTCTACAGAAAGACTACAAATAACAACAAAGGCACTAGAACTGCCTAAAACAGGGGTGAGCAATAATTTCGGGTGGAGGGCCGTTTACTGAGTTTTGGAAAGGCCGCATGACAGGCAGCCAGGGGCAAATACATATTAATTTTCTAAATTTTTCAGGGGCCCCATGGGCCGGACAGAATGGCCAGGTGGGCCACACCTGGCCCGCAGGCCACATTTTGCCCACCCTTGGCCTAAGAACATAACACTGTATCATTCCATGCTTGGAAAAATATGTTTAAAGTTATTCAGAATAAATGTTTATATATAAATAAAAGTTTTATTTCTGGAGAAGCTAAAAGTTTAGGTTTCAAAGCTCACAAAGGAAATCTTCTCAGTCACTGCTGATAAGCGGATTTTTCAAACCTACCTTTAGTTTTAATCTCCCCCCATCCACATACCTGTCTACAATATATACCTCTCAAAGTAAGCATAAATCCTGCAAATTAAACTTTGTACCTCAAGTGCTTACTATTTCACTGTTTAGTTCAATACCATTTATAGAACTTAACAAAGGATGGAAAGTAGTTTCTTCTGAAATACTTGACACATTACAGCTATTCTACTCCTACATTTGTGAGAGCAAGAAGCAGCTGGTATTCATCTTCTGCTAGTGGCTTTTACAATCCCACCAGCAAAGCAGTGCAGACTTGCCTCTCCTGTTCTTGCAGCAACACAGAGTTATATCATCAGTTTCACTGTCTCTTAGGCTGCTGACAGACATCCAGTTAAAGGTGTGATGGAATCTTATCTGCCATGCCTCCTGCCTTCTGCTATGCCACACATCCATGGCAGGACATGAGATTTTGGGACTGGTGATCAAACTCCAATGATGACCTACTGGCCGATACAGAGGAAAGCCCAAGATCATAATCCTGGGCTCTTTCTGCACCAGCAAAGGTGTTCAACAATTAGCTGATTGTTGGTTGGCCAGTTTGAGCCTTAGATCAAGACTGAACCATGACCTAAACCAACCAGAATACAGTCCCTGCCAGCTGACAATCAGCTGATCACAGGTAGTATCAGGAGTGCAATAAGGCTACCCAGTGTGATCCTGATGCTTCTGAGAATTAGCTCACAGGAACCATACTATGGCCAGTTTGGGCCCCAAAGCACTCCCAAAACTACCAGCAATCAGCTGATCATCAACACCCTGCCACATATTCATTTTAAGGAGCGAAAGAAACCAGCCACAAATTTTACACATTTTTGTGCAATAATTTTGTGGCTGGCTTCACTTTTGGATACGCCTGGATGTGTGGCTGGGTTACAATTTAAGACGCAATTAACTGTTTAATTGCGTCTTAAGTGTAATGTCTTCCAGGGCCCTTTGCATTTTATACAAAACAACTGCAATTTTCATAGATTTTCTTTACCGTTCCTCAGACTTCTTAACTAATCCGAAAAAGTAGCCCACTCACAAACAGCCAAGGGTTATTTTAAGCTTTTTCTTTTTTTTAGTACACTGCTTCAGTTAAAGCAGCCTAAAAAGTGAGCTTCATTACCTGATGGCATAGTGAAGATATTCCAATTTTTCCATGAAGAAAGAGGAAAAGCTACAACTATAGTACTGATAAACATGTTTTCCTTATTTTTCTTGGACCCCAGACATAGTACTCAAGAGTCCAATTTACACAACTGCTGTTCCTACTAATAATGTAGCAGAAAATTTACAATACAGTTATTTTACTAATTCTCAGAGGATATTCATCTATTCTGTTTAGATGCTTGATCTTCCAGATGCGGATCTTACTATCACAATCTGGGCTGTTTGTCACTTCAAGATTACACTATTGCAACACACTTTTTACGTCTTTTAAAGTGTTGATACTGATAGAGAAAGTAACTGCCAAATTAGTGAGCAGGACAGAGAACACAGACCACTTGTACTCCAGGCCCTGCAGCAATTACTCAAGGGGTTTACAAAGAGATTTTAAATTGCTAGGTTGTACTTATAAAGATCTTATTTCAATCTTTGAGTAGGATTAGGAGATTGTTTCTGGCCAGTATTTCAATCTAAGGGAAAAGTGACTAAGATGAGGTCCACAGGCAAGATGACCTAGCCCAAACAACCATGTCTTCTGGTCCTAGGGGCTCTATACAAGTCCATAAATTAGGCAGCATGTCAAGCAGCAGTAGCAGTAATTACTGCAGCTCCTGAAGCTGCAGCAAACAACACTACCACTGCTCATCCTGCCATCAAATTTCTGGACCATGAGAAGTGCCACAGGCTGGATCTGGAGCCTGGAGTCATGTCGCCTGGCCAACACAGCTGGAAATTTGACAACAGGAGGAATAACATCTGCCTCACCTCTGCGAGCTGCAGAGCTGCAGCAATTAACACTGTGCCAAATTCCAGCCCCACAGGCCAAATGAAGCAGCTCTGCACTCTGGCTCTGGCACGCAGAATGGCCCAGCACCACTCATCTGGCTCATGGGGCTAGATCAGCTGCACATCACTGCCCTAAGGAGTTATTGATATTTAGTGACATACTTGACTGAAGGATTAAGTTGACTATATTTTGTTCTACAATTTAAAATAACTGTTTGGGGTTTGTCTAAGCCCTTTTGCCTAAGCCCTTTTCATTGCTCTAGCTGGAAGGAAATACACTGTGACACGTCAGGAATGAAGACTGAATCTTATAATGCCTAGCAGGCGCTATCAATGCATATAAATGTCAGAGTACTCCTACTGCCCAGGAATCAGGATTAAGATACACTTTGGCTGTTGATCAGGACACAACTCTAATTCTATTCCACCTTCAACACTGGCCTCTGACAAGCAGATACCATCACAATATCAACTTCATCAAAACAGAACTTCACCTCAGGTTTCAGCAGATAAATAGAATGATATTAATTTTAAAGTACATTTTTAAATAAAGATATTTGACAGACAATCTTAGCTCAAAACATTATGCTACAAGCCTCCTCTCACACTTCTTTCATTTAAGATGTTCACTTCACCTTTAAGAATGAATAAGCCAGTCACACAGGAAAATACATTAAAAATAATAAAAATATTACTTATTTCTGTTCTAGTATAGTCCTTCTGCATGCAGGTGGATGCAACATAAACACTGATTAAATGAAGTCAGAATTAAATCAAAACATTCAGGCTATGAAGACTGTATGTGCCTTCAGTAGAAGTGGAGTAAATAACCCCATGTGTCTAATCAAATACATTTTCTTGGAGGACACCACATAAGTTTATTTGACATTACATTTTACCTATCCACCAACAGTAAAGAAAATAAGCTCTTCTGACCAGACTTTCTTTTCAGTTGAGCTATTCTGATGTCAGAGGCCATCATGGCAGTTTGCAGATGTTAAAAAAAACCAAAACACTTTACTAAAAGAAACAGCACATTACTTTAACCCGGCTCTGCAGCACCTGTATAGACTGGATGCTTCAGCAGGGCTTTTTGGCATTTTTAGCTAAAACTGATTCAATCAGCTATTAAAGTGCCAAAAAGCTACATTAAAGTGTCCGATTTACACAAACACCAGGCGAGCTGGGTCCAACTAAGGTGGTACCTCTTCTGGGCATGCTCTTGGCTAGACGCAGGAATGCGCTGAATTTAAAGTAAAGCACTTTTTTTTTTTTAAACATCTGCAAGCAGCCTATGTGCCTAGTAAGAACACAAAAGATGTCACACTGGGCCAGATCACAGGTCTATCTAACCCAGCATTCTGTCTCTTACATTGGCACAGAGTAGATGCTTAGAGGAAGAGTGTTTATGCAGGGACTATCCAGACTGATCTGTCCCCTACCCTTCTACAATAAAAGGACTAGGAAGAGCTAATTTGGAGGTTGCAGCCCTACCATTGTGTTTAATCCCCACAGATAAACCTATCCTGCATGAATCTGTCTCATCCTTTTTCAAACCTATGTAAACTGTGAGCCTTTGCAGCATCCTGTGACAATGAGTTCCACAATATAACTATACATTGCATGAAAAAAACTTCCTTATGTTTGTTTTAAACCTGCATCCTAATAATTTTATTGCATGTGACCTAGTTTGGAAAACGTGGTAAATAATGAGGGGTGCACCAATACAAACTGATGGGACCAATACCAATATCCAATTTATAAGGAGGCATATCAGCCAATATTGATCCGATACAGCGTGGAGAGCTGCATGCAGCTGGTAAGTCTGTTGTGGTGGAAAGTGGGGGAGGGAGGGAGGAAGGAAGGGGCATGGGGGGCAGATTAATGCTGTGAGGAAGAATGGGGCTGGGCAATCCAGCCAAGGCAGGGCAAGCACAGGATGGAGCCACAGCTCGTCCAGAGGGCACAGAGAGGGGTGGCTCCCACCACTGTGCACACCCTGGGAATGGACAGGAGGGGCACGTGCCCCCAGATCTGTACAGGCAGGGTGGGCTGCAGCTTCAGGCTGGGGCCAGGGCTGCATTTGGAGCAGGCAGCAACAGCGCTGGGAAGAGGGTTATGGGGGGGCTGCAGCCCCCCCAAAATTCACTATAGCCCCCTCCCAGTGCCACCACCACCCACCCCAAACACAACCCAGGCCCAAACCCCACCCCAAGGGAAGAGCCCAGTGCAGTCCTGGCCCCAGCCCACATCTGCAGCCCAACCCACCAACACCCCACGCAGATCTGGGGGCACACACTCCCCTCCACCCTCCCGGGTTCCTTCAGCAACAGGAGCCACACACACCCCCCTGCCACTCATGCCCCAGATGAGACACAGCTCCATCCCACACCCATACCACAGCACTTGCCCCAGCCCCACTCCCTCCTTCACTGAAGGGGCCACTGACCTACATCCCCATGTCCCTTCCCTCCCCCTCCACCACAATAGACTTAACAGCTGCATGCAGCTCTCCATGCTACTAGGCTGCGCTGTGGCTGCATGCATGCATGGGCATCTATCAGCCAAATTATCGGCCTCATCAGGCCAATTTCCAATACACTCAATTTTCTTTATATCAGTGCTGATCCAATACCAGACCGATGTATTGGTGCACCTGTATAAATAATACATGAATGAGTGGATCTCAGATTTTGAAGGGGGAGGGGTGCAGGTGATACAGTACATCATCCCATAAGACAACATATATTTTTTCCAATTAAAAAACATGAGAAGCTTTACTAGTATGCTAGGGGCCTAAGGCTATATTATTCAGTTTATGATCCAAGTAAAAACAAATACAACTGAATCACTTAGGGGCTGACTGCCAGATCCAGATTGGGCAGGCATCTGGTGCTGGGCAGTAGGTATACCTGTTACCCTCCACATGATCACAAATGAAACTCCTCCCTGTACTACTACACAAGTCCCCCAGACACTCCACCATGGCCCCAAAGTGCCTCACTGCCCTTTGTATGCTGCACCTGCCACCTCAAATCCCCACCCCCTCCCTTGTCTACTCTGTCCCCCATTATCCCACATATTCCCATATTCAGCCTCACCCCATCAAACCCCAAAACCATCAGACCCCACAATCCCCCTCATGCCCCATGGAGGTCTATGCTACTCTATCCTCTCACTGCTCCCACGAATCCAGTATACTCTACTCCAGGGGGCAGGCAATTATTTCAGGCGGAGGGCTGCTTACTGAGTGTTGGCAAGCCACCAAGGGCCGCATGACAGGCAGCCAGGGGCAGATAAATATTAATTTTTAAAATTTTTCAGGGGTCCCTCAGGCCAGATAGAATGGCCAGGCAGGCCACATTTTGCCCACCCTTGCCCTACACTGTTGATACCCCCTTGACCAATTTAGTAAAGACTGGCAGAAATCAAGTAGGTAATAATGAGCTATGAAATCTATAGGCTCCCTCACTCCACCCGAACAGAAATTCAGCTGTCCCTACCAGGCAGTTTGTTTTAAACTTTCATTGGATAAGTAATCAAATGGGGATGTGACTGCACTCCTTCCTCACCCAATCCACTCCTGAATATTTCCCTATTTACTTCCTTCATGCCACACTTTTTTTTCTTTTTTCTTTTTTTTTTTTTTTTATAAACCTCTATCATATCCACTCTCAGGCATCTTTTTTTTAAGCTGAAAAGTGCAAGCACATTTAATCTTTGCTTATTAAAAAAAACCTCTATGCTCTTGATCATCCTTATCTAATCTCATACATACAGCACAACTGAGGCTTGCCTTCAGCCAGGTATAAGGAAACCAAATCAGAAATATGCATCTCAGATAACTACAGGTTTAAAGCTCTCAGTCACAAAATTATCCCTAGGCAGGTACAAATATTTCCAAAATGGGAAATGGGGCTCCATATATGAATAAAGTTAAGCACCTGCATAAATGTCTGCAATGTTGAAGACGTAATATTTACAATAAGATCGTGGTTCTTTCTACCACAAAAATATCAACTCCAAGCACTCCTAGAACTGTAGTTGAAGAGGCTGCAGCATCAATCCTGCAAATGCAACAGAGCACCACAGGGGAACAGGATCTGCGCAGACACAGCTGTAGAACTGGGGCTAAACGAAAGAGCCAGGGGAAAGAATGACCCCCTGGAGCTATAAGTCTGGAAGATCTGAAAGATGGGGAGATGTACTGCCCAGCCACCCGCCTACAGAACTAGGTGTAATCCTTGCGGATGTGCCGCGTCGCTTTGGATGAGGCTCCACACCAGTCTCTCTCTCTCAAGCAAATAAGAACATTTATGTTAGGCTTCCCTGGGAAAAGAACCATCACAGAGAGTAGAGTGACAATGCAGCACAAAACTGAGGAGCAGTTTCCAGCCCAGTGCTGGCAGAGTTGCAGCCACATAATCGAGGAGTTCGGGGGGGGGGGGAAGAGGTCTTTAAATGAGGCCCTACAAGGCTCTGCAGAGACCAAGCACTCAGCCAAGCCAAGACATGGCAAGATCTGCGGCTAGAAGAGGAGGCTCCTCGTCTCCAGGAGTCCTTCCACAGGGCCCGGCCGACCCCGGTCAGCCCGTGCGTGCCCCCAACACGATGTGTGTGTGGCGACAAGCTCCCCCCTCCTCAGCCAGGGCCTGCCGAGGCTCAAACGCCTCACACGGGCATCGAAGGCCCCAGCCGCTGCAGCGGGAGGAGCCGCGGGCACCGGCCTCCCGTAGGCCCCGGCGCGCCCGGCAGCAGCAGGGCCGGGGAAGGGGGCCGGAGCAGGCCGTGCAGCC
>NW_017728995.1:42536689-42541317 GCF_001723915.1 Gavialis gangeticus
CGGCCCGGCCCACCCCCTGCAGCTGGCGACGGTGCCGCGTGCGCGCCCCTGGGGGCGGCCTCACCTTCCCGCTGCCTTTCTGCGAACCGCCTGGCGTCTTGTCCGCCATCTTGGCTCTCTCCCTCGGCCAGCCCTGGCGGCCGGAATCGAGCGCCGACTTCACCGATTGAAGAGGAGAGCGGGGAAGTCTCCCGCCTGGGGTGAGGGGCGGCGAGACGATGGCCGAGCTAGCGATAGGGGAGGCGGGGCCGGCGCTGCGGCGCTGTCAGGCCCGGCGGCCGCAGGCGCCGCGGCTTTGTGGGGGGCTGGTCACTTCGCAGTCCCGGATTAACGCATAGGCAAACTAGGCACAATGCCTAGGGCCCTAAGAAGCGGCCCAGCTGTGCTTATTTTACATATTATAATTACTGAGTGGGGAAAAAATATATACAGTATAAATATAATATAAATAAATAATATACATATACGGTATTAAGTAGGGTCCATGAGTTTGTTTGCCTAGGGATAGCAAAAGGGTTAATCTGGTACTGTGCATGAGGGAGTCCCCCCACCAGCTGGCAGGGTCCAGGGCTCAAGAGATGTGGCTAAGCAGGAGGTACAGGAGACTCGCCCCCACTGGGGTTAGCGCCTGCTTTCCCTGCCCCATACATCTAATTTACCACTGTCGCATCCAAAGAAAACGCTTAAAAGGCAGCAGCGCTGCAGAAGTGGTCTGCCCAGCTCCCCTCGCAACCTGGGGCCATGGGAGGAATGCAACGTGGGCACCTGGGGGCGCTTTGAGCTGCTCTCTGCTCCCAAACTAGGAGGGATCCCAAGCTGGGGATTCTGGGCAACATGCCCAGGTCTGCAATTTAAGGATTTTTTTTTTTAAGCAGTCTGTCAAATCTCACCCATGGGGTTTCTTTGTAATGCTTCATCATCAGAGCTAGGCAGGTCAGGCTGTCATAGCTGCCTTGTTCCCATTCTTAGCTCCAGCTTTGTTTTATAGTCCTGGCCTGCCTCATTTCAAAGTTTTTTTTAATTTCTTTATAAAACCTCCAGGCTGAATCTTAATTTAAGAGCATTCTGCTCTGGAACAGTTCTTTTGCTATAGAATTACATGAGGGTTAAATCCAGAGAGGCCACAGCTCTGCTACCAGATCGGTATTCTTATGTTCCTCTATGGCAAAAGCATGCCTCCTAGAAGGGAGTCAGCTGTGGTGCTGATTTGGCACCAGAGGCAAAAGGAATCCTATACTGATGGATTATTGATGGCAGTTTTTTTCTTTGTCACCTGAACAAAGAATTATGAGACAGTATAGACAGTATGTGACTCTATAGACAGTAATATGAGACTGCTTCCCCACTGAGATCTTCACCTTGTTATATTTATGCCATGAAGTAAGGACCAAATCTAAGCACCTTGCAAATAAAATAACTTTGTATAAATCACTGCAAGGAACTGAAACTTCATTGTAGACCACAGAGTAATAATAGTCCCAGCAGAACCATGATCTACAGTGGCAGCTCTCAGGATGCTCCCTGGATACATTAGATACTGGCCAGTGGATCTGAATAGTTGCTGAATCTATTGGTTGGCCTTTCAGCACAGACCACATCATACATTAGAATCACTGTGGGTCTCCAGATATGAGGCTTTGTGTACTTATATCTTAGAAGAGTAATGCTCTAATGTTGCTACCGGTACCAGCATACAAGGCTAGAGGATCAGGCCCCAGGAGTATAGGCTTCTGGTGCTGGTAGTGGTGTAACAGACTAAAGAATGGCAATAAGTTACACTGCAGGACTTTTACCAACTGGTATATTCCTTCCTGATTTAGTTCCCAGAGCTGGGAGCTGGTTTCCACATTGGTCCCCAAACTAGCTTGACATAATTGGTTTGAGAGGGGGTACTGTTCCCTGAAACTGGCATTTAGCAGCTCTTTCTGCCTATAATACGTATAGCATTGTGGGGTGAGATCCCCAGTGAGTCAGAATGCTGTCAGAATGGAGGTAGGACACTGAGCTGAGGTTGGAACTTGACATGAGAATTCTGGAAGTACTTTGTTGAAAGCCAGATGCAACAAAAGATTTAGGAGAGAAGTCTATAGGAAAGTATAGAAAGAAAATCGGGTAGGTGGTGCCATGAGTGGGTAAAAAAGACTAAATGGGTTCAAAAATTAGGAGAAAAATAGAAGTAAACTGAGATGATTGTAAAGGATAGAATAAACAGAAAGGAGGGGACTGAGCAAAAGGGAAGAGAGAAAGTCCCAGAATAAACAAAGAAGGTGAGGGAGAGACATTGCATGAATGCCTTTTCTACCTCTAGTTTAAATAACTGCTCTGGGATCTTTCTGGGGTTGGCTAAAAAGGCTGCTAAAAATCTTCACCTTATGAAGAATATAGCCCAACTTCTGAAGGAGGTGTGCTAGTGACAACATATCAGATTACTGCTCCACATTGCACTGGAGGCTAGTTACCCTTTGGGTATAGTTTAGAGGATTACTAACTGCTCAGCTCTTCATGATATAAACCCAAGCTCAGTAAAAAACTGAATCACATACATTTTTAAGTCCTATTTAAGTCAATAGAGATGGTTACAACTACATCATCATCATCATCATTAGGTGTTTTCTTGATATACTGTGTTCTAATATGCAAGGATAAAATGAAATGTGAGCCAAAGGTAGTGCCCCTTCCTGAAGGCAGAGGTAGGAAGCCTGTAATCTATTGCCAGGACCATTATGCCAAAGGATTTATTGTTAATTATGGTATGGCCTGTGGCGGGTGTTAACATTGTATTATGGATGAGGGCAGTCAGGCAAAGCTCAAGGATGACGAGATTTTGAGAAGACTGAGGTCTACAGTATAGAGGATAGGCAACCTTTGGAAGCTACTGCCATAGGTTCGCTACCACTAAATTTTGGAGGCTGTTGCTTGTATCATCCCCATGTGACCTTGTAACCAGAAAAAAGCTGCTGTTTCTCACCTGAAAGAACCTTTCCAATTGACTTTCAAATGGATTCTCTGCCCCATTCTCCTTTCTCAGTCCCTCTCCAACCCCAAATTAATATACATGCATTATTTTTGCCCTTTCCCTCCATTTATATGGATTAAATGAGGATTTTCCTCTACCTCCAGTAAAAGTCAAGTGTTAACAAATGGCATGTCCATAGATAATTATTATTAAAAGATCAAATTATGTAAAATTATTAACAGGTATATTTTCTATGATCAGAAAATAAGATGACAGCAAAATTGCAGATGGTAAATGAAAAACCTTGTAACAGGGAGCCCCCTTTGTACACTACCCTTCTGGGCATTCATATAACAGAAGCCCCTTCTTGCCTGCAACCTCTTTCCCCTTTTGTGCATTTCTTTTTCCTTCTAAGTATTGGCAGACGTAGCACATTCATTGCATGGGTGTGGCAAGGCTCCAAGCAAACCAGAAAGCTGAAGTGGCTTTCTGTAGGAGAAACCTACAGACTACATCTACATATCAATTGAGCTAAGTGTCACTAAAGAAAACAAAAGAACTAAAATATCCACTTCAAAGCAAAGCCTGTAAGAGACAAGAAAAGCCAAGGTGCACTGAAAGCATAACTGTAAATATATCCTGGTAAACACATTCCCCCTTTGATTAAGACCTATTTCCCAAAGCAAACTTCCCATATCTGTCTAAAGTTTTATGCTAAATCAGTCTAACCTAACTCACTTACTGTCCCCAGTGGCCATTGATCCTCACTACCTCACAGTGCATTTTTATATTTCATGTCTCATCTTTGCCCTGGCATTCTGTATTTTATGTTTTATACCTTTTAACAAATGTATTCTTTAGAGTAAGTCATACCTTGTATTACTAAAATTATTATTATAAGAATGCACTGGAATTGTAATAACTGGAATTGTATTGCTGTAATGGGCTGGCCCCCTGAGTGAATGGAAGTATGGATGAATCAGTAGGTAATTGAATGACAAAGCAAGAGCCTCTGGCTGTTAATTGACAGTAGCCTAGCCAGAGGAACTTACCATTACAAAACTTTACTCTACAAGCCATTCTAAGCTAATCAAGCCACCTGGAACCTGCAAGGACACAGCCATTGAGTCAATCAAGTCAATGGTGGACTCCCAAAACTGCACCATTGGGTGGAACCCCCAGTGACTGTGACTGACAGCTGTCATGCACTACTCCAGACCCATGGGGGACAGCAACCTCCAGACTGGGTGCCCAAGATGATGCTGGGGGATCACAAAAGTCTGCTGGAAAGGGATAAAAGGCAGTGAAGCCTGACCCTCAGTGGTGCCCTCTCATCCAGCACCCAACCTACTAAGACAGAAGGACAAGTAGGCAACCCCCTTCTGGAGAAGACACTGCCTTGGAGGAAACCATTGACAGCAGACTGCAGCACCCCAGAGAGGTATAAACCAACATCCATGCTACACTACTATTGCAGCAATTGTGTGTGTGTGTGTGTGTGTGTGTGTGTGCGCGCGTGTGTGTGTGTGCGCGCGTGCGCTAAGGTGGTACCCCTCATAACTCAAAGTTTGCATTTATGATTTTATTAGTAACTTCACATCCCGTACAATCAATTAGAATTTATTATGATCTTGTGAGTTGGTCTTTTGTAGCTAACAGCCTCATAGCACTT
>NW_017728995.1:42546317-42547065 GCF_001723915.1 Gavialis gangeticus
GTACAATCAATTAGAATTTATTATGATCTTGTGAGTTGGTCTTTTGTAGCTAACAGCCTCATAGCACTTTTCTGCTCTTGCAAAGGGCACTGTGGTATGCCATGTGTATTATGTCATAATCCTAAATTTGCTTAATTACAAGACAAGAAATGGATATTTTCTGAATGCCAACACTACAGATTCATCCCAGTTTGTAAAAGTCAGTTTGTTCATCATCCTAGTTTGTAAAAGTCAGGCTGTTTTCTGACTCATTTATGAACAGTAATAAAGTTTAAGCAATAAAGATTCTGAGGCCATATTCTTCCCAGTGTTACACCTCTTCGCCTCCATTTTTCTCCTATTCTACCCTCAGTTACACCTGTATAAATTCAAAGGGTGCGTCCACACGAGCATGCACATGCGTCTTGCCCTGTCTCAAACTCCTTTGAGGAATGTGCGGGAATGGAAAAATGTTCCCTGCGCTGCAAGTTTGCAGCACAGGGACAAAATTAGACCCCTGGATATCCAGGGGTCAAAAAAAAAAAACACTCCACAGAACAGTGGGGCAAACATAGGAGTCAGTCCTCCAGAAGAGATGCTCTGGTTTTGGCCAGATCATCTCTGTAGTGATCCTGCTATCCCCTGACGCTGTCCAAGGTAAGGGAATTGCGGGGGGGAGGTTATGGGTGTGGGTGCATGTGAGTGTGTGTGAGGGGTGGCAGGGAGATGTCAGGGAGGGTGTTGGGAGTGGAGGAGGTCTTGGGGGCTA
>NW_017728995.1:42547138-42562831 GCF_001723915.1 Gavialis gangeticus
CAGCATGGCTGTGGCTTTGCACCAGAGCGGGTCGCATAGTTGCTGTGCAAAGGCACGCTAGATGCACAGCCCAGGCTGGATCAGGCCAGTGTGGCTCATTGAAAAATGCGCCCCACCAGCCCAATCCAGCCTGGGCCATGCAGCTATTGTGCCTTTGCACAGGAGCTGTGCAACCCACTCCAGTGCAAAGCCAGAGTAGCCAGTCGCACAGTGCTGGGCCAGGTCCTGCCATGTGCCACTTCCCTGCCTGCACAGCGGGGCAGGCAGTGCTGCTGCTGGAGGCCCGACCCAGCATGGCACACAGGGACCATACGCTGAGGCACGCTGGGTCCTGCTGGCAGTGGGGCTGCTCACACTGCCAGGCCGGCCCAGTCCTGGGGCCAACCTGGCTGCATGAGGGCCCCACTGCCAGCAGGACCTGGCACGGCTTGGTGTCCGGTCCCTGCTGGTCCCTGCAGGTACATAGTTCCTGCTGCAGAAGGTAAGTTATGGGCCCTGCGCAGGGGGATGTGGCCTTGCACAGGGGCAGAAGGGGCTGTGGCCCCACAGGGTGCCTGGGACCCTGCGTGGGGGGGCTGTGGCCCTGCAGGGTTCCTGGGACCCTGCACAGGTGGGGGCTGATGCCCTGCAGGGGAGAGCTGGGGCCCTGTGGGGGGGGGCAGTCCATGTGCTGTGTGGGGGAGCTGCACCCTGTGGGGGCCAGGGGACCCACCCCTCCTGAACAGAGCCCCCCACAGAGTCCCCCCACACCAACCCATATCCCTCCACACACACCCACCTGTCTTCCCCCACATCCCTTCCTGCAAACCCCACATCCCCCATCATGTGTGAAGAAAACCAAAAGCACACATTCACACATATAGATTTTAGAATTAATTTTATTATAATGATAGAGACACTGGTAGGCTTCCAAATTGCTTTAACATTGTAAATATACCAATAAAGCATTGCCCAACTGATCAACCCCTCTCTGTCTGTCTCTCTTTATAGATGTGTGTGTGTGTGTGTGTAGAGTGGTCTTTTGTTTTTATTGTGGAAGAACATGCATCTTGGGGTATTTTAAAAAATGGATTTGGGATGCTGCAGCAGTCCAGCTGACACAAGGGATAGTGTCCCCAGGTACCAATTGGTCAGGCCCCAGAAGCTCCTGAGAGAGAGTAGCCCTTAGCTGCTTGCTAGGGCAGCTTTTTATACTGCTGGGGACAGCGCAGGTGCTGGCCTGGGGCACTAGCTCCCCCTGGCTGCAGATCTGGGAGGAGCCAGGCAGGGTTATTTTGCCCCAAGTGGCACAATTTGCCCCACAACAAAGTGCATGTCCAGGCACCTGCACCAAGGCAAAAAGCTCCGGCTCAAATTTGCACCACTTCTGTTTGAGCACTGCAAGCGCATGTGCCTGCATGTGTGGACACATCCAAAGTGGTCAATGGGATTTCACAGCTGCACTGGTGGGCAGAATCTAGTCCAGCAATTGGAATCTGTATTTAATTCTATGATGATGAAAAGCAGAAATAGAATCCAGCTCACTTTTCAATCATTGTATTGGCTTGGCAGTGTACAGTAAATAAGTTCTACAAAACCCATTTGTATGCATATGCGATTAGTATATTGAGTCTGAATACACACAGGGGAAAAAAGGTACTTTTATGTTCAGTCACTTTTCAGAGTACAGCTACAATATGTTATTCATTATCCAGTCAACACTAGGGGGCATATACAGCACAGTTAATTTGCAAAAGAAAAATAAAATTACAAGAAGCTATTGGTGCAGGCAAAGACAGGTTGTGAATATCACACCATGCACTTTTCAATTTCCTGAAGGCAGCATTTCCTCTGGAATACTGGCAGGCTTCTTCATCAGGCTTTTATCCTACCAATACATCTCTCTATCTAAGGGAACCTGCTTTATCAGCTATCATAATAGGTTGAATTCATTCTGGCTGTAACTGTTGATTACAGTAGAGTTATTATAGGGATGAATTTGTCCCCAATGTGTTATTTCCTGCCTGCCCTGAGGGATTATAAAAATCTGCTGCAGGGAAGGGCAGTAGATCAGCCAGCGTGTGCCCACATTCCAAACTGCCAACATCCAAAGCATGTGAATCATCTACACAAGGCTATTTAAAGGGGATGAAAAGGGAAAGGCAAATAAAGAATAAAATAATAACCTGAAGGATATTTCTTACCTTCATAGAGTAACTTCCAACTTCAGAATGGTTGTTGATTTTACCTTTACTAGGCACAATGCCTGATTGTTTAGATCTGAATCAGTGGCTCATAAAAAGGAAAACTTGTACTAAGAAAATTCTGCAGAAACAAACTGCCTCACTTTCCAGTAGGGTAGGGGAGTAGAAAGTTAGTTGAGGACAGGAAAGGCTGGATAAAGGAAGGTCACATGCAAAATGCATATTTCTCCCTTCCCTGTCTGCTCCCCACCACCATTCCTACATAATTCCATACAGAAAAATTATCTGGAACAAGCCCAGCTGGAGCCACTGACAGCTGCAGTGGCCCTTAGAAGTGGCAGGAAGCCACAGAACCATGTAGAGAGTGTAGTTGTTCTTAAAAGCTTGTAATTAAGCATCCATTAACTTTATTTAGATATAACCCACCAACTAGATTTTGCTGTAAACTTCTGCTTGTCACAATGCATTGTGCACTTTCCTGGGTAGAATCCCACCTTCCATGTAGAGGTGATTTCTACTGACACCCCCATAGCATCTGCTCCACACAGAGTGAATGGGCCTCCTGCAGATCCCTTAGGATCCATCCACAGATTCTTGGACTTGAAACAATGTCTACTTTGGAGAATGGATGCAAAGGAGAGAATCCCCCCTGGAACAGAGACATTTGGGGAAAATTAAGGAACGCTTTGAAGGATTTTCCACTCCTCCAACTTGGTCACAGGTATTTTCACAGAAAAGGGTGATCTGGGCTACTGAAATTTTAGTAGTAGGTCAGTAAGTTCCCTTAGGCTTCTGAGATTTGAATGGTCACTGATGATAGTGAATGGGGCTCACTTGATCCCTTAACTTCTTACTATCTACTTGATGGTCTCTCCATCTGACAGTGCACTGTCTGATCTCCCTTGGACTCCCTAGCTACAATAGTAAGTTAGAGACAAAGCAATATAGAACTGTAGTATACAGATGGTGGCATAGACACAGAGGTAGGATCACATCAGGAGGGGATGTAAATATACTACCAGATTAAATTGCAGTTTCACTGGCTCATGCTCCTGACTAAGGAGGAATATTAAGGACTATGGATAAAAAAATATAAGTGTCTAGCTGAAAGGAGCAATGTCTCTTAACATACTGGGTTCCCTAATGTTTTGATAAATTCAGGCTCCATTTGGCCTCAATCCATTCATTTTAATTCACCTCATTAATCCTTTTAATTATCCATTTTATTGTCTAAATCCACCCACTTACTGCTCAGCTGTCATGCAGTTGTAATTAATAAACTCCACCAAATTATGAGCAACATGATCCAGAGTATCCTGTGAAAGGGAAGAATGACAAAGCCATAACTGATGTTTTAAAGGTCATCACTAACAATACGTTTCATACTGAGGCATATTCCTGAATCTGTACTATTTATAACACACTGCAGCAGCCCTTTTGTACAATAGCAACCAGCACATACTTAGTGAATGATAATACCATGGCCACGTCTTGGGCTTAACTGAGGCACTGCAGAAATGCACAAATATTAATAGAGGGTTAATGCTGGAAGACATACCTTAATTAATAATAATAATAATAGAGTAACATTTGGCACTTATATTTTTATAACAATATAGTGCAACTGGTAGGATGCAGATGTGGGATCTGTTCAGTTATTGTTGGCTCAATACTGGCTACCACTGTTCAAAATACTACATAAAATTGTGAAGTATTATGAATAATTAACATTAAACTACGTTAAGCAGACCACATGCTGTTATCCCCATTTCCCTTATGCCTTTACTCACTTAGAGGAAGGTCCTTCCACCCTAGCCTCCCCCCTTGGTATACACAGACCTGATCACAGAAGAACTGCTGCAATTTCACTGCACAGGTGAGGAAGCGAAGCAATTTAAGGAATGATGGAAACTCCCTGCATGCTGAAAGAATGGACTTTTTTTTACCAGACCAAGAGAGGGCCAGGCGGGGGTTGAGAACAGATCTAGTGGATGCATTTGTCTGAAGTTCTCCAGTCATACAGTGGAGAATATATGGCTGATGAAATCTTAAAACCCCAGTGGTGGTCAGAGAGTAGCTCTGTCTTTTGAACAGCCCAGGGAGGCAGGATGCTTTTTCCTCTGCAGCACCATTATTCAGGCTGGTTTCAGGGAGCAGAATGTGGTTGCTATTTTCTCTGTTAGTAAATTCTCTAACATATAATGTATCCAGTGTATCATTCAGTCATTAGTGTAAGTATGAAGTAAAAGCTCAACTCTTTCAATCCTTTGGCATTCTTCATGGGAAGTTTTGCCTTTGTAAGGACTGCTGGGCTGGAACCTGGGTGTGCATGTTCAGTGTCTATTTGGAAGTGTGGAAATTCAGAACTAGCGAGAACAAATTGTGCAAAAACCCACACCTCAGTCAGGGCTCAGTCTGTCTCTCTGGAGGAGTATCCTTGTTGGGTGAAAGCCAATCCCAAAAGGCCTTTCACCCAACAAGGACACTCCTCAAGAGAACTAGATCACACTTTTGAAAGAGCCACCTAGATACCATGTGAAAATTGCTGCAATACAAAAAAGAAAATCCCCATGAATCGCACACCATTACTTATGACATACCATCCCTCCCTGGAACCTATACAGAAAATCCTCAAACCATTGCAATTCATACTAGAAGAAGACCCAATTCTTAAAGAGATCTTTCCAGAACTATCCATCCTAGCCTTTAAACAAGCACCAAACCTCGCCAACCTCATCACCAGAAACAAACTTCCTATGGCCCAAAACACACCGAACAGATCCAGAACATGCTGAGACAAAAAATGTAAGACCTGCCAACACATCGTCACGGCTCCCACAGTAACTACACCCCACAACAGAATGATCACCATTCCTGGATCTTACACCTGCACCTCCAGCAGTGTAATATAGCTTATTCAGTGTACTAAATGCCCTGATGGAAAAATATGTAGGAGAAACCAAACTACTGCATAACAGAATGAACACACACTGAAAATCTATCAAAGACAAAAATTACGTGCAGATACACACTGCTCACAAGAAAACCACTCGCTCTCCAATCTCTCAGTTCTAATCTTTAAAGGGAACTTACAAAACACTTTTCGTAGACGACCCTACAAACATAGGTGGAGTAATGAACGGGCAAGCTGGGCATGAGCCCAAGGGCCCCTACCATTTTGGGCCCTGGCCCTCGGATCCTCATCGGCAGGGAAGTGAAAGCCAGTTTTAAACTTGGAGCCCATCTTTGGCACCAAGTTTAAAACTAGGGCTTTCGACATTTGCTTCACTGGGAGCTAGATGCAGGGCCCCTCCACCAATAGGGTGAAGCGGGGCTGGGCTGGGGTAAGGCCCAGGAGAGCTGCATCACACTGGGCGGAGGAGGGGGGGGACATGCCAGGTGGTGCTGCATTGGCTGTGAAGGGGCCAAGCCAGGCTGGGAGAGCCGTGCCCCACCTGGCAGTGGGGGTGGGGCTGGGGCCAGGCCAGGAGCACCATGCTGTACCATGCCTTTGCAGGCAATGGCACTGGGAGGGCATTGGGGGCTGTAGCCCCCCCAAAATTAATCTTAACCCTTCACAGCCATCCCTCCCAGTGCCACTGCCCACCCACAGAGACACGATGCTCCTGGTCCAACCCAGCCCAGCCCTCTGAATCTGCAGGGCTGAACGGGACAGCCAGGCAGCAGCTCCTTGCAGGTAAGTGTAACAGGGGCCAGGCAGAGAGTGAGACTGAGCACCAGGTGGCTGAGGGGCAGGGAAGCGGGGCAAAGGGCTGCCTCCGTGTGGGAGTGGGGAGGTCCTGTGAGGGGAAAGTGTGCGTGCGTGTCTCTGTGCATGTGCATCTGCATCTGTGTATAT
This sequence comes from Gavialis gangeticus, assembly GCF_001723915.1. Classification (NCBI taxonomy): domain Eukaryota; kingdom Metazoa; phylum Chordata; order Crocodylia; family Gavialidae; genus Gavialis; species Gavialis gangeticus. The sequence continues at coordinate 42,553,181 of NW_017728995.1, forward strand.
GTCTGTGTGCGTCTGCCTATCTGCCTTTGTATCTGTCCACGTGCAGAGAGTAAGAGTAGAGTGTGCATGCCTGTGTTTGTGTGTGCCTATGTGTGTGCATGCGTACGGCCATAGTGGGGTCAGGGAGCAGAGAGAAGAGGCAGGCATGTGCCCCCCAGCCTCCCCCACCAGCAGTAGGAGGGAAAGGGGCCCCTCTCCCCCACCCTTGCAGCCCAGCTCCCATGGGGGAGGGGGCCTCCCATTTTGTGCTTACCCAAGGTCCCAGTACACATCAATCCACCTATGCCTACAAACTTCATTTCATAAATCTACTGGATACAGAAAATCATGGATTAAATATAGACACTGGATTTATGGCAGTCTGCATTTTAGCAACTGCACTCTTCTACCACCAGTTCAACATTTGCTTCCCCCCACCTCCTGTCTCACACCTATTGTTGTCCACCCCTCTGATCCTCACTGCCACATGTTCGTAGTTTCACAGACCTGCATTTTGTAATTTTGCTTCTGCTCTACCCAGGAGAGCACACAAAACACCAGCAGACCCTCCCTATGCCTGAAGAAGGGTGTTTGTGCCTGAAAGCTTGCAAAGAACAATTTTTCCAACTATTTAGTTGGTCTAATAAAAGAAACCACTCTACATGGTGGAGTTTATCCTTATAAGCTTAATGTGAGCCAGCAGTGTGCCCTTGTTGCCAAGAAGGCTAACGGTATACAGGGCTGCATTGATAGGTGTGTTGCCAGTAGGTCAAGGGAAGTGATTATTCCCCTCTATTCAGCACTGGTGAGGCCACATCTGGAGTCTTGTGTTCAGTTTTGGGACCCCCGCCCTACAGAAAGGATGTAGACAAATTGGAGAGTCTAGCAGAGGGTGACAAAAATGGTGAGGGGGCTGGGGGACATGACTTATGAGGAAAGACTGAGGGAACTGGGGTTATTTCGTCTAGAAGAGGAGACTGAGAGGAGACTTAATAGCAACCTTCAACTATCTGAAGTGGGGGTTCAAAAGAGGATGGAACTAGACTGCTCTCAGATGACAGAATAAGGAGCAACGGTCTCAAGTTGCAGCAAGGGAAGTTTAGGGTAGATATTAGGAAGAATTTTCTCACTAGGAGGGTAGTAAAACACTGGAACAGGTTTCCCAGAGAGGTGGTGGAAGCTCCATCCTTGGAGGTTTTCAAAATCCGGCTCAACAAAGCTTTGACTGGTATAATCTAGTTGAGGCTGGTCCTGCTTTGAACAGGGGATTGGACTAGATTTCATAGATTTCATAGATTTAGGGTCGGAAGGGACCTAGTAGATCTTCTAGCCCGACCCCCCGCCAGGGCGGGAGAACAACAAAACCCCAAAACAAAAAAAACGGGACTCAAATGAGTCCAGCCAGGTAGGCATCCAGCCTCTTCTTAAAGACCCCCAGGGTAGGGGCCAGCACCACTTCCCTTGGAAGTTGGTTCCAGCTCCTAGCCGCCCTAACTGTGAAGTAGTTTTTGCGGATGTCCAATCTATACCTCCTCTCCATCAACTTGTGCCCATTACTCCTTGTTATGCCAGCGGGCGCTAGGGGAAACAGCGTCTCCCCCAAACCCTTCTGGTCCCCCCTAGTGAGTTTATAGACGGTCACCAGGTCCCCCCTCAGCCTTCTCTTGTGGAGGCTGAATAGGTTCAGGTCCCGCAGTCTCTCACTGTAGGGTCTGCCCTGTTGTCCCCGGATCATGCGGGTGGCCCTCCTCTGGACCCTCTCCATGTTGTCCACATCCCTCTTGAAATGGGGCGCACAGAACTGGACACAATACTCCAGCTGTGGCCTGACCAGCGTCGCATAGAGGGGGAGGATCACCTAGATGAGCTCGAGGTCCCTTCCAACCCTTCCTGTGATTCTATACCCAAATAACCTTATCTGTCATTGAGTTAGCCATGCATGAACTCCCAGAATATCTTTCCTTAGACAGACACTTTACAAACTAAGGGTCCAGTTCTTGTAAATAGTGATAAGTAATATTCTGAGGATGAGTAATATTCTCTTCTGTCTGTAAGGAGTCCCTTTGGGTTCACTGTGAGTTAAGGTATCTGTGCTGGGCCTTAAATCAAGGGAGCACATACAAAGTCTACTGTGAGCGCATCTATACGTTCATTAATGCACCATAGTTACTGCATGTTTAGTTTAGTATTTCCTCAATGAATTACTAAATTAAATGTGCAGTAACTACATTTAATTTTCAGTAGCCCTGGCACATGGTTTGTTTGTGATGCTTACTGTGCAGTAGCCTAATAATAACACCACATAGTAGCATATTAGCACATTTTTTTACTAGCATGCAACTGTGCAGTGTTATTAGGCTACCACGCAGTAAGCGTCTCATGTAGATGAGCCCTATCGGTCCCAGAATCCCAAATTTTCTTTTTACCTCCCACAATCTTATGAGAGCAAGATACTTAGAGCTTCACTATGCCACCCAACACATTTTTTTTTTGTAAAAATGTATGTCTCCCTCTCTCTATATAAGGTTATATACATCTATGCTCTACCTATTACATCACAAAAGTATTAAACCTTTCCCATTACAGAAATTCGCACCCGTGCACCCATACAAAGGCCCGCTGGCCACCCGAACCCATTACAATATCCGCAAACGCGTGCAACACACACAAAATAACATTAGTCCATTCTGGTCCCTCCAACCAGCCCTTCCTCCATTTCCACCCCTGCCCCACTTCCAGGGTCACATACTCAGTTCAGGTGGCCTCTCTGTAATTGTCACTCCAGCTTCTGCTGGAGGACCTGCTGGTGCTGTCGCTGTCCTCTGTTTCACTTGTCTGTTCCTCTTCTCTGCTGCCTTCACTCCCTTCTTCACTCGGGGGGGGGTTGTATGGTCCTATGCCAGATGACGTTTGCTGCGTCTTCTCCATCCTCTGCTACCAATTTCTGGTAGTAGGTCCGCAGTTCACTCAGCGCTATCTCCACACAGCCCACTACCTCTACGTCTATTTGTCTGTACAGCAGGAGATTCCTAGCCTTCCACAGGGCACGCCTGACACAGGAGGCAAACTGGTCGAAACGGGGTGATGAGTTCCCCTGGTGTTTGGCAAGGTTCCCATACAACACCACCTCACTGCTTAGCCGGCTGATGCCAGTCACTGCTTCGCAAAGCTGTTTCACCCTTTTCCACACCTCCTTGGTGCAGCTGCAGAGCCACAGAAGGTGCTCGATTGTCTTGGTAGCCCCGTGGCAGTTGGGCCACAGACAGCTGGGTCTCCCCAGCTGTCCCTCTTTATGTCTCCGGGCTCTCACTGGTAGAGCTCGGTGGGCTATGAGCCAGTTTAGGTCCCTGTGATCTTTCTGCAGCTCTTTGTGGTGGATGCACTCCCACATGACTTGGCATGCGTTGCTGGGGAGCAGGTCCATGGGTGATGGGATGTCCCTTAGTCTGTCTCTTGGATCTTCCTGTAGCTTCTCATGGTTGCCAGGCCCACATTCTGCAGGCCGTACACATTGCAGCATTTATGCCACCCAACACATGCACATGCAAATAGGCCACTGTCACACCCTTCATCTTTAAGGTACCACCCTGTCCTGCCCTTTGTCTTCTAACTCATTCAGAAAAGCATAAGCTTTCATAAGCAATGTCCAGTCATAGCATCTGATGAAGCAGGCTTAGTGGCTTCAGTTCATTGCATTTGACAAAACAGGCTGTTACCAGCAAAAACTTATGCCTTTCTTAATGGGTACATTTTATGTTCCTGTGTGATTGGCTGTGACTGGTGGCCTAACTGATGCGAGTCCAAGTCAGCTAGGGTGGGTAAGTGTCCATATGGTTGAGAAAAGAACACATATACAATACACCTACACATCCACTTCCTTCTGTAAGGTGACAGGCTCTGTGGATAGAAGGAGTAGGGAGGACGAGCAGTGGATGTGATATACTTTGACTTTAGCAAGGCTTTTCACCCTGGTCTCTCATAACCTTCTTCCTAGCAAGCTAAAGAAATACAGACTAAAGTACTGTAAGGCAGACACAATAGGTTGGACCATTGTGCTCAACAAGTAGTCATCAACGGCAAGATGTATAGCTGAGAGTACGTATCAAGTAGGTCTGTCCTGGGTCCAGTATTGTTTCATATCTTAATAATACAGACAATGGAATTGAGTGCACACTTAGCAAATCTGTGAATGATACCAAGCTCGGTGTAATCTCAGAGACTCCGGAGGATAGGACTAGGATCCAAAATGACTTGGATTGACTGAAATAATAATCCATAATCAACCAAATGAAATTCAACAAGGACAAGTACAAAGTCCTGCACTTGAGACAAAATAACTGCATGCACAAATACAGACTGGGAAATGACTAGCTGGGCTGCAGTGCTGCAGAGAAGGGTCATTGTATACCATAAGTTGAATATGAGTCAACAGCATGTTCTTATTAGAAAAAAAACAAGCAACGGTATACTGGGCTGTATTAACACTTGGAAACAAGGGTAGTGATTCTTCCACTCTGTTCAGCACTGGTGAGGCCTCATGTGGAGTACTGTGTCCAGTTTTGGGTCCACACTTCAAGAATGTGGACAGATTGGAAAGAGTCCAGGAGCAAGTGACAAAAATTATTAGAAGGCTGGAAAGCACGACTTAAGAGAAAAGACTGAAAAATGCTATGGTTATTTATTCTGGAGAAGGGAAGAATGAGTGGGGATTTGGTTACAGTCTTCAAATCTTCAGATACCTAAAGGAAAATAACAGACGATGGAGATGGGCTTTTCTTTGTGACTGTAGGGGACAGGACTATGAGTAATGGCCTCAAGCTGCAGCACAGGAAATTAGGTTGGAAGTTAGGGGGAACTTTCTGACTATGAGGCTGGTCAAGCATTGGAACCAGCTACCTAAAGAAGTTGGGGAATCTCCATCCCTAGAAATTTTCAAGAACAGGTTGGACAGACACTTGGCTGGGGTGGTTCAGTCAGGGATGATCCTGCCTTGAGCAAGGGGCAAGACTAGATGACCCTGTGAGTCCCTGCAACAGGAAACCCTGCCCCCGTCACCAGAAAGCAGGTCCGCCCCTTTAAGTCCAGAACTTCCTGGGCATGGAATGCTGGTAAGTAAGGGGTTAAAGGCTGAGCCTGGCCAGCTAGTCAACTGACTGGAAGGGGCAGAACTATAAAAACCTGGGCAGAGTGGCAGCAAGGGGGACAGTAGCTGAAGGACAAGGAGTGCCTCTGAGAGCTCCACAGAGAAGCTGGGCGAGCGGTCCAAAGGCAGGAACTACAGAAGCTGTGGGGAGATGGCATCCATACCACAGCAAGGACTGTAGCCAATGGAAGGGCGCTGAGGAACGAGCCCTGCAAATGTGAGCTGGCCAGCTGCTTTGTTTCATCGTGTTGGTTGGGGACAGTTATTATTCTTTCCTTTTTTGTGATTATTGAATAAAACTGGTGGCTTAGGTGAAGCAGCCTCATTTTGGGGACCCACTACAGAGTGGGGACCCTGGTGCCAACGAGGGTGTGGCTTTGGGGGGCACAGATGCCGGCGCCAGTGAGGGCAAGATCTTAAAAAGGCCAGGGAGGGCTGGTGCACCTGGGGTGCAATTTTATTTTGGTGGCTTTTAGTTTTGACCCAAGAGGGTGCGAGTTTGGGGTTATCCCCCACTGGTTTTGAACTTGCAGCCCCCTGGCTGTATGGGGCCAGCACCCGGACCTCTGGCCCATGGGGTGCCAGGCTCCAGATTGGAGCAGGAAAGGGGGCCATAAGCCCCAAGACACCAGAAAAGGCTACAGCCTCTGAGTCAAACCCTGTCTAGTGGGTTTAGACAGGGAGGCCTAGCTAGACAAAAACAGGGGCCAGGCCCACGTAGGTGAAAGGCCCCAACACATACAATACAATAGGCAGTCTCCTGCTCGCAAGAACATCAGCATAATAGTTTCCATCAAGACATGGCAGGCAAGTACAGGGCGGGACATAAGAACTCCCAAGAAGGCTCCAAGGGTGCCCCATATAAAGCACAGATTACCCGGAAAGATGGTGCTGGTGAGGGCGACCTGTTACAGTCCCCTTCCAGCCTTAGATGGATGATCTTAAGATGCTACCTTACCCTGCCTTCTGCCTGACTTGAGACTAACACAGCTGACTCTCTCTCTACTCGTAGAAAGGATAGTTGGGCACTCTTATTCCTAGTTAAATCACTCTCTGTATGAGGGAAGATTGAGTTGTTAATGCCTTTCCAATGTTCTGTTCATCAGCTCTGACAGATTCAGATGGTCCAAGCTGATATTTTGTTTTGTACTAGCTAAGTTCATTCCCCACCAGGTGTTAAATTAATGCTTCCTTCTGGAATTATAAGGTAGTCAAATGAACAACTGAACTGCAAGTCTGACAACAGTGGAGTGTTGGATCAGTATGAAGAACCCCCAAACAATTACACAGACGTTCACAGGCTCTGTTAGCTGTTTCTACTGTGCCCCTCACTACTGTATCTCAGCACCAAGCACAACAAATAAATAGCACTAACAGGATGAAATATATTCCCCTACAAAGGGACAGAACAAAGCCCATGTACTGCTAAAGACTCACTTAAACCCTATTTTGTGGGTGTAACTGATGCAGAACTCTTGCACTGGCCTTCTCCATTGGAGTGAATTTTTCTTATAATGGCCTAAAAGGACTTTCAAGAACTCGGCATCTCTGAAGTGTTAGACTATTTTCCTTGTCTCTTTCTTACTGTACTCTTACTACCAGTGAAATCTGGTGGGAAGAGAATTAAATACTATTTTAATTTAGAACTACTAATTAGCTAAAATAATCTGTTCCTAGAGGAAGATGTTAGGGGGGGGAAAAAAAGATATTGAATGTTGATCTGAACCTATTTTGCCCAGGAAGAAGAGCCACTGTCAGAGTCCTCCCACTAAGTGGATGCTCATCCCAATTGGGGTTTATCATCTCATCTAAAATCAATAGAAAGTTGATCATCGGTTCATCTTAGGATCTTATCTTCCCTGTCATTCTCCTGCAGATTTGGGCAACAAGGCTGCAGCTAGCTCCTTGCCCAGCTGGCACCCCAAGAGAGACTGCTCATGTCTGGAATTCCTCTCTGCTGCCCTTTCTCTTCAATTACCCCACTATAGCACCCTCAGCCTCACCTATTTGGAGAAAAATAGGTAGGTTGTCAGTGTGCAGACCTAGTTTTCTGTCACACACTTACTGGGAGGGCACTCTATATATGGACAACCTTGGTGCATGTGTCTGGGGTACCCACATGAAAATCAGATGACTAGTCCCTTCTGATAAGGTCAAAGCCTAGCCTACTACTAGGGTGGATTTTACTGCACAAGAAAGCCAGCCCTATCAGCCTGGCTTCCCTTTAGTAGCCAGCTGAGTTTATCTATGACATCCTGGTTTCCCTATTGCCTCTTTCTCCTCCTGTCCCCTTCCCAGACTTTCCTAGATATTTTTTTGATGTGGGAGATTTGCCATAGAATACCCAGCAGGCTTCTCATGCACTCAAGTTGAACCTAAGCGGGCTTTGTCATCCCTGGCTTATGTCTCTGAACATTCTTGTTTTGGCCACTAATACTGGAGTAAATTGCCCGCCATGATGAGTTCTGAAACCATAACTCTCTTCTGCCCAGCTCCTGCAGTGCCTGGCCAACCTGCAAGACCTGACTCCCCAGAGATGCTCCCCATCCACTGGTCTCTCTGCCAATAGTCAGGCAGTCTAGCATACTGTTGGACCAGTCTTCAACCCATAGCCTGTGCTTACCCCAGTTAAACAGAGCCTACAAGAGTCCCACTGCTCCAAGAGCTAATGGTGCTATAAATATCACACTTTCTCCCCCTCCACCCCAACCCTGTGCACAATTCACTGAGACTGCCTCAGGTCATTCCCTAGGCACCTGTCTGCCAGACATAATGGCACAGCTGGATTTAATGAGTTGGGACTTATGTCCTGGGGGGGGGGGGTCTCCTCAGTGATCCTCTATCTATCCCTGGAAACTGTAGGAAAGAATGAATTTGCCAAACAAGTCATGGCTGCTGTTCCTACTGTGGGTCATCAGCTCCTAGATCAGCTGTGGCTGTTGTCACTGAGCCTGTTGGTGCTGGGCCACCATCTGTTGCAGCAGCTGTCACTGGTTCTCTGCCATTCAGTCCAAGCCCATGTTGCCATCGATGAACCAACCCATTTCATCAAACCGTGAAAGGGCTGCATCCAGGCACATTTCCTTTCAGGTCTCCATTTTCATAGAGTCTGTTCACTTGGTTTCCTTCCTCTCCCCTCCCCCCCACCCCTTTCATATAGCCTACAGCAAAGATCAAATTCTTTACCACATAACTGCATCACTTCAAGATGCACTAAAAAATACCCTTAAGCCCCCATTTAGGTGCACAGCAATTTAGTCATTGCTCCCTTCAGGAGAGGAACTAACAGCAAGAAGCATTTACTGAGTACCAGCAAGTGAGTACCTAATGACAAATCAGCAATAATCCTGCATCAGTCCTATCTTCTCTGAAAGAAACTCTAGCAAGTACCCAGTTGTAGTCCAAACTTAAGTCCCATCACAGGCCTGTGGTCTTTCAGGGAAAAGGTTAAACATGCCCAATTAGTCCCAGTCACCCCTTCCTCACCAGACATGAAGTATAATGAAAGGTCTGCCCTCCTTCCTGGTCAGCCTTTCAAGCCTGACACCTATTGCAGGAGTGCATGATAGAAGTAAGAGAGGCCAGAGCACCTTTGTGACCCTTTACTGCAGAGCGAAGGTTTACATATCCCATCCCACAGTAAACATGCAGACCTCTCCTTCCGCCTCCTACACATGGAGCTTCTGGGCATGTTTGAGGTCTTTTATCTTTCCAGTTTCATTTGTCTCTTTGCTGATCCTCTGGTTTCATTCAACTGTGTCCACATGTGAAAACTGCAGAAGTTCTTTAATCTTCCAGTCCACTTCTGTACTTCTTTAAAGAATACAACTAATGTAACAAAACCTCCCTGCCCAAGAGCTACCATAAGAGAAATATTTTGACTAGAACAGAAAGTGCATTCAGTCCATTCAGCAACTTGTTTCTACTGTCCTGGGCCTGCGGACATGCCAGAATTCTTGTGCCCTTCTTCTTTTGCTGGTTTCAGTTCACCCTCTCACCCAGATTAATTGTACACACTAACATTTTGTTAATCTGTACAACAAACACAATAGCCAAAGCATAAGCTAGGCTTTATTACCATAGAATGTCCTACCTATTGCGGGGTAATAAAGAGACACTTCAGGGCCAAGGGTTGTTTAAAGCGAAACCTAGAATGGAGCCCTGGAGCCCTCCTCTCCCGAGCTTTCCCCTGCCACGTGCGCCGGCCGAGCTGCCTCCAGTCTCCATTACCCAGCCCCAAGGGAGGGCGCTCAGGGTCAGCTCCCGTGCTCTGCTCTCTAGGACTCTTTATATGCTGGTGATGTAACAGTGCCCATTACATAACCGCGCAGCTGATCGCGGCCGGGTGTATCCAGGGACCAGCTGTGTCGAGCCCCTGCCCGGCGTTGTCGGAGCGGCAGCAGGCGGTGCGCGGACCCTGCACCTGCGCGGCCTTGGGGAGGTGCGGGCCTTGCGCAACGCGGGGACGGGGACGGGGCGCGCTGCCCCGGCCACGCGCTTATCTGCCCTCGGGGAGAGGGCTGCCAACT
>NW_017728995.1:42563166-42571382 GCF_001723915.1 Gavialis gangeticus
CGCGGAGCGGGCGCCCGCCGCCGGGCCGCTGCTGCGCTGGGACGAGGTGCCGGCCGACTTCGTGGAGTGCTTCATCCTGTCGGGCTACCGGCGGCTGCACTGCACGGCGCAGGAGTGCCTGGCCTCCGTGCTGCAGCCCACCAACGAGACGCTCAACTTCTGGACGCACTTCATCCCGCTGCTGCTCTTCCTCAGCCGCTTCTGCCGCCTGCTGCTGCTGCGCGGCGCGGCCGAGCTGCCCTTCCACCACCCCGCGCTGCTGCCGCTCTGGTGCTACGCCTCGGGGGTCGTGCTCACCTTCGCCATGAGCTGCACGGCCCATGTGTTCAGCTGCCTGTCGCTGCGCTTGCGCGCCGCCTTCTTCTACCTGGACTACGCCTCCATCAGCTACTACGGCTTCGCCAGCACCGTGGCCTACTCCTACTACCTGCTGCCCCACCTTCGGCTGCTGGACGCCCGAGCGCTGAGCCGCTACCTGCAGCAGCACCTGGGCTGGTATGTGGACTGCAGCTTGCCGCTGGCTCTCTACAGTGCGCTGGTGCTGCCCGTGGCCTTTGTGCTGGCCGTCACGTGCACTGTGGCCTGCTGCCGGAGCCGCTCCGAGTGCTGCGCCTACCCTTTCGCCATCCGCACCTTTGTCTTCGCCATGCCGCTCAGCATGGCCTGCCCCATCATGCTAGAGAGCTTCCTCTTTGACCTGCGGGCGCACAACCCCACGCTCTTCGTCTACTTCTACCGCCGCTACTTCTGGCTGCTGGTGGCCGCCTTCTTCAATGTCAGCAAGATCCCTGAGCGCATCCAGCCGGGCCGCTTCGACATCGTGGGCCACAGTCACCAGCTCTTCCACATCTTCACCTTCCTCAGCATCTACGACCAGATGCACTATGTGGAGGAGGGGCTGCTCAACTTCCTTAAGGCGCCACCCACTGCCCCCACCTACCTGGGCACCGTGGGCTACATGCTGCTCCTCATACTGTGCCTGGGGATGGTCATCAGGAAATTCCTGAACGTGGCAGATCTCTGCAAGCAGGACTAGTTGGGCCAGATACTTTCCTTGCCCTCCTTCCTAGTCCTGCTGTTTCGAGAAGATGCTGCAAACCTGAGGTGAAACCCATTGGCAAAAGAGCCCACTCCCTTCCAAGGGGGGGGAGGGTTGCAAGAGGAAACCACTGGTTGCCAACCTGCTAGAAAACTCCTGCTACCATTTAAACCACTAGGCCCTGAGAGGAAGTGATCAAGCCCTGCTATTTAACAACCTGCTGCTGCTGCCTTGCTGTTAGGGTATGGGCAGAACCTGTGTAGCACTACTGTTCAGTCTACTAGGAAACAATAAAATGCATGGACTGTGAATGCCACTTACTAACTTCAGGCCAGCTAGTCTGGTTAGGAGATGTTATTTAAATTAGCAATATATGCACATGCAATGATTATTAGTAGGTTTTTAACCAACTCCTATGTGGAATTCCTATCAGATTATGCACTGACATTTTCTTCTGTGCTACTGGAGTACCTCTTTGAGGTTATGAGCACTGAAACTGGATTTTAAATGCAAACAAACTGACAGCTTTCTAGCTTTTGTGGTATTGTAGCCTCTGTGGCTAGTGAACTCAGTTGAGTGGACACTACTGTTAGAATTTTACGGAGAGAGGGGTAAAAAATATGAATGATGAAGTTGTAACCTAATCAAGGATGTCTGGTCAATTGTAAGAGTGAAGGTTGAGTGGCTGATGTTGCCATTCAAGTCCAAAGTGAAAATCTAGAGCCAGGTCCTTAGCTGGTGTGGTTTGGCACAGTGCCATTGAAGTCATTGTACCAGTAAGGGATCAAACCTATGTAGTCAAAACCCAGTTGCCGTACTCACACAAAGCATTGAATGTAAGGAGAGTAGGATTTGGCCTACAGGCCTTCAACCCTACATTTTTTTTTTTTAATTATGAAGTATATAGATCTGGCTTTTGCTCTTGAATTGGAGCAGTCAGGTACTGCCATCCTGCAACTACTTACAGAATAAGGTACTATGGAACATGAGTACAGGAGGCAGAATCTGGCTGTCTGTGAACACTAGGTATTATTAGTTTGATATACTTCTGCATTTTCCTAATTCAGTATGCTGCTGCAGCAGCTGGGTGTTTTTTGAAGGCCTACCTATGGGGCTGTGCCCTAGGCTGCGGAGGATCTGGAGGCTGGACTTTCCTTGAGTCACCATATTTTGCAGGATAACAACCTTACTGATGAATAGTTTGGGTTGGGGTTGTTTTTTTTTTTTTTGGGGGGGGGGTTGTTTGTTTTTAAATGCAGCTATGATAAATACCTTTTCACAGCAACTCAGGCATCACCTTCCTGAAAATTCCGTTCTTGTTAGTGACCTAACATACTATCAATACTAATAAACCTAGGCAAACTTTAAACAGGGTTATAAACAGAAACATTTTAACCTGATTCAGCTAGATAAATAACCAGTATGCAATAACATAATAGAAGGAAATTGCATCTTGACGTTTAGATAACAGATAACGTGTACTTAATTTTCAAAATGTATGGTCATTCCTCAGTAGAACTCTAGCCCTGTATTGTACAGGAGCCCAGTTGCTCTTTACGTGCAGCATATTTATCTCTATGTAGAAATACATTTCCAGCTGTATATTTATGTCCATGCATGATGTGTTGTCTCACTTAGGCATAACTCTCATTGTCTTCAGTAGGAGTTCTGCCTGACTAGGGAATATAGGATCATGCTTTTAATTTGGGGTTGGAGTCCTCACGCAAACATGATTGTGAAAGTTGAATGCACCAATGACTTACTTTTAGTGGTGGAACTACCTCTAGTACTGTGGAGGGACAGTTTCATATGGACAAAAATGCCTTCAGGGTCTCCACTTCCATGAAAAGTGGGAGTTGGGTATCTTAACTCCTATTTAGGTCTCTAACACTGTTTCCAAGAATACTTGAGTAGACTTCTCCCAGGCACAAGGCAGGTAGGCACCTGAAAGACTAACTGCTTCAGAAGCGCATATGTTTCTGTAGGCGAGAGCCTATTTTGTAAGATGCTATGGCTTTTCCCACTGTAAGTAGCAGTAGGACTCCCCAGTCCAATGACTTTTTCAATTCCCTCTCATGTGAGGCTCAGCCCTGAAGGCCTTTCATTCCTAGAACTCCCACTAAAACAAGAGAGAGTTTGGAATTTGCAGGGGGCTTGTTTCCATTAAGAGGCTTAAACTGCTTGAACTCATAGATGTACTTTCCTGTTCACTACTTACTTTGGAGGCTACTTGGGGCAGAAAATTTCCCAGTCCCATACCATTGATGTGACAGTTATTGAGGCATCTTAGGCCCAGTATGAAGGGTTTTCTCTGATGCCTTGTAAAATGGGAAGCTGAAGGAAAAGGAGGCTTCACTTGCTTCACTTTCTCTGTCTAAATACTTTTTAACTATTATGGTAAAATGGGCATTATGGAGCTACAGTATTTAATAATGCAATGAAAATATATCGCATTCATTCTTTGTCTGTTGTTGAGTTGTTGACACATCACTTGTGGCTGGGCCACTTGTTGTGTTATAAAAAATATAACTAAATTAGATGAATCCTTGGATCCCAAGCTGTGATCCATGGGCATTACTGGCCCTGCGCTGCTGTATACTTTTTTCCAGATGCTAAACTGCATTAAGAGATGCTAGAACTACATGAACTATTTTCCTGATATTCTTCCTCCACAAATGATTGTCATTGCCCTAGGGATTTAACTCACTTGGCAGTAAGACAGGAGGGGGTCTACACAGCTGTTAATAGGGATGGATGTTAGTCCATGAGAAAAATCTCTCCATTCAGATGTGGTCCACATTGTTAAATAAATAAATTGCAAGCTCTTGTTAAAAATAAATATAGGGCCAGATCTTGGAACTGTGCCAGGTTACAGCCCCCCAGTCCCCAGCTACATGGGGGGTGCATGCAGAGCTCCTGACGTTCAGACCCATAATATTCATCATCTCTTACTCTCCATATATTATGCACATAGACCGTGCTTGATATGTTAAGGACAATGCTGATGTTTCAAATACGATGCACTCACTTTAGAAAAGATTTTTTAGCCCTTATGTAGGATGGCTTATATAGGCTTCAAAAAAATCATTTATTTGAAAGATTTACTTAAGAAATGCCATTAGGACATCCAACCCCCAATTAAGAACTGAACAAGAAAACAGGACGGCCAAGGACAACAGTTCTCAATGCTAAGAGATGGCTCAAAACAGCTGAGTGTACAAGCTAAATGTAAAGGAAGTCTCTAAAGCATATTGCATAATGAGTTTTATTTGTGCTTGTCAGTCATGATGTAGAGGACATCTCAAGAGGCAATGTCAGAAAGGCCATGCCTAACTTGTAAAAATACATTTGATATTTTCAGTTAAGCCATGTGATATCTATATCTATATATAGATATCTAGATATCTTCATTATCACTGACAGGTTAGTAGTTGAATTGACTAGATTGCAGTTATATCTGGAATCCTATTTACATTCATAAATGATGGTTAAAACTCCACCTAATTTGCAGATTTGGCACAAATAAATAATATTAAGAATATTGCTTCATTCTAAACCTTTCTGTTCAGCAACATTTTTAGAGACAGGTTTAACATCTAAGCCCATTGTGAGATGATTTGGGAAAGTTGATTGCAAGTATTGCTCCCAGAGTCATTGCCAATGGGCTGGAAAATGTATGGGGAGAACTGATTGAGTTGTCAGAATTCTAACTAGTCGTTTTTTGTTTAAAATGCAGATAAATAAATGGTTACCATGATAATTGCCACACTTCTCTGCATAATTTCTAAGGCACTATTATTTGAATGTCTATTTTTTAAAGGGCGCACACAATGATAATAGCACAATTTGATATTTTGATGGCCAGCTTTTCATAAATATGGATAAAAAAATCATAATTGCATTGAAAATGTTAAAGGTGGGACAAGCCATTCACAACTCTGACATCCAGTCCTGCTCTCATGGAAGTGAATAGCAAAATCCCTAATGGCTAAGTGGGGGAACACTACCCATCCTAGATTTAACAAGCCTGCAAAGAGTATTTGGTGCCTCTATGGGCACATCCACACCACGGACAAAAGGAGTGATCTGTGACAGCTAGGAGCTAGAAGAGCATTTGAGGAGACAAAAACACTTGCCAGAAAATGCATTTGTAGCATAGGGAGTAGAGGGAGAAAATTCTGTTCCTGGCCAGCTCCAAAACTTAAAAGAATCCACGTTAGGCATTTTTTGAAGGTACATGCAGATAAGCATTCTGGATTGGGGTCTTGGACCCTCATGATAAGGCCTATACATGTGTATGTAAGGTTTATTTCTTGGCCCATCAGTGGCTTATGTGGGGAGCTAGCCCCTACAATGATAGCACACAATGACGTTGCTTTTTGTGATGAGCTTGTATACCTAGAATTGTAGCTCAGATGATGTGTAGATGATGGCACCTAGCTTCCAGCTGGTTCAGAACAACATGTAGCATTTGAAGTAGAATAGAAAAAGGTCAAGTGAGTAACATACCTGGCTTCTAGCAACTCCTCTACACTGGTGTGGCAAAGCTGAAATTCTTCAGGTGCGAAGCTTGGTGTATTCATTTGAATGTCAGCACCCAAAATGTCCACTCAGCTCCCAGCTGTTCCATGACACAATTTGCATCTGTGCTTTGGAAACAAATTGAAAGGTTATAGATGCACAGAGTTCTTGTCTGCATGCTGTGAGCATAGCAGTTTAGAAGTTTGGACTAGGAACCTTCATTATTTATTTTCTCTCTCATGCAAGAATGTTGTTTGTTAGTTTAAAATGTCCACTTCATCATTTCTTTGCTGAATCCAACCTAATGTATCATGTTTATGTCCACAAGAGCGTGAGTTTGAGAGTTAGCTTCATCTTTTTTATAAATTCTAGTGCAGTAAAATATTCCAAGCAGTGCACTTGTAAAGAATTATTACACTATTTTACTGCTTAAATTCACTTGGTTGCCATCCACATGCCTTAAAACATGAAATCATGCATGGAGTCATATTTCATGTCTTGGGGCCACTAAGAGTCAGCAAGGCCAGGTGGCCATAGGAGCCAGGAACTCCTTATGTTCTAACCCCAGCTTTGCCACTAATAGCTCTGTAACCTTGGGCACATTATTTAAACTTTTTGAGGCAGATTCAATTAAGTTAATGAAAATATGTTGGAGTGTATTTGACCTTCTGCATCTCAGTTATTCCAGCTGTAAACTGGGTATAATAGACCTTACCTACCTCATAGGCTTGTCCTGAAGCTTAGCTAATGTTTTTAAAGCACTTAAAATGCAAAGTTGCTAAGTAATATTAATAGAACTATGGCACAAAGAATGTCATATTCTGTGGGGTTCATTATCTCACTGATAAAGGAACATGAATGTTTCTAGAGTCCAGAACTCTTAGAATCAACAACTAGACAGGAAGATGGGTCCATCTTGCAAAGGCTGTGATCTGATTTCCTGTGATATCTATGGCAAAACTTCTATTTAGTTTAGTGGGAAACTGTCCAGCTCTAAATGAATAGTAAACTTTTATTCAAGATGGTTAATGGGAAAGAGTTGTGAAGGATCAGGGAAAGAAGGAAAGGAAAGTTAAGCAGTGCTTCTTTACATATAGAAATTGGATTAGCAATTCATTTGTCCAGACCAGCCCTTTTACATTCATCTGAGATCTGGTTGTTCATGCAGGGATCTGGTAGTGTTCAACATTGCTGTGAAGACGATGGAAAAAGATTGTCATCGGTGGCAGTGGAAGTAGGATCTGGCCTCAAATGTGTTTGAGCTCAGATAGCTCTTAACAGAGTACTGAAGAGCTGTTGCTCCAGTCCTTAATGAAACATATGTAAGAGCATTTACAAAAGGACAAGCTTGGACTTCTGGGTGAGGAAAAGGTACTGGAATCATTTCAGGCCCTTATATCTGGTGAAACTAAACTAAACTGTTTTTATGACATATGTATCCACTCCCTTAGCCAAGCATCCCTAATAGATCCTTCACCCATTTTGCTCTTCCTTCTTGAAATCCTTTGTAACCCATAGTTAAAAATAGTGCAGTTCAGTAGGTAAAAGTGAAGAGTTTCTAGGGGCTTCTTCTAATTAGCGGTGAGAATAAGGCCCAGGGGAAAATAGTAATTTAGCCAATTCCCCATTCTTTAGTAATTTAATCTTAGCTTCCATGTCATGTCTGCAGGTCAGGGCTGCCAATTTCTAAGTCAAGTTGCAACTACATACAGTGAGTGTCAGAACCTTCCTTTATGCTCAGCTGAGATTTTAAGGAAGTTTTTACATGGACTTATACTTACAGACCTCCCTTCAGTATTGTCAGAATTTTGTTGGAGGTGGGTACAGAGAGCAGCAAAATGACATGCATGGACATGCTAACCATTTGCCAAGATAGATCTTGCTCTGTTCCATCAAATCCAGCAGTAATTTATCAGCTGACTAAAATGAGATCAAACATTTGCCTGTAATTCTTGATGAGGGACCACCAGCAGAATTCCACTTCCCTGGCAATTTCAGTTTGCCTGGCCATATTAAAAACTAAAGGGTCCTTACATTGTGTATTCCTAGTGTAGATGAATGCCAGGGAGTTTGTAGTTGTAGGTGGGAGTCAATAGGATGGAGGGACATAAGGAACATACAGTAACAGTCTCATAATTGTATCTGCTAGTGATACAAGCACACTTTTGACAATGAGATCTCATATATAAGAGTCTGTGCATGCAGCTGACCAAAAATAAGGGTTAATCTTCATTTGTTTGATTATTTTTCTTTTGTTTTTTGAACAGTTTGTTCTTTGCAAAATTTTGGATGCTGACTACTATAAAATTACTATGCATTTTTAGCAAAAAGAAATGTGAGCTATAAATAAAGTTGTTTCTGAACTATTTTTTGTAGAAATGCATTTATACTGTTTGTTCATTTCCTTCTATAAGCAAGCGTAAGGGCAATGGATCAGAAATTCACCTTAGCTGAATGGCCATTGAACTAGTTTGATTAAGGCATGCCGGTTTTGGGAGCCAACTGCACACAAAGATGTGATATGCCTAACCATTGGCTTTCTTTGACTTCCTAACCTAAGGGCATTTATACATGTGCTTCAGGAGTGGAGGGGAGGAGTACTTTAATTAGAGCAGCTCTAAGAGCTGCTCTAATTGAAGCACCCAGAGTCGCATGT
>NW_017728995.1:42576382-42588964 GCF_001723915.1 Gavialis gangeticus
CATGCCGGTTTTGGGAGCCAACTGCACACAAAGATGTGATATGCCTAACCATTGGCTTTCTTTGACTTCCTAACCTAAGGGCATTTATACATGTGCTTCAGGAGTGGAGGGGAGGAGTACTTTAATTAGAGCAGCTCTAAGAGCTGCTCTAATTGAAGCACCCAGAGTCGCATGTATCAGCGTCCCCATGCTTAAAAATGGTGGTGGGGGCGCTTTAACTAAAGCTCATTTAACAAGCTGTAGTTAAAGCACTCCCCCCACGATCTTTCAGTGTGGGGGACGCTGATACACATGACACCAGAGTCTGCTGGAGCTCAGTAGTTGCTTGATTAACTGAGTCTGCTCCAACACGTAATTACGGCACATTGGAACAGCCTTGCTGCACTTGTATAGGCACCCTAAATGACCAGGCACCCATTCAGTGCTAGGTCCATTCAGGGCAGCCTTCAGATTGAGTCCAGAGTGAGGCTTTAACTCATACTTCTGGAAAAGTGGGAAGTTACCTTCACTGGAGCACAATGGCTTTAACTGCTCTGCCATTGTGCTCCAACTAGTAAGAATAATTTCCAGCTTCTATATAGTACTCTTCATCAGTAGCTCTTAAACCACTTTACAAAAGTACAAGTTCCATGGCTATGCTTTATAGATTCTTCTTTAATTTTCTGAGCATGAAGCTAGTCAATTCATATTATAGAGAACCCAAATACATGGCATACTTTTATCATGAATTTAACACGGTGTAGGGAAAAATGTCCTTGGGTGTGTCTATACAAGACATTTACTGTGAAGTAGATTAATTCACTCTGCAGTAAGCATCTCGATATCTACACATGCAAGGCTATTTGGCTGGAGTAAATTAATGAACTTTGCAGCCAGGTATTACTTGTAAATACAAGTACTACTCTGCTATGGAGTTTTTAACTCCACAGCAACACGTGTAGAAGCTGACCTGGCTGGCTGGGACATGAGTGCTTTAGTGTGGGGGCTGCCTGCTGTCTAGCCCCACATTGGAGCCCCCTCATGCCCCAGCTAGCCTCTCTGCAGCATGTTGAGCTAAATCAGAGCAGTCCTGGGCTGGCAGGCTGACCCCCAGGCCTCCTACTAGCTAGGGCTGCTCCAACTTGGCTCAATGTACCGCGCAGTCCTGGCCACACGTGTAAACACTGAGCCCAGGAGCAATAAACTCTGACATGATAAGCACCAGAGTTTATTATTTCACATTCATATGCATGTGTGATATATCCCCTGCCTACACTCATCTTTGAAACAGCCTAGAAGTGATAGCAATGAACGTATTTAACAATAATTGCACTTAGCAAAATTCTGACCGCATAACGTAGTGTTATTTAATTTTGCCACAATGATGGGTCAAATAAACACTTTGATTTAATCTTTTAAGTTATTTAAAAGTATTAGGAGAAAGATAAATGGGTGAAATGAATGGTATTTCTCCTAGATGCCTAGGCGAAAGGGAAAAAAATTATTTTGCGGGAGCTGAGCGTGCATGCACATGCCCCTGAGCAGGTAAGTTTGTGGGGGAAGTGGCAGGGGGAAGAGAAAGGGCCATGGGGGTGGGGGACAGATTGAGGCCCCAGCAGTTAGGGAGGGAGTGGGGCTGGAGCTTGAGCTGAGGCAGGCCCTGCACAGATGGGGCAGGGTGTGGGACGGAGCCGCAAGTGGCTTGTACAGGGGGCGCCTGGCATGCAGCTCCTGCCACTGCATGCACCCCAAGAGAGTGCTGCTGGGAAGAAGGGTTGGGGGGGGATATGGTGAATTTTGGGGTGGCTGCAGCACCCTTACCCATAGTGCCACTCCCAGCGCCACCACTGCCCGCCCTGAGCACAGTCTGGCCCAGCGCCTCCCACCAGCAAGAGCCCGGCATGACCCTGGCCCCAGCCCACAGCAGCAGCCCACCTTCCCCCGCACAAATCTGGGGCCACATGCCCCCCATACCTCCTGGGGTGTGGAAATCAGCAGGAGCCATGCCCCCTGGACAAGCTGCTCATGGCTCCATCCCACACTGTGCCTCAGCTGTGCAGCACCTGCCCCAGCCCCAGCCCCACTCCCTCCTTCACCACTGCATGCATGCCCCTGCCCACTCCTGCTGCAGCTGCTTGAAGCCCGTGGCCAAGCTGCCTTGCAGCCCTACCACTGTCCCACATTTGTGGGGGGTTAAGCCTTGTTAGTCTTCCCCCTTCTGCCACCTATGCCTGGATGAAAAACTGAGAGGAAAGCCTCAGGTTTCTAATAGATTCTAATTTATAGCTCAATTCCATACTTCTTATTAATAGATTGGGCATTTTGTAGATTACTTTCCTTCAACTTATTTTAAAAGCTTATCTG
Organism: Gavialis gangeticus; assembly: GCF_001723915.1. Taxonomy (NCBI): domain Eukaryota; kingdom Metazoa; phylum Chordata; order Crocodylia; family Gavialidae; genus Gavialis; species Gavialis gangeticus. Next base: position 42,578,726 of record NW_017728995.1, read on the forward strand.
TGTGCCATCAGCAAATAGTACCTCTCCCTGTTGGATATAACGAGCTTCCTGTTCTGTGATTTACATTCATTTTATAAATCAATGATTCTCTCCAAACACTATAATAATCTAAACTTTGCCTAAATTTGATGGACACTAGTTTATGCATTTTTCACTTTTGTTTGTTTTTGTCATACATATGCATATGTTTTTGATAGATCTCGTTGCTATTTTATCTTAGTTCCTTTGGATTTTTCATCTCTCTCCACCTTTCTTCTCTGTTCCCTGAGTATTTAATTTTAAAGAACTTCTCCAAATTTTAGATTTTAATCAAAACATATCATTTTGATTCTAAACCAAATCATATAATAAAAAATGTAGGCCTGAACAAGTTCTCAGGAGGGCTCTAATCCTCAGAAGCAGGATCAAGTACACCTGAACAATCCAAGACAGATACTTAGAAACCCCCAGGAAAGGGAATTCCACATCCTAGATGCAAAAAGCTGTAACAGCCAAGAAATTACAATGAAATGCAACCTATGCTTATCTTACTAGGTAACATTTATGTCAGAATGTCAGTAAATATTTTCCCAAGAAATTTTCCTTCTGAATATATTCGTAGTAATCAAATACATATCTTTACTCAAAAGCACAAGGATATAGTTTTCATTTAGAAAAGAATATTCTGACTGGCAGGGACATGCAACATCTATGTGGTTTTCTGATAAAATTCAAGCAGTAAGAGCTCATTGGATCACTCTGTGGAGAAAGTAACAACACAAATTATAAGAGCCCTATTTCAGTGCACTTAAGCATGTGGCTAAGTAAGCATATGGGTCATCTGAGGTCAAAAGTGCTGTCATGCTCAAAGTGAGGCACATGCTAAAGCACTTTGCTGAACTTGGACTAAACCAGTAATGCACCACTGACATGTAGGTTATACAACATATCTGCTTTAAGCATTGTACCTCAGAAAGCAGCACATGTAATCCAACATAACTGCATACACCATCTTGCGTAGTGTACTTGATGTTAAAAATCAGACTAAAAGCCAAATGCAAAGTCAGCTGAAGTTATCTGGAGGTTTCATAGCCATATCAGGTTAGTTCATTGATTCTCACAGGATGCCATGACATCTTTTTAAGTGTGCTGTAGGGTGCCTCACGGTATTAGCACCGTTAGGTATGCAAATACTTACCTATGATTTATAAGATAAACCCAAAGATTTCAAATTGGACTCCATAGTGTCAAAAATATTTTGTCTGTCGTGATCTTTCTGTGGTCCCTACAACAGAAGAATTGTTTTAGTATTTTTCCATAATCAAAACTGAGTGAAAGCTAAGAGCTGGCATTTTCTGAGGAGTGCTTAAACAGGTTGAGAACAACTGGAAGATGACAAGGACTCAAAATATTGAGTTTCAGATGAACACAGCAAAACCCAGCAAAAAGCAATTAATAAATAACAAACCAGAAAGCTGTAATTCACAGGTATCACACTCCCCATTGACTTAATCAGGCTTTGGATCAGACTGTAGGACATCAAATATCTTAGAAACTCACAAAAATCATGTTTTTAGTTTCAAAGTCCTGAGACTTGGGTGAGATGAAGAAGAGCAAAAGGAACTTATATAGTGACTGTTTTCTGACCTTTGGTACCTTATCCCCCCATTGTGACAAGTAGATGTACTGTAATTGTCTTGCCTTCAACCTGGAAATAAAAAAAAAATCTATATTTCCCTCATGATACCATTATTTGACAAAACCTCCCAGAAATCACCCAGAAATAACACTGTCCATAAAAGCAAATGGCCACCCAAACAGAATTGTGATCTTCAAACTATTGGTACATTGTACTCTAGATACGGTGCTGGCACAATACAAGAGTTTGGAGCTAAAGCCCCTTTAAAAAATAATGTCATCATGTCTCAAAGGTGAAATCCAGATCTTAGTGGAAGCAGGTAGCACTGCAGTCTCAAGCAGGTGAATTGCCAGAAGCTCATATGCTGCATGAACATTCGCCTAAGGCAGGCAGAATTCTTGACTGCAGGTTTGGAAATAGGGCTGAGGAATTGCCTGAGGAGTAGGAAGACACTTCATTGCTTTGCAGTGAAACAACAAAGTACACTTTCTGCTAACAGTAGGAGGCAGATCACTGGAGAGATCTTTCTTCTAATATACCACATCCTTTGGGGATGTAGTGAAGCTGGTTCTCTAATTCTGGCCTCCCTAAGACCTCATGGGCTCAAAAGATGTACCACAACCTAAGAATCAGACTGCTAGTAGAGAGCACTCAGTGCGCCTGTGCCTCCCTGATTGCTGGAATGTGATGAGCTCCATTGCCTTTTCCCATTCTCTCCACACATCCCCTTCCCAAGCCCGTCTGTAGAGTTAAACTTTCACCTACCTTCTGGCTACTAGGAAAGGAAAGGTCTGTTTTGCCTTTCATAACTCCTGTTCTGGATAATAGCGGTGTGCCACAGGGCACAGTACAAAGGGAGGGTTTGTTCTGGACTATCTATACCCTGGGTTCCACATTTCTGGAACTATTAATCCAATTATTGACACAAAATCATGCCACTGTGTTTCAGAATCTCAGCTTGCTTTCTTGTAAAAGAGTGAAAGGAGTGGTGTACAGTCATCAGACAGTCACACTTACAATCACAGTCTGCTTTCTACTGAGTGTATACAATAGGCTTTCATCAGATCAGTGGAGTAACTGGGGCAGGGCAATCAGGGTAAATGCCTCTGGCACTAACTTGGGGAGGGGGTGCAGAAAAAAAATTCTTGCCATTGCAACTGTACAAAAGCACCGGTGACAGCAGCAGCAACTGGAAGTCACCACTACCTTCATGTATGGCAGCTGCATGGGGCACCCAGCTAGCTATGTCATTACATCTCTCTGCTCCAGGACAGAGTTATAGTTCATTCCTATCAGCCCCATTTCAGCAAAGCTCTTAAGCAGGCGTTTAACTTTAAACATGTGTTTAAGTTTATTCTTATTCAGCTGCATGAGCTTGAGCATGTGCTTAGCTGTTCTGCTGAAACAGAGCCCTACTGAGCTGGCAGAACTAAGGAAGCACTGTCAGCACGGGTCAGCATGGCAAGTGTTGCCACATGGAGAACCGAGTGGAGAGCACTCCTCCGGGGACCTACATGACTCACCACTCAAGAGAAGACAAAGACGTTTTACCCTGTGCTGCTTTAAAAGTTCACACTATCCTCTAAAACACATTCTTCTTTCACCAACTGAAGGACAATTGTCTAAAATATAATCCAAGATAAACATAGAAACATGTAATGAACTAGAACAGGGTAAGAATTACAATAACAAAACATTGTTCCCATCTCTTTTGCTGTAACCTAATCTGCACTGTATCTTGGAGTCAATCAGTTTGGAAACTAAGAGCCCTGTAATACCAGACTTAGTAGGTGCCAGAGGATCCATTCACAAGCTAATCCAAATGAAACATTTATGTTTTGCTGTGCTTCCTGTAAACTCTTTAGCAGCAAATATATAAGTCCAAAATTAGATTTTGCATTAAAAGGATACTTTTGTCCTAGGCATATATGCTACTTCTTCCCACTGTCAATATTCTTATTTTAATAGGAGTGTGCTGTATCTTCAATTTTATTTTACGGTTAGTTTTGGTATGCATTAAGCAATAGCAATCACACTGAAATTAGCTAACTTCAAATGAAAATGAACAAAACCTGTTGAAGTGCAATGCTTAGGTTACACAACTAAAATCACATAAAGCTAAAAAAAAATCAAGCACCGAATAGCAGCAGTAACTCAGCTGCAGTACACACCTATATTTCTACTGACATGATCAGTGACATATAATAATGCACACTCAATAAATATCACTGTACCCTCACAGTTATGTTGCTGTTTTTGGATTTCCTGGAATCAAGAAACCAGGCTGAACTAGTAAGACTACAAACTCTTTGGGATATCACATATTTTTAATGCATTTGTAAGTGCTATAGCGTTGCTGGTTGTAGCCGTGTTGGTCTAAAGACACAGGCAGACAAGGTTCTTTGGGTAGATGCGCTATCTTTTATTAGACCAACACAAATAGTTGGGAAAATTGTTCTTTGCAAGCTTTGGGGCACAAATGCCCTTCTTCAGGCATTGGGAGAGCTTGTTGGTGGTCCCGCCCCAGCTCAGCCCCCCTGCTGGAAAGAGCCTGGCACCCCTCCCAGCCCTAGTCCACAGTGGCAGTCCACCCTCGCCCTGCTGACAGATCCAGGGGGTGCATACCCCCCATGCCTCCCCCAGGGAGCACAGCAGTGGGAGCCACCCTCCCCTCCCTGAACCCCCCGGAGGAACTACTTACAGCTCTGTACCCTACCCCAACCCACCTAGGCAGCATGTGTCCAGCCCCAGCCCCCCTCCTCCCTCACTGCAGGGGTCCTGATCTGCACCTCCCATGCCTCTTTCCTCTCCCTGCCCCTTCCCCCTCAACAGACTTACCAGCTAGACACTGCTCTCCAAGTTGCTGGGCTGCATATCAGCAATCAGATCAGCATCGGCCAATATGGCTTGTTAATAATCAGCCCAAAAAAACTTTATCAATTCACTCCTAGTAATTTAGCAATATTTCATTAATAAAAGGAGGGAATATTATTTGTTGTTCAATAATGTGCAGCTGTGCCAACAAGTATTTATGAAAATCCATTGGGAATCCTGAATGTGTTGTGTTTACTCCCCTGAGGAAGTAATTGCTTGAAAATTAATAGCAGAGGGAATGATATGCTGTTCATTCTCCAGTATTCATTATTCTTCTGCTTCTGTTATCCAGTCAGGGACCCATAAAAATACTGCATGACTGAGGCAACCTACAATATATAATAAAAAGCTGTAAATAGCCAATAGGTGGAAAGCGAAGAGCTTGCAAACAACCTGTCAGATTAAATCTGTTCACATATGCTATTTAGTGACTACTTACAAAATAATGGATTTATTTGGTTTCAATTCACAAGTGAATCATGTGCTAACTCCACCACAAATATCTTCCAAATGTATAGAGGGACTTGATCTTAGACAGGAAAAGATGGAAGTGTGGTAGGAGAGCCACTAGGGGGAGCAAAAGGGCTGCTCAGGTTGGTGCAATGAGCACACCGTCCAGGGAGGTCAGTTTTGGAGCTCCTAGCCACAGTACCAGTTTCCCCAAGATCACTATTTCTCGTTTTCAGGGCATGAGTGAGAGCTAAGAACTTGTGCACACAACACACTGAACCTCCACCCCTCCCCACTTTTTTTTTGGTACAGTATTATTTCTGGATCACTTGCTGAACACAGTGCACTTCTCATCACATTGCATGGTTATAGCCTGGGCAGCACATTAACAAATCTCCCTTCCTTGTGATATAAGGGCATCTGAGGTCAAACTCGGTGTTTGCTAGGAATACTTTACTGCCTGAAGAACTTGCTTGTTAGATTAAATGGATTTCCTTGAGGATTTAAAGGAAGAACTGGCAGAAGCTACTTGGAAACCTGGCAAAATAATGCCTGACAAGGCATCTGCTTGCTGATATCATCATTGCTTATGAGAAATTAAAAAAAAAAACAGTTTTGGAAGGCATAATGCTTTCCTCCCAGGCATCCCTGGAACCTAAACCCAGGGTGTGAATCAATAGCAGCTGGATTATATGTCTTGCATTGTTGATATTACATTTAAACATGTCATGTTTAAAACTGGTTTATTTGATTCCTATTCCTTGTACCATATATACACCACAATGGAGGAAACTTAATATACATATTAGAATTCATCACTAACAGGGGATTATGCTAATAATTATAGAGAATAAAGTGAAGAATATGGAATAACCTCTGAAACAAAGCATTCCAGTTTTACATTGTATACTATATATACACTCTACCGTATGAATCTTGTGCTCCCTTATCTGAGAAGTGGTGATAGGGCCATTTGAAAGTCTAGAGTTTAGATAAAACAACGGAAGCCATAACGCTTTACTCACAATCTTTTCTACAGTTCTTATAGAAGCTATCTGGGCAAACTTGGAGGAATGGAGTTAAATGCCCTAAATACACTCTATCTATTTTGGGCAAGAAAACATGGTTAATCTCTTGGTGGTTAATTCATTTCTTTGGCTCTAATACATGGTAGCTTTTCATAACTAAGCTGCACTATTGATTTGTTAATCTGAAGGTTTTTAATTCTACCACTTACTTTCCAAAATGATCCATGTTAGTACTATATACTGTTACTACTCCTCATTTATCAAGTATCAGACAGTATGTACAAACAAGTCTGTTCTTGTACTGCTTTTTTCATACTTCTTCTTCAAGCAGATCAATATTAAGTCCTATAGCACTAAAAAAATGCTTCCTGGAGTGTTCCACTCCACTTCTTGGCTCTAAACCTGGAATGCAGTCAAATGAACAGTTGGGGTTTGAATTATACTTTGACTCTTGGGGGGGCTGCAAAAAAATTGAGCTGTCCATCACAATGCCCTAATAAAATTGGAGACCCCCCAGGTTACAGGGGGCTTTCATCTCTTATGCAGGACTCAGCCTCCCTGAGCTCCCCCATAATTTGAACCCTGTGCATAGCACCAATACAGTACCACAATTTAATGATACATGCACTTCTTTGGCTCTAGCTGTCCTGGCTTGCTAGTTAACTTGCATTCTTTCCATTTCTTTCATTGTCTAATGCAAGGGTAGGCAATGTTTTTTGGCCGGAGCACCAAAAAACACCACAATGCCTACCTTGGAAGGTGCTGCAGTGCCGGCATGCCAGAAAAACAAAATGAGGGCAGGGGGTACATGGCAGGATGCCCCTTGCTCCCCACCCAAAGCCCCTTCCCCCCAGCCTGGGCTCTGTGGCTGTCAGCAGCTACTGCAGCTCTGGGTAGCTGCTGGAGCCTACGCTGCCCCCAGCAGGGCTTGCAGCATCCCAGTTGCCTGCTAGGAGCAGCCCGGGCTCCCAGCTGGCAGCAGCTACTCAGAGTCGGGGCTGGCTGCAGCCGGGAGGCTCCAAACAGCTGCGCCAGGCTCTGGAGCCCCAGCATCAGCTCTGTACTGGCACGTGCACCCGCACAGCAGAGCAGGTGGTGGGGCAGGGGCCTGAGGCAGCACAACCCCGGTCTCTCCCCTGCTCCCGGCACAGAGCTCATGACTCAAGAAAGGAGAACTGCAAGGGCCTGTAGCCATCTTTACACTCCCCTTATCCTGAGGTCACTGTGTTCTGGTTAGACTACAGGCGCAGATTAGGGTAGCCTTAGGGTTATTCTAATTTATTCTAGCAACTGTAATGAACAGCCCTCACCACATCTCCTATTGTGGAATCAGAGACAGGGTTGGAAGGGACCTCAGGAGGTCATCTAGTCCAACCCCCTGCTCAAAGCAGGACCATCCTGTTCCTGTGTTTTACTACCCTCCTTGTGAGAAAGTTTTTCCTAATATCTAATCTAACTTACCCTGCTGCAACTTGAGACCATTGCTCCTTGTTTTGTTATCTGCCACCATTGAGAACAGTCTAGCTCCATCCTCTTTATAAACACCCTTCAGGTAGCTGAAGGCTGCTATTAAATCCCCCCTTAATTTTCTCTTCTCCAGATTAAATAAACCCAGTTCCCTCAGCTTCTCCTCATAAGTCATGTTTCCCAGATCTCTAACCATTCGTGTTACCCTTTCCTGGTCTGTCTCCAATTGGTCCACATCTTTCCTGTAGTGGGGGGGTCTAAAATGTACTCCAGATGTGGCCTCACCAGCTCTGAGTAGAGGGGAAGAATCACTTCTCTCAACCTACTGGCAGTGCTCCTACTAATGCAGCCTGTATGCTGTTAGCCTTCTTTGCAACAAGGGCACACTCTAGGCTCTCATACCCAGCTTATTGTCCATTGTATCCCCAAGTCCTTTTTTGCAGAGCTGCTGCTTAGCCAGTCAGTACCAGTGCATGGGACTGTTTCTTTGTAAGTGCAGGACTTTTGCACTTGTCCTTATTGAAACTCATGAGATTTCTTTTGGTCCAATCCTCCAATTTGTCTAGATCTCTCTGAATCCTAGCCCTACCCTCCAGCATATCTACTACTCTGCTGAACTTGGTGCCATATGCAAAACTTGCTGAGGATATACTGCATCCCATCTTGCAGATCATTGAGGATGACCTCCATCTTCTTCCTTAAATTTCCAGGGTGATGTTTCTATGCTGGGTTTCTGTCTTCTGCTTGTCTTTGTGATATCAGTTTCAGCCAGAAAATCTGCAGGATTCTTTTGCAGTATCTGTATACAAAAAAAAAAAGATTCCACTTTATTCCAAAATGGTGTCAACTTCTGGCTCTCCTCCTATATAACAATACTAGTTTTATGTTACTGTTGAATAGCCTATACAGCCAAGACTCTCTTTCTCTGACCTGGAAACTTTGTTCAGTTTCATAACTCTTGCTCTTGTCTTTTGTATCTGGTTTTGGATATCTTCCTCTCCTACTGCTTCACTAGTTTTGGATCCCAGGTATACAGATTCATCTATTTTTTCTAATCTAATCGATTTTGTTTACAAATGATGGATTATGCTGGGTCTGAGTTAATTCTGATTATCTGAATTTTCTTGATGTTGATTACTAGGCCCATGCATTTTGCATGTGTGCTTAGTCTGTTAATTTTTGTTTGTATGTGCTCTATTGTTAGTTAGAAGGCAGATGTCATTAGCTGAAGCTAGCACTTCCAGTCTAGTCATTGTAGTTCATTTTATGCCTATGCTGTACTGCCCTTCAAATGTTATATTTACTCAGGGCACTTTCTGCTTTTGCAGTTAAATTCCACAATAGTCTTCCTTTAGGAAGTTCACTTGGGTCAGTTTCATCCAAGATTTTAAAAATGATATTCCCAAACACAATGACAGTCTGGGCCATGCTCTGCCTTGTCCTGCTATGGAGACTCCTCATAAAACAAAATTTCATCCACAAAGTCCTATGAATGACAGCCCAGGTATAGCTGCTGTTGCTAGTCATCAGGGTATTTATTGGGTACAATTTTCCATGTATAATTCTTTTCCTGAAGAATATAGTGTCAAAAACTTATATCAGTAATTAATGCCATGTATCTTATTCGTATGATTGCAATAGCTCTACTATGTACTAGATAAACAGCATATTGTGACCCTTTTACATAGTCTTTAAAGCTAAACACCTCCTGTAGACCCAGACAGCATCGCAAAAATATTCCTTAGCATCACTACAAGATTACGAGCTTTCAAGTGAAGACTTAAAGAAATTACAAAGTCTTTTCTACTCACAAATGTTTCACCAGCAATGAGATTTAAAAAATTCCCACCCCTTACTTGAGCATGGAGACTTTAAAAGATTTAAAGTTTTAGTCATCCCAGCCAGAATACTGAATGTTGTCATTTAATTCCAGAAGTAACTGTGTAATGCATTACACATTCAGTCATTATATCCATTGTATTACTCATACATATTACAGACATCATGAATTCCACAAAATAGATCTCAGCAGTGGCATAACTAGGAAAGGACAAGAGGGGCACCAGCCCTGGGCACCAACGTGATCCCCTACCCCCACAGTCTTTGCCCCACAGCATTGCTCTTGAAGCAGCAGCAGTCTGTGAACAGATGCCACACTGCTGCTTTAAGAGCAAGATCCAGGGCGGGCAGAGCACACAGCAGTGGCACAGCCAGGGACTGTTTTGGAGTTCCCAGCAGAGGTAAGACCCCTGTGCTCCTCCCAGCCCAGGGTGCGAACTCTGCTTGTTACATTTCTGGATATCCCCTAGAATTGCTCTTCCAAATTACAGTTACTCACAATATTCACTATTACCCTGTTTTCTTATCTCAGTTTTACTTCAATTAGATTTCATTGAAGTGATACTGCCATCCATGAGAGTGTCACTATTCAATTTCACCACAAACATAGCTTTATAACTTAGCTTTGAAATAGTCTATTTAGCCTATCACTGAGATCAGTAAAATATTCCTTGACAGCAAGTAGACTTTTTCTAAGATTTCACAAGTTTTGCACACCTGCTATGCTGAAACAGTTATTTTTACCAAAAAAAAAAAAAATTGACTAACATAGTGAAAGAATTTGTAGAATGTGATGAAGGCTGTGATGAAAGTGGGAGTCTACTACAGACCTCCCAACCAGGGAGAGGAGCTTGACCAGGAATTCTTGGGTCAGCTCACAGAGGTAGTGAAGGCTAAGGATGTGGTAGTCATGGGGGACCTGAACTTCCCGGACATCTGCTGGGAAGAGCAGTCAGCCAGGTC
>NW_017728995.1:42588974-42591580 GCF_001723915.1 Gavialis gangeticus
AGAGGTGATCCTCCCCCTCTATGCGGCACTGGTCAGGCCGCAGTTGGAGTACTGCGTCCAGTTCTGGGCGCCGCACTTCAAGAGGGATGTGGACAGCATGGAGAGGGTCCAGAGGAGGGCCACTCGCATGATCAGGGGACAGCAGGGCAGGCCCTATGAGGAGAGGCTACGGGACCTGAACCTGTTCAGCCTCCACAAAACAAGACTGAGGGGGGATCTTGTGGCCTGTTATAAACTAGTCAGGGGAGATCAGCAGGCATTGGGGGAGTCACTGTTCCCCCAAGCACCGCCAGGAGTGACCAGGAATAACGGTCACAAGCTGGCAGAGGGTAGGTTTAGGTTGGACATCAGGAGGCGCTACTTCACGGTCAGGGCGGCTAGGGTCTGGAACCAACTTCCAAGAGAGGTAGTGCAGGCTCCTACCCTGGGGGTTTTTAAGAGGAGGTTAGATGAACACCTTGTGGGGGTCGTTTGACCCCAGTACTCTTTCCTGCCACGGCAGGGGGTCGGACTAAATGATCTGCTCAGGTCCCTTCCGACCCTAGAAACTATGAAACTATAAAGAAAGCCATGATAAAGACCAGGAACATGCCATACTCTGATTTCAAAATGGGACTACATCCTTGGCTCTGCTTTAAGAGCTGGACCTTGCCATTCTTTCTGGAACAGAATGATGCCACCATGACAAATAAAAAGGCTCTGAAAAAGATGCATTTACTATTTATCATCCTGATATCTAAACGAAAATGGTAAATTCAAAAAGAGCTTGGAAATTCAATCAGAAGAAACACTAAACAAATTACAAACATTAGAGAGTGCAGATCCTCTTTGGCTCATGCTGTTGGTAGTTTTATTGAAGGAGACAATAATGAGAAACTTTTTAAAATAAAAACTCAGAGAAAGAAAAGTATATTTAGTAGGGTATAGGTGTTCAGTGTAAAGGTGACATACAAAGCATCTAATTTGTATAAAATGTGTATGTATAACATTTATCTCAGCTGGTACTGGGCAGATTCAGAGACAAGATACTGGACTAGAGAGAACCTGACTCCAAAGCAGTATAGCAACCTTTATGTGTTGAATAATTGACTATGAATATGTGCTGAGTCGTATAAAATACAACTATATGTATGAAAATTTAATTTCAGGAGCTGTCCCTACCAACAGACACAAAGTATGGTGCTATGATTGCAGCAGGGTTGTTGCCACCAGAGCTGTTCCCACCCCACTTTCACATCATTATATTCCATTGAGGGCGGTTAAGCATTGCAATGTTACCTAGAGAAGTTATGGATTCTCCATCCTTGGAAATTTCAAGAGCAGCTTGGACAAATATTGCCTGGGATGATTTAGTTTGGGACAATACTGCCTTGAGCAGGGGGCCAAACTCACTGGATGACCTTGTGAGGTACCTTTCTGCCCTACTTTCCTATGATCTTATTGTAACAGAATTTTTACCCTTTGGACTCTAGCTATATAAAAGAACTACTCACATGGAACTACCAGGCATAACGTCATTTTCAAAAGTAAAATATGCAGTGTGACTCCATAGCTAGGTAACAGAAGCATTCAGTGAATTACATACTCAGGACAAAACTCCCCTCTCTGAAAAAGCTAATTAAAAACCCTATGTACCACTTAAATCTCCTATTTTGAGGCTTTAAGTAAAAGGCGCAAGTTGGATGTAAATAGTACATAACACAGGGTTTGTACTGGCCCACTCCCCTGAGGTGAGTTTCATCATCAGTGCTCAGTGTGTTTCTGATCAGAATCTAGAGTTTGCACCACATCCTCCTTTCTCCATCTTCAAGTTTGGACTGCAAATAATACTCAAATGAAGCTTGACATCCCTGCTGACTGCGATCAGAGCTCCTGCAAAAACCAAAGGCAGGGTAATGACAATGAGGTTACAAATGCCAAGATCTGAGTTTTGGGGCAATAGTACACAGATTTACCTATACAGCATTCTCTATTTAGCTCCTGAACAGGTCTTAGAAGTTCTTTATTTTTGTCAGACATTAACTATTATGGAGTGTTCTCTAACAGACAGCTCTGCTTGTTTCTGCTGCCATTGCTTCAATGAAAGCAAGTACATAGCCATTATGTTATGAGAAGCAATGATCTTAAAATATGCTTCTCCTTACTCTGAATAGCTTATATTTTGAGACAGAGACAAGGATTTGCTTAGGTGATATCTTTTACTATCCCAGCTATGCAGCTGATCCAAAGTTAGACAAACTTTGGAAAAAGAATATAAGACATGCCATACTCAGACCAATGGTCCATCTAGCTCAGCATCCCATCTCCAGCAGTGGCAGAAGTAGATGGTATACAGGGAGATCACTGAAGCTGGTATCACTAGATTGATCTATCCCATAATCAATACCCCCTGGCATCCCCGATTATAGATTTAGAGATGCTAGAGGAAACCTCTCCAGCCTTTCTGTTCAATAGCCTTTGATAGATCTATCATCCATTAATTCACTAGATCTTGTGCTAATAAATTCCACAAGTTAACTATGTGTTGCGTAAAAAACACTTTCTCTTCATAGACTCATAGATTCATAGATGCTAGGGTCGGAAGGGACCTCAACAGATCGAGTCCG
>NW_017728995.1:42592010-42592431 GCF_001723915.1 Gavialis gangeticus
CCCCTAATGAATTTGTAGGCAGCCACAAGATCACCTCTCAGCCTTCTCTTGTGGAGGATGAAGAGGTCCAGGTCCCTCAGTCTCTCCTCATATGATTAGGGGCTTACAGGACAAGCCCTATGAGTAGCCCTCCTCTGGACCCTCTCGAGTCTATCAACATCCTTCTTGAAGTATAGCACCCAAAACTGGATGCAGTACTCCAACTGCGGTCTGACCAATGCTCTTGTTAGTTTTAAACTGTCATTTACTAATTTCAGTGGGTGTCCCCCAATTCCAGTAATCTGAAATTTGGTGAACAACAGTTCCCTATTCACTTCATCCACACCCTTCAGGAATTTATAGACCTTTATCATATCCCCCTTCAGCTTTCTCCTTTCCAAATCTGAAGAGTCCTAGCCTTTTTAGTTTCTCCTGGTATGGC
>NW_017728995.1:42592585-42593607 GCF_001723915.1 Gavialis gangeticus
CCCTGCCCGCCCCCGCCCGGACAAGCCTCCCAAGCTCTGACCCCATTCACCTAGCCCAGCCCAGGCGGCGGGGGCATGGTTCAGCCCAGCCACGTGCATCCTGCCGCTCCTAATTGTGGAGCCTCTGACAGACTGAGATCGACTGTCAGAGGCTCCATGATCGACCAATCAATTGAAATCAACTGGTTGGTGACCACTGATGTCAAGCATTCTACTTCAGGTCTGATCAGTGATCAGGAAAGCAAGCACAGCAATTTTTAGGACCAGTGGGTATAGCTGTAAAATTGGATGGGGGGAGGAATTCCCCAGGAATAGCTGACAAAATTAGCAAAAGAAAAGAAGCCTGAGAGATCAAGATCTATCAAAAGGGAGAAGTGTCATTATCACCTGTAGTGTACAGGATGAATGTCGGGAATGAGGTAGATTAGCATGTCATAGAAATCAATATAAGTATCCATCCAACTTGCAAATTTTTATTCCCAAGCTTGGTATTTGGTAGATTTTCCTTTAGCACAAAGATAGCGAAGACAGAAAGGAGTGGCTGTTCTGTGAAAAAAATCAGTATCACCTAAAAAAAGTCCTTGCCTCTTGCCAAATTCCTGTGCCATCACAACTACAGTGTAATTCTCATTTTAAAGAGCTATTTTGCTGGGGAAGATGAAAGGTTTGTATAATAAAGTCCTATCTCGAAAGTGTGGAAGAACATCCTGTCTTCCAAATGCTTAGCTATTTCAGGAATAGTGTGTAATTTATTTTAGCAGGTTACTTAAAGTATTAGCTATGGTTGGCAGACTTTTGGTAAATGATTCTTATTGTTTCCTGCAAAGAAAAAAAATTACAACTATTTAGTCAGTCTAATAAAAGATATCACCTCTGCCCCAAGAGTTTTGACTGCTGTATTGTTTCCTGTGCATTCTTCGCTCCAATCATCTGGCCTGCGGGACCAAAAGCTTGAGTACCTATGAGGCAGAGGGTAGAGTTTGTCCTGACCAGTACGGCATGGGTGTTCTGGCCTTGGTGCC
>NW_017728995.1:42598607-42608875 GCF_001723915.1 Gavialis gangeticus
CCAATCATCTGGCCTGCGGGACCAAAAGCTTGAGTACCTATGAGGCAGAGGGTAGAGTTTGTCCTGACCAGTACGGCATGGGTGTTCTGGCCTTGGTGCCCCTGCACCTCACTTCCTGCTCTCTGCCCTCCACCCCCTCTCCTCTCCTCTTGTGGATTAATCTCCACTTTGTATAAAATACTCAAATAAATCCCCTTTAACTGAGTGGTTTAGGCACTCTCCTGAGAACTGGGAGATGTGGAGTTAATTCCCCTCTGGCAGAATTGGTTCTCTCTTGGATTTCTTCTCAGCCAGGGTGAGTTCTCTAGCCATTGTAAAACAGGATGAAATGGAACTTTACTTTAGCCTTTCATTTCTTTTGCTTTTCTTACATGTGTCTGTAAGTATCCATGTCAGTGAGAAAAACACCACATTAAATCTGGTTTAATATATATATATTTAATTCATCTGTTAAACTGTTAAAAATCAATCATTTGCACAGCTCTGCTTAAAGGGCATTCCCAGTTAAATGATGTCTATGCACTCAGGTTCCATTAATCCTCTATATACTCTGTCAATCTAATCAGACTAAGGTACTACGGGGTAGATTATCCTAAAAATTTATGAATTTTATATATTCTAATAAAATGAAGGGTTTCTGTGAGAGAGGGTGTCCTGGGAATTCATGCCCTGGAAAAGCTTCATTTACATGTAAACTGGCAGTTATTTGGACTGGTGCCGTCTGAGCTGGAAGGCATTCAACCTATCTACTGAAAAAAAATCAGTAAAAACAAGGTTATACTGATGCCCTTTTGCTGTTTTAGGTAGTGATCCAACAACATCTACTCCCACATATTCCCATAGATACTGAGGTTTTTATGGGAATTATTTTACCAGTACCGCTTTTTTGCAACAATTCAATCAGTCAGCCTCTTATAGCAGCAGCAGCAACATTGCTACTGTTAAGGTCATGTCAGCTTTTTCCATTTTAAATTTCTCTTTTCAGAACACAAAAGTATAAGTAACATCATGAAGCAAATAAATTAACTTGGTCTAAAAATTTCCAAGGCAAGGCCGATCCTTTTCAAATTTAAAAAACATAGTGTTTGGTCTTTTGCAAATGATGACCTGAGCTATAGAAGTATAGTGGTTTCAAATGAGTTTACATTCTCCAAAACTTCCTTGTTTACATTTATATTCTAAAAACACTTCAACTGAATTTATCCCTGGAGAAACAGAGTGGTACCAGAGATAAACGAGGCTCTTCAACTAGAATACAAATTAACGCTTTAGGTAGTTAAAAAATATGAAATCTAGCCAAATTGAAACCAATACAGAAATACACGTGCTGGCATGCAATGACTAAAACGGCTATGATCTCTACATTCTGCTTCTTAGGGACGCTCAGATTGTTATAAACAATAATATGCATAGAAAGGTGTTTTCCAAGCATACAGGGACCAATACAAAGCCCCCCTAGGGAAACCCAATTAGGCTTTGGATCAGGCACCTTTTTCTTACTTTTTGTCTGTTTTGTTCCATTACTTGCTTTTTGTCAGTTTTGTTACAGCCATAACTTATGTTCTATATTAAGGTCCATCTTGCCCAACTTGCAAGTGTTAGAACCCAGCTGGAATGCATGCAGGAGTCTAAATCTGTATTGCAGCGAAAGAGGTTACGATAATAAAAGATATAATTTTATTAAAATAAATATCTGAGATGAGCCAGAGAAGGAAGAGCAGCCTCCTATCCAAGTGGTTTAATAAGTAGTCTTTGAATGATACTGGCCAATTAAAGCAGCTAATCAAGCTGAAATAATTAGTACCTGAATTAATGAAGGTTCACTATTGTTTTGCATAATAGCCAAGACATGCAAGTCTGATGACTGTGCAACAGTGAGGGCAGAGAGGACTTGTGCAGGGGTCAAAATACCAACCCAGATTGAAATTACAATAATGTTTGAGAAGTCACAAGCATTTGACTGGGAACTTGAACACAGAGCTGTTTTGCTGGGTGGCTGAAACATTACAACTGAGATGCAGGCTGACCTTACAAACAGTCATCACATGCCAGTACTCAGCTAGCATTTCTGTTCAAGAGAGAATCTTGAAGACTATGAATACAGTATCCTGTGCCTGTGTTTTCACCTTTTACAGGCAAAATCTATAGTGAAGAATTTCATCCTACTTATTTGCTGAAAGAAGTGTTATTGTCCCTGCACTGCAGTGTCAGCAAAACTTGAACACATGCTGAGTCCCAGAATATCCTGAGTAAAAATTAATGCACACCTGCCAGAAAACAACAGTAAACTAACAGTATACATAAAACTTTCACAAAGGAGAACCTAATTCTCTTTCGCATGTGCTATGAAAATTAGAAGTAACTCTCTCAAAGTCTAAGGAGTTACAAATGTTACTAACCTGTTATATCAGGAGAATAAGGGATGGTTTATATATCCATTATTTTATTTTGCATAGTTTTCCTGCTGGTAATTTAAGCATCTGTCTAGAGACCAGATAGAAAGTCATTAGTGTGATTTTAACATAAAACTAGGGCTCATGTAGGTCTCTCCAATGGTGTATTTTATATTCCTTACATTTATTTTACCAAATTATGCCTTGAGAAACATTAATATGATCTTATAAAGGTCACAACATAATACTGGGCAAGGCACTGAATCTTTTTTATATCTCAGATCTCCTTATCTGTAAAACCAATACAACAATGTGCTTCCACCTTCTTTTAAAAGTACTTTGATATCATCACTCCAAAAGTGTTATGTAATTCCAAATTACTATTGTGGTACAGGTATAAATCCCAGCCCAGAGGCCATGTGTGATATGAATTAAGCATTAGCAGTACAGTTTCTGGTGAGTTCAAAAATCAAAAAAACTGCAAAAAGAAACTTTGTTTGAAGTTTCAGTAGTCTGCCCAAAAACTAAATGCTATTGGAGCCCAACCTGCCCTGTCACTAAAAACTGGTCTTTGAAAAAGTGGATTGAAGTATATTGGCATTGACCTTGGATAATATTCTACCATAATTGCCTGTGTCCAGGTTGTTGATTTCCAAAATTAAAGTTAGTACATTTTAGGAGCATCAAAATTAACTTTAAACATTGTCAGATAATATTAAACTGAGGCAACTTGTTAATTTATTTGGTTAATGGTGAATGATTTCCCCATGGATTCATAAAAATCAAAATGAGTAAGGATCTTTATAAACTAAAATAAGCAGAGCCCTTAGAAGACACATAAAAGGATTATTTCCCATTTGATACTGACATAGTACAACTCCCTCCTTGAGCAACTTGTTATTGCCATTTCTGCATGTGCTTAACCAGGGGTGACTGTAAAAACACTGAATCAATTCTACATGCAGATTATTATGTCTGATTTTAATATACCCAATATTTTTAGAGATTTTATACTTGTTGCAGTCTGAAGCACTTTATGCTACTCCATAAATCTAGCTCAGACTTCTCTGCAAGTTTTATACTATCTTTAGACCTTTCTGCCTACCAAATACTGGTGATGATAGAAGGGGCACTTTCCTCACATCTACTGAAAAAAGCAAAAAAACACACCCATTTTTTCAGAAAGAACTATAATTTTAGCATATTGTGAAAACATTTATACTGTTATTACAGATCTATGCAATATAGAGCTTCATCTAGTACTGACAATCATACTACTTTATACATTAAGTAATGATGACTCTAAAAATCATTACACAGCAATGTAATAGACTCTGGATGTGCTTAAAACATAGTTTTAAGCTAAAGACTTAGAATGCATGACTAGAGCTCCCATGGCAGTAATTTTGTATTTAGAAAAGATAAATTTACTATTGTACCACAGATGGTAAATAGCTGAATTATAGCCATGAGTGAAATAGTCTCTTCTGAGTCTACATTCTGTCTGAGCTGCACTCAGAGGGAAGGAAATCACAGAGAGCTGATGGTGGTCCCCCAATTTAGAGCTGCCCATCTCTAATGTAATTTAGGATTACACAGGGGCAGCCTTACTTATGTCACAGGTATAAAATCCTTTTCCCTTTTCCTTGGAGTCTCACAACAGCAGAGACTTCCTATGCCTGAAGAAGGGTGACTGCACCCAAGAGCTTGCTAAGAACTTTTTTCCAACTACTCAGTTGGTCTAATGAAAGATATCACATCTATCCAAAGAACCTTGCCTGCCTTTTCCCTACTAACACCCCCAATTTCAAGTGCTGAACAAAAAGGAGCCAATGAGAGAAATCAGGGAAGGTGGCCCAACCTGTACAACATAAGGCACAGGCCTTGTTACAGTGCCAGATGTTATGTTGTGCCTTGCCAGAGATGGCTGCATCAGTGCATTCCTTCACAAAGTGCTTTTGGTACTCTTTTGATCCAGTCTGAGCAGTCTACCTTCAGGAATATTATGGTACTGTAAGAGTGATGTTGTAGCTGTGATGGTCCAGAAATTATGTGAGGGGCAAGCATTTCTTATGGTGATATCGCCCAAAGAAATTCTTACCTGTCTTCAGGAACATTACTAAGGCAGAAGGCATTTCCTCCCGTCTTAATGCTTACTTCTTAGGGAGCTAACCTTTCAGATGTGGCTTCCTCATGTCCATCATTCAGATGTGTGATAGCTGAAATGATAAGTCTTTATCTTTTGTTCCAGCTGAAGAACCAAGTGCAGGAATGGATTTTGCTTATATTAGATTTCCTGCAATCTCCCACCCGTGCTTGATGCAAGAAAGTTGTTTTATTATAAACAGCAAAGGATTAATTCTCAGTGAACTCTAGCTGTCTGAACTACAGCTGCCTATGGTTTTCCTCTGTCCTAGAAAATGCTAATAGTAAAGCAGAATTTTTGGAGAGCCAGTTCGACTGAACTAGTCTGCTCTATTAATAGGCTCATAAATAAAAGTACTTGGAGAAAGAGGGAAATTTTTGGTAAAGTATTAGGACGATTGAATTACAAATGACATCCCAGGAGGCTTGTTTTCTTTCTTAATTCACTGTTTCTGCTAATGCTGATGTAAGTACAAAGCAAACATAAGATCAGATTCAAGCCCTGCTCTTTTAACAATGCTATGCAGGTTTAACTAAGAACAGAATACACCTTATTGATTTCTGCATATGTCTGTACTTTTCTGCTACAACATTCACTGTTACAGAATTGAACATGGACAACCACTTTAAAATCATTACACAAAAAGCTGTCATGCGGTCTAATTTATAAAGGCATTTAAAGTATTAGTCTTTCCTTTTGACCTGAATTGATCAAAGTCTGGGGCTCTGCAAATTGTTTCCTCTAAACAAAGAAACTGATATGCAACTGATTTTGTTTACAAAAAAAATGTAAAAAGTCCTATTTCCCTGAACATGGGAGGAATTGAATTGCAGGAGACAATTTCTTTCCTCACAACTCCAATCTACTTCCTTCCTGAAAGCTGTCTCTGACCATATCTCAGCGACACACAAAGTAATTCTTCAGGCTGTGTCTTCAACATTTTTGTGCCATTTCTGTCCTTTTCCTCCCCAAAATTTCTGTCCAAACCAGTATTCAATCTAGCCCCTCTGCCCACATAGGATGTTTTCATGTCACAGACCTAAAACAATTTTACTCCTATCTATACCTCTTTAGATTTTCTTTGATCCAACTATAGCATTCCATGTTTGGTTATTAAGAATTGACCATTTTAAGATAAAGGCAAGGAAAAAAAAGATATATGGTCTAAAATCTCCTTGGCCTACAAATAATGAGCGATATTTTTTTCTGTCTTAGACAAGTACAACAGAATAGTCTTTGGAGGGTGCATCTGCATGTGCATATTAATGCACATGAATAAACTCTAGTGCTTATCACACTGGAGTTTTATTGCTCCCGGGCACACATTTACATGTGCACCTGGAAGTGCAGCATGTTGAGCTGGGTCGGAGCAGTCCTAACCTGGCAGGGGCCCCAGGGGGTTAGTCTGCCAGCTTAGGGCTGCTCCCACCCCACTCAGTATGCTCCAGAAGGGCTGGCTGGGGCACAAGTGTGCTTCAGTGTGGAGCTAGCTAGCCAGGGCAGAATCTACATGTGCGTTACTACACAGTTTTTTACTCCGCAGCAGGATAGTGTTTGTATTTAAATTGGTTTGTTGCAGCCTAATAGGGGCACATGTGTAGACAGGTGACATTTACTGTGCAGCTAATTAGTCTGCTGCACAGTAAACTTTTATTGTAGACACTCCTGGAATGTCCTATTCTGCTTGCTAGTGATATAATGATATTTGAGCTATGTTGTAGTGGCTTTCTGTTGCAGTTAATAACTTCTCATTCACTTGAGGCATCAGTTGTGAGTAGCAATTTATTATAAAATACTGTGTTGCATTACTCATCTCAATAACATTACAAATTAAGATTGTGATTGTGCTAATGTATCGTAATAGGAAAATTTCATACCTCTTGAACTTCTTTTCTCTGAAAAGCACTATATTTCTACAACTTCTAATTATACACTTATAAAAACTTTATGTATCAGGGACAACTAGGGGTGGGCAAGAGGGGCAACCACTCCAGACACCAAGTTAGGAGTACATTGCAATCACCCCTGCAATGTCTATGACCCCATGCCAGGAACTCCAAAAGAGTCCCTAGCTCAGCATTTCCCAATCAGTGTGCCGTTAGGCACATCCAGGTGTGCTGTGGCATTTTGGGCTGGATCCATGCCCCCCACCTGGCTGGAGCCATGCCCCACACTTGCTGCTGCTGTGGACAGCCAGACAGACAGGGGTGTGACTCCCGCCAGGGATGCAAACACCGCACCACCCGCTTCCTGCTGCTCAGTGGCGTTCCGCTGCTCGCTGCCCCCCTCCCCGGTCTGCGCCGTTCAGCCACTCACCATCTGATCCTCCCCTCTTTCCCTTGCCCCCAGCGTTCATCCCCCCCTCCCCACCCCCCTTTGCGGTGTTTGGTCACTCGCTATCCCCACCTCCCTCCACTTAGCCAGTGTACCATGGAGTGGGGGAGGCCATATATGTGTGATGGGGGGTGAAAAAGGTTGGGAAATGCTATCCTAGCTGCTGCTCCAAGAGCAACAGCCAGGGTGGGCAGAACACACATGACAGCAGTAGCAGTTCAGCCAGGAGTATTTAGGAGTTCCCAGCATGGATAAGTTTGCTGCTCCCACCACTCCTCTTGGAACTGCTCCCTTGAAACCTGTGACCCCCACCCGTCCCTGCTCTCAGAACCACACCCCCCCCATACACACAAAACACCTGTACTCCTCCCCACACCTCAGAACCCCAACGCCACCCCTGCCCTCAGCACCAGACGCCCTCTGCCCACACTCTTGGTACTCACATGCCCACTCCCTACCTCCCCACTTGAACTCCATCTCCCTGCAAGATTCGCCTCAGGCACCAGCTTTGCTTGGTACACCACTGGATAAGGATCAGGGGGTGGGACAATCACCTGACTCTTGGGCAAAGTCAAGGACTGGATTCTCAGGGAGCTTGGGGTGCCAAACATGTCAGGAGTCAAAACTGGAGTCAGGAGCCAAAGCCAGTCAAGTTATGCCAGAATCAGAAACCAGAGCCAGCGCTGGGGTTAGGATTGCCTGGAGTCAGAATCCAAATCAGGCACCAAAGCTAGAGTCAAAAACAGAGATCCAGTAGGTGAAGCAAGGAAGCACACAATGGCCAGCAGTAAGTACCTAAGTCTTTGCTCCTAAGAAACTATAATGCAGTGTCCTGAATTAAGTATAATAATCTAGCTGTGGTGATACAAATTAGATCTGTGCCCTCCCTCAGTGTCACTCAGATCCCCTTCCCCTGATGTCTGCTGCTCTGTTTTCTGCTCCACACCCAATCTGCTGTTCTGCTTTCTGCTTCCTGCCCTATCTGCCACTGTGCTGCCTGTCCCTGCCCTGATCTGCCATGTGCCACATGGCCATGTGTACAAAGAGACTGCCTGTGCTACTTCTAGCATGTGTACTATGGGTTGGCTGTCCCTGTCATAGGGTATGAACGGGCTTTCATTTCTAGTGGTGGAAAATTCTCAGAAATGTATGATAAATTTCTACTGCTATAAATCCTTCCAGGAGATGGAGCAGCACAGACATTCAGCCTGCAGCCACCTCCTCTTCCCTGCTCTCCACACCTTCCCCAAATAGGGGTAATCTGGATCTGGAAAAGACATGGAAAGCAGAAGCTGCTCCACTCTTCCAGAGGAGAACTGTTCTCTACTCACAGTCTCTGGGACCAGTCTAAGAGGGGAGTGGAGCAGAGGGGCAGAGCCCCCATCCATTCCTCAGATCAGCCAGTCCCCAAATTGAGGAAGAGGCAGGGAGCAGCAGGCAGCTACCAGGAAGGGAGTAGAGCAGTATAAACAAGTTCATTAATGTGAGAAAAACCCTCTGCTGGAGATTTTCCAGGTGTTAACCTGGAAGACCTTTCCCCCAAAAGGGAAATGTTTCCTCTTGGAGAAATGGAATGAACCTTTGTATACTTCTTGCATCTACCAGGAGAGCAGTGAATCTCCCAACAGAAACATGATGCCTGTGCATAGGCATAATCTGAGCATTTTTTCAGTATTACTTTTGCCTGGGTTTTTAACTTCTCTTAAAAACTTGGCACCTAGGAAAGTGCTGAAAGAAATAAAGCTTAAATTGGAATAACTCCCCCAAGTCAAAGGTGTTAGACTGGTAGAAAACTAGTGATAACAAGACTAGGCCCTGTATCATTTGAAAAGGATTAAGAATATTGTTCTAAATGCAAAAGCAGAACTGCAGATAGACAGCCCAAAAGCCAAAACTTGTATATGAGCTATGAATTATTCCCATCCTCTATTATGAAAGTACACTAGCCAAAGTTTCTAAAAGGCTTGGCAAAACTGCTATAATCAAGATTGTTATAAAATTCTATTCCCTTCAAAGTAGAGCATCTCTTCTAGACAGAAAAGCCCAATGTAGCAGAAACTAGAAGGGGAGTGGAACTCAAGGTTCATATTGTCTTTTAAAATATTAAATTGTTATTTAATATTTCCTTATGAAGGAGACTTTTACATTTGTTTGGAATTATCCTAAAACCAATTTTCTACACTTTCATATTATTCCTGTACTTTTATAGAGCAAGACCATGACTTTTAGTATTACAGTATGTCTCATATAGTCACAGACAGCTCTTGTTCTTGAGTATGGTATTAGAGTCAAAAAGGTCAAAAGTCCTTCCATGCCTTAAGGCCCACCAGTTTCCCTAATACAGTGGTTCTCAATCTTTTTTGTACCAGGACCCATTTGTAAACATCAATGGCTAGTCCTGACCCAGTGCCCCACACTCCCGACCTGCTGCTCCCTGCCCCCAAATCCAGCCCCGCAGTGCGTGGGGCAGGGGGTGGGGGTAGGGAATGGGGGGCCCCAAGCAGCACCTTGCAGGCTGGAACTCTGCCAGCCTGCAAGGGTAAAGCCATGGCTTCCCACGTATTACTTCCGTAAAGGTGAATCTATTTTTAAAGTTTGTTGATCCATTTTTTAAATTTGTTCATGACCCTTTAATATATTCTTGTGACCCACTTTTGGGCCATGACCCATGGATTGAGAAATGCTGCCCTAGTCCACAGTACACAAGGGGGAGGATGTGGCCAGCACTACATCCAGTTGTCTTTGACTTACAAACCCAACTGACCAGTTACCTATTTACGGTTGGGGATAGTCTTTTGGACAAGTTGAGAGCTATGCTCAAACTCATTCTGTTGAAACCATATCAAGATGCTTTAACTGCTCTACATTTTGATCCTGAAATACAACATCTACTTACTCTTCAGCTGTAACACAAGTCTGTCAGTGTATATAGTCCTTTTTAAAGCTGTATTTTTTAATAAGCAATTACCGATACCCAGTATGGGATTGCATTTTGGGTAAAACGTTCTGATTTCCATTTAAAAATCTTTTATATTGAAGCAGATCTTAGATAATCCCTTACAGTTGAGGATGATTGTCTTCCACGATTGTCTTATTTGTGTGTCCGAACATGGCTGATGAGGCCTATCTAGGATCAACAAACTCCACTGCAGATAAGAGTAAATTAGCCTGACACTGGCTAGGAAACTGTTCTCCTTTTTGTTTATATATATTTCTTGGGTGAGTGGTAATGAGAGACAGTCTTTCACCTTTAAGTCCGTACTTTAAGCAAGGGCAGTGCAGACATTTCATCAGAAGCTAGGCGATGGGAGGGGAGAACTAAATGGAGTTGGGTAGTACAAGTATTCAAGAAGGAAGATGAACATGGGCCGGCAGTGTAGGGATGCAGTCAGGAA
>NW_017728995.1:42609456-42611660 GCF_001723915.1 Gavialis gangeticus
ATGATCTGCTCAGGTTCCTTCCGACCCTAGAAACTATGAAGAAAGGAGCACTAATCAGGCCAGCTAATCAGTGTTCCCTCTAAGTTATGTGGCGTCTGCAGCCACACAGCTTAGAGGGAACGCTGCAGCCAATTCCTCTCTGGCTACTAGCTAAAGTAATTAGTCATGTAGCTGAAGTGGTAAACATTCAGTACTGCACTGCTGAAGGTTTGGTGTTCCAACCTAACGGATAATGAAAATATTATAGATAATGAAACTTATTTTTAGCATTTTCATTTGAAACAAAACTAGGTTAAAAATAACTGAAAAGAAAGATACTTAAGTTGCAAAGTCAAGCTGCCAAAGGCTAGGGAAAGGTTTATGTAATTCCAGCACGTCGCAGCAGGCTCGATTAACTGAGTCTGCTGGAGTGTGGCCATTAGCACGCTCCAGCATCCTCCTGCGTCTTGTGTATCAGTGTCCCCACTCATTCGACAAGCTTTAAATAAAGTGGGCCCATCACCATTTTGAAGCATGGGGACATTGATACACAAGATGCTCCAGGTGCTTTAATTAGAGTGGATCTGAGAGTCACTTGAATTAAAGCGCCCCCCCCCCATACACTTGGAGCATGTATATAATAAAAACCCTTAAGAGTGCATGGGAAATCATAATTTGGCATTTTCACATTTTCAATTGTGAGCTTGCAATCTAAACAACATATTTTTGTATGAAATCAAAAATGTTCATTAATATTCCTTCCACTGATTTTATTTGCAAGGATCCAACCTCTAAGAGATGTCAGACCAGCAGATTCTGAACTGCAATGCCCATTCTGGATCACAATCTTGGAACTGCATCAGTTTATGAAAAGGATTACACTAAGTGATTACCTACCATAGGGGGGACTGGACTCAATTATCCAGCACATTCCTTCCAGTTCTACATTCCTAAGGCACAATGATTTAGTAGTTTAAAGCCAACATCAGAACTTTTTAAAAGGATTAATTGCTTATTGACCTTTCTCCTCCCTGATCCTTCTGCATCTAATTGAGTCCAGCTAGATTTGTCTCTGTTTTAGTTCACAGATGAATTGCTTGTTGCCAAGTTTTTTACATTTACTAGATACAGTTTTATTTAGATAAAATGCCTTCTTTCTGCCCTGTAATTTAGGGTGTGTTCTAATACAGCCAGGCTAATGGAGTGACACTTCAGCTGCTCTTGTGTCTGACTAGGAAAGGGTAACAGGGAGACGTCACTCCCTGTTACTTGAATATAAGGAAGAAAAGAAACTTACCACACAGGTGACAAACAGCGAGACATACTAATGTCATTAACCAGCATTGGGAGTGTTCACCACACCTGAAAGACAAGAGACATTGATAATTGAGAGACCGGAAATGACAAAGATAAAAGAGAGATGAGTGAACAGTATAGATCCCCGAAAGGGGAATCTGGAGCCATGGTGATTTGTCAATAGTGATAATTTTTGTATGGAGGCACGAAAGTGACAGAGCTGCAGGCACAGAGGGGCTGCCTGAAATTGAGATTTGGTGAACCCCAGCTAAAGTAACAAAGGATAACCAGAGACATCGTTATAAGTTACAGGACTGGATAATTGGACTGTAGAGACTGAACCAATTGCTCTAAACCCAGGTTGGGGGATATAGCTAGTCTGAGAAGCTGCTCTTTTTGTTTCTTCGTTCCACTTTTTGTTATTAATTTATGAGGGCAATGCTGTGAGTGAAGCATGCCCACAGAGACTGCAAATCATTGTATCTCTTCTGTAGTGAGCAGATGTCAGGGGCATGGTATCATTAAGTGGGTTAAAATACGGCTTTACAACAGTGGCAATCTCACAGAGTTACCCATGTGTTTTTCCTTATTTTTCAATTATCTCTCATCAAGGCGAGGCAGGTGAGAAAGCCACAGGAGAAACTCTGAATTGTTCTTCATCAATCTTTGGATGCTTATCTTGCTGGGATCCTATGACCCCAGCTGACTTCCTGCCCTTCAGGCGGGGGGGGGGTGGACTCTATGATCTTTCGAGGTTCCTTCCAGCCCTAATGCCTATGAACTCTTAACTTACTTAGAAATAATACTTGCTCACAGAGAGATTGATAAAGGTGCAGAAAAAACTGGCTGTACAGGAGCAATGTGACCCTCTCAAATCCTCTGTGCTGTGCAAGGATATATACTTCTCAGCCAAACTTTCAACTTCCCTG
>NW_017728995.1:42616660-42618116 GCF_001723915.1 Gavialis gangeticus
GGGGTGGACTCTATGATCTTTCGAGGTTCCTTCCAGCCCTAATGCCTATGAACTCTTAACTTACTTAGAAATAATACTTGCTCACAGAGAGATTGATAAAGGTGCAGAAAAAACTGGCTGTACAGGAGCAATGTGACCCTCTCAAATCCTCTGTGCTGTGCAAGGATATATACTTCTCAGCCAAACTTTCAACTTCCCTGTGCACAGCAATGTATCTTTTAAAAAAAAAAAAGTCACTATTCAGAAAGTTCAGAAGTAGCTGAGCCTACAGCTATCATTACACAAATGCAACAGGATCTTTGAAATTTACTCCTAAATGTGCCTCAGAAAATCCTTACAACTATTATAATCAACCTCACTAAATGATGGGTCTTCTCCAGAGTTCAGGGGAAAAAAAAATGATGAGGAAGGGCAGGAAGTGGCAGAGGGTATGCATAGGTAGGTAGAGATTATCTCACCACCTTCGGTAGTTTTGTAGACAGACCAAAGACCTTGACCTTCAGTGGCATCAATTAACATTAAGTTATCTTTAAAGTTAAGAGCAATATATTCAGTTCTAATTATTAAACCTTGAGGCTGCAAAACACAACACTTTTGTGCTGCGTATGTATATGTGCATATGTGTATGTACACGACATAGATGCTTAACTTTACTAAGGTGGCCTTAAAGATGAACCCTTTCACAGTCAGATGTAAAATGTTACTTTATTCTGGTGAGTTAAAATTTACCAGTGATAAAATGAAGCAACTGTTAGCTCCCTGTAAAGTTCAAATGAGACCACAAAGTTGTGTCGCCGTTTTACAAGTACTGACAAAGCCCTGCTTGCTTGTAGAGATGATGACAGAGTTCATTCATGTTCTGTATAAACAAAATTGGCAAGCCACATTACAACCTAGAAAAAACTGGTTTGCAAAGAGTAGCTGGTTGTTTCTCAGGAGGAAGATGGATTTGAAAGGATTCCTAATCAGGTACACTTATTCAGATCTCTTTTGTGGACACGTCCAGGTATTCCTATCTATCCGTGTGGGTGCAAAGTCAATAACAAGTGGGAGCGCTCTGGGGACTAGAGAGCGGGGGACTCCCTTTCTTCGGGCTCCCAGGTGCGAGGCGATGCACCAGCACCACTTCCCCTTGCTCCGCAGAACTGGACGGGACATTTTACAAGTGACTGAACTGCAAAATGTGAGGCCCAAGAGGTGACACTGGGTGGAGGGCGCGTTGGCCCCTCACGCAGCACAACCTCCCCCTCGGCAGCTGCCTCGTGCGGATACAAAGCGGTTCATGTGCCGTCACGATCCTGCTGCCAAGCCGGGCTGCGCGCGGCGCGAGCGGACACGAGCAGTCGGGACGGGCGCGGACTCTCCCACGGCCACGGGCGCTCAGGCGGGACGGGACGGAGCCCCAGGCGGCCCCCGCAGCAGGACTCGTAGTAAGTGCCCGGCCCTGCGTGCTCCT
>NW_017728995.1:42618350-42618996 GCF_001723915.1 Gavialis gangeticus
CTGCCCACCACGCTGTCCTAATACAATCGGAAACCACCCCCCCCGCTCCAGGCTTTGACTTCAAATCTTAAAGGGGGGCTCTCGTTTCTTAGGGGGGGCGTGGCCCACAGCTCCCCTGTAATTTGAACCTGCCCCCAACCCCTGCCCATGTGGCCCATGGACTCGGAACCCCAGCCACGCCAGTCGGCCCCCCCGGCTCTGAGATGCTGGGGGCGGGGGAGCAGTGGCAGCATCGCCCCCCCTCACTGACAAATCCCTAGCCCTGTGGGAACCCACAGGGGCCTGATGTGGGCACCCAGGGGGTGGCTGGAGGTGGTGTGGGGCCTGATCCTGCAGTGCTGGACCTAGGGAGGCAGTGGGGGTTCTGATCCAGCAACATGAGACTGAGGGAGGCAGAGCAGGGCCCCGTGCCATGGCACGGCGCTGATGGAGCTGCTGACCGGCCCTGTGCCACTAATCTGGTCCTTGGCCCTAAAAGGTTGAGCAGCACTGTCCTAAGGCCACTGTCCAGCCCCTCTGCAAGGACTGGAATAGCTGCACCAGTTTTTGCAATGGGGTGCTGCTCCATTCACAAGCATGGTGGAGCAGGACCTCCAGTCCAGTGCCGGGTGCCTCAACTCCAAAAAAAAAAAAAAAAAAAAAAAAA
>NW_017728995.1:42623996-42625352 GCF_001723915.1 Gavialis gangeticus
AAAAAAAAAAAAAAAAAAAAAAAAAAAAAAAAAAAAATGAGAGCCTCTGGACTAGGGAGTGGAAGTCCCACTGATGGCAGCTGAACCCAGCAGGCAGGCAAGTGATTGGACAAGAAGCAGAAAGCAGGGACACCACCCCTCTCCCATACCACCCCCCTGCAGTACCCTGCCAGCGGCTCCTGCCTTCAGGATAAAAGCCGGGCTTGATAACTGTCCTGACATTCTATTAACCAGCACCTGACAGGACCCAGGGTGCTTGCAACTGGTACTTGTAATTAAATACTCATGAAGCATCACACTCTCACTGTACTGGTGAAATCCATTCTAAATGGGAGAGCACCAGCATTGTTGGGGCAAACTGCAAACAGTGCAAAGCCCCTAAAAGTAACCTCTTTTGTTTCCTAATGAAATAGAAACAAAGAGCATGGCATTGCTTGTGAAACCTAAACAGGTCTCTTATATCTCAAATTCTGGGTAGTTAAGTTAGTTTTTTGTTTTTTTTCCCCTTTATGGGCTATTTAAAATATACATCTGTTATCTGTCTCTACTAGCAGCTATCTCTCTCTACTACTACCACCTCTCTGCTAGTAGCAAACAAGCTTGCCAGCAGTGGATTCATGTACTAAATAAGCCCCCAAGTCCTGACTGGGCATTTCACCATGTTCTTGCTTTGTCATTTAATAATAATAATTACACTTAATTAATTCATAATAACAACACAAGCTCTGTTCGGAGATCTCAAAGCATTTGATGGAAATTATTCTGTCAAGCATTTGAGCCTGAAGAATGTACTTAAAATTAAGTGCTTTCATGAATCAATAATTTTATTACCCCTCAACATCCCTGAGCTAGCAAAATTAGTACCTATCATTTATCACCAGTGTAGTTTCAAAAGGATACTGTCATGTAGACACGAGCTGCATTGATGGTGACTTATCATAGAATCATAGAAGTAGGGTTGGAAGGGACTTTGTAGATCTTCAAGTCTGACCCCCCGCCTGGGCGGGAGAAAAACTGGACTCAAATGAGTCCAGCCAGGTAGGCATCAAGCCTCTTCTTAAAGACCCCCAGGGTAGGAGCCAGCACCACTTCCCTTGGAAGTTGGTTCCAGCTCCTAGCTGCCCTAACTGTGAAGTAGTTCTTGCGGATGTCTAGTCTAAAACTACTCTCCAATAATTTGTGTCCATTATTCCTTGTTATGCCTGGGGGCACTAGGGGAAACTGTCTCCCCCAAACCCTTCTGGTCCCCCCCTAGTGAGTTTATAGACAGTCACCAGGTCCCTGATGATTTTCCTAGTATAGACAGAATTACTGAAGTGGCTTACTGTATTAACATATCAGCATTTAGAACAATGA
>NW_017728995.1:42630352-42640945 GCF_001723915.1 Gavialis gangeticus
GAGTTTAATATAATTAAGGACCAAGTGACTTTTTTTTTTTTTTTTTTACTATGACCAGGGCTTTTTTTGTTGTTGATGATAAACTATACAAATAGCAGCATGCAAGTTAAGAGTTGAATGATCAGTTCTATCCCTGCCTACATCTTGCATTAATATGTACTGCATTATATTTTATGCGCCTTCCAATGTTATCCAAACATGTTTTAAAGTCAGATGTATATTTCTGTACCAACATTTTAGCAGATATCCCCATCACATTGTAAATGAAGTATCTTTAAAAATTAAGCTAGATTGTTGTCATTCCCAGGCCCAGTTTTACATGTGGAGGAGTTGTATCTGGAGAGTCCGGCTTTATTGGAAGTGAAGGATTCCCTGGAGTCTACCCTCCAAACAGCAAGTGTACTTGGAAAATCACAGTAAGAATTTTTAGTATCACAAAATCGGTCTTGAAAATAATGGAGAGCCATTTGTCTCTAAACCTAAATTCTATATTTTCCTTATATATAAAAAGTAACACATTACTTCAATAATTAATTATTGAACTTACAGTACCAGGGTTACATTTAAAGTGATAAATAGTAGTTGAAATATGCAAAATATAGATCTCACCTTTTTAATTAAGGAAAGAACAAAACTTTTCACTGTAATAAGATCAGGTATATATTTATATTTTGATAAAAATCAAAAAAAACTGTTGAATACAAATCTTTTATCTACTAGTCATTACAGATATAATGGAGCAAGATTGTGAGAGTAAAACCCAAGCTATCTTGTCATTTGAGGGAGAGAGATTGTAAAGCAAATCTTTGTTGTCAATATAATGTAGACAAGTCTGGAAAAAGAAAAGAGGTCAGGAAACTGTGTGTTACTCTGGTGTAATATGATGATTGTTAATAACACCCTCCTGCCAGCCAGCTCATCTTGAGTACTGCATGATGCAGATGCCACTCAATGTTCAGTGATCAAGCAAGATGACAGAGCAATAATGGAAAAATGATGTTATATTTACCAAAGAGATGTTTGTAAAGTGAGGTTGAACTGAGGCTTTGAGCAATATACCCATGAATAATGCTTATAACCGAGTGAACACTGTTAAAAATCAAAAAACAGTAGAACTGAGTATCCTTTCAATGCTTATAAACCAGGAACTTCATGAATATATTTTAACAAGAAACACCTTACACTTCTTCATAAGTTTCTATTTTGAAGTTGTCACTAAAGATGCTCAGAGTTCCAAGAATATGGGTTGTTTTTTTTTTAAATTATGGATGAAATTAATGGAATAGGACAGTGGAGGCCAATCTTTATAGTAGAAGTAAAGACAAATTAGCCCTGCACCCTCCCCTGGTGCTGCTTCCATCCCCTTCCCTTGCCCAGTCTACTCCTTACTTGTCCAAGGCATGGGCACAGGCAAAGCCTCTTGCTGCCAAAGCCCTGTGGCCCATATCAGACCACAGCTGAGCTGGTTCAGCTGTGGTCCTCAAGTGAATTGTGGGAAGACTTACCTGTTTTTCTGGTACACAGGGAGAATTACAGGAGGGCAATTAAGGATGGTTACCACATAAGTGGTTTAGCTTGTATTTCACAGTGAATATGGGTAGATTCCAGCTTGAGTGAAAGTAGTATCTGAGTTCAAGTCTCTAAAACCCCAAAGGCCTACTGCTAACCTCTCTGTAACAGGAGACCTATTCAGGGCTGATCTGTCATTGGCCCACCCACCCATTTCTGGGCCAACCGCCTGCCTCCTCACCTGCCATGCCTTGATGATATGCAAATTAAGATATTAATTAGGTAGGAGGCTGCCCATTTCTTGCCCCAATGCCAGGGGGCGCTATCTGCGGCTCTGTTTCTCCCCTACACCGCAGCCTAAGCCTCGCAGATGGCATCCTCAGTTGTTATAGCATCACTGGGCCCCAGAATCCTCCAATCCAGACCCCAACCAGATCCCTCCAGTCAGGCAGCCTACTCCATCCTCATGCTGGGCTGCCTAGTTCCCTGAACTCTTTCCCCTCTCAGGTGTGGTCCCCCTGGGACCTTTGGCCACACAGGCCCTGGCCTTACCTCCAAGGCCAGTCAGAAATCCCAGGCCCTCAGCTCTGGTTATCCCTCACAGTAGGCCCCTGGCCCTTGTGACCGTTCTGGTCCTGGCCCCAGCATTCACCAGTCAAGGGTATTCTAAGTCAGGCTTCTGAGTCTATAGCCCCACTCTCTAATCTGGGTCCACCTTCTTGACCCTACTGTGCGGTAACCTACCCAGTTGTGGGAGCTGGGGTTATTAAGGTGCCCCAACCCACCTTTCACTGGGGTGGTAACTGGTCTGGTATTTCCCAGAGGTTCCCGCACTACTAGGAGCCCCACCAAGCCACCCACTGTCAGCAGGGTGCAGTTTAGGTTATGCCCAGGACCAGGAACCTCCAAACCATCCCCTACAGCTCCTGCCCTTACCTCCAGGATCTTACATTCAGCCTTGCAGCCAGGTGATGTTACTGCCTGGCCTGTTTATGTAGGCAGCCAGAGATCTAAAATGGCTGCCACAATCAAGCAGCTGCTGGCTGCTTGGCTCAGCTCTTAAAGTAGCAGGCACCAACAGTGCCCTGCCACACTCTCATAAAACAACTTCATGTGGAGGCAGAAGGCAGTACTGCATAAGACCTGGAATTATTCTGCAGTGCAGAAATATCATAAATTATAATCATCAGCAGAAATATCATAAAAATTTAAAGGCCTCTACAATTAGCAGAAGGTGATGAGTATCCTTTGCCCTGTCTCTTATAGCTAAGGAGTCCCCCTTAAGGACACACAGGGCACATGGAAAGATCTGATTGAAAACTGGAACAGCCCACTGTTTTGTTCTCCTTGTGGGTTAAGAAAGGTAGGGAAGTGCTTTTTTCTCAACCAGATAATCCCAGATTTCTCTAGGAGAAATCCAAAGTTAACTGAACAAGGAGCACAGGTGAACAACTTAAGAATAGTGCAGAACAACAATTCAGCAGTGAAATCACTTTAGAAAATGTTGTGGGTAATATAACATTTAATACAGCATGCAGGTAGCGTTAAAGTTTTCCACAATTAGCTTTCTAAAGCTAGAAGACTCACTCCAACTTCATTATGGTTCTGTAATTTCGTGAGCCTGGGGCTTATACTCTTGGCTTAAAAAACAGCTTTGCTATTCTAAGAACTCTAAGAAGCATGCAGCACATGTTTGTGGTTATATGACGATCCTGGCAAAGCACTCAGAAGCTTTTAGTTGGCATTGCTAAGTTGTCATCTATATTGTTATTTCCTCTCCTGTGGCTTTTTGTATAGCATCATCCACGATACATCACATCCATTTACTTTTAAAATTATATAAATCCTTTTGAGCCATAACTTGAATGATTTGAGAAGTTGGATTGCTGTTCTGGTAAACCAAGCACTTACAAAATCCAACATGTGTACTGTGCAAAAATAATATTCAAAACTGTCAGAGTTATGCAAGATGATATTTTTGTAGACCCAGTAGGTGAATTCCAATATATGTTTGCTGACAATAAGAAGTGTTTGAAAAATCCAGTCATCAGTGCATCTGGAAATTTATCCTAGGGAATGGAATGTCTAATGTCAATTTCTTCAGATTTTAACTAGTCATTAAACAAAAAAAAAAGCATAACTTAACAACTGTTTTTTTCAAATATGAACTGATACATTGCTTAGAATGAGGGTGAAGTGTTAAATTTAATCAGAACCCAGAAGGTCTTTCAAATATAGTCTAGGGATAGCATCCTGGTAGGAATCAAAATATATTCTCAGCAATTTGAAAGGACTGGAGCAAGGGATGGGGACTGGAGACAGGGACTGTACTTTTTATCAGGAGGTTACCCCTGGACCCAAGTCAACGCATCTTTCCAATTCATTTTGGGATAACACATTTAATCTTCTTGTTGGCAGGGAGATGATAAATGTTTCAAGTCTGATCATAAAGTCTGTGGGAAGTGTGTTCAAGTGACCCACAGCACCATTATGGCTAAGTGTTCAACTAGCATTGTTTGGCATTAACACCTGTTTTGAGCAGTTTTATGGGAAGTTTTATTATTCAGCCAAAATATTTGCTCAGTATAAAATTTGGCACAGACAACTTCTTTTTATTCCAAAAGACTAAACTAGATGTTAAGGAAGAGCAAGATGTACTGAGAACATTCCCAAGAAGCTAGGAGAGGTACACTCATAAACAGACTGTTTAAATATGAACAACAATTCATACATGTGGGTGCTTTATTTAGAAAAAGGAGTCCTAATTATTTTAAATCAGTGAACCATGCTTCCATTATTAGTTTCAGTACAAAAATAACCAACAGCCCTATTTTGTTATGTGCTATATATGTAAAATGAAGGTATTCTACCCCAAAGCATTTGTAGTCTACAGATACATAAAAGGAATAGACAAACTTCTATGAATTTAGTATCATAGTATTCATGTAAATGTTAACTGGGTTAATGGTAATGTTGAGGTGCTGTGGAAGCCATGGTGGTCCAGCAAAAATGCAAGAGGCAAGAATTCTTGTGAGACCTGAGGAAGTGGTACCCAAAAGCTCATCCATGCGGTTGGTCCAGTAAAGGATATCATCCACAACAAACCTGGTTAACATTTGCATCTCACTAGATGCTGAGGGTGCATCCACACATGCAAGCATGTGCACTTGCAGCAGCTCAAATAGAAGTGGTTCAGATTTGAGCTCACGTGCCAGAACATGCACTTTGGTGTGGGGCAAATTGTGCCACTTGGGGCAAAATAACTCTGCCTGGCTCCTCCTGGATCTGCAGCCAGGGGGAGCTAGAGCCCGGGGCCAGCATCTGTGCTTTCCCCAGCAGTATAAAAAAAGCTGCCCTGTCCTGACCCCATCAGTACAAAAAGCTGCCCTGTCAAGTAGCTCAGGACTACTCACTCTCAGGAGTTTCTGGGGCCCAGCCAATTGGTACCTGGGGACACTACCCCTTGTGCCAGCTGGACTACTGAAGCAGCCCGGAGAGTTCCCTGCACCCTTTACCCACTGCAGCAGCCTGGCTGTGACCTGCTACGCACCTGCCAAACCCAGATGGGGACTGTACAGCCAGTAGAGGCATCTGCCCCTCTGGGCCAGCTGCCAGTGGGCTGCAGATTTGGCCTTTGTGCGGCACTACTGCCATGTGTGCCCCCTGCCTGGCCATGCGGGCAGCTATCGCCCAGAAGAGGTTCCCAGTGTGGTGGCCTGCTTTGACCTGTCAAAGCATGTTCTCCTGGCCCCAGTTGGCCAGGAGGTCAGCCACAGCCAGCTGGGTCCAGGGTGCCAGCTCTGAGCAGGCTCCTCTGCCTGGGTCCTGCCACTTGCCTCCCTAGCAGGAATTCTGGTGTTCCCTATTTGAAAACTGAAAAATCCCTGATAAAAAAATCCAAAAGTTGCTCTGCAAAATACCCCAAAATCCATGTTCCTCCACAATTAAAACAAAAGACTACTATATATATAGAGAGAGCAAGTGAGAGACAGCAGTCAGTTGGGCAGTGTTTTATTGGTATATCTATAGTGTTAAAGCAATTTGGAAGACTACTGGTGTCTCTATTGTCATAATAAAATGAATTCTAAATGCCTGTATGTTTTGCTGTTTGCCTTTGGTGTTCTTACCATAGAGCAGTTAGAGCTCCCTGTGACCTCTTCACTTACCAGGATGTGGGGACAGCAGTCCCTGCAACCACAGCTCCTGCCAGCAGGTCTCATCCTGTCTGGCAGCTGGGCACACAGGGGTTTAAAGCTGCTGCACCTCGGCGGGTACTGAACCATGCCAGAAGAGCAGTTCTCCTGCAAGGTGGTTCAGGAAAACTGCCTTCTTGGACACTGAACCAGTTTGCAAGTGGACAGATGTTCCTTTTTCATTCTGGAAATGCAGGTACATGCCTGTAGTGGCTCAGGCAGGAAGCCCAGGGGTGCTAAAGCAGCCCTCATTTCCCTTCCACAGGAAAACTGAGCTGAACCGGGGGACACGGGGGGCAGGGCCTGGGCAGGGCTGAGTAAAATGGAGAAGGGGTTTAAACCTGAACCTTGGCCTGCCGGGTTCAGAGGGTGGGAGAAGAGGGAGCTTGGCCAGACTGCTGTGGCACAGGAGGAAGAAGAGGGGAGAGCCCTGCCTGCCCCAGCGACAGCCAGGAGTGGTGTGGGGGGGAAAGAGTCCTCCTCTGGGGCTGGGAAGCCTGGCATAGAGCCCCCTTCCCCACTCCATTGCTGCGGGGGAGGAGCAGGGTGAAGAGTCCCCCTCCGGGGCTGGGCAGCCTTGCAGAGCCCCCCTCCCCACCCCGTGGTGGAGGGCAGGAAGGAGGAGCAGGAGTCCCTCTCCAGTGCCACACAGAGCCACCCCCTCCCCACCCTGGGGGGTGGAGAAGGAGGGGAAAGAGTCCCCCCCAGCACAGAACAGAGCCCCAGGATGGCCCCGTTAAGGTGAAGGGGACAGGGAGAAGGGTTAATTCCTCCCTCTGTCCCTTCTGCCCTGTAGCCAGGGTCTGCCAGCCCTAGGGGCCACTGCCTCAGCCCTCTCCCCGCTGCTCCCCAGCAGACAGGCAGACCCTAGCTACGGTGGGAAGGAGGGGAAGGAGGGCAGAATTAACTCTCTCTCTGTCCACTGTGCCTTAACTGGGCCATGCCAGTTGGTGTCTCACCAGGTCCTGTCCCTGCTCGGGCTAGAGAGCAGAGGGGCGGGGCCAACCTGCTCTGGAGCAGAGAGCAGAGTCCCACCCAGAGAGCATGCTGAGATGATGGAGGACTTTGGTTTAACTTAAACTGAGAAGGGGTCTGGGACAGACATTGCATAAATCAGTTTGAGCTCAATCAGTTATGTCTGATACTGCATTCAACCAGGTTTATCTCAAACTGGTTTTGGCCATTTTGAAACTGGTTTATGTGCACTGAATGTCTATTCTATTACTGGTTTAAATCAGTTTCTGATCCTTAAACCGGTTTGTGTAATGTCTGTCCCTATGAAGTCTGCATAGTATTAAAGCTCTGATCCTGATGTGCTGTCAGCACAAGCGGACTCTTGTACATGGGCCAAACCATGCAGTTCCTCACAGTCATGAAGGTCTGCCCACACAGACCCAATTTAAGGATGCATGGAGTCAAACTGAAAACCTTTAAAATGACAAGCGTAGTACTGATAGCCCTGCAAATTACTGAAATATAAAAAAAACAAAAAAAAGCCCCTCCAAAACCCAAACAAATTAGAATTTTAGATTTTACTGTCAATCACAATGGTTCTCAAGGAAAATGTCAGGTCTTAGTTTTCACTCACTTTCTGACTACAGAAAAATAATAGAACAATTCTTCTGTTGCAAAGAACACAGCAGCTCAGAATGTTTTTAATGCTATGGATTCCTATTTGAAATCTCTGGGTTTGATTTATGAATCATGTTTGCAGACCTAACAGTGCTGACATTGTGTGGCAAATGGCCTCACCTCTGAAAGGATTTCAGGATGCCCTGGATGAGACTCATTAGTCTATCAGGTCTTTAGTTTAATTTCCCCTTTCCCCATGCACAAAATTACACTCTCAAAGTTGTATTTCAGTTGAGCAAGGAGATTAACTTATTTTAAGTAATAGCCTAACCCTCCATTTTCTCATCTACTCTAACCCCGATCTCATATTGTTGTTCTTACACATGGAAGTTGCATTGGGTAATCCCAGGAATACAAGCAATATAGGTTGTTTTGAGCCTTGCAGTGGTGACCATGCAGGGAGCAAATTGCTAGGTCACTCTTCACTCCCATGCTCGGAGAACAGCAAAGATGAGCAAAGACACTCAGTTCCTCTCAGCACAGGGAAAAAGATGGTGAGAGAGAGGAACCAGGACTCTGTCCCTGCACATTCACCAGCTAGCAGAGCTGGCCAGGCACAACTGTAAGAATAAGCTAACGCCCTAAAAATGGTAGACATCATGTACTTTCCTGCCACAGGAGAAATAGGAAAAAATGGTGACTAAGCCACAGTTCCTTCCAAGTGTTCCTCTGAGGCATCCCAGCCTCTCACTGCCCCATGCTCAGGGCCAAGCCCAAAGTCTCAGTCTAGGCCAAAGTAAACGAGACTGAGTCATGTTGGCCCTTCTTGTATCAGAAGCTCAGGGGAAATAGTGTTGTTGCATGTTTCTCTTCTGGCATTTTAAAAAAGTTTTAACAACCATTACTTTTCAAGCTTTCAAGATGGATTTGTTGTATAGAGTGATGTATATATTAGTAGTTTAACGAGATGCCAATAGCTAGGGTGGGCTTCTGTGAGCTCTGCATAGGACGGTTGCAGTACTGAGTTGTTAGTTATTTTTAAAATGTATCGGCTGCCCACCAGTCTGTGTTCAAGTTGCGCAATATGTGGTAAATTTGTTTTCCAGAAATGTTTTACAGCTAGTTTAATTTTGTAGAACATGTTTGCTATTTTAATAAATACTAACAAATTCTCTGTCTAAGGGCCCAGCCCCTCAGCCTCTATTCGTAAGAGTTCCAGTGATTTCAATAAGACCTTACATGCCAGTAATCAAGGGTTAGATTAGGCTCTGCATTTAAAAATGCATGATCACTCCAGTTTTAAAATTTCAGTTTTTGATGACATCTTCCTACTGAAACAAGTAGTTTAGAAACAGTTTTTCAGATCAGTGAAAGTTGGGGAGAGCAAAAGTTTTTCTTAAAGTCTATGAAGAACTGTCAAACCTCACAGACACAGGCCACATTCTAATACATTACAGAATATCTGGCGCAGGCCAAATTTAGTTTACACAGCAAAAATGCAAGATTTCATGCAACATAACATCCTTGTAACTAGCGTTTTGCCTTCATAATAAGGCATCTGTGAATAAATAATGATTAGTAAGATTAGAAATGCGTCTAGGGTAGTCTACTCTCTCAAAATTCTATTTGTTGCAGTTCTTTTGCAGCAGGTTCTAATCTGTGATCAACAGGGCTCACAGGTTAGTTGTTCAAATTAAGCCATCCTAGAGTCATATTGTCCTTCGCCTTCTTTGTGGCAGTGCCAAGAGGCTCTCTCTAGTTATAGAGCTTTAGTAATTCTCTTAGGGCTGTTCAGCCCTAGGTGGCTTGGAAAGAGACACTCAGGGACAGATCCTCAGCAGCTATAAGCAGTGGGAGTATATTTTAGTAGAATATAACATTTTATAGCTGCTGAGTATCTTTCAGGAAACACTTCCTGCCCACAGCTTATTTGCAGGAGCTCTACCTGAGCCAGAAATACAACAACTGAGTACTGCAGGGTTCTTTGAGCTTCTGCAATAGGCATACTTTCAGGGATTTTGACTTGACTTAAGGTTGTCAGTTGTCAGCAGAGAGGAGACTATTTTATTGTCCAGTAATAGGTTCAGTGGAAGAAATTTCATAGGCTAGTATTCTAGGTTCCCATGTTCTTTAAGTACAACTCTATAAAGAAAACTACAGCATTACAGTGTAACAGATAAAAACCCAGGGCTAACATTGTAGTCTTAAATACATTAATGCTGGCCTGCCTCTACTCTTTTTGTGTATACTGGGACATTTTGAAATTGATTTGCCCATAGGATCATTGCAAAGTAGAGCTGGAAGAGACATCACAAGATCATCTAGACCAGCCCCCTACTCAAGGCAGGATCATCCCTGACTAGACCATCCTAACCAAGTGCATTTAACCTGCTTCTGAAAGTTTCCAGGCATGGTGAATCCACAATCTCTCTAGGTAGCCTGTTCCTTTGCTCAACTACCCTTATAGTCAGAAAGTTACTCCTAATCTCCAGTTTAAATATTTCCTGCTGCAGCTTGAGGCTGTTGCTCCTAGTCCTGTCCCCCACAGCCTCACTATCCTCTATCCATACAAACTTTTATTCACTGCTCTGAATTTGTTTGCATTTGAGTTTCTAAAACACCTTATTAGTGGCTGAACAAGTATTTGATGAGACACCTGGCCACTAGTCAGAGTGTTTTAAAACAAAGAGGGCATGTCTACATGTGCTTTTACACATGCCTAAACTTAATGTGCATTTGCCTTGGGACTAATGTTAGTCCCAAATCAGTTGACATACAGCATTAATGTGCCTTAACACATCTACGTGTGCGTTAAGGCACTTTACTTATTCATGCCTAAATTTGATACCAGGTTTTGCAGGTATCAAATTTAGGCATGAATAGGCTAAAATTGCCATTTTTAAGGTGCATTAAGGGTGCACATGTGTAGACCTGCGCCCTTAATGCATCTTAAAAATGGCTAATGTACCTTAAATTGGCATGTGTAGATGTGCCCAGAGAATTCTTGTCCAGTGCTAGAGAGCTCCTTTTGAGTACCTTTTGATGCTGCATCCTTTCTTGAGGTATGGAAGCTTGCCTTTCATCATACTTTCTCCTTGCCTGCTTCTTTTTTGGACAGTATTGCTGGAGCTAGCCAGGATACTGTTTAACTAAAAATCGAATGCCACTACTAATTCAGCATTTCTTTGCTTTTGTAATTTTACTCACTGAAATTTTAAGATAGCTTACTTTGCTCCCATCCAGGCCTTGATCAAAATATCTTCAGTCTTATCTCTAAAATGTTTCATAGTTTCATAGTTTCTAGGGTCGGAAGGGACCT
>NW_017728995.1:42641152-42651815 GCF_001723915.1 Gavialis gangeticus
TTCCTCCCCAGGTGCATCACCTTGCACTTGTCTGTGTTGAAACCCATCCTATTCTCATTCGCCCACCCTTGTAACCTGTCTAGGTCAGATTGTAGCCTGTTGCTTCCTTTTAGTGTGTCCACGTCCCACCACATCTTAGTGTCATCAGCAAATTTGAACAGGGTGCTTTTTACCCCATCGTCCAAATCACTGATGAAGATGTTGAACAGTGCGGGCCTGAGGACCGAGCCCTGCGGAACCCCACTGCCCATGTCCTTCCAGGTTGAGAAGGACCCATCCACTACCACCCTCTGGGTGCGGCCCTCCAACCAGTTGGCGACCTGTTTGAAATACTAGAATAAAAATATGGTCCTACCACATAAGCAGAAAGTTAGAGACTAATCATTTAAGACATTTTCTTAAATACGTACAATATTTAATGATTGTTTTCCTTAGTATTTTTTTTACTTATTTTTAAGTTAGTAGCCCAGAAAAAAAAAGTTACGACTCCTTTGGTTCAGTGACACTGATCTCAGCAGCTTGAGGTTTTAAAATGTTTTAATCAATAGCATTTTAAGTTTTTAATTAAATATTTTTAAATAATTAATTTTATTCTAATACAGTTAAAAAGATGACACATATAAACAAGGACAAATTATAGTTCTAGTAATCATCAGTACTTTAAAAATGTGTTATCTATACTATTTTCCCTATATTACATCTTTTACAAAATGATTTACAATAGCTGTGTTTCTGTGCTTCATGCTGATTAAACAGACCTAAGGATTTCTCTCAAATAGCACTACCAATGTTTGGTCACATTACCTTGTCTTGGCTTCTAGCTTTGTTTTGTTTTTTCTAATATGTGTAGTTGGCATATTTCGGTTTTCCTGGTGAGCCTGGATGAATCCCATAGGTTTTGATGGAGTGGCAGTTGTACTCAATTGAGAAAGTGTTAAGGAAGTGGGCTAGGAGATCTTTTACCTCTTCAGTGACTATTTCAAATCAAACAAGGTCCTTCGACTTATTCCCACTTCCCAACTTTGGAGGCACTGCTGCTGCTGCCTGTATTGACCCCTCCCGTGTTTAGAGAGATGAATTTAATCCCTACGGCACATTGTAATTTACATGGCACTTCTCTCAATAATTTAGATTCATAGAATAAACATGTTACTGGCAGTTGTATTTAAGCACTTATTTCAGTTGGTAAATCCCAAACTGTCTTAATTTTAAAATAAGTCACTTAAGGAGAGAGAGACTTAAAGAGCTTTTTTTAATGTGGACTCTGAATTTACCATGAGGCCAGGGCCCAGGGCAGAGCCACGATCCACCGCCTGTATGTCCCTTATGCACCAGTTCTGTGGGCAGGGGAGTAGATTGCAGCTCTGCCCCGGGCCCTGCCCAACAATTCTGATTGAGGCCCCAGCCCTGCAAGTGGGGAATGGCATCCCACTCCTGGATGCCATTCCCCACCTGCTCACAGCCCCATCCCACAGTTAAGTGCACCCTGCCCATGTGGGTCCTGGGCTGGACTCCATGGAGACCCCAGGATCACTGGGTGGTGACAGAATGGGGCTGGGGCCCAGGGCAGAGTCATGATCTGCTCCTGGCGTGCCCATGCCCATGGAACTGGTGCCTGTCACAGGGACACGCAGGAAGCAAATTGCAGCTTGGCCTCGGCCCTGTGCTGTCATGGCCCTGTGATCCTGATCCTGGCCCCAGCCATACCTGCCCATCCTGCTTCTGAATGCTGTTCCCCATGGCCCCATCCCATTTGCCTGGCCAAGTACAGGACAGCCACTTAGGGAGTTTGGTGAGCTATTGGGTGGGGGGGGTGGGGAAGAGTGCTGACCTGGTTTGCAACAGCTTATTAAACTCCCTAAGTGGCACCCCCAGCCCAAGTAATTGCCCACCCCTGACCAAGATGCTTAAGAACAATTCTATTCTACCCTGTTCAG
The DNA here is from genome assembly GCF_001723915.1 of Gavialis gangeticus. Classification (NCBI taxonomy): domain Eukaryota; kingdom Metazoa; phylum Chordata; order Crocodylia; family Gavialidae; genus Gavialis; species Gavialis gangeticus. The sequence goes on from NW_017728995.1 coordinate 42,643,090, forward strand.
ATTTTGAAACTCTGTTATTGCATCTACTTTTTTAATACCCAATCATCTCACCTTTAAGACTGGTCACAGAAAGGCAGGCCAGAGGAAGAAGACCCATTCATCTTTTTCATTAACAACTTCAGGGACTCAAGCTGGGTGGACTAGAATGCATGTCAGTGCCTAAGGCCACTTACTTCCTTAATAGATGGAATAGAATTTGGCCCTTAATTTTCTCTATCCAGAAACCTTCTGTATTTAACAAAAAAGTTAGGACAGCAAAATGTTAATGTTAGGATCCAGTAAGTGTCCAGGCACAGATTACCTTTATTATCAACTCTCCCCCTCTCCCCTCCCCATTTTTTTCTTAAAAAAAAAATCAGCAACACATGCTAATGGATTATTCAAACTCTCCACCTGGTTTGTAGATTTATACATTCTTTATCTATACAAATGTTTCCGTTGTATCTGTGAAGCAAGTTAGAGTCAATCTAGTAGTTTGTTGGGCAGTTTTAGCCTTAAATCTTCCATTTTTTTCTTTTTTAAATTAGTATTGTGTGTATTTCTATTAAAAGTGAGCAGCAAGTATTAAATCCTCTAAAATGAATGACTTAATATAAAGCTATGAATTTGAGGTCTAACCAGGGGAACAAAGGGCAGTTAACAGTTTCTTGTTATGTGAGCTAAATTTAAATTGTTTGGTTGAAGTTAAAAAATGGCACTCACCTTATCTAGGTAGAGTTACCATAAAAGGACATGTTTGAGCATAATGTAAGTCTGAAGCCAAGATGGGATCTGATGGGAACACAATAGTAATCCACATTTGTCAAGGTACCACTTTGGACAGAATGTTCTTTAGCAGGATGAAATATTGGCAAGTGAAAAAGATTAAACTTATTACTTTAATTATTTGTCCAAAAGGGTAAAAAAAACCCTTAATTTGGGACATGGATAAGAAGAAGAGTTTGACAGGTGAATGAGGAGAGGGATTTGAAAATAGATGCACAAGTAACCAGAACAAATGATTGTTATAGATTTTTAAGATACATTACTCTTTCCCCTATAGGTCCCTGAAGGAAAGGTGGTAGTTCTTTCTTTTAGGTACATCGACTTGGAAAGTGACAATCTGTGCAGATATGACTTTGTAGATGTGTATAACGGCCATGCCAATGGACAGCGTCTTGGCAGGTTCTGTGGTACTTTCAAACCAGGTGCTCTTGTTGCCAGTGGCAATAAGATGTTGGTGCAAATGATTTCAGATGCCAATACAGCTGGAAATGGATTCATTGCCATGTTTTCTGCAGCAGAACCACATGAAAGAGGTAATTTATAGCTATATACATTTTAAAGACCACACAGAGCTACATTAATGTTTAAAACTGTGAGGGCAGAAGTACTGTATTTGTTTATCAGAATTAGATTTGCCCATGTTTTGGAGGATAAATAGCATATCCTTGGCACAGAAATAAAGGTCTCACTTATTATAGACAAGGATTACATACGTAAGTGATTAAATTTAATTATTTTGGGTGTAGGAATAGTATGCCCTGGACTAGTCTGAGTGAAAATAGGGGGGAAATGTTTCTAAGAAAAAAGGGTTCTAAGAAGTATCAGTTTAGATATAATCCTGGTGCATTCCCCCCACCCCAAAAACAAACAAACAAACCAAACAAAACAAAACAACAACCCAACACCACCAAAACAAACAAAAAAACGAAACAAAAAACCCCTATTTCTCCTGGGGTAGAAGGGTGTAGGTGTATAGGGTTTTATAATACACCAGCAGCTCCCATATAAGTCCTTATTCCTCTTTTAACCTGTTCTAATTTGATTTTTTTTTAACCCATTGAAGGCTAAATGGTTGCAATTTTGTTTCCATTTATCATGCACACAGACAGTTAGCAGGAAGCAGAAATCCTTTTGCTTTGTGTTGTTTGTAGAGCTGTATACCTAGAGTGACAAAAACAAAGAAACACCCATTTTTTTAAGATAGGCTCCTGTGCACCCCCTGCAAAAGGGGTGGCACCCGTGGCTGGTTGCCACTCACCACCCCACTGCTGACACTGCCAGTAGCATCTGCAGGTGGGCAGCAATCCCCACTGGCCACTGCTGCTGGCAGTGCCTGAGGGTGGCTGCCGACCCGATTGATGCTCGCCGCTCCCCACCCCCGCTGCCGACAGTGCCAGCAGCATCTGCGGGAGCTCTGTGCTCACCTCCGCCGTGCTCCTGGCGCCGCGCTCCTGCTGCCACCAGCATAGCCGTGCCCCCCCCAGCTGCTGGGGGCACATGCCATTCATGAAGAGTTCCTTAGCTCTTCTTCCCTCTTTGTTTACCAAGAAAATATATTTCCAGACTACACATGAAAACTAGACTGAGGGAGAAAACAAGAAATCAAACCTATTCATCTAATACTAACATGAAGTTTGCAGAAAAATGACAGTGTAGGATATGTAGTCTCTCAAAAGTAGACAGACAAGACAGGCTTAGGGATTAATGGTTTCCAAATCAGTCATTTGCAATGACTTGCTCCATTGACAGAAAACCCTAAATACAGTGGAACTACCAGGATTATGCTGAATAAGATAGGAAGACTACAGAGGTGGTCTTTCACTTTATGATGTGTTACTCTGATGAAGCATGAAGTAGCCTTTTGCTATCCAAACTCCCTTGTCTAGGAGAGAAAGCATCAGGGTATGCATCATGACCACAACTCCAGAGGCTTCTGAAAGAGCTGTCACTGGGCACATCTACATGTGTCTCTTAAGTAGGCTTAACCCAAAATCACCATTTTTTAAGACACATTAAGGGTGCGTGTCTACACGTGCACACCCTTAATGCACCTTAAAAATGGTGATTTAAGGTTATGTGAGCCTAAATTTGATACCTGCATAAAGCAGGTATCAAATATAGGTTTGAATAGCTAAGTGGCATTAGCATGTGTAGATGCACTAATGTGTATTAACACAATGTGCACCAATGGATAGACACCGTGGTAATGCACATTAACGCGTCTGCATGTGCGATAATGCCACTTAGCTATTTGTGCCTAAATTTAACGCACCTTAATGTGCATTAGCACATCCACATGTAAACCCATGCCTAAATCACCTTAATATGCCTTAAACAAAGGTGCATTAAGTTTAGGTGTGTGTATATACACATGTAGACACCCACCGAGTGCTCTTCTGATGCTCGCTGCCTCAGGAGAACCTTTTGCTTGACACACACAGAGGGATAACCAAGAACTGTGAGTATTCTCTAGGTCCTAGCAGAGAACCCCTCCGCATAAAAGTTTGGTTACTAAGGATGTACATAAGAGCTGGGGACTTGGCCCTAGGGAAACAGTTGTATAAAATGTGTTACATACCTTTCCTGTACTGTTGGTCTGTTTTATATTATTAGGGGACCAGTACTGTGGGGGACGACTAGACAAGCCTTCTGGGTCTTTTCAAACTCCGAACTGGCCTGATCGAGATTATCCAGCAGGAGTGACTTGCTCTTGGCATATTGTAGCCCCAAAGAATCAGGTGAGTTGCATTCAAAGATACCAAATTACCTGGAAATATTCACGTGTTTTCAGAGAGTGCATTTCCATTCATATGCACTTTTTCTTCATGTGTTGTACAGTTTTCCTGCATGTTTCACTGTTCTGTTCTTCTTCTGACATTATTTTCAGCTTTTTCCATTTCTTATTGTGTACTTCCTCTAACTCAGAATGTTATTTCCCCATATGATACTTTCTATAACTTTTGGGCATCCAGTCAGACTTTTAGAAGTGGTTTTGGAAGGGTATTTTTGTTAATGAACAGATACCTAATGGTATTTAGATTAAAGTTTTTAGTATAAGTGATCTGTTTAAGAAGAACACCATCTTGAAGTTTGACCAAATGTGTAGGGTCTGTGGTGTATTCTTTATCAAAACATCCATGCAGAATTTTTAAATGTCCATTAAAAAGCACAGACATAATTTTAATAATCACCTTGCTTGTCTGCATGTAATGTGCACTGGAATTTGTCATGCTTAGGAGTTTCCACCATAAATTTCAAACGGAGTATGATTTAATAGTCTGAAGTTTCCATCATATGCTTGGAAAAATCCATGAGCTGCCCTCATGGTATGCCTTGCCACTGTATTAGTGGCTTTATTAGGACCCAAGCTGCTTTTGACTGATTTGGGATTTGTCTCTGTCACCCCATGCTACTCATGAAACACATCATGTCTTGTTGTGTTGGGTGGGTCTCAGTTTAGCTTCATCTTTTTGTTGTTGCCCAGGTTTCTGCTCCAGAAACTGTATCATGGCAGGAAGTACACAATGATTGAATAACTTTATCTTCAAGCAGGTTTGGTACGTTGCTTTTCATAACTATGTTCAGCTTTCTAAATTCTTTTTATGTGGCACTCTGACTTTCTTCTTAAATCCCCTGCTCATGCCTGTAATCCTCCAGATGAAAAGGCTTTCCCAGATAAATGTATTCTTTAGATCTTTAATTCATTTCCATTTATCAAGGTGTTTTTCTGGATCTTAAGACAGTATAGCAGCTTAGTGTTTCCTGCATTTATCAATACACAAGTCATTTCACAATCCTGTGGCTAGGCAGTGATTATTAACAATGGGAATGGTAAATGGCAAATTACATTGGTTCTTCCTACATATCTTCATGCATGCCTGAAAACTTTTACCAAGCCTGTAGCGAAGATTTGGGACAGGATTGTGTTAGCCTGAAAAATGTAATAGTTATCTTTTGTACTTTTGAGATCTGCTGTTCATAAATGGTTTTAAGCCTCTGCTCAACATACTGCAATGAAGCTTCTGACAGAACAGCAAAAGTTTTGAGTTACTCAGGGGCTCTTGAGCAGACTATTGAGTCAAGTTTTTAGTTTTATTTTTGTTTAAACATTAAGGGGCAGAATCCTGTTTCACTATACATGCCCAAATGGCAGTTTTCCAGCCATGTAGCTGCCATTTTTAGTACTTAATCACAGTTTGTGATCCTGTTCTGCATGCAGAGTGGATGTGTAAGAGTGGAAACAGGCGTAGTCCTTTGTTGTCTTTTTGCCACCAGTAGCAAAAGTAAATAGATGCCCACAGACAACAAATGTGGTCCCAATAAAAGGTGCTAATAATTTGTGCCACTTTATTGCAACAGATGTCTGTTTGCCTTATGGTGGGAGAGCATAGGCAACCCAGAGCTGCCTGCATCCCAGGCAGGCACCCTTTAGGCTTGAGGGGCTGCGGTCCTGTGCACCCCAGGAATTGCCATGCAGGATCAGGTCTCTCAATCCTTGGAAGCACCTGCCCAGCTTTCCCCACTTCAGAGAGACACCTCCAGGAATTTCTGTGATGGGTCCCTGGATGTGAGGAACACCGACTTTCCCCACTTCCACAGATACACCCTGGAGATTGCTGGGGGAATGTTTCTGGTAGTGGAAACATGTTGCCTATTGTCCCACAAGATCAGTGGGTGATGTATGTTTCGCCTAGTGAAGTGGATCAGTTGTGCTGGGGCACATTTTTGCACAGATGTCACCAAATGAAGTGAATCAGCTATTTCTAGCATATCCATAGGAACAACAAAAATGTGTTTTTGTTTAGATGTGTTTTTATTAGGGGAAAAAAAAAGATTAAGTAGTAAGAAAACCTGGTTCTACCAAACTATGCGTGCTCAGTAGGTTGTGCTCTGGCTGAGCAGGCACATGACTTCATATGCATACACCTCAGCATAAGTTTTGGGAAAAACCAGGAGGAAGACCCTCCCACATTTTAGTCGCAATATTTGAGTGGTTAGGGCATTTATCCAGGAATCGGGAAACCCGGCCCTCTGAGTTTCCCAGCACAGTGCCATAACTGCTAGGCACCAAATTAGAGATTAGCCAGTTCCTTTTCCAGCCCTCCTCTTGAAGCATCACCACACATTTAATATTCATTGGGTTAAGCACAGTAGAGAAGTTTCTACCCCATTGGGAACTAGGGTCTGCTCCCTACCAGTGCAGCGTCCATCTCACTGAGCCACACACCTTTCAGCTTGTTTGTTTCCTACTGACCCCACATATTCACCATTTTGGCTTCCAGCTTCAAAAAGGAGAAAGTTAATGGTCCCTTAGGTGGAGACAAGCACCCATGAAAAGAAACAAAAGTATTCTACTGATAATGTGTGCATTCCTTCATAAAATGTTAGAGATTTGGCACACTGGTCTCATTTGGTACTGTTTGAAAAAAGATGGGTTTGTATGATCAACTTGAATATCCCATCCTCTAAAATTCAGGTACATAGAAAAAAATGGAGGACTGTTAAAATTAAATTTAAGAACCAAATACTGTCTTGTATTTATCACTATAATGTATAACTTTTTAAAAACTTCATAAGTGTTTTGCTTTTCTATCTCCATTTCAATTCCAAAGGCTTATAGTGACCAGATTCTAAAGTAAACAGTTTTCACTGGCAAATAATGCCTTATATTATTTTACATTGACCTTTTCCCTTCTTGTCAAGTCCTATTTTCTTACTGTTTAATCATTTTTTTAACAATAACATTTTTGTTGTTCCCATTCTCTATTTTCATTATCTTAGAAGCTCACAGCAGTTGCAGTTATTAATTGCTGGTCATTTTTAAATTCTGCTGAAAGCAGTGGAAAAAGACTGTTGACTTTGAGCTGAATTGGACCTCCTTACTTTTTCTTTTAAGCATATAAGCATGCAAGTAAATGACACTGAAAATTCTTGATCCTGTTATTTGAAATATAGTCCCAGCTTGAAGTTGTGTTTACTTTGGAGGCATGCATGACAAGTGCAAGACCGAAACACTGGATGTTAAGTTTTTATCCAATCTCTTACAGATTCTACATCAAGTAAGATCATTATTTGAAAACGCTTTCATAAACACATAACTAGTATATTTCATTTAATTGCATGTTTTTGTCTACAAAATAAATTTATACTATATTTTGAAGATCTCTTCTTATTCAGGCAAACAGTTAAGTGATTAAGGAATTTTCCTTTACTGAAGGCAAAATGAATGAAATAATCCTTAATTATGAAATGATGTTACTTAGCATATTGAACACTAATAAACCTATATAAAACTTTAATTAGATACTTATGCTTTTTCTGCAGGTGATAGAGTTAAAATTTGAGAAGTTTGATGTGGAGAGAGATAATTACTGCAGATATGACTTTGTGGCAGTATTTAATGGTGAGGAAATCAACGATGCTAAAAGAATTGGGAAATATTGTGGAGACAGTCCACCAGCGTGAGTAAATTATTGGATTATTGACAGGGAAACAACTGTATGTCCTTTTGTTAACTCCCTACTATACTTTTCTTTTGAGACTATTTTCTACATCAAATTGATATGATTGGCATAATTTATTGTCTTAGGTGCTCTGCAAATAGTCTGTTGGAAGTTAGTTTTTGAGATGCCTATATTATGGGAAAATAACTAGACCCCAAACTTACCACTGCCCAGCATTACTTCTGCACTCTACTTTTTGACACAGAAACCATGAAGCTGGGGCAGGCTAATTAGCACAACACTATGAGTTATAGTGCCAGTTAGGAGGGCTGTGCAAAACTTCAGTAGCTGATTCAGTTTGGAGGAGATTCGGCCCAATTCGGGGACTGAATCTCCGAATCTGAATCGAATTGGGAAACCAAGTAAAAGCTCTGAATCTATTCGAAGCAAAAACTTTGGAAAAGATTCAGCTGATTTGGCCATAGACTAACAGCTGCCTCCAGCTGGTAAGTCTGTTGGGGTTAGGGAAGGGGAGAGAGAAGGGGAATGGGGGAGTAAGGGATTGGGGTTGGGGCTGGGACTGAGACAAGCTGCCCAGCTCGGGTGGGGGGGCGTGCTCCTCTGAGAGGGGGCAAGGGGGTGTGGGATGTGGGTGTAGCAGCGCTGGGAGCGGGGGCTCTTCCCTGCTGCCACTTGCCCAGCTGGGGCAGGATGGGGGCACAGCTCGCTCCAAGTGGAAGGGGGCAAGTGGCAGCACGGCATAGCCCCTGCTCCCAGCGCTGCCGTACCCACATCCTGCATTTTCTGCGCCGGCTGGCAAGCAGCAACATGACCGATATGGGTGCGGTAGTGCTGGGAGCAGGGGCTATGCCCTGCTACTGCCGGGAGTGAGCCACACCTACATTGTGCCCCTCCACACCAGCTGGGCAAGCAGCAGCACGGGAGAGGACCTGCAGCTCCCCCCACTGGGGCAGAGGCAGGCACAGCCAGAGGAGCCACAGGAGAAGCCCACATGGCTGCCCTGCCTGGCCCCATCCCCCACCCAGCCAAGCCTCCCGGCACTTAAACAAACAAAAAAAAGCGCCGCACTCACTGGCTCTGGCAGCAGTGTTTGGGGCCTCTGAGGGCTCATGGCAGAGTCCCTCTGCACAACACAGGGTAGTGGGGGGCAGTGGGGATCACTCCCCCCCCCGGCACCCGCATGGCAGCTGTCGCATCGTGTAGGTGCAGCACAGCTCAGCAGGGTGCCGCGCACTGTCTGGGAGCTGGGGCAGCTCCAGCATTCAGCTGGAGCGTGGCAGTGCTCTGCCCCAGCAGCCCCAGCTCCCTGATAGTGCACGGCATCCTGCTGAGCCATGCTGCACCCGTGCCATGTGGCAGCTGCAGCACGGGTGCCAGGTGGGGGGCGATCCCCACTGCCCTGTGATCCAGAGGGGGTTCTACCACGAATGCCCAGAGGCCCCAATTACCACTCCTGTAGCCAGTGAATACAGGGCTTTTTTTTTTTTTTTTTTTTTT
>NW_017728995.1:42652011-42654978 GCF_001723915.1 Gavialis gangeticus
GGGTTTTTTTTTTTTTTTTTTTTTTTTTTTTTAAGTGCCGGGACTATGCTGGGGCTAGGGCTGGATGGCAGATGGGGCTGGGCAGCCATGGGGGCTTCTCCCATGGCTCTGCTCACCTGGGTGAGGCAGGCACAGCTGGAGGAGCCACAGGAGACCCCGCAGGCTCCTGACTGTGTCTGCCTCTCCCCGGCCGATCCAAATCACTGAATGTCTCTGAATCAGTGCCAAATCTTCAGAAGTTGATTCGGCCGAATAAGTTCAGGACAGTGATCCATATCTCAGAATTGAATCACAGTCCTCCACATCAGTCAAATCCAAACTGAATAATTCCTTATTTGCACAGACCTACCAATTAGTTTTTATTAGGTGTCATACACAGCAGCTGCAGTATTCCAGCTAGGGGAATACTATGGATAAGAGCAGTGAAGCACGTTGGAGGGCACTACTGCTGTATACAATAAATTTTCAGTCTGGATATAGCCACAAGGATCTCTTTTCCATAAGGGTTATTCTGAATGTGAAACATGCCCCTTGTGGTGATTAAATTTAAAATGCATTATCTCATAAAAAAAGCAACTTGCTGAAAAATGTAGTCTTATCTCATTTGAAAATCAGGTTGCACAGGCTTCAGTTTTTTTTCTCCTCAGGTGCTGGGTTTTTTGGTGAACTGGTTATTTTAGTGCTTTGGGCCTCTAGTTAAACCATATTTCCTCCTATTCCAAGTAACAAGAATCCTTAAGAAAAAGCAAAATATTTCCCTAGTTCTCTTGAACTACAGTCTTCAATCCTATTGATGCAGGGCTTTACTAGTTTATCTTTGTCTCTCCCCAAGCTCCTACTCTGTGCTAGATGCCCAGTTTCTTCACTTTTGGCTTGAGAGAGTTTCCTCAATAGTGCTTGAGGTAGGGGAACTTGGGCCAGTAACCATGGAAGGATTATTTTCCCCTTCAGTCAAAACCATGTGTCTCCCTGGTTCAAGAGTTATTTCCTAAATTATGTTTCCAGTTCCTCTCAGCACCTTCACCAGTTGTTTTAACACATCTCCTTTCTGTGTTCATGTCATCGTCATCTCATTTTGGGCTTTTCCAGCCCCTCCCAAACTCCTTAATTAGGAAATAATCAATCCCAAATGTCCAATATCCCTCCCAGGCTCCTTTAATGATAAACCTTATATGTAGCCTCATTCCTGATTTCTGCCTACAATTTTTCTTTATATTCTCTGACATTCCTTCCCCGCATGCTTTGCAATGACCTTCACAGTGTCTGGGGTCTCTCATCTCTCTAGAATTCCTTTATTTTATGATGAATTGGGATTAATCCTTTCCTGCCTTGTAGTTAAAGAGACAGGACTTGGAGTAGGGGTGTGCTTACCAACCCTTAAAGCATGGTTATGCAATGAGAGTATATTGGAAATCAGAATTTAGAGGTAGCTCTCAGTGCTATTGAATTTTGCTTCCATTTTATATAGTGAAGTGCAGAACAAGTTTATATATGGTATGTTTGTGTGTTCAATTAATCTCTGTACTCTAAATTCCCTAGCATTGGGTATCCAGGCTCTTTCCAAGATAAGGCAAGATGCCCGTGTATCTCAGATGTTGAACAAATCTCCAAAATCTTTGAATTGTCTTGAGAACCTAATGTAGACCTCAGCTGCCCCAGTTCAACACCCAGTTTTCAGCATCTGCTACTTGTCCCTTCATTCACTATCTGTTCTTTATTTTAGTCATCTTCTCCTCAACTTTGTTTTTTTCTAGATCCCCTGCTGCCTCTTGTTCTACTGCCCATCTTTCCCTATATCCTATAGTTGTGCTTGACCCTACTGCTTCTTTAGCCCTTGTGTTTCTGAAAGTGCTATACAGTGCAATATCCTCTGAGCATCTCTGTTCATGTTCTACTCCAGTGACTGCGCTTGTGAACTCAGAGGGCTCAGAGATCAGTGGCACAAACCCATATCCTTAGATAAACCCAAGAAACATGGGGCAATAAAATAAAAGGCAGAAAATGTTTCTGCTCCAATTAATTTACTTTATTAATTCAGATACTAGTAGAGGATAAATTTATTTAACCCTTAAATTAGCAGATTTCCCACCTTATTAACTTGGTAGGAGAATGCTTACTTATAAGCAGGGATTCTGGTTTTCTCTGATTTTAAAAAATCCCTAATTTTCAGTTAAAAAAAGTAACCCCAAATCTACATTTTTCCATGATTAAAATGAAACATCACTATCTATATCTATATCTTAGTGGTGTTTCACTTAAATCACTGAAAAATACAGATTTGGGGTTACTTTTTTTAACCAAAAATTGGGGATTTATTTTAAATCAGAGAAAACCAGGATCCCTGCTTATAAGGATCTGGAACAACTTCAGAGTTACAGCATACTCTGTTTTTAAGTATGTCAGATTAACTGTTAATTTTTTTTCTTCCTCAGTGATTATTCTGGGTTACATGATTAATTGATATACAACAGCAAGAAGCTGATGTCTGTAGATTCTCAATTTTGGTACCAACATTGAGAAAATATTTTTAACTCAGCACTCGTATTGTCCAGATGCCTTCGTTCTTCAACTCTGTGGTACTAACATGCACACATATTTCATTCTTAATACCAAGTACTAAAGCCCAAGAGTGTGAAAAGTCTTTTATTTCCAGGAAGCTGTGATGGTTATGAAGAATTCTACCCTTGGCTTAAAGTCTAAAAATACAGCTCTAATGAGGAGCTGTCTGTAGTTAAGTTCACTCAGCTAGAAAAAAGGCAACCAATGGCACTAATTATATAATCTGGTTTGGCAACAGCAGGTCTTAATTATTCCAAAAATCATGCAAGTTTTTTAGTAAAGTTAGTCATTTAAGAAGTTCCTTTTCCATTGTTCATTTTATCTGGCTTTTTGATGCTAATCTACTTCAGAAGATGCCATGGTTAAGTTATGTTTATATCTATCTGTCTACACACACACACACACACA
>NW_017728995.1:42655070-42658684 GCF_001723915.1 Gavialis gangeticus
CACACACACACACACACACACACACACACACACACACACACACACACACACACACACACACACACACACACACACACACACACACTTAAAAATCACAGAATGATATATTGTTTGAAGAGAGGCTAATATCTCAGAAATGGCTTCTCGTTGAATAGCCAAGAGACTCTCTTTTCTTATATAACAACACTTTCCAACAACAAACTGGTAGACGGGGACAAATTGTTCTTCATGGTTATAGTCTCTACTCTGATTAGACTAGAGGCATTCTGTAGTCCTTTAAAAAAACAGTTTTATTTTGTAATTATCCTTTAATAAAGCTCAGTTAATAACTTTTATCTATTAAACTTATTTTGAAAATGGTCTGAGTAAAATGTTAATCATTTTTAATAATCCCATGTACCAAAACAATTGAGTTTTCTGGCCTATGTTTCATGCACCTAAGTTTAATCTTTGGCACTTGAATAAGAATGTAGGTCACTTCTAACTCCTTTCTCTTTTTTCTTCCCCAGGAAATAAATATGCGACTGCTTTACATAAATTTTTAGAGTTTATTGTTTTCTGTTAATTATTGTAGCTACAATTACTTGTCAGGCAAGAGCAGAAATAAAACAAACTGTATTTAGCTTCAGTTTTCTCAATCAACCCATTCTTGGCTTCAGTCCTGGAGTTGTACTTGAATTTATAATTCAGTGCCCCAGCACTACTAACAAACTTGTGCTATTGAGATCAAAGAACCCTGTGCATAGTGAGCCAGATTCTCCTTTAAAATCCAAGCTACTAAAGTGGTCTACAGGGGCTGGATTTTGGCTATAGCTGGCCAGCTGAGGATTTCTCTGGCTGGAGGGGATGCTGATGGCATAAAGCCATAATAGCTGGCTCCTGAGCCAACACCTTGCCTAGATGTCTGTAGTAGGGCTGTGCAAAACTTCGGTCACTGATTCAATTCATAGGAGATTCAGCTCGATTCGGCGGCTGAATCCAAATCAAATCAAGAGACCCATTAATCTCTCCAAATTAAATCAGAAGCCTCTGATTCGATTACGAGAGATTCAACAATTTGGCCATAGACACAGCTTTATATGTTTTTTCTATATACCTTGAGGTACCAGGCGCAGCTCATGATCCGAATCTGAATTGAATACTTTCTCCTTCACACACCCCTAGTCTCCAGTATACAGGAATGGCTGTGGGAAGGATTTAGAAAGTAGCATGCCAATAGTATAAATTAGGCTGCTGTAATTTATGGCAAAGCCAAAGCATGGCATCCTGACTATTACAGTCTCCTCTAAGTGACAGCCAGACACAGGGAAGAATCTGGTTCCATGCCCAGCCTGTGCCCTGACTTCTTAATTGTTAACCCTTCTGTCTTTGCTTTCACGTGTATGATGTAGGCAGGAAATCAAGTTTTAGAATTAATTTTCAGAGGGAGTACACATAATATCACTTATAGATTTAATTTAAAGGAAACACTAACATTGTTTTTTGGAAAGGGCTAATGCACATTTAGAGAATCTGTTCAACCTATCATCTGCAGGTACCATTTTAAATGGAGATGGGAAACTAATTAGCACAGAAGATCCTGAAAGCTAAAGCCAACCTTAGGCAGCTTTGCCTTTTAATGGAAATCCAGTTATGCATTTTTTCTTATTAATGTTTCCATTCCAGTTGTTAGTTTTATTATTAGAACAGAGATGTAGCAGCATTAATTAAGCAAGCATGGCATTAGTGGGAAATGTGGGTAATTTGATCTCTGCTGATAGATTTATGCCTTGGGTAAGTATTCATAATGATATGGTTTTGTAATTACATCTTAGAAATGATCTGAAGACAAGGATGGATTGTTGCTTTGTAGTAGGCCAATAGCAATGCTTTATGCAATAAATAATATGCAGAAATTTCATTAAAATGTGAAGCACTTTCTAGTGATTAGGTCAGGGGACTGGGTGTTAATCCTCTTAGTCTGTATTTCTGCTTCATCACATCCTGCTGTGTTCTCAGGTTTTTGGGGTAGACCTAATGTAATACCTATTGACTTAAGTGGAATTTTAATCAGTTCCCTTTTATGACATCATTTATTCAATTTATTCTTCTAGAAAATGGGCCCGGTAGATATTTCATAGGGTAACATGAGACTCAATAAATATCTTTGGTCCCTAGTCAACAGTGGAGTATAATGCAAATTGTTTCAAGAAAAGTACTTCTCTATAAAGGTGAACTTTTAATTAATCAAGCTTGTTACTTTTTTGACAGTAAAGCATTAGGTAGCTTTTGATATCCATATATCCATTAAAACATAGGGTGAAGGAGATCATTCCAGTATCATATTTATTTATCTTTTTAAATGGCAAAATATCTGATGCAAAACAAGCTAGGGAAGCTTAAAATCTAGAACAACTCTAAAGATCAGATTAGAGCACTGGAAATTAAAATGTTCATTCAGGATTTTCATTACTTATACAGACTATGGTATACCTTGCATGTAGTGCGCCACAAAATTAGTTATGGACCTTATTTTAAAATATTGAATGAAGAAAAGAAAGATCTTTCCTTGTAGTAAGCAAAGCAGGCCCCCTCTACAAGTTACAGGTATTGTGCAATTACCTGGTTAACTGTGTAATTGCCTGCAGACCAGCTATGCATGCAAAGTAGCTATCACACGATAAACAGGTCCAACCAGATATGAAGTTAGACCTCAAAAACGTGTACTAACTTTATAGCTAGTTGCTGTTGAGCTTTTCTGAAAGATCTAGATTGCTTTGAATGACTGCACTGCTCTCATCACCATCTGTTTCACATTAACAGCAGTGATTTCACATTTTCTTCTGGATCAAGGCTGTCCAACTCATGAGCAACCAGGGGTTGCATGCCCCCCTAACTGTGCAGGCCTCCTGTTATACTGCTGACACTGCCACATCATACCGCAGATGCTCCCATGCTATGCCATGCTTCACAGGCACATTCTAGGCCCCTTGCCTCCAGGGGTAGGGCAGGAAGCTGGAGCCAGAGAAGGGAGGGGGAGCCTGGAGCAGTGGGAAGAGTGGCAGCCAAACAGGAACTTGCAGGCCACAATTTAATCTCCAGTGTATTTGGACACCCTGTTCTAGATCATTTATGAACATATGAAATAGTCTCAGTGATAGCATGAAGCCCCTGTGTAACCTTACTAGTAATATCCTATTTGATTATTCCCTAATCAAATGTCTTTTAGAAACCTGTCAGCCTGTTCTTAATTCATTTACTAAGTATTTTCTTTATACCATATCATAAAACTTTTTTAATCAGAATACTGAGCGTGAGTTACAAAAGTCAGTATATTTTTATATCTGTGCATTTGTCTTAATCAACTTAACTTGTGAACTCAACAATATGATACAAGACTGATTTGCCAGTAAATTGTGACTTGAAAACCTTATCTCAATTGACTGATAGACTGGAACTTTAAGATAATAAATTTACTTTTACCAAAACACTGGAAGTATTTTGTAAGTCATTTTAGGCATAGTGTAATTAAGATCCAGTTGCACAACTTGAACTCAATTCCTGATTCTTCTGTGAAGAGTACTGTCCAGGCAGCACAGAATCATAGAATCAATGAGTCGGAAGGGACCTAGACA
>NW_017728995.1:42663684-42680512 GCF_001723915.1 Gavialis gangeticus
GCCATGGGCAGGAAGGAGCACTGGGGGTGGCAGGGGTCATAAGACCCCAGCCAGGTGCCTATCCAGTCTCCCCTTGAAGATTTCCAGGGAAGGTGAGAGCACCACCTCTCTGGGAAGCCTATTCCAGGCTCTGGCCACCCTTACAGTGAAGTAGTTCTTCCTAATATCTAACCTAAACCTATCCTCCCTCAGCTTGTGGCCATTGTTCCTGGTGACTCCAAGGGGGGCCCTGGTGAACAGACTTTCCCTGAGTCCCTGCTGCTGGCCCCTGATAAGGTTGTAGGCAGCCACAAGTGAAGCTTCAAAATCTATTGAAAATTATATTTAGTACTTTATTTATCCTGTATATAGTCAAAGTTGCAGGGAGAGGTGGACAGGCAAGAAGTCGCACCAAGTGAGGCACAACAGCAAAAGTAAAACATGTTTCATTTAGTAAGAGAAAGAAAGGAACTTTTCCTTCCACTTTGTGCCTCACGGAAAAGTTATAAAAATTTAACAGCCTGAGCACAAAACTCATTGAGCTATACTGAAATACTGTAATGAAAAAATAATTAGTGCATATTAGCTAATAGGAGAAATAGGCTTTTATGAGGCTGTTCTACACTAGCACTCCTGATAGATACAGTTATAGCATGTTCGGTACTACTCTGATGACAAGTCAGTTACTGAGAAGTAGGAAGGTGCAGGAAATTAAACAACTCAGAGAACAGTCGGGAAAGAATGCAGTGTATTAAATGAATTATAGAATGAGCTTTCTGAAAAAGCCTGAAGTACAGTATTAAAATAGTCCAAATGAGATGATGTGATGTGCGTAAATAGGTCAAATACACTACACATGTTCGTTCTGTTATTTACTCCCGGTGTTTTGCAGGCAGAACATAGGTTTCACAAAGCTAATAAACAGGCTCTTGTAATTCCACAGGACTGTGCCAACTTACTGGGAAAGAAAGCAAACGTCCGTGTAAACACAGAAATAACTCTTGGTTGCAGAATTCCAGATAAACATAAAGCTAAGAGTGTATGCATAGCAAAGCCACAACTAACCAATGTTAGTTAACCTCTGAAACTTCAGCCAAAAAATGAAGAATTTTTATTTTAACGACTTAATTTGGAGTTTCAAGAATGCCCGCATAAAGCTTATGAAATAGACCTCCATCAGTTTTATTGGAGGAGAAGGGTGGCAGGCATTATTACTTGTAATTTTATCAGGTTTAGCTTTTAAAACCATCTCCTATCTTCTTCCCTTTCTCAAGAACCTTTTCCTTATCTACATATTTCCTTTTCTAATCTAATCTTTCTCCTTTTTCCCTTGTGCTCTTTCCTTTGTTTGAAAAACTGCTAGCAATTATTCATGAATATCAAGCTGGTGCCTGAAAAAGTATGAAAGAACTCGGGAGGGGAGAGGGGATTGTCTGTAGAAGCACAAGATGGTCACAGAGAAGCTCTTACTGAATTACAATAAGACCCAGAGGCAATCAGTATTTGGGGCCAGTTTGTAGTAGGTGCTATAGTTTATGAAGTGACAGTTGAAGTAGCTGCAAATCCAGAACAACAAAAATATATTCAACTGGCAGGGCTGAGATTTGGTGGCGAATACCAAATTGTTGACAAAGCTGAGCCCACAAAAGGTAATGCTTAAACTTTTAAACATTTTTTTTTTTGTTCTTTTCCAAGAATTTGGAGTCCAATATTAAAAATGATTTTCCCAAACCTTTCTGACTCATAAGGGGGTTTTTTTCATTAAGAAAAAATAGTTTAAAAATAAAAACCCTTCCTACCTTAAAGGACATTTTTAGTTCTTCCCCATGGCCCACATTAATTCCATTTCTCTTAATCCATGATCCTGAGTTGAAGTTATACAGCTGAATTTGAAGATATGCTTTCTGATGTTACTTTCAGAAATCTCAGGTTTATGACTCAACTGCATGATCAGGCAGAAGGAGCTTGATGATCTTAGCACAGATGTGCTTTCTTTTGCTGTAATCTATCCTTTCCTACATCTTGAGCAGCTCAGTGGAACCTGATTTTGTCATCTTCTAAGGGCCTGAAACCTAATGGAAGTCACTGGTATCTATTTAAAGTGAAACTACAGTTGTTTTTCACCATGAATGTTAACCCCCCCCAGCCCCCCAAAAAACCCAAACCTTTTTGGCTTTTAAGGGGTTCAACACTTAATAAAAAATGTTTCTTTTTCAGGCCTATTGTATCTGAACGAAATGAATTGCTCATACAGTTCTTGTCTGATTTAAGTTTAACTGCCGATGGCTTTATTGGTCATTATAAATTCAGACCCAAAAAGCTGCCCACAACTACAGCTCCTCCTCCAACAGCAACTCCTCCTGCAACAAGTAAGTTTTAATGGTTTAATTTATTTTATACTGAAGAAGGACAAATTTCAGGACAAGGAAAGATTCTGTACCAAGAAGCACATTAAAATCTAGAACTTGGTTTTGTGGTTTGTTTGCATTAAAAAAGTTGAGGGAATGCATGAAAATTAATGTGCTCAGGGGAATAACTATTTAACATAATTAAAGAAAACTCAAGTCTAGATTTTACTGTACCTGTAACTGTCACAGTTGGAAAAAGTCTTATCATAGAAATATTGAACAAGGATTATCTAGACATATTTCTGAATCCATTCATTTTTTTGATAGTTAGCTAGCAAGTAACTTCTACCATGATAAACAGAGCAGTGAAACTGACATTTATTTTAAATAAATTGTTTACTTCTCTGAAAACTGCTTTGGCTTAGACCTCTGAGGAAACCATGAAATTGTTTCTAGATGAGTTTGTATGTAAAAATGGTCCAGACTTGTCTTTGCCATGCTGCTCAATTTCTAAGATTCAATGAAGGCTAACTGAATTCTCATTAGACTCTCCTGGCAACAGCATAGAGGCATTTTTTCTTTGGAAGTAGATCTTTTGCAGATTTAAAAAATCATAGCATCTTAGAGAAGTATGGCTGGAAGGGACCTCCATAGGTCATCTGGTCCAAACCCCTGCCTGAGGCAGGATCGTCCCTCTCCAAACCATCCCATACAAATCCATAATCTAATCTGTTAGTGAAACTACAGTCAACCCTGACACAACACAAAACATAACATCCTAACCTGGCACAGGTAAAGCACAGGGACCATGGCAGCCAATGTCCTGCCATAGTGAAAGGTTGTTAATGTAAGTTCAAGTGATGCCATGCCCAGTGCTGCAGAGGAAGGCGAGATCCCCCACAGTCCATACTAATCTGACTGTGAAGTAAAACTCTTTCCTGATTCCAGATAGGGAGATCAGCCTGACCCTGAACAGAAGGACAAGACCCTCTAGCCAGGAGCATTGGCACTCCCCAGTCTCAGTCCCCAGCCTTGGCTGCAGCCAACACCCAGTGTCTCTGAGGAAGGCTTCAAAAAACATCCCTTGACAAATGTAGCAGCCAGTGGGGGAGAGGGTAGAGAGGAGGGGAGGGGAATTCCCTCCAAGCCCCATGAGGCAGCTAGCAGAAAAAATGTACGTAAGTTTGTGTTCTTTTATTAAAAGAACTGTGCAATACTAACAAATAAGACCCCAGTTTATCCTTGACCATATAGAGAAGCAGTGGGACATTTCCAGTATGTTTTACCTTGTTGCTGGGAAGTTGAAGGGTTTTAACTCTTGCAGTTTCTCTACACTGGATAGAAAATATTCCAGGGACAATGACAGTGTAAATACCATATTTACCAAATCTTACCATATTTACCCAACTATAAGGCAACCCCTAATAATTAGATTTTATATATGGAAAATTTTTAATTTGATATAATTTTTCTAGGTATAGAATCTAATTATTAGAGGTTTGTCTTGAATTTATCAATTTCTTACTGCTACAGCAGGGAAAATAAATTGGGGCAGAGAGGGTCAGATAGCTGCTTTGCTGCCCCGTCCCCAACTTCCTCCTCCTGTAGCCCCTTCCCCCTCTTTACTGTCAGACCCTGCTCTCCCTGAGCACATGGAAGTGAGGAACAAATCTGAAAAAACTGGCCTTGAAATAAACATAGCTGTAGCAATTTCATGTAGTACCGATAGACTTAATTCATCCAACATTGATGCATTTCACGTTTTTTGAAACTGCTGCAAGTTTTAGCACAGGTACTCCACGAACACTTTTAAGGAGCACTTTTGTACCTACTTAGAGTTCAAACTATGCATGATATTAGTCCAAAGCCAAAAGGCTCATGATTTTTCATGGGTCCTTCCAGAGTCAACAGCATTTCAAGCCATGGTGATCCTACAGCTCAGCACTGCTCAGTATGTGCGTGTACTCCAGATACTTCCTCCCTACCCAAATCCACATGCTAATTAGCCTTCATTCATGACTGGAAGTGGGTGTTCTCATCCTGGGATCTTCCAAAAATGTATATGAAGATGAGGCATAAAGCCACCTGGTCTAACTTCCCTTCGTTGAAGGTGGGGCCACACTAATCATGTGACAGGCTGAGAGAGGGCCTGACAGAGGGATTTGGGGTAAGGTATTTGGGGCCTTATCTGGTGATGTTTTCCAGACATTTAAAGCTGGTGAAGAAGCAGGAATAATTGGAAATGGGAAAGAAAGGTGGGTTGTGCTAGCTCATCCTTGTGGTAGGGTTCATTAGTATGTTTGCCCCATATGGGTCATGTACTTGATAGTGATGCTCAGTGTTGGCTACATTTAATCAGCTTCATAGGTGATTTGTTACTGAAAGCTTACTGCTTTTAGCAGAACTTCAAAGACAAGCAGTGTATTTAAAGTGGTTTCCTTGTATGCAAATATAGCTTTTCCCTCCCATGTTGACTGGGGGAGAAAAAACCTTGTCCTATATTGGAGTAAACACAGTATTTATGGTGTTTTTTGCAGTATATGGTTTGATTTTTTATATTTAAAAACAGATCAAATTGTAAGAGTAGCTTCACAGGGGTTTTCAGCAGGAAACTGAAGCAGTGTGACATTGAAAACATTTGAAGTTGTCTTTGGGTGAAAGTAAATGTTTTAAAAACTAAGGTCACAATTAATTCTAAAAGCAAGATAATTTTGACATGATAGCAAAGAGAACCCTAACAATGAACAGTGCAATTTTTCCTCAATGAATTACAGATGACAAAATATATTCTGTAATGTATGATCCTAGTCACTAATATGAGTTAGAAAATTTCTGCAGTATCAGTAAGCAAGGATTTTTACCAGTGATATCTTTTATTGGACCAAGTACATGGTTGGGATAGACTTAGACAAGCTTTTGAATGCAATGCATTCTTCTTCAGGTCTGAATGTATTGCATTTGAAAGCTTGTCTTAGGTGCTTACCCACATTCAAATGATCTGGGAGAATTCCCCCAGGTTTGTTTTCCTCGTAGAAAAACTTACCTGGATATGCCTGAAGAGACATTTGATTGCTGAGCATCTGAAGAGGGGAGGGCTTGCAGTGCTGACACTATGCAGCCAGAGCGCCCCTGTATATAAATCTCAGTATGCTCTGCTGGCGCTCTCAGTCTGCACAGAGATAGATGGCAGCACTACACCGGGCAGCCCTGATTGACTGACCCAGACTGCTTAGAGTCAGCCTGTGTCCCCCTGCTTCATAACTTGGGAATTGTGAAGAGGGTATGTTATGTTCCCTGCTCAGTTGGAGCAGTAGAGCCCAGTGAATGACCATCTCCCTGAGGAAGTAGGGGCAGCAAAGCACCTTCAGTTGTTGGAGAACTGTGCTGTGGCTTCTCTCAGAAGAGAATATGAACAGTATTTGCTTTAACAGGAAAGACTGTCCTGGGAGTGACTCTCCTGGTTGTTCCCAGGTTATTTTTCTCCTGGACCAGTCATTTTTGCTCTGGGAAGAAAATCCTAAACATCTACTGTGTTCATCATTTCTCCTGGGAGTGCAGCAAAGGGAATATCTGTATATGGCCTCAGTCAAGTCTTTCCTTGAAAAGCTAAGTCTAGTTACAGATTGTAAATATCAAGGGAAAAAACTTTATTCTGTTATTAGAATATATTTCAAAATACCAAATACCAATTTTACTCTCTTTCTTTTTTTTTACCATTTTGTTCTGTGAAAAAGCTTTGAAACCAACTGTTGCTCTCTGCCAGCAAAAATGTAGAAGGAGCGCGAGTCTTGAGAGCAATTACTGTTCAAGTAACTTTGGTAAGAACAACCAAGTTTATTTCTTTATAATTAGTGACTTGGGACTGTGTGTTTAGGCTTAGAGAAATTACAGAGAATTTAGTTGTAAATTGCCATTCATACAAGGGAAATGCTTTCACATCATCCTATCTGCAGGCATCTTACATTAGGATCTGTGTATTACTTAATGCATTCCTGGAGATGTTTTGAAGTAGAGAGTGAATGTGCGTCAGAAACAAATATACTCTCTCAGTCTCAACATAAATGACTAAACAGAAAGTGAACTGTTGCTATATGAAAGCCTTAATTCAGGTACTATGCTGGCATGCTGTTTTGCTGGAGCAGCCTGTATATTTTTATGTTGTACATACTGCATTACTCAATTTCATAATTCAGCCTGAAGACATCCAAAATATTTTTTGAAGAATTTAGAAATTGGACATAGAAAAGACATGAAAGTCTGAGCACTACTTCCCTCTTTCAACTGTAAATCACAGATGGTAAATAATGCTTTACTATATTTGGTCATTACTAACATCTGATGACTTGCCAGTGATCTCAAGTGCTCCTCTATCATCGCTGTTAAACCCCATTACCTTACAACTGTAATGTAATTACCATCTTTTCTGCAAAAGAAAGCCCTCCACAAGGGCCCCACTCTTTCAGTAATCTAGGCTGCTTTGTGCCATTTTGCTAGAGTGCAGTAGCCCTCAAACACAACAGATCTGGGCCACAAAATCTCCCATCACAGGCAGTTTCTAGTTATCGTGGAGTCACTGTACTACTTTTTGATCCACCTCCCTTCCTGGCTACCAGTCTTAGGATGTGGCAACTGGTGAAATTAGAAAAGATTTCAGGTTGTTCTAATTTACACCTACTGCAGGCTGGTTTAGGATCGGAGGGAGCCTAGAGTTATCTTTTGTCCTCTCCCCCTACTCCCACTTACTGAGTTGTGCTGAGAACACCTTAATGTTTATCCTGAATATGTAGCAAAAGCTTTGGTGGCAATTGAGTAGTAATGCAAATTCAGTGCACATTTCCTTTACCCCCATGAAATAAGTGAACAGTTCTCAGAGTTCACCTGGTTTCTGATGATTAACTGAAGTGTCATTTCTTCTCCAGGACGAAAGTAAAATTATGCACCATGCTTTTCCACTGTCTATTGTGTTAATTAATGCAAAAGGTTTCTTCTCTGACCTGCATTTTGTAACCACAAAATTTGGTTACTGGTCTTTGAAAGAACGCTTCCTTTATCATCACTTTTATTGTGATATGTACATTTCCCCATGTTTGTATTAAACATGATCAGAAGAAATATATTTGATGGCAGTATAATTAAAGGAATACATTATATCAACTCAATTAAAGAAATATATTACATCAATTTCTGTAAATATTTTTGCAAAATATTGATTATACAGGTATTTAAAATAATCAGAATGCATATTAATTATTTATTGAATCATCTAAGCTTAGTATAGAATCAATCCTTGTTGCAGTATTACACACAAACTGGTATAAGCAATTGGAAACCAGTTCAAATCTGTAACACAATAGAAGTTCAGTGCACATAAACTGCCTTCAAAGTGGCTGAAACCGGTTTAAGATAAATCTGGATTGATGTATCAGACTTAACTGATTTAAGTTAAATTGGTTTATTGAACTTCTGTCCCAGATCCCCTCCAGATTTAAGTTACCGCATAGTCCCCCAGCATCCCAGAATTCTTTGCACCCCTTCTGCAAAAGACCCCTTGCAGGGTAGGTGGGCTAGCCTTGGCCTAAGCTTTCTGCTCCAACTGAGCAGGGAGGTGTGTTCTAGTGCTCCCCAGGTTCTGGCTTGGGCCACTGCAGGCATGTGGCTGCATTTCCAGAATCAAACGTGAATTTCTGTTCACTTGTTTATTGGTTCAATCTACACAGCATAGACTAACCTGTGGATATTGAATCAATTCAGCCTCAGGTTTTTTCTTAACCCAAAATAATTGTGTGTGCTACTGGTTTGCTTCTTTTTGATGCATAGAGACAGGCTAATGAGTTCATTTCTGCTTGCTTTTTCATATTAGGAACATTAGGTTACTTTTTCCCTTGCTCCAGGTGTCTTTGGAAGACATACTGGCTGCTTGCAGACATGGTGGGATGTGGGGGAATGGTGCTTTATTTTAAACTCAGCGCGCTTTTGTGCTATGCCCAGCACATGCCCAGAAGAGGCATCGCATTAGTTGCACCCAGCTTTCCCAACATCTATACAGATTGGACACTTTAGTGGGGCTTTTTTGGTGCTTTTATCTAATTGCTGATTGAATCAGCTTAAGTTAAAAGTGCCAAAAAGTCCTGCTGAAGTGTCTTATCTATACAGATGCTGCAGAACCAGCTTGAAGTAACGCACTGCTTCTTCCAGTAAAGTGCAGTTTTGTTTTGTTTGTTTTAGTTAACGTCTGTCAGCACCCATTGATATTACATGGTTTAAATTTAAACTGCAGTCTATGGCTGCTGACAGACATGGAAAAAAAACCCTGAAAAAAATTGCTTTATTGGAATAGGCAGTGTGTTAGTACAACCTGGCTCTGCAGCATCTATATAGATCCCGCATTTCAGTGGTGGTTTTTGGCACATTTATCTACATATTCTTTATCTAAATATTCAGTCAGCTAGTAGATAAAAGTGCCATAAAAGCCCCACCGAAGCCCCAATTTGTACAGACATTGGGCAAGCTGGGTCCACCTAACACACTGCCTCTTCTGGGCATGAGCTAGGTTCGGTGCACTCCAGGTTTAAAATAAAGTGCCATTTTGCTTTAGGTTTTTTTTACATCTGTAAGCAGGCTATGATTTACTGAGGCCACTATAATAAAGAGGCTGATTCTGGAAACTCAGAGTTCCTTTTTTCCCCTCAGGTGAGAGTACAGGAAACCATAGTTTCCCTTCTAGCCTAATATGATGTCGTCATTAACCCACCTATTTTTTTTATCCCTCTAAAAAGCACTCCAGTAAAAACATGGATGCCAAAACCTGATATTGCTAATGGGAGAAAAAAAATCACCTAGAATAATAATAAAACTCTACGTGGCCCTAATGTATAGAAGGCCTGTTTTTGCTTTGCGGTTCACCTTCTAAGGACAATATATGTGTTTTGTGCAGTCCATCACCATCACAATTAAGAAAATTATACGTAGGCTGACAATAGATTAATTTGTAATACGTAAACCTTGATAGTGCGTCTCCCTTTAAACTCTACATTTGTCTATTTCTGACAAAAATGATACATTTTCAAACAGGATTATTCTTGTGAGAAGAACAAAATATGACTTAAAGCACTTTGTGGTCGTGTTCGTTTTTTGAAGAGATAAGAGGAAATGGATCTGTCCAACAGTGGAAAATTTAAAATACTGGGCTAACGAAGAAAAAACAATTTGGCTTTTCTCTAGCAAGTAACAGCTTGTCCTATAATCCCCTAAGTGTTTTTGTGTTACTTGTACAAAGAATAAGAGTCAAAATCCAATAGAATTTGTCTGTTTTAAATTATTATTGTACATTGGTTCATTTTATCTATTTTTTGTATAATCCAATACCCTGTTCTGTTTTAATTTTAAGATAGAATGTGCAATTTTATTGCGTGCTTTTAGCAAACACTGTACATTCTATTTTATTTTATTGTTCATTTTATTGTGTTATTTTAGTGAAAGCTGTAACTTTACTACTACTAATAAATATCTTTTTGCATTTAGTTATAGCTGGAACTGTAATCACAGCAGTCACACGGGGTGGCAGCTTACATGCAGTGATATCAATCATTAATGTATATAAAGAAGGAAGTTTAGCAATCCAACAGGCTGGCAAGAACCTGAGTGCCAAGATAACTGTTGTTTGTAAACAGTGTCCTTCCATCAGGAGAGGTAAGGAAAAAAAACTTTACTTATCCCTAAGGGGTACTGATTTGTTGAACTGTTGTGCTAACAACAAAATTAAATTTAGGCATCATGTAATATATCAGGATAACCCACTTGAAAAAAGTGAAGCTAGTCATCTAACACATTGGTTTGCAGTCATTTGGCCTAAATGACTCTGCATCTTTATAGGTAAACAGCTACCCGATTTTAGATCGGGTGCTTTATTTCATGTCAGAGGGAAACTTTTTAAATTTAATACATCTGTGGGGAAGGCAAAACTATTTTTACATTTGATTCATGGAGTTGTTCAGTTTGTGAAGTCTAAAGACCTGGAAATGGGTTTGGTTTGGCAAATGAGATTTGGCTGGATTTGATTTGGGATTTACACATCTGAGAGCCTGTTTTCATATGCAGTTATTTAGAGGGGTGGAAATGCAAACAAAGTAAACCCACAAGGGCTATTAATATAATAGTAAATGACAGACAATAGCTTCATTCAAAATGTGACCTTTTCTCCTCCATAGCTATTCTGAACAAGTTTTACATAGTATTTCTCCACCTCCATTCTTTTATAGGTAGATTGTTATTTTTATTTTATTTTACTAGCAGGTAACACCATTCTAGCTATACCAAGCAATACTGTAGACACCGCATGCCAGACAAGGCAACATCCAATGAAATGTCATCATAATGACCAGTGAGATGTTGTAAGAAATGCTAAGATTGTTTCATAGTAGCTAGCAATTAAAACAGCGTAAACTAGCTCCACCTCCTGAGTAAGCAACAGTAAAAAGCAACAATGACACCAACATTGGAACAACAGCAGGGAACCATCAGAATAATTCACCTAGCAGTTAAGAAAACATGCAGGATACTATTCTCATGGACCCAGAGGGACAGCTTTCCATCTCCAGCTCCGTGTGTGCAAAAATGAAATTTATTTCCAACCTATGGGGACTTTTTACCATCCATACTTTTCCCAGTCTGATGAAGGGCCTTTGAGCCTGAAAGCTTGCAGAAAAGGATATTTTTTGTGATTTCTCAGTTGGTCTAATAGAAGGTATCATTTTGGAACCAAGAGTTCTAGATTTTTGTATTTCTTTTTATCTCAGACCAACACGGCTACCAAGTACATCCCTGACAGGATACTACCAGCATTTAAACATGCGGATCCAAAGTGGCTAGCATCAAAGAAAAAAAGTGTTGGCAGAAACTAGTTTTTGCTTTTACCTTGTGATGCCTGGAATCTGGATGCCTGATATCCTTGGTGTGGCAAACTGTGTCCCTTACGTAGACTTCTGGCTCCAGATCACACTCTTCCGTTTCTTTCCAAATCCTCTTGAATTATTTAATATACATTAATTTATTATTTAATTCCTAGAAAGTTCCCTCACTTGCTCACTTCCTGCAGTCCCACCCATCTGCCTGGTGCCTTGCAAGCCCCGAACCTTCTGGGGCCATAAAATATTTAAATCCATGTCATAGCTCTGCAGCCATGGACTAATCATATGCCAAGATCATCCCCCCAGTAGTCTTGTTAGTATTTTACCCAATTTCCTTTCCATGCATCCATGACCTCCCCACCCAGTTACTTACTAGCATCACGTTCTTTTTTGCAGCCCTAGTACACCTGTGACATGGCTGCTGTGATCTTATCATCCAATTCTTATATTGATTTTTCTAGCTTGTTCTTGGCACTTTTCATACTGCCCTGCCTTCTTTTAAACCAAAGGCATTATCATAGTATTTGCAAATATAAGAACAATGTCAGCTGGCTGGGTAAGATACATTTGTTTCTAGGTATGAATCAAACCAAACAACATAAGTAGACCTTAAATACAGGATACAACCAGAGGTGGGAGTGCATACCATAGCCCCAGTTGCATACCATATGCTTTGTTGATCTTTGCAAACAGTACCTATAAAACAACTTAAGACTTGCTATATCACATTTTTTTCTCTAGGTCTAAACTACATCATCATGGGCCAGGTGGAAGAAGATGGTAGAGGCAAGGTCCTGCCTAACAGTTTTGTCATGGCTTTCAAGACTAAGAACCAAAAGATTCTGAATACCCTGAAAAACAAGAGGTGTTAAAAAGTAAACTCTGCACTTGTGCTCTGTCATATTTGTGGGAACAATCTGTATACAGTAGAAATCAAAAAGATAGAACTGATCATTACCAGTAAGATTCTTGGTCTGCTCTTTCCTCCATTCAGCATGTCACTGGCACTGGTTGATGTTGCTTAAAGAAGAACTTAGAGGAGAACAGTTGCAGCCTGGCCAGCTGATCTGAAATGTACCAAATTCCAAATACTTTAAAGCAGTTAATTTATACGCATCTCAGAATTTTTTTTTAGAATTTACATGGCAGTGTAAAATAAGAATTTTAAGTGCAATATTTATAGCAATTTTCACTTAGCTTTTCCTTTTAAAGTTGTTTCATTATATGGGTTCTTGCATCATCATCTGTGCTTAATAAAATTTTAAAATTTAATCAGATACCAAACAGTTTTTGAACATCACTGTGTAAAGTGGGGCATGCTTAGAACAGACAGAAATCCTTCTTTGATCACTTATGTGCTTTTGATGCTGTGGGACTTGCCTAATAAGAGAGGGATCACATTTTCCTTTAGAGGGCTCATTAAAGGCCTGTATCCATTGAAGTCAATGAATCTTTCCACTAATGTCAGTTAAAATTAGATTAATGCTTTGAAGAATTGAAGTGTACTACAATACAATGCTTTTATCTCCTGATGACTACATTCTGTTAGGCAGTTAGCTTTCCCTATATAGGAAAGGGGTAGCGAGTAACGCAGTGGCAGTGAACTACACCTGTGAAGTTTGAATTTTGATCGCTACCATGAAAGAAGCACAATAGAGTGCTGCTCAGCCAGGCAGCAGCATGTAAGTGGTAGCATATCTGTCTCTGCTGATTCATGTAGCTTTAAGTACTACAAAGCATAAGCATTTCATTTTAATTGGACAGCAGTATCATATCCACCCACTATACATAAAGGAAAAGGCCTGAAGTAGGATGGAGGGGCTCACAGTAAAACACAAGTTACTGCCCTATGTTAGCTTTATCCATTATATCTGGTCAAAACCTTATTCCAAAGTTGCAGGGCAGCAATGAGGAGCTCAGGGAGGAATGCAGCTCTTACAGACTGATAACGGAGAAGTTGAAGAACTCTAGGGAAGGTAAACATCGAGCTATGTTTATACAATCAAATAGTTATGCAAAGGCTCAACTCTGCCAATACAAAATTGCCCACGGAAGCATCTTAGACTTGAGTGCCTGAGAAGAGACTTTTCTATTGTTAATATTGTTCAGAGGGCCTCTTATACTTTGGCATGCTATGAAGAGACCTCTTAATAAAGATCATCAAAATAGAAGTATAACCAAGTAAGATGCAAATGTTCTTAAAGCAGCACCAAGTTGAAAATAGTGTTTCCAAACTGATTCTGCTACTAATTGCATTATTGTAGTGCTTGAAAGCATTAACTGGTACTGGAAACCACTGTACAAAGGGCTCCACAGGCTGGAGTTGACCTGTAGGCTGCTGACCCCTGAACTAGACAAAGAATAAAGGGGAAGGCAAAGTGGAGGTACAGAAAGATAAAGTCACTTGCTGAGCCTAAAGGTGATGGACCCAGCAGTGGAACATGGATCTGCTGACTGCTTGTCTTTTGCCCTATTCACCACAACCCAGTTAACCTTTTTTTATTATTATTTGGAAAAAGTCTCAGTGGTAGCCATTTCCAAATCAGATTTTAATTCTCCATATTAAACCTGGTTTTCAAATACAGGTTTCTACGCAAATAGAGAGAAACACTACATTGGTCCTACTTGGTCTGTCAAGGGCAAAAGACAGATACCTTAGAGACATTTTTGAAGCTGCTTTTGCCAGAAACAAAAGGCAAATCAAAACCCAACATTTTTATTTAGAAAGATGAAGACAGACAACACTGTGGTACAGCTTTGGCTATAGCTTCCCCCTGCTTCTGTTACAGTTGTGCATGAAGAATACTTAAAACTACTAGCAAGAGAAGGAAATATTCCTGTATAAGGAGTAAAACAAATTAATGTGATCAAGAAAAAAAGATAACTTCCTATGGCAAAAATACAGCACTTGGGGGGAGTGAGGGAGGAGGAGGGAAAGATGAAAGAAATCCCCAAAAAATCAGTATATCCCAACAGTCTCAATAGAAGAAATGTTTACTGCTGCTAAGTCTTGATAGTATTTGAATGAAAAAATTATAAATCCTACACCCAAATAAATTCTAATCAAATGTTTTTTATTCTTTTTGATGTTGATTTTTGAATTTTTTTGGGAACACTTACTCAATTGGAGCCATGGCAGGTCCTATGAGGTGACAAGAAAAGAAGTCCCCTTAGATGTTCATGAGTCATAAGACTAATTGGTCACTAAATTTTGGTAGAGAAAATGATTACCCTTTTTTTTATTGGTAGAAGGAAATAAATAACCCATTTTAAGTCTAATGAGTTATCCATTAGTTAACCGTCTTGTTAGTACACCATAGATTCAACTTGAAAAGTGTCGCATAAGTAACTCTCAGGGAGGCAGATCCAAGTCATGGTTCCCCAGACATTTTAATACAGATTCTTGTGCCTATCAAAAACTGAATGGTTGTGCTTTGGATGAAATCTGAAAATTGGAAATCAGAGATTAAAGCTAATAAAGGAATTAGATGGCTAAAACAGAACTGGAGAGCTTATGTCCAATACAATATGTCCATAACCATGGAGGCAATTAAACTACAGTATCCAGGTAACTCTTGGTTTGATTTTTAATCTCCCTGAATACCTGGAATTCTACTTCTGCATGTACTGCCAACTGCTACAGTGTGAACAGTGCCTGTCTCCTGCCTAAGCTCAACCATGATCCATAAAACCCACTGTTAAATGCCAATCAGGTAGACAGAATCACAGCATACCTAACATGCGCCCCCAGGACAGGACCCTTCCCAAAATGCAGATTTGATCAGGTTTTTTGTTGTTGTTTTTTTTAAGATGGCTGAAAGGGCAAGTGGCAATACTGTACCTATTTCTATATAATAACAAAGTGGTTAGAAAGCTTACCCATTAAGTCTCTCAGCATGACAGGGTCCAAACCTATGTGACCTACCTGCCAGAATTCCCTAACCACTGCCTGCTCTATAGGCTGGAATAGAGCAGACACTTGCCATGTCTCCAGTTAATGCAGTGTCATTGTACACCAATTCAAGATTCACAGGAGAAAAAGTGTGCATGAAAGTATATGACTCCACAATCAAGAGGTTAAGTGTTCATCTGGGTGGGAGGAGTCAACCTAGGTTCTCTTCCCTGCTCCTAGGGGACCATTTTCTGCAATTTAAATAAATACTGAATATTCCAAATTGCTGCACAATTTCTAGTGGGAGGGATGGAAGTTGTCTCCATCCAGACAAGCTCCCAGCCTGCTGGTTAAGACACTGTCCTGGGAGATGAGAGATGTTTACTTTAACCCTTCAGACTGAGGAGGAAACTAAATCGAGTTTCCTCACTTCGTGGGAGAATGCTCAAACCAATAAATTGCTATCTCCACTTCCTCCTTTGGCCAAATTTTATGAGTAAGCCCTCCTCCATTTCATTCAAAGAGGGAAGGGAAAAGATTCCAAAGTTATAGATACAGGCTGCATGGAGTTGCCCAAGCTTTGGCAACAGGCAGGCTATAAGACATTCCTGGTCCTCCACATTTCCCATGGGCTAGCTGTAACTAACTCTGCTCAAGCATGTGGGTTTCTTTGGATCCTACTCTGAAGTACTTAACTCTCCCCATACACTAGATTGCATTCCAGCAGCAAGGGATTATACCACCTAACTTTTCTATTGGGTCTAGCCCCAAGTGTCACGTTCATGTTGGTGCCTTCACTGGAAGTCCCACTAGGGCTATAGCTTGAAAGTAGGGCACATGAAAGTGATCTTGGAGCCTAGGATAACTTCATTAACACAGACATAGTCAACACTAGGTGAAAGTATCTCTTGCTTGAGCAAGGCCAGTGGCTGTGACAAAAAATGATGTATGACATGAACGGTCGCTTACTTCTATATTTTGAGTCGTGCCTAAAGAAAAAAGCACGAGGAGCTGAGCCACTCAGAATGATCATATCCCAGCTACTATGAACATAAACTTGCATCCTCAAGTAAAATAAAGAACAAACCCTTATTTTACAGAATTCACTTTATATGAATGAAAATGTAAAAGATGCCTTGATATTAGATGAGGAGAGTTCCATGTTTTGCTAGGCAGATGAAGGAGGTGAGGTAATTACCAGTTTGAAGATGAAGGGAAGTAAGGGCAATAGTGCTATACTAACAGATAGGTATAGCAAACTCCTAACCAGCTTCTGTAATCCTACATATTTTGTTGTGGTGTGTACTGAATTAGAGAAGTTCTTTCAAACTTTGCTATTAATATTTAAAACTACATTTTTCAAGTTGCTTTTTATTTGTCCATTTCCTCTTCTGGAGCACATGACAACATATACAGCACAAAGTTTTATGTCAGTACATAGTTCAGATTTGAGATTCGCTTCCAAATTCAAGAATTGGATTAGCCTCTTTACAAAGAACAAAAGGAGGCTACACCCTTATTCAAATAAAAAAATAATAAAAAACTCATTAGACAATTTAGACTACCATGGCAGCATGACTTCAAGAAGCCTAATATTTAAATCCCTCTTGGAATATGCATAATTCAATAGTACAGAAAATATATCACCTTTGCAAGAAACAATTCTGTAAGAATTCCCTTTGAAGGGATCCCTGACATAAACC
>NW_017728995.1:42680661-42689636 GCF_001723915.1 Gavialis gangeticus
TGACATAAACCTTCTCTCTGTCAACCACAGGATTGGTTGTGGTAAAAGATCATTGTAGCAGCCTGTGCCTTCTGGCACTAAAATATACACTTACCAGATATCCACATTTTTAAAACATTGCTTTCACAATATTTCTGCCAATCAATTCTTTAACTCCTTTAGCTATCATCAATACAATGTTTTTTGTAATTAAAAATACAAGAGCATCGTATTTTCTCAATTAGTTTGTGAACCCAAATTATACATTAGTGTAAAAGATAAACTGTATCCCCCCAGCACAGAAAACCCACAAAGCCCTTGCTTTCCATTGTATGCAAAATCAACGTCACAAATAATTACAAGGTCTAATAATATTACTGACATGACACATGTCAAACTTGCCAACAGTTATTTCAGGAATAAAGCAGTATGACAAAACACATTTCATATAGGATGTATAAAAAAACACCATTAAAACAGCCTTCTGAAAACACATCTTCCAACAGCAAAGGCATAGTGTGCATTCTTGTTAAAAATGAGATTCTCCCAACCTAGAGAACTCTGTTTGTAATGCAGACCAAAAATGGCATGTTTGAATACCAAGTACTACCCCAGATTAACAAACTCATTACAAAATTTTGTATCCATTCCCAAGATTTGCACATCACAAATGTTTATCTGAGTTGCTACTTGAAAAGTTATTTAAGAAAAAGATTTGTTTGACACGTTTTGCAGAGGATTTGAGTCTTAAAAAAAAAAAAATAAAATAAAAAAAAAGTCGATCTATGGAACTTGGTTTTTAAATCCAAAATTTTAACGTTCTCTACCAACCTGCAATATATAGGAAAGTCTTCAAAATCTTACGTTTATTTTGATTTTCTGTTTCATGGCTATTAGCATTCTGTCAATGTCATGTATAAAATCTGGTAGTAGTCTTTTCCAGATTCATGCAGTCTTCAAGTTTATATCACAATCAGTTAGAAAATCATAATTACCAACTTTACTACTTTTACATTTCTATTAAAAATAAACTTGGTGCTTTCTGAAGTATTTTAAAATACCATCTTCTCCCACATCTTAAAAAACAAGCAAAATGAACACACACACACACACACACACACACACACACACACACACAAAGGCAAATGCAATATGCATGCCAGCCAGGAAGATCTTAAGCCTACTAGCTGTTGTGACAGGTCACAATCCACATATTTCTTTTTTAAAAAAAACTATATACATATTTTACATACTATGCTTCACACACCATTCACAAAGAATTTCAACAGAATGACTTGCCTTTTGCATTACTTTCCAACTCTTAGCTACAGCTTACGCAAACATTTTCAAATGTGTGCACAACAATATTTTTTTTTATTTGGTTTAGTGTCAGAATTAAGCCAACATTTTCAGTTGTAGGCGCTTAGTGTTAAACACTTCCCTGTGAAAATGCAGGCTCTAGTTTCTTGGATAAAACATAGCATATTTCGAGGTCCTAAAACCAAGTAGGTCCCTCATTTCATTTCGAAATTTTGATAAATCTTGCTGTAGTTCATTCAAGTTTTCCACAGTCGCCTGATCCGTGCTTTGCATCTTCTGCCTCATGGAGGTCAGGTAACGATGGACTAAACAACACATCACCTTTTGGTAATTCTCATCCCTCTTTTGCTTCAAATTTCTCCATTCCTTTAAAAAAACAAAACAAAACAAAACAAACCAGTTACAGGTTAACTAAACAAAAAGGACTTTTCTGAAGCCCAAAGTCTCTGTCCAATTGCTCAGGTCAAAAGCACAAAAATAAACTGTTAAGCTGTAGACATTAATTCCTAACTCACATACATAGGAGATACAGCAAATGCAGAAAGTTAAGGCACTCAACTGAACCAGGAGAGTCAAAGACATTTTGGTTTCTAACTTAAGCAATCTGGCTTTGAGTCAATCACAGGGGTGTATAGTGTATTTCAACCATTTTTAATAATTCTTTACTTAAGTGTACATTCTGCACAGACTTTCAGCTGGGTTTACTTGCAACTATTTTTGGTTGAAAGAAGGAGATGTAGAAATCAGTAGATGTAATTATAGGGTACATTAAATATGTTTATTTAAACTAATACCAAAAAAAGAGACAGTATTCCCTTTTTTGGTAATTTATTTTGACAGGTCATGTGACATGTTTAAAATTAGTGACTCCTAAGCATATTCTAACCGTACCATATTCTATATTATTATTACTACTATTATTATAACAACGTACTTGCTGAAAGTTCTACAATTTTTTCTATTATGTGCCAGGGCTAGTTATTATTTTTGAAAGACTGGAAAATTAGGCCAGTTTTAATTAAAAACTCAACTAAAACCAGTCTGTTCCTGTAATACACTGACATTAGTATTTGGGGTCTGCCTAAGACTAGTGACATGGTATTATTGTGATTTACTTTAGCAGCATCCACCATGCGACTGCCCAGAAAATAAGCTACTATCAATATTCTTAGGTTCACTTTAAAGAGATTTTTCTGGTTGTGAAAAGTTCACCAAACATTCTAGATCATGTTTTACCTTCAGACTATTCTGACGTTTTACTTTGCCACTTGAAGTATGAGAGCAGATCCATTTACTGAGGCTGTTAAAGAGATAGCAGATGGTCTTGGGCGAAGGAATGACATTGAAAGGTGGAGGCAGTGTGCATTTGTCATCAAAGTAACTAAGCCAAAGTTTGGCACGAGCAAATTTCCATTCTTTATCTTCATGATTCTACAATATAAGAAATGTTGATAGAGATCAGGTAACACAAAAGGAAATGCTGCACAAAATGTATATGGAATGTTTGTAGAATTTATATTTTAACACTAAGAGGCTAAGATTTTCCACTATCTTAAACACCAAAATAGAATGAACGGCATTATTTATAGCACCAACGTGTGCTAGAGTATAAAAATAAAAGTCAACTACTATGTTGTATAATTCATACATTAAACGGACTTTAAAAGAGGTATCTGTAATAAATAAAAGCTGCAATATACTGACAAAAATTGGTTCTAGACCGACTGGCTGACTACATTTTTCAAATCTTTGATTCCCCCAAGGCCTGGATATCAGAAAATGTTTTTATAACTAAGAATCACTTCGTCCAATATCTGCCTGACAAGCCATAATCTCATAAATACATATTATATACGTCCAAGCTCAATTACATTGGTGCCATAACAAACAATATTACAAAAATTTGCCAGTATAGTTACTGCAGCTAGTGTGTCTTTTTACACACCACTGCCAACATAGCTTTGGTAGCAGACTCCTTCCAGCTGGATGCAGGTATGCTAAGTACTTTCTCCAGCAGAGTTTCTATAGAGGGACTGCAGCAAAGTTGGCTAAAACCTCCATTCTGCTGGTATACACAACACCTTCATTAGAGGGCTCTGCCACCATAGCACTATAGCTATGTTAGCAGCTAACAGCCTCATAACAGACAAGCCCAAGAACGTTGCAGACACATAAAACAACAACAAAAACAACTCAATGTCACTTACTGCTATAAGCTGAAAACTTTTATGAAGCATTGCCACTAGAAGCTTGGTAAGGACAATCACAACCACTACGTTGTAGGTCCCAACAATTACAGCCCCCACAAAAGATTGCAACTCTTCACCATAGCTAAATCTAGTGACAAAGATTGCTACATGTGCTAGAGAGAATATGTACCAGAACAGAGCGAAGCAGGTGCCAATAAACCTAAAAAATAAAACAGCCTTCGATTAGGATGCACACAAAAAATTAGTATACATTTTAGTATTAGTATATATATTTTACACTATAGCACATATGTAAAAGCAATTAGCATGTGAATTACATTATTCCATTTGAGATGCCAATCCTACTCCATTACTACCATATTTTCTTGAATCATACATGCCCCCAAATAAAACATGCCTTTCGTTTTTGGAAAGCAGAAAGTATAAAAAGAAAGATTTTTCCTTGAGTTATGGCTGTATCGCTGACCATGTGGTACGGTAAGTCTTTCTGGAAACAACATCTCTAGGAAGTATACCATCCCAGAAGACAGTCTAGGTCAAGCAGGAGAGAGCCTGGGTCAGGCAGTCTGGTGTGGCAAAGCAGCAACAAGACTAGGCCCCAGACCCTTGCAGGGACACTACCAAGACTGTTACCGATTTACTGCAAATAGTTCTTTATGTGAAATTCCTGTAAATAATAACGTTCTACAACACAAACCACAAGCCTCATCAAGATACTACAGACTGCAGGAAACAGCTCATTCGTCCTTAATCAGCTCAGTGACTCTTCAGCCAATAGCTACTGCCTCACCAGTGGGTGAGACAGGTTTAACACTGGATTCCACCATTGCCGTTTACAGCCCCAGAGAGAAGTGGTAACCTGTCACAATGTCTATAACAATATTCCACCTGGTTTCTATTCCAGTGAAGGAAAAAAAATAAAAATAAAAAAAAAAATCAGATTCCCCACTTAAGAAATGCTCCTCATTTTGAGAGAGCTGGTTTTAGTGAAAAGGACGCATGTGCTACATGAGTAAATATGGTAGGAATTGGTGTCCAGAATAATATGCTGTCGATGCTGAACAGTTCTTTAAACCTTAAGCAGTTACAGTGAAGAGAACAGGGCTACCTGTGGACAGGCATGAGGTTCAGTAATGGTATCACAATTGGTATCACTGATATTCCAGAGCACGATTTATTTAAAATCATCACATATAAATCAATAAAAGATACTCCTGGTATCTCAGATACAAAATACCTTTGGTTTAAAAATAAAACAAAACTACCTAACACATATACACAAAACTGTCATGGAATGACAATGGAGTCAAGAAAGGCCCTCAATACCTTTAATTAAGTTGGGCATAATCCTATAAGAACAATCAAGAACAAGATTACTAACAACAAAGAAAGGAATGCTTTTCAGACAACTGAATCCTCTAGGGCTACAATTAGGAGTGCTATGAAACGTGAATTGAGCTAACTTTGATGGACTTAAGGACTGTTAATGTACTCCACATGGTTTTAAGGCTGGTATTTTTTTTTAATATATTACTGAAATTAACTCAGCTGTGCCCAGTGTAACAGGAAACACCATATTTGAAGTCATTCTAGTTTACTCAAAAGAGAGTCACCAAGTAATTCAACTTGAAAATTTTTTATCATCTGCAGATCATTGAGTTGATAAATTTTATAGTAATACCTTCAAACCATATTAGTTTAATTTTCATGCCATGGTGCTTTGAAGATGCTTCACAATATGTTTAAGCACAATGAACTTTAAAATCATTAACCACTGCAGTTTTGAGCTTAAAAGGTACTGTTCAATAAAAATGAATATTTTAGAGTTGATGTAGTTCACCTTGAAATGTCTGAGATGCACTGTCAGGTCAACAGGGTAAACTGCACTGTCTTGTGTGAAATTCTCTCATCACTGCTATATATAAATTGGTAAATCTCTGCTGGCTCTAGCAGTTAACAGTGTACTAGTATTGACCCATTATTTGTATTTTTACACTGATGTTGCCTCACCTGACACAGCCTATAGCCTGTGGGTGCCTAGAGCCCCAGGTGGTGCCTCTCTCCTGCCTGCCTTCCCCTAGGCTCCAGCAGCTGCCACTTGGCAAGGAGCCACAGCGGCTCTTCCAGCATGGGAGCATGTGGAAGGGTGGAAGGACATGATGTGCAGGCTCATGCCCAATGCGTCCACCTGTGGACAGAGCACCTTCTGCTAGGAGCCAAGGCACTGCGGCAAGCCCTCAGCAGAGCAGGGAGAGGCTTCTGGATGCAACTAGCCAGCAACGGGACTGGTGCCACGCTCCTCCCACTCAGTTAAGGGCTTGCCTCAGTATCACAGCTCCTAGCAGATGGCACTTAGTCCACAGATGGATGCCTCAGGTGTGATCTTGTGTGGCATATCCATCTACCACATGCCCCTAGGCTGGGAAAGCCACCACAGGTCCTTGCTAAATGGCAGCTGCCGGAGCCCAGGGGAGAGGCAGGCAGGTGGGAGGAAGGCACTGCCTGGGGCTCTGGGCACCCAAGGGCTGGAAGCACCACCTGGGTGCAGCATGACACAGCTGTCCCAGCAGGTGGGAACTCCTGTAGGTGCTATGGGGGTGGGAGTGCCTGGCTCTTTACAGCTCTCCCCTGCAGCACCCAATGGCAGCCCTGCCACTGCACTTGCTCCTATTTAAGCCCAGACAGCTCTGCCATGCAATTTTGCCCTGCCCTATTCCCTCAGATAACTGCTATTTACCTCCCTGCTGCAGCCTGGATCTACACCACCTCCCAGGCAGCCCCTGCCAGAGCCACTCTGACAGTAGGCAGCACCAAGCCAGGAGGTAAACAGTAAATGGTATACATTAAAACGATAAAAATATAATTACTGTTTAACCTTTTACATCCCTAGCTGCAATAAATTGTTTTACGGCAGCACAAAGCAATGTCAGTTTGCATCCTAAGATAAATACATTTCAGAGAGCAAAGGCAGCAATTACTTGTATTAAGGTTTATTTAACAGTGTAAAACTTACGAATGAAATGTGTCATTGCTTTGCTGTTCACAGAAGATCCCGGTACAGTCCTTGTCATTGTTGACAGGAAATCCTTTATCATACAGTTGGGTCAATCCAATTGTGAATGAAAACAAGACAAGAAGGAACATCCCCAAGAATTTTCCAAAATCTTGTAGCATCTGGCCCATTGAAATCTGCAAAACATTTATTTCCATTAACAATTAAATACTAAATCACTTTTGTCTGCGTTCCCTCACTCAGTTCTCACCATGGTAAAAATGTATTTTGAGCAAGTAAAATTCTATAATTGATCTTAGTCAATACCTGTTCTGTTAGAATTCAGGGTACCATAAGGACTGTAAAACCACTGAGTTTCCTTGTACCCTGCAAGTTGATTTTGG
Organism: Gavialis gangeticus; assembly: GCF_001723915.1. Lineage (NCBI taxonomy): Eukaryota > Metazoa > Chordata > Crocodylia > Gavialidae > Gavialis > Gavialis gangeticus. The sequence continues at coordinate 42,687,567 of NW_017728995.1, forward strand.
AAAACTATTTCAGGTATTATAAAACAAGATAAGGAAAAAAATAGGCTAAATTAATAGCAAGTTCATGTCTTCAAGAAAACCTATAATCACTAATTTACACACATCCCTTGGGTTCATGCTTTAAGGTGCATGACAATTTGACTGTAAGTGTAAATAAGCAAGAAACATTAGCCTAAGAGACATCTGAACAATAATGCCAATATAGGAAATCAATGGAGCATTTAATAGGAACGATGAAGTTACCAAACTTATAGTATCATAATTTTATTACTGACAAAGTACTAAACCTGCACCCATTTGTGGAATATATGACTACTTCACTAAAGAAAAAATGCAGATACTGCACTATGTAGTGTAGACTTACCTTTAGATCTTAATATACCCAGAACAGAAAACTACAACAGTTGATTTAAAGAAAAAAACAACCAAAAACACCCTATTTCTGTTAAATAGGTACAAGTTTCTGGTACAGACAATTCAATTTATTAAGGATTCTGGCTAAAAGTCATACCCCAAAAAACAACATAACAGACATGAAACTATAATATAAATTTAAGCAAAAATAACAGAAATACAACTATAACAATAAAATAGAGCAACCAATATAAAAGCATTCTTCCTACTCCTAAAATTAACGTAATCAAATATAAATACAGTGATAAATCAGATCATAAACCTATAAAATGTTATGCATAGGTCCTTCATAGTAAAAAATATAGTGATAAAGTTTATCGGTCATATCAGCGGTAAAGGATGTTTAGCTCTGATCACTTCAGCCTTATAAGCAAAGGTTGCAAGATGGTTTATTAAATATGGATCTGTTTGCTGTAGGAGCCGTATTAATTTCTCTCTATTTGAGAAGTATGTCAGTTTCTGCAAGAATGATGAGGCTGGTACCTACAAGACTTTACCTTGATTCAGGCCTATATAATATTTTTGTGACACATGAACAAAAACATAGCGTGAATCGTGCACTTTCTTTAAACTTACTCTATCTAATATTTGCAGAACAAGAGGCTTTTAACCTTAGGGGAGTAAGTTTTATTCTAAAATGGATTTATAATAATAAAAATAGCAGCGTAACCATAATCCTTAATAAAACCGTCAGGTTTAGGATCTACATCTGTCTCTATCATGTTTCCTTAATGTCAATTTCCATCTTTCAACACACACAAAGCAAAATCCTCCAGAATAAAAACCCTAAACCCAGATAAGGTATAAGAAAAAATAAAACAAAAAGCAAACAAACAAAGCAACATTCTTTGAACTTCATGTACTATGTTATTAGTGCCAAGATCAGCTACCTGTTACTTTCTAAATCAAGTTATACAACACTTTTCAAAGTGTTGATGATATGCATGTTGATGATGAACTTGAAAGCTGAAAATGTCAGCAAAACTAAAAAACGATTTTTGCTCTCTTTTATTAATAAACTTAAGTCAACAACTTTCTCTTTTGAAAAAGTGATTTATAAATCAACAAGTAAAGTGATTCAGGACTTAAAAATATCTCTGCAACAGCCAAGGGAACACAGCAACTGCTCTTCATTTTCACTGTTGGGATGCCATGCCACGTTTAATTACCACCATTTGAACTTTGTGACCTACTTTCAGAAAATACTGTAAGAGTTGTTGCTCAAACTCTACTGGTCAACAGTAGTAACATAAGCTCTTGTGTGCCACTGAATGAGGCAACTGTTGACTGTTTTTATTTAGTTAGAATTTTCACTGCATAGTTGCCTAATAAAAATACATGCAAAAGATACAGTACATAAATAAGTACATATGTTTAACAGTGAATCACTTTAAAATGTTCAAGATATTTGTATTGCAAATTAATGTTTACTGCAACACCAATATTTTAAGAAGTCACTTCAAAGTATGCAAGTGCTTTTCCATTTAAAAAAATGCATAAGAAAAAGTGTTAAGTAAATAAAGTAGGTAGTAAAGTAAGAGGTACAGATCCATAGCCAAAGACGACTGTTTTGGAAAACAACAGAAACAGGCATTTCCAACTAAAATATTTTAAGTCAGCTACAAAACTCCATGAACTTTTTTTTTTTTTTTTTTT
>NW_017728995.1:42689738-42693333 GCF_001723915.1 Gavialis gangeticus
TTTTTTTTTTTTTTTTTTTTAATTCAAGGTAAAATTTACTTGAGAAAAAAAAAAGATTGGCTGAGCATTAAATTCTTATTAAGTTGTTTCTTTTCCTAGCATAATCCAAAGATTATTATTCTTTGATGAAAAGTCTTCTGTTAAAAGGATGTTGTTTAGGTTGCAAAGTCTGACTGGCTGCTTAATTTTGTCCCTTTTCATCCATCTTGCATACTGAACACAGCTCTTGCGCACAACAATACCACAAACTTGAAAACTGTAAATCATACTGCAAGACAGGACAAAAATGAGGTATTTCCTATTTTTGAAAGCCTGACTTTGCAAACTTAATGTAATTCTTTTAAGACAGATTTTTAAAGGAAATAAATTAAAAAAAAAAAAAATCACATTCCTGTTTACTATTACCAACCCTACCCACATCAAGCATCAGCAGTGGGGTCTGACTCTGGAACTGTCATCATTGCACGTAACTGCTAACACTTGAAGGTTATGCTAGTTGCATGAGGACACTATTATCACAAAGACAAGAGTTAGGGCAGCATTAATATGAGGAATTACTCTTTTTACCACCTCCCAAGAGTCAGGTAAGTGCCTACCTTAAGTGCTGCTCTTAGAAGGGAAAATGAACTTCTGGGACTATGTGCTAGGTTAAGTAAAGGCCAGGAAAGGTGCTTATGAAGCTTAGCTTGGTTTGGCCTTGCCTCTTGTTTTAGAAATTGAGGGAGTTCCAGCTCCATGGGGTGCCCTAAGGGAATGGGAGGAGTGAAGAAGAGACCAAGGCCATGTGTTTGGACAGACCCAGTCCAGCTCTTCTTCCTGCCCCACATTACAGTTGCACTGGCAGCTCCCAGTATTTCCAATGCAGTGTTAGCTGCTGCTGCTTTAGCAGCAGCTGAACCTGGTAGTTTGTAACATTTTGTGTTCAGTTATTATTTTGCCACATTGCCAATATTTCCATGAAGACTACAAGTCAGAGAAGGGAAAGAGTTATTTAATAACATCCACTCTTCCTTCCAGATAATCTGTGCATTCACATTTCCTGGAGATGCCAAGCCTTGTAGCGGGCCATGATACCCTACATCTAACGTTTTCAGAGGAACACTTTCAACTTCAAGCCCCAAAAAGAAATCTCCCCATACGTAGAGGGCTCATCTCCTGACCACCTTGGTTTATATGTCAGTAGTTTTTAATATTTACAACCAAAGTGGGGCTTCTTTATGTAAAGCAGCAGTGTCCAACTCATCCAGCCCCATGGCTGGCTGAGTGGCAAGGAGCCAATCCAATGGCCAGATAACATCACTCCATGATCCTCATCTGACCCAGAGGCTGGAATTTGTTGATGGCAGTGTTAATTGCTGCAGCTCCGAGAACAGCAGCTGCCACTCTTCCCATTGTCAAACTTCCAGCCCTGCAGGCCGGATGATGACACAGCTCTGAGCTGTAGATCCAGCTCACGGAGTCCTTTTGGAAATCTGGCAGCTTGGCGAGCAGTGACAGCATCTTTTGCTGCAGCTCCTGAAGGCTCTAGGGTTGAATGGAATCTAGACACCCTCATGAAGCTGGATAGCTGGATTTCTTCCTCAGGACTGTAAAAGACTGCACATGTAAGAAAGCTGTTGTAATGAGATTCTACTGAAAGCTAGTATTTAGGTGCCAGTCTTCCAATTAAGGAAAAATAAATATAGTATCATGCCTGAGATGCATGGCACTGATAAGAAGCTTTGTGAAGACTGGACAGTCCAAATGGAGAGATACAAAATAGAAAGGATTTTTCTTTCTACAAAACCTAAGAAAGATATAAAGGAACTACTGGCCCTTTTTATGACCTGCTGTAAATAGAACCTAGTTCAATACAAAACATTTAAAACAATGGCTTTTTGCAGAACCAGTGTGCATAATCTTATCACACTTACATCTTCAGGAGAACTTATAAGGGTACAAATGTAAAGTTTACAGTTTATTCTTCAGTGTGACATGACTCCTCCACTAGTTCAGTCTTTTTTATGGAGTAAGCTCCTTAAGATCAAGACTGTCATATACTAGATCTCTCTACAGTGCCTTACACAATGGAGTCTAACTCAATTATGGAACACAGTTGCAATATAATATGTTCAACAGCCACTATCAACATTTACCTAAAGTCAAGTAAGTAGCTAAGTGATATATATATATTATTGTATATGTGGGGAAAAATAAAGTCAGTCAGTTACATGCAAGTCAACTGACCCTGTATCCTCCACTGTTTACCTTTTCTTTTAAATCAGTATATTTTATGTTTTAATAGCAGTAAATTAAAACCAACTATTAAAATGAAATCAATTACACATCCAACCCCCTCTCTTTTAACCTACTGAATAAAACTTCTGTAATCCAAAAACTAAGATCGGGTTCTCTCAGGCTGTGAGACTGTTTACCTGCAGTGGCCCTAGGATAGAGCTGGTGGTATACATGAAGAAGAGTCGAAGGTAACTGAGAACATTAGCAAAAGCAAAGAGACCTTCTGCCACAAGTGTAGGATGGAATGCGTCCCACTTTATCCTCTCACGAAAGCCATGGAACTAGTTAAAAAGAAAAAAAAGAAAAAAAGGTGAAGTGACTTATATTATAGTCAAGGTAAAAACAGGTTCTATCACCAGTATGACTCATAGATCTGAGTCTGCAGTAAACAAGGATTTTGTCTTTAGACAATATGTTCGATGTAGTTAAATGGAAAAACACTGACAATGGTTTGAAAACAGCACTGGGCTTGGAGTCAGGTGACCTAGGTTCTATTCCAGCCTCTACCACTTCATCTCCCTAAAGCTCCATATCCCCTCCTACTCTATCCACTGTAAAGGCTCTTTGAAACAGGCTGTTTTTCATTATATGTTGGTTATTGCACAATGGGCCCCACTATAGACACAACTGTAATACCAACAATAATAAAACTGAAACTACTACAAAACACCTAACAAAGCAAATTAAGCAGTAGTGACAGACTTGCAGATATGAACTCACTTGCCAAGGAAGAGTGATATAGGAATCAGGGGGGTCCTCCAGATGATACCTTGAAACTACATGCATTTCATACACCTAGCATTAATCAGACCTCAGAGGTTACAACTGCAAAGTCACAAACCAAAGGGAGGAAAGGAGTACTGTACAAGTATTTTCAGTGTCTATTACTTAAAGACTGTGGTATGGCTAATCTGAAGTTCCCTAATTGCTAGCAACCAAGCCCAAGATCGCCCTATAGTATGAAATAAAGGAATAAACCAGTGATCAAACAGCTGCCCCACAAATTTCTTTATGCTCTGTTTCTTTCTGTCCAAGATGTAGAGAGCGCTTGAATAAACTTTTATGCCTTAAGAAGGAATTTTACCAGGGGAGGTGCAAGCCTTTCTAATGGCCAATCTGATCCATCAGAAAAGCTTCTTTTATGAATGTCAGCACAGTTAATTGTTTCATAGTTTCTAGGGTCGGAAGGGACCTGAGTAGATCATCTAGTCTGACCCCCTGCCATGACAGGAAGAGTACTGGGGTCAAACGACTCCCGCAAGGTGTTCATCCAGCTTCCTCTTAAAGACTCCCAGGGTAGGAGCCAGCACCACTTCAC
>NW_017728995.1:42693404-42697645 GCF_001723915.1 Gavialis gangeticus
AGGAACGAGGTAAGACTAACTGGCCTATAGTTTTCTGGGTCCTCCTTCTTCCCCTTTTTGAAGATGGGAACCACGCTGGCCCTCTTCCAGTCCTCTGGCACCACACCAGAGCACCATGAGTGCTTGTACAGCCGTGCCAGGGGTCCTGCAATGACCTCAGCCAATTCCCTCAGTACTCTAGGGTGGAGATCGTTCGGACCAGCTGACCTGAATACATCCAGTCCCTCCAGAAGTTCCCTAACTAGTTCCTCACTGACCCTTGGCCTAGGTGTGCCTCCCCTGGGGCCTGAGGGGGGCCCAGCGGGGGGGTGACTGTTCCGGTTCCTGCTTAGGAAAATGGAGGCAAAGAAATCGTTAAATATGTTGGCTTTGTCATCTGGTGTGACAACCAAATTTCCTAGTGTGCCCTACAGGGGCCCCACATTACCCGGAACCTTCTTTGTACCCCCTATGTATTTAAAAAAGGAATTCTTGTTGTCTTTAATCCGGGAAGCTAGTCCCAGTTCCATCTCCGCCTTGGCCTTCCTGACTGCCCCCCTGCATCCCCGAGCAACCGCAGTATAGTCCTGCCTGGTGATGGCCTCTCCCTTCCATTGGGTGTACGCCTCCCTTTTAGCTAGGAGACATTCTCGGATGCTTTTGGTGTACATGGGCTTACTTTCAGTCCCAAATTCTTGCTAGGTAATACTTAAAATTTATCCTAAAGATACCAAGGGCAGGAAACAGTTTTATGAGAGAATTAGATTTGGAAGGTAGGGATGCAACTGCCAAACACTGCATGAGCCCAAAGCAATTTCTGGTGCCAGCACTATTGAGCCTAGTATCCCTTATGCTCACCAGCTCTGGGAAATAAAAAAAGAACCAAAATTGCAATCACCAACTCTGAAATGAAGGAAAAAATATTATTATCCAGGCTGAATAAGGGGTATCAAATACCACTTTAATTAGTACTAAATTAAGCTTCTGGCTCATAGATAATAACTACTCCTCTTAACGCACAGCAAAATTCCCAACTATAGGTTGCTAGGAATTTTTAGGGTAGAATATCACCTTAAACCCCATAAGTAAGTTTTTAGTTATTCTTTCCAATGGGAACAGTGTGGGAAAATGTTGAAGTGGAAGACCTTTATTTCCACCTTCATTTCTCGTTTATTTTTTGCCATGCTTCAAGGTGATCGTATTTGAATACAAAATTCTCATTCCACTTCCAGACCATCCTCAACCTGAGAAGGAGTGATTATTAGACAAGTCCCATAATTCAACAAGGTTGAAAAGTTGCCCAGTTATCATATGCTGAAATACATGTTAGGGTTATAGAAATACATTATTTAGAGAATACGAAAAGTGACAGTTGTACTTATTAAAAAAACAACAAACCTGGCATTCTGACTCAATGAAATTTAACTACTTTTTGCAGCTCTTTCAGACTACAGTCTTAATGTACCAATAAAGAAAGCCTCAGAAGAGGATAAAGGTAGTGAGCACTGTAAAGGCTGTATACCTTCACAGCTTTTTTCCTCCAGTAAGATTAAAAAGAATCGTTATGGAGAAACAAAAATAAATTTAAGAGCTAAACATAGGATCTTATGTTCCAAAGTCTAAATAGACCATGACAAATCTGTAGAACTGTGGTTCTCTTCTCATTTGCAATAATAATCAAACAGCAGGAGGCTAAGATTATTTGAAGATTTTATCCAACTTGCTGGGCGGATACAAGAACTGTTGAGTACTTCATTAGTACAATAAATCCAGTAGGAAGGGGAGGGTTTCCTGAGGGAGATGAAAAGGGAGGCTAAAACTAATGCCCTCTTTCAAAACAACTGGTACATGTGATGTCTGTGATGTCAGCTGTCTGATACAGAGAACCATTCCCCCTCTTGGCACTAATCTTGCTGCTTCCCTTATCCATACTGCAAGGTCAGCTTTCCCAAGCTGCAAAAGAGATATAAAGTCTGGAATATATGATGGGGTGATATGATTCACATTATGTTGGTCTTACTATCACTCTGCCAGTTCCTAAATTGAGTTGCTTACTAATTCTACAGCCAATTTTAAACAGTTTAAATCATAATCACACTCTAACTAGCTTGAGATCTGAACTGGACTGGAAAAATGCTGATATGTCGTTAAACATCAGTAATGCAAAGAGCTAAGTTAGCGGAACTGCCTTAGGCTACATGGATGTTTACTAGGGGTGCGCAAAATGGGCTGTATTCGATTCAGATTCGGCCCAAATCGGTGACAGTGATATGACTTGTTGATTCAGATCACTGTCCTGATTCGATTCGGCTGAATCTGAACCTGAAGATTCGATGCCAATTCGGAGAATCAGCAATTCGGCCATAGACACAACTTTAAATGTTTTTTCTACATACCTCGAGGTACCAGGCGTGGCTCATGAATGCTGCGATGCTGGGGCAGATGGAACATCCCACAGGAATGCGGGAGGGCCCCCCCCACACACTCGGCAGTGAACCCGGAATTGGACCGGAAGTACTTCTGGTCCACTTGCAGGTCTGCCGGGAGTGCGTGCAGGGGGGGCCCCTACACGCTAGGGACCCCTGCCCCCATGGGACACTTCATCTGCCCCAGCATCTCAGCATTCATGAGCTGCCTGGTACCTTGAGGTATGTAGAAACATTTTTTAAAGCTGTGTCTATGTCCGAATCATCAAATCTTTCTGAATCTCTCTGAATTGATTCGGAGGGTTCCGATTTGGAGAGATAAAAGGTCTCCTGATTCGATTCAGATCTGGAGATTTGGCCACTGAATTGGGCTAAATCAAATCAGTGACTGAAGCTTCACACAACCCTAATGTCTACAAAGTCCAGTCCAATTATATACAAAATATTTACACTTGACATGTTTTAAAAAAAGAAAAAGAATAAGAAACAAATCCTATTCTGTAAAAGCACCAGCTATACTACCATGATGCCTCACCAGCAGGGTGAGTTCTGGTGCATCTTGAGCTACAAGATACCTGGCAGCAGTAGAAGAAAGTTAATTCAGTTATTTCAGTAGCAGAATGAACACTGCAGACATGCCATGTCTGGGCAAATGGTCACCTTATTTATTGCACACTATTCAAAGCCTATAATAATTAAAGCATTCATTGCTAGATGATCTTTATAGCTGAGTGAGCCCAGCCTGGCATTTTCTCTGCCTTCCTCCAAGGAAATGGAAGGCTCCCATCACTATTCCTTCCCTATGAAATCTCCTCTCTCCGGCCTCTCCCCCCACCTCAACAGACTGTACATTGGGTTTTCAGAGTAAGCTACTCTTGTCAGCTGCTGTTGAAATAGTCCAAGTATAGTATGGTACCAAATGACTACTGACAACACAAGCAACAGAAAGGAAATGGCCATTTTAAAAGGTTATACCTCAGCCAAACCTTACTGGAATTTTATGGGGAAAAAAAATTCTCTGACCCAGGGCTGTCTCACTGTTCCTTTTTAAGAAGTCTGCTGCAACCAACTGCAGTGTTAAGGAGCTTCTTAGGGGGAAAAAGTGTCTTCTGTAAAGAAACTGTTAGGAATTCTGAATACAAAGGTCAGTAGTAGCTCTCATAATAGCAGGGTCAGTGTAAGCAACTCAGAAGCAGTGCCATTACAGACAGGGATCTAAGCAAATAGCATAAAACATCTTTACATGTTATAGAGAACAACAGTAATCCAGAGAAAATTTAAATCTCAAGTGGAAGCTAGCCCATCGCATGCATATGTTTGGCATCATTACTGAAGTATGGGTGGGGGGGGGATCAGAGTCAAGGCGGTAAGTATTTGGGCCTGGATTGTTGCTTCCCCACAGCCCCCTCCCTTTTTGGTAAACAAAGTAAAAGATTGTTTGCTTTATCAGTCCCAGATGTGCCTGTAATATACAGAGTGGGTGTTTACCTTGTTATGAGCGACAACTTTGAGAGCAAACGTTGCCAGATAGAGAGAATTCATGACAAAACTTAGTTGATTACGAGATTCTTCTAAGAAGTCTTCTAAGCCGTCATACCAGAGTCTTTTAACATCTGACCACACCATTCCTGTAGGAGAAAGAAGTGGTAGGAAGGGGAGGAAAGAGAGTAAGAGAAGGAGATGTCACTACATTATGTTGTACACACTTTCTTTTACTGGTAGTAGCAGAATCTGCTGACTAGTTTTTTGCAAAATGAGGACTACCTGATTTCAAAGTATTTTAGTGACAAGAAGAGAGGGATTTCTACATTAATTGTTAAACAGGATAGAGTTTGT
>NW_017728995.1:42702645-42716480 GCF_001723915.1 Gavialis gangeticus
AGGAAGTCCAGGAAAGAGAGTAAGAGAAGGAGATGTCACTACATTATGTTGTACACACTTTCTTTTACTGGTAGTAGCAGAATCTGCTGACTAGTTTTTTGCAAAATGAGGACTACCTGATTTCAAAGTATTTTAGTGACAAGAAGAGAGGGATTTCTACATTAATTGTTAAACAGGATAGAGTTTGTTTAAATATAAAAGTTCAGCAACTATAAAGCTGCAAAATACCTAACTGCCTCAAGAGTACTGGTACTTCTCTAAAAAAAAAGTTTAGTAAATGCATCTAATGTAAACAATATTTCAGGACCAAAATATAGCTGCCTTTCTAAAAGTCAGCTTTTCCCCAAAAAGTAATTATCCACACATTTCCAGAATAGCGTGACATATATTTCTGGGAGTGCATTAGAAAATGTGCCAGGAAAAAGGAAGCTTCAAAACTGTTCAAGTAAGGTCAGTGATTCAATAGAAATTTTCCATACGTAATCAAAAAAACAGGGAGCTCTGAATTTACAAAAGTTAAAAAAGATTCTGTTAGTACCACAAACTCACAAATGGATCTAGGGCTTTTCAGATGGCTATTTTTTTCCTTACTAAAGATACGCTGTTAAAATCTACCCATTGTTTACTACTACCCACTATAAAGAAAATTTCACCAGGCTGCATTTTATTAGCTAAATATGCATATTAGAACTGGAAAATTCATAAACCTGAAAAGACATTTTTCTGAAACATGGCTGATTATCTGTGGATCTTAAGTGTACAATTATTTAATGTTCTTTTGAGTATTTGGACCATTCAGATGCTTGCTACCATAATAAAAATAAGGAGATAAACAGTATTTACATTTCTGGCAACTAACATTTGTTGGATTTGGCCTACCTTGCAGGATTTTGCAAGTTCTCAATGAATGAGGTCCAGCAAAAGTAAACATAAATAATCTAGGAGAGAGTCTGCATGACCTTCCTTGTTGCAGGGTAAATTCTGTTCAAACGTTGCAAGATTAAAGCCAGACCAAAAAAATACATGCTGTCCACAGTTTTCACAGATGACTCTTGTTTAAGTTTTCATTCTTCCTAGTTTTGGGTCTTGCCCAGGAACTTCCCTAACTCTTCAATGTGCAACTGAACTGACCTAGGACTTTATACAAAAAGTATTTAAGGTAAAAAGCAGCCTTAGAACTGCAGCATCACTTATTTGTCTGGGAAATCTATCCAGGGACACAGGTTGTTGTTCTCAGTCACTTATTTCAAATGGTGAGGTAACACTATTCCTCATTTTGAAAGATGAATCTAGTTCTATGCAAAACTCACTTTAACTTGGAGTCGTAAAGTCAATACAGAATTTTGGCTATTTTATACTATTGATTCAGTGAAGTTACTGACAATCTCAAAGTTTAAAGTTAGATAAGATTAAATTAGTTAATGATTAGATGAAATCAACACTGTTCCTTTTCTCCCAGTTAATTTAGGTATTTTTTGAAAATCACATATGCACACTACCAAGTTATACACACAATAAAATGTATTGCTTTGCATCATTCAATGACAAAATTGCAAGAAAAATGTAATGCACTTATATTATTTCAATATAAATATTAAGATCCAATAATCCTAATAAAATAGGTAAGAGTTATGAATCTTGGCACCACATCAGTCACTTACAACCTCACCACAAGTATGCAAATCCCTTTTCAACCCTTCATAAAACCTATGCTTATGTTAGATTTCCAAATGCATTTAAATTCTTGGAAGAGACAGTTTATTTTAAAAATAATCAACTATGTAAACTATGTTAGAATAGTTTCTACTCCCTAGAACTAGGAACAGGGAATTACTAACTTGTTCATTCTGGAAGGGAGAATGATCCTTATTAACATCTACCCTTAGAGAAGTTCTGGTACTTATGTACACCATGGGACTTTTTTAGTACAGGTGCAGTTTTAGAAATTCTTATGAAACACTAAGTATTTTTAGTTATCCAGTTACTCAAAAGAATCACTGTAAAAGGATTTTTGCTTAAAGTAACAGCACCTAAGCAAAAATATAACTTTTACAACTGTTTATTTTAAAAACTTCCTACAAATGAGGATACATATCATGTGCATCAGTCTATATTCCTTTTACATAGTATCTTTTGAGAATTAACCTACATTTAGGCTGCTAGACTCAACAAAAAACCTTTAAAAAGGGCTGAGAAATTCATACATCAGTCAAAGTTTACAAGGTCAAGTCTATCCAGAAGTGGTACATGTGCTCCCTCTACTGGCTCTGCACCAACCAGAATTAGTTTGCAAATATTATTCTGTCAGATGTGCTGACATTATAGAAGATACTGGTGTATAAAAAGGAAGCACCATTAAAATACCATTAAAAACACAAAAAGAGAGAGTACGAAAAAGTCAGTAGGTTTTCAATTATATTAAACATAAAAGGATTTTTACATGAAAGGGCTAAAAAAAAAGGTCTCTTTTAGCCATTTGCCAGTTTAGTAGTGGCTTTAAGTTTCACTTCATACAACATGAAAAAACAGTCAAATATTACAGAAGTAGAGGTGAAAGGTCATGTTGCTGATGACAATCTGTAATAACAAATAAGAAATTTGTGTCCAATCCATTACCTCCTTCTTAACAGGGCAGAATGAAGGGCTGGAGAGGACTCATATTTAAACCCTTTGAAATGAGAGATTTTTCACCATTTTAACGCTTGACCAAAAATAAATAATTTTTTTTTTGAAATCCATCAATACAAGGGGAATGTACAGGGGGTCCTCAGGTCTTCAGAGACCCATATACTCTAAAGTAAAAAGATAATATATAAGACTTGATTGAATTTGATTACATATTTATTCCAAGAACCAGTAACTAGGAGAAATTGTACTGACTTGCATAAAACACCTGAATTTTTTTAACTGAATTTGTTATTTCCAATGGCATATAATAATAATTTAGTGGCCTTTTTCTCTACCTTTTAAAGCTTTAACTAGTTGCACTAAAATTCTGATATACCCTAGCATAATTCCAAACCACCAGGGAGCCGAGAATATTATTATTATTATTTTTTTTTTTTTACAGGAATATAAAAAACAAAGAAGCTCAAAGGGTTTGGCAGAATTTAAACAGCTGCTTATAGGTGACTGACTAAAAAAACCAAAACAATTATTGACAAACTACTGACTAAACAGAGCCCACCATAAACAAAAGTACCTAGTTATGAAACCACTGAAAAAATAAAATTACTTTGGAAATACTTCTACCTATACTTTTCAATTTGACATTCAAGACAAATCATTGGCTATACCCCACTATCTATTACAGAAAATGTAGCTATTCACAATCAAAAATGCACATACTTTTAAGTAAATATTAAAAATACTAAACACTGTGAAGAAACACAGTTCCCACACTGATATATCAACATCCCAAACCACATGTCACTTTATTTGTGGCTGAAAGAGCATTCTAGTAGAAATTCTGAAGTAGCATCCCCAGGCCCCTATGTCCAGTTACATCCTAGTACACTTGGACATGCTAACTTTCTCTGATAACTAGAGATTGCTTTTACAGCAGATCATATTCTGTCTCTGAAAGTGTGTTGTTCCTATCACCGTCTATCTTCAAACTAGCTAACAGGCACCAGTCACTGAGTGGAACTCTGATATCCTATAGGAGCAGTACAAACATTGCCAGATCAGTCAGAACCTTTTGTTTACACTTTTTATCCATCTGTTACTTACCAATAAGCCATATTATCAGAAGATAATCTATTCTCTCAAGTGCGGGCCCCATTGTGTTCTTCTTATCTTCATTATAGACAAGTGAGTACAAGTTAAGCAACAACAGGAACGTGAAATATGAAGCTCCATGAATAATAAACTTCATAAAAGGAGTGTGAATTATTTGACCTACTCGTGATTTTGGAGCTAACAAGTAACACAGGGACAGCACTGGCCAAAAAAAGCCAACTGTCAAAACAGTCAAAATCTTCTTACAAGTGTGTTTGCGTCGGTAGCCTGCCATCTGTCCAAACCATACAGTATTGAGAAACTGCTGACAGTTAGACTGGGCAACAAACTGTAAAGAAAACAAGCAGTCAGGTCTCTCAATACCAATTTAAACATATTATTAAAATTAATATGCAAGCTGTAATGAGGCAGTTGTGGATCATGTAATCCCATTTTCCACCAAGTAAAAATAATTCATATAAAAATGTATTTTAAACATGTTAATGTTTTAAGAACTTAAAAATACTAACGAAACAAGAAACAAATACTAAAGAGATAATCAAGCATACATTACATTCACCTCCTTCCAGTATCTTTGAGCATAGAACAGCATTAGTGTTTTTATGGTTAACAATGAGATTTCTTGATGTGTCACAATTAACAGTAAGATTAAGAATATATTTTTGAAAACATTAAATTAAGCTGTTATCTAGGTCAAAAAGCCATGCCACGCTCCCATGCTTTTTATTTACTCCAGGACTGATTTGCTAAGAAGCTGTTTCCCCCAAAGTTCACCAACACCAGTATTTTATGCATTGCATCACACTTACCAGGAACAGGAACTGAGGTCACAATGCCTCACAGGATCAGGACCAAAGTAGACAAATAATCCTATACAAATCAGATCCTCTTTTTAATCATTATGGCTATAGTGCAGCAAAGCATTTGAGCACAGGATTAACTTTACAAGACCCAGTGCTTTGCTGAACAAACCACGTTTTACCAGATTTTAATCAAAGTTTGTATTATAATGGTGAGAGGCTTAGGAACTCTTTGTATACACCATCTGGAATTTAATATAAAATGAACAGACAATCCCTTCTTTTTAGTATCACAATATTTTTAAATCACCTCATTAATAAGTTCTTACCTCAACAAAACTATCAACAGTAAAATATTTTGCATAAAACTTTCCCTATATCACTCTAAAAAAATTTCCATTTCATCTAACCATAGTAGTAAGAAAGCTGTGATGATGAACAGAAGCACCTGAGAAATATTTTTGTGCATTTGCTCAACACATACCAAAAATGGATACCATGTCTCTAGGCCTGGAAAATTCACTCAGTCTATCAAGTTTCTTTTTGAACAGCCTAAACTTTATACGACCTCACAAAACCTTTTAAATAGGAACCTGAATTCAGTTTTTAAAGAAGGGTTCAGATTACTTAGAAATTAACTTATGTTGTACAATAACTTCCATATCTGGTTGTCAAGTGTCCTTGGGACAGAAGCCTCCAGATCCATGATCCTGAACCACATTATCGTCTACATAGTCAACACTGGCACAAAGCTTCCAGATTTTTCTAGACTCTCCATATTGCTGTTGATTTGCTAGACGTGGCCATTTTCAAGGGGCTTAGGACAGGTTCAGAAGGGCAACTAAAATAGAAGGCCAAAAAGCCCATTTCCAAGTAACCACAAAGTGAACTTTGTGGACATTACAACTAGTGGGGCCAAAGCAAGGAAAACAATTACCATGCCCAGCGAAAACAGTAGAGAGATCAAATTACACAGAGCAAAATGCTTTAAGATTATACAAGAAAACCTTAAAACAGATCATTCAAACACAGTATATTATAGTTTTTGCTTAAGAATGTGAGTAATGATTGATGTAATGAAATGTATTAAATCCACCTGTTCTGGAAGAGACATTTGTTTTGAGTGCCTTAAGTTTTAAAACCAAAGCTGCCCTATCAGCAAAGACCATAAAATAAAGTAAAAAGAAAATAGGATCATGGCAAGTACCATCACAAACTGGTTAAAGGAGATAAGAAATCTTCTCTCCAAAAACCTAAATTTTGACAAGGATGTAAATCCCACCCTTCAAGGCCATAAAAACTAGTTCAGTCCAGTTCCCAGACTCCCTATGCCTGAAGAAGGGTGAATACGCCCAAAAGCTTGCTAAGAGCTTTTTTCCAACTACTCAGTTAGTCTAATAAAAGATATGACATCTACTCAAAAACCCTGCCTGCCTCAGTGAAGCAAAGAAATTTAAGCAAACCGAATCAGGAAATGAGCATTAGAGTAAGCTACGTACAGATATATGGGGTATAGACAGGAAGGGAAAACCTAAAATGACTTGCTGACAGTTTGGGTGCTATCCTCCTCCTTTCTAAGTATCCAGGGCATTATAGATTAGCATCTAAATTGCACTGTTCTGGATACCCAGATAAACAGTGGGACAAGTGTTTATTCACATAAATGTGTTTTGGGGGTGCAAACAATATAATATACAGCTGTATACTTGCCTCTGCCTCAGAGCACTCATAATCCAGGCAGCAGTAGTCAAAAAGAAATCAAGATTTGTTGTGGAAGGTAGAGCCTAAGAGCTCTACACTTCCCTTAGAAGCCCTCTTGAATTTATAAGGCACTGAATAAGCATTTAAGGCTAGTTAGCTACCAAAGACTTAACAGTTACAAGCATTAATTCATACAGACCATTGTGATGCTTCCCTAAGAACTTCACACATCAAACCAGTTCAGTCCACACAACTGGTCGTGTTTTGGACCTGATCTTCAAACCAGGTATTAAGAACATCACAACCCAGCTAGCATCACAGAAAAAAGTAAGTAGCGGTCAAGTCTACTAGATTCCAAGCACCAAAACAGACCCATTATCCTGATTCACCTCTTGTGTACCTCCTTATGTCCCTAAAAATGCTTAAGTTCAGCTGTACCTCATTATATAAGAAAAGGGCAAGGACCTAGTGATTTATTACCACTGTATTATGATTATAACCAACACTGCATTAGTCTTCAGCGGTCCTTTCTTCTACAGTGCCAATACAGATCACCTTGATTCTCTGACAACATGCACCAGATGGAGAGAAAGGGATGGAAACTCAACCAGTGATGACTAAAGGATGAAACACATAGGTGACCACTAGGCACTTATTATTCAGTATTATTTTTTTTCTTACCTGCTGCGTGCAGAGTCCTGAACTTGCCAGTCAGAAGTCAACTACAAGCTCATCTAAACAAGAAAATATCCTAGACTAATTGTATGTGAAACCATGCCTGGACATAGTATAAAAACAGCTTCAGTAGCACTGCTGAATAATTCATTCTCATCCCCTTTGCAACCCGTGTCATTGTCAGCCATGAAATACTTTGTCCCAAAGACAAGCAGTCAGACCTAAAAGCATGGTTTTAAAATTAAGTCCTTCCTGGATGGATGTGCCCAAAGGGTAGAGATGGAAAGAACATTTATTGATGAGTTCTACAGGATTTAATAAAATCTTTGTTATTCTTGAACAATGTTCACACAATTATACCAAGACAGCTATAGCGGAATAATTAATGGAGACAAGTCTGGGTCAGATGACAAAATCCCATAAAAACGGGAGTTGGATAAAGGAGGTCAGGTACCCAGGCTATGTATGTGACAAAACAAACACTGAAATGGGAATCTGTGGGGATAATTATCAAATTTAGTGTAGGCCATAAGGTATGCTGGGAGCAGTAAGAGTTAAAAGTCTGAAGGTGTAAAGTTTTGTGGAAAACAGTGCATCAGAATATCTGAGATCCATTTAAGAACATCCTGGGCTAGACAAAATCAGGACTAACTGCCATAACAGATTAAAAAAAGCACATAGGATGGTATGAAAAAGCCTAAAACAACAGGTGAGTTGGGGATGGCATAAACAAACAAGTTCACTAAACAGTGAACCGTACAGGTATGACACACCAAACGTCACTGATTGTGAAGCAGGGTTTTTGGTTGTAGCAGTGTTGGTCTAAGGACATAGGCAGGCAAGGGTCTTTGGGTAGATATCTTTATTTAGACCAAATGAGTATTTGGAACACAGTTCTTTGCAAGCTTTTGGGCACAAGCATCTTCTTCAGGCATAGGGAGACTCTGTAACTGTGTGACAGGTGGTCAGTGAGAACGTGAAGAACACGTTTGCTGTGTTCAAGTATGATTGATCATGAGGACAGTGCAACCAAAGCCTGGTACACTAGACATCAAAATGTATGGAGAAATTTTGTAATCATAAAGATCATTAATCAGAAAATTGTAAGACATCAAACCCATATCACTGCATAAATGCTTGCAATGTATAAAAAGAGTAAACAGAAATGCATGCTGGAGTTGTGTTTAAACCTGCACCATTCATGCTGCTGCCCAGTCTGATCACCTGGCTGATAGTCTGAATGAAAGCTGTGCTAAGTGTAAGTTTTTACTCACTGAATGGTTGCTGTATGTTTATTTGAATTGAACCCTATTGTACTAGGACCTAATAGGTCCTTGGAGACAACAATGCTTGGTAGCCTAGTGATAGCGTTCTGCAAACTAATGCAGTAAATATGGTAAAAAAAAATCCTGGTGAAATATCTGGTATTTTGCTTTTATTACCAGACCATAGTATTACATTTTCTATTAACACTCAGTCCCTTGTCACAGTTCTTGTAATTTCTATAGGCAGAATAAAACTTAAATGAATCGCTAGTAAAATCCAGTATAAAAAAGCCTGTGCGTCAGATTAATACACAGCAAAGAGAGAGAAAGACTTACCTCCTTTTGATTATACTTGATGGCAAGCTTTAAGCGACTCAAATTCATCCTCTCTTCTAACAATCCTCGTTTATCTATATGCTCATCACTAGATGTGTGGTTTAGAATAACTTCAAGCTCACGTGAGTTTCGTGCCTGTGCAAGCAAGTCTTTAGCAAAGGTTTTGCACTGCTGGGCTAACTCCTCATAATCATTTCTAGAAAACATGGTAGCAGAAAAGATTAATTAATACACTTAAAACTTTAATTAATACATTAATTGAATCTCTCAGGTGGGAAACCTTAAAATACACTTTAAAAATAGGTTGCTCAAGTTTCATCTACCAAATAAGGGATCACAAGCACTTTCAAAAACTGAAGACACAATCATAGAAAATTAGGGTTGAAATGGAACTCAGGGGGTTATCTAATCCAACCCCCTGCTCAAAGCAGGACCATCTCCAACTACATCATCCCAGCCAAAATTTTTAAGACCTGGCTAGACAAAACTTCCAAGGTTGGATATTCCACTTCTCTGGGTAACCTGTTCCAGCATATTACTACTACCCTCTTACTGAGAAAATGTTTCCTAATATCTAACCTAAACTTTCCTTACTGAAACTTGAGACCATTACTCCTTGTTCTGTCATCTGCCACCACTGAGATCAGTTTAGCTCCATCCTCTTTTGAACCCCGCTTCAGGTAGTTGAAGGCTGCATTAAATCCCCTCTCAGTCTCCTCTTCTCCAGACTAAATAAGACCAGTTCCTTCAGTCTTTCCTCATAAGTCATGTGCCCCAGCCCCTGAACCATTTTTGTTGCCCTTCACTGGACCCTCTCCAGTTTGTCCACATCCTTTCTGTAGAGGGGGCCCCGAAAGTGAACACAGTACTCCAGATGTGGCCTCACCAGGGCTGAATAGAGGGGAATAATCAGTTCCCTTGACCTGCTGGCAACACACCTACCAATGCAGCCCAGTATGCCATTAGGATTCTTGGCAACTATGGAACACTGCTGGCTCATATTTATCTTATTGTCCACTATAACACTCAGATCCTTTTCTGCAGAGCTGCTGCCCAGACAGTCAGCCCCCAACCTGTACTGGTGCATGGGACTGTTCCATCCTGAGTGCAGGACTTTGCACTTATCCTTGTTGAACTGCGTGAGATTTCTTTTGGCCCGATCCTCCAATTTGTCTAGGTCACACTGAATCCTAATCCTAGCCTCCAGCATATCTTACTCCCTTCCCACTCCACTTCATACCAGCTGCCAACTAGACATTGAGCCATTGATTACCACCCTCTTAGCCCAATGCTCCAGACAGTTTTCTATCCACCTTACACTCCATCCATCCAGCCCATACTTCCTTAGTTTGCCTGTGAGAATGTTGTGGGAGACTATCAAAAGCCTTGCTAAAAATCAAGGTATATCAGATCCACTGGATTTCCCACATCCAGAGAACCAGTCACCTTGTCACAGAACACAATCAGGTTGGTTAGGCATGACTTGCCCCTGGTGAATCCATGATGACTGTTCCTAATCACCTTCTTCTCAAAGTGCTTAGAAATGGATTCCTTGAAGATCTGTTCCATGATTTTTCCAGGGACTGATGTGAGGCTGACTGCACTGTAGTTCTCTGGATCTTCATTTTTTACTTTCCTAAATAAGGGCTCTATGTTTGCCCTTTTCCAACCATCTGGGACCTCTCCTGATTGCCATGAGTTTTCAAAGATGATGGCCAGCATCTCTGGAATCTCATCAGCCAACTCCCTCAGCACCCTCAGGTCCATCTCCTCTGGCCCCAGGGACTTGCGTATGTCCAGCTTTTCTAAACAGTCCCTAACCCAGTCTTTCACAGAGGTATGCTCACCTCCTCCCCAAACTGTGCCGCTTAGAGCAGTAGTCTGGGAGCTGACCTTACCCATGAAG
The DNA here is from genome assembly GCF_001723915.1 of Gavialis gangeticus. Lineage (NCBI taxonomy): Eukaryota > Metazoa > Chordata > Crocodylia > Gavialidae > Gavialis > Gavialis gangeticus. The sequence goes on from NW_017728995.1 coordinate 42,713,070, forward strand.
ATTAAGGCGAAGAAGTCACTGAGTACTTCAGCCTTTTCTGAAACCTGTGTCACAAGGTTGCCTCCCCAATTCAGTAAGGGACCCAATACTTTCCCTGATCCTCCTCTTACTACCGACATGCCTGCAGAGACCCTTCTTGTTACCCTTAACGTCCCTTGCTAGCTGCAACTCCAATTGCACTTTGGCCTTCCTGACTTCATCCCTGCATCACCAGGCAATACTCTTATACTCCTCCCTAGTTATCTGTCCAAGTTTCCACTTCTTACAAGCTTCCTTTTTGTGACTTAGTGTACTGAAGAGTTTCCTGCTAAGCCAAGCTGGTCTTCTACCATACTTGCCAGTCTGCCTGCATATTGGGATGGTTTTGTTCCTGCACTCTCAGTAAGGCTTCTTTCAAGTACAGCCAGCTCTCTTGGACTCCTCTCCCCCTCAGACTGGCTTCCCAGGAGATCCTGCCCATGAGGTCCCTGAGTGAGTCAAAGTCTGCTTTTCTGAAGTCCAGAGTTCTTAGTCTGCTTTTCTCCATCCTTCCTTTCTTCAGGATCCTAAACCCAATCATGTCATGGTCACTGCTGCCCAAGTTGCCATTCACTACTACATTCCCCACCAATTCTTCCCTGTTTGTGAGCAGCAGTTCAAGAAAACCAGGCCCTGTATTTGGCCACCCCACCACTTGCACTAGGAAGCGGCCCCCGACACTCTCCAAAAACTTGCTGGATTGCCTGTGCACTGCTGTACTGCCCTCCTGGCAGATGTCAGGGTGACTGAAGTCCCCCAAGAGAACCAGGGCCTGCGATCAGGAAACCTGCAATAGCTGTTTGAAGAAAGCCTCATCGACCACTTCCCTCCACTGGTCTCGTGGTCTATAGCAGACACCCACCAAAACATCACCCTTGTTGCTCTCCCCTCTAAGCTTAACCCAGAGACTTTCAAAAGGCCTATCCCTAGTTTCATACTGGAGCAATCATATGGCTTTTTTACATAAAGTGAAACTCCTTCTGCTTTTCTTCTCTGTCTGTCCTTCCTGAACAGTTTGTACCCATCCATGGCAGTGCTCCAGTCAAACAAGCTATCCCACCAAGTCTCTGTTATTCTAATCATGTCATAATGAAGACTGCTATATAAAAGTTTCCCTGTTCAGGGTACCAACCTATTTTAATTATGCCTGAGACATCAAATTTTGCTGGAAACATGAAAACAGAGTATTATGTTGTAATATTTAAACTTACTTTCACTAGTGATTTAGTTTCAAAACCCCAAAAGTGTAAAATGTACTAATAGTCGCAATCTATTTATGGTAACTTACAACATTAAAAAAATGCTGATCATTTTAGCATTATTTTTAATCCTACCACTGCAAGTTAACTTGATTTACCAAAAGTGATTTATGAATTTAGTAGGTACAACAGAAAGCCACAGTACTGGCTGGTCTAACCAGGCATTTACTGTATCTCAATCCAAGTCATCTTTGTACACATGGAGAACTGAAAAACTTGCTGAGAAAGAATACTGCCCAAATAAAGAAACCAGATTTTATAAATTGTCCAGAAAAATATTTTTTACCCCAGAAAAACATTTATCTAGATGAGGTTAGGAATTGCTGATTGAGAACTCTCCTACATCTCTTCTCCCTTTGAATTACACAAAGCATAAAACAACCAGGCTGCAGCTTAAGAAATGTGAAAATGAAGAGATAATGCTAAGAAAAATTATGAACAGATAGAGTATAAACAGATCAAACACTGAATTCATACTCTATAAATACAATACTGACATACTGAAGTATGTCATCTGGAGCAGGGGTGTCAAATTAATTTGATCTCGTGGGCCAAATCCAGACTGAGGATTTGGAGTCTAGATGGCCTGTGAACAGCAGCACTGGTATTCGTCTCTGCGCCTGCTGTTTCAGAATGACTGGAAGCCACGGAGTTAACACCACTGCTGCCAATTTTATCCTAAAACCCCCAATTTCTGCAGTGGGTGATGGGGTGTGGGGAGAAGTGATGCGAGAGATGCTAACACTTTTGGTTCTGGAGCCACGCTGAAATAGCAACTCTGGTAACCATGGGAATTAATGACACTGCTGCTGGGCCCTCTGCTTTAGCTGCTGTTGGACCCTGCACTGCCTCTACCTGTTGAACCCTGCACCCTGTGCTCTGGCCACCACTGGACCCTGGCACCACCCCCATCCCACCCCACCCCCTCTGGACCCTTTGCTCTGGCTGCTACTGAACCCTACATTGCCCCTGCCCCCTTAAACCCTGTGCCTTTGCCACTGCCAGACCCTGCACTGTTCCTGCACCCACTGGACCCTCACACAACTTCAATAGCCACTGCAGCAGCCCTCATGCCCTTGGTTGGATGTGGCCCACAAGGGATCCTGCAGTCTGGTTCCAGCCCAGGGCCCCAGGAGAGTTTGATAACTCTAGTCTAACACACTGCTCTTTCCCACCTCAATGGTCAAATGTCCGATTGTAAAACATCTAACATACAGCTACTGAGCTGTGAAAAACAAACCATAATTCAACTATTGGTCATGACACATGTCATATGTCAGCGGCTGCATTACTAAAGTAGATCACAAACCAGAAAAGGACAAAGTGATGCAGGGGCTTTAATATTAATATTAAAGCAATGTCAAGGAAGAGTCCAACTTTAGGATCACAGGGTTGCGAAAGTAATTTCAAAGGTAATCTAGTCCAACCCTCTGCATGAATGTAGAACACTCTATTCCTAAAGCATCCCTGTCAAGTTACCTAGCCTCCTCTTGAAAACCTCCAATGAAGATAAGGTATTACAAGTACTACCTGGCTGCAAGGTTAACTAGTTTCCTGTGGCCTAATAGGGCTGCACATGTAGATGCAAGATGGTTACTGAGGAGCTAATTAGTCTACTTGTAATAAATGTATCATGTAGACATGCCCACTGTTGAGCTTTTTCTGATTCTCACTATCCATTACCCTCCTGGAATAACAGTGGTATCTTCTACTGGGAAGGGAAAGAAAGTTCTCCCTGCCTCCCAGAGCAGCCCTAATTGGCTGTTTTTACCTCGTTACATAGACGTCAAAAGTTAGCCACCTAATGGTCAATTTCCCCAGGATGAGCTATAGCCCAGGCTTAAAACCTATGACTCATTTGAAAAAAATTGTTAGAGTTGCTACTAAACCAGGGGTGGCTAAAATACAGCTCGCAGGGCCCCTAAAAAAATTTAAAAACTTTATATTTATCTGTCCTTGGGTTCCTGTCAAACAGGGAACCCCGCACTGCAGCCCATGTGGGGCTGCCTGTGTCTGCTCAGGACAGCCCTGAATGGGCTGTGAGTGGCTGCAGCAAGGAGCACCAGCCACAGGGTGGGAGAGAGGCTGCTTTTCCCCCTGCACTCAGCACCAGCTCCTTCTCTGCCAGCGAGCA
>NW_017728995.1:42716541-42721616 GCF_001723915.1 Gavialis gangeticus
GACCCCTGCCAGCCTATGCCCCACTCTGGGCCCTGCCGACACTGGCCCTGGAACACTGGTCCCAAGATGGTGACCAGGGGGCGGGGCACCTGTCAAGGGGCGGGGCTACCCATGAGGCCCTCGACAGCTTGCCAAAACTGGGTAAGCAGCCCTCCACCCAAAATAATTGCTCACCCCTGTACTAAACAGAAAGAAGGAAAACATTGTTATTTTCTCTTTTGTACACTTTATTGAAACATCAGTGAGTTATTTTTGTTTTTTTACATGAAATAACTATACTGAAACAAAAGTAAATGTAAGTGTGTATTCCCTTTCATTCATACCTGAATTCAACTTCAACAAGACTTAATTCTTTTAAGTCTGCACTAAGTTCAAAAGCTCTTAGGATAGGATCCTCCTCTGTTAACATTATTAAAGCCGGACTGGCCAAACACCTATAGATGTCAAGACGAAACCTGTGACAAAAGTTCAGAGAGTAAGATAACTTCTTGGGATCAAGACATTTCATTTGATTAACATTTTCAAACCGAATATGTTCTGAAAGCTTGCAGAATCTCAAGCAAAAATTTAAAGAGAAACAAAGCAAACAAAAAAAATCCACTTATATCCCACAAGCATCATTTCAGTGTGACTTAAATCATATTTAAAATGAACTGTAACCAGTAAAAGGTAAAAAGAAAACTTTCATACAGTTTTCCACATAAGTATTTAAAACAATTTTAATATTATTTAATAATGGTGATGTTAATAATGTTAACATAATGCTCCTTTTCTCAAAAAAATTAAAAGATTTCATAGCCCTCCAAACACAAATAACTGGCATTATTTCAAATGAAGCTTGTATCACAAGGCTGCCACATTGTCTCTCTTTCTCCCTGCTGCTACCACTGTACTGATTATAGGAGCAGAAGGTATCAACTAAGACAAAATTTGCTCCTATTAGATCGCAACATTTTTAAAACGTCACACATTTTAATGCTGCTGTTGTTAAACAGCGCTGCTCACGGGACACTGCAAATAAAAGACAAGAGAAATTGATTTAATAAGACGTGGTTCAACTATATCAAAAAGATCCCAAAACACTGTAGAAAAGCATACAAAAATGCCCCACGCATTTCGGCTACCTGAGAATTACTGAAGTCCAGTATAGCAAGACTATCCAAGATAGCAGAAAGACTGTTACCTAGAAAACAAGGGCAGGAGATACTCACTACTGAAATTCCAAATCAACCTCAGTGCAACTGTGGGGGGTTGTTCTGCTCATCCTATAGATATGCTTGTGATCGTTCTGTTAGAACAGGCAGGCAACTATATACAATCAAGCTAAAATATGTAAGTGCGTCTGTGTGGACCTCACTTAATAGGGAAGGGTGGGGTTAAACAGGAACCTACTATCTGCCATACCATTCACCAGCCAGGGAGGCAGGGTCAGAGAAGCTTTTACTCAGGGAGGCACAGTCCTGTCTAATTTTTCTCCCCTCCCACATTCACAAGCAGTTCTCAGACCTATAAGAAAAACCTGTGGGAACAATGCCTTCTCCTCTTTATTTAGAAGAAAGAGCGAGGCATTTTTGCTTCACTCTGTCCATGAAGACAAAAGAGCTGTCTTAACCACTGCCATTCTGACCAAGACTGCACTTCCCTCAAGAGACAAGTTGGAAGCAGCGTTATTTAATCTCTTCATGTGAATATTCACCTTCAGGCAGAAAATTAGTAATTAAAAAAAACCCAAACTTCCATGACCAAAAATAATTGTTAGAAAGCATTACTACAAGGAGGGGGGTGGGAACAAGGGGTGTACAGCTAAGGAAAATATATAACAAATAGTGAATGAACTCCTCGGACTGTAGGAAATTCTTTGCTGGAACCATGGAAGTGTCTCTCCTCCAAAAGAGGACTATGATTCATTTGCAAAAACGTGTGTGTAAACTCTTGTCCATTTTAATATTATGGACTACAATGAACTGGAAATCAGAACAAGTTCCAGCTGTATGTACTCACCAACATTAGATACTTTACTGTGTACTAACTAATGAACTGAATTAAATGGCTGAACTATATGAAAAAAAACAAGCAAAAATTTAATCCTTCACTAGTTACAAGGCTTCAAAAATAAAAGCTATGACTATATTTATACAACTAGAACTACTCCTAGATGCAGACAGAATTTGGCAAAGTATTTATACATTAATTAAAAGTATTTATACAAAAAATTTGGCTAAGTATTTATACATTATACATCAACAAAGAGCTATCAAAATCACTCTTATATCTTAAGCAATGGGATTTATTTTCTTATAGGGGAAAGATATAGACCTATTACAGAAGCTCTTACATTCTCCAATTTTTATTTTATTTTATTTTTTTTACTGTCAGCTCTGTATCATTCAAACTGTGGTTTTGCCAAGACGCAATTCAAACAGGACTCCCATGTATTAAAATATAAAAGATAATTTCCATTTATTCAAAAAGCATAGTCTTACCATATATTATTATTATGCATTGGTATAACACTTTTTCAATAAAAGACCTCAGAAGGCTAAGGTAGGCGACCAAGCACAACATTTATGCTTCTGAGAGGATAACACTGACAAATATTAATTAAGGCCAGACATCTGGAAAAAAAATACCTAAGATAATACTAACAAGGTCTCTTTTCAACCCTAAGCCACAAACATTTCAAAAGTACAAACAAAAAGATAGTTCTAGTAGTTTTGCCAAAGGAACCTTCGAAATGCATGCTGATAAATATGCAAGTTCAAAGGAAGCATTTACTCAATATTATGAGGCAACTGTGGATAGTGGTTTGTCTCAGTAAAGTTACAGTTTACCAACAGCACCAGGAGAGTCCAATGGAAAGCACCGTACTCCTGCTGAAATACGGGTAAATAAGAATTTTTTAAACAAGCTCCTGAAATTCATTTAATACTTAAGCATAACGGAGACTCCCCTTACTATAAAAAGCACAAAATCCATGTAATGGGCTATCACCTATTCTCCATATACGATTTCAGCTAAGAGTAACTGTAAGAAGAATAAGGGAGAGGTATTCCTCAGTGGAAGAGAGTTCTACTTTTCTAGTTTAACTAACTCTTAAAAACATATCCATAAACCTATCATAAACAAAGACATATTGAACCTAGTGCACATGATGCCACCAGACTACGCTAAGGATTTCTAGTTATTATCAAGAACCAATACTCTTACCTGGAGTGCCGTAGACTATCTTTCTTATTTTTTGCAGTACACAGTGTGCATTCACAGCCCACAGCATGAGGTTTGGGTAATGATATATCCTGTTTCAGTAGCATTGTAAGGATCTCATAGTTGTTTCGATGAGCAGCTAAAATGACAGGTGCTACATCCATGGTTGTTGAGTACTCTGGGTTCTGAATACGTTCCATTAGTTTCTGAAATAACATAAAAACACGCAGTTGGGATTTTAATAAAGCTGAATATAATAGTTTACCCATAAATCAATTTAGGCTGCTCAACACAGGATACAGAGAATTTCTGGTTTAAAACATTTCTCCACACCTGAGTTTGGTCACACAATTCGAAAGAAAGGAAAATCACCTAAACACCACCTGAAATTGTTTGCCTCTTAAAGATACAAGCATAGTGTTGGTCTCATTTCTTTTCTCAAATGGAAAAATTAATTAGAGGTACACCGATATATCAGTGCCCTATCAGATTGGCACTGATAAAAGGAAAACTAACATTACTGGTTATTGGCTTTTTTTGGCCAGTAGAGCCAATAATGTTAACTGATAAATATAATATGCCTTCTGGCGGGAGCCTCAGAGGCCATGTCCATGCACACAGCCAAACACATTCATGTAGCCAGGAGCAGCTTCCCATCACTGTGCACCCCCCCCAGGGGAGGCATGTACCCCCATATTTGTGTACAGAACAGGTACAGGATACTCTCTGAGGGCTCAGGGCCCTCCACTCTCCTGCCTTTCCCTCAGGATCCGTGCACTGGCCACACACCCCCTGCCTAACTGGCAGCAGTGTGGGCGGTGAGTTGTGCCTCCGGCTGCTGGGTTGGCAGGGGACACATGGCCAGTGCAGGGTCCCTGGGGCAAAGGCAGCAGGGTGTAGAACTCTGAGACCACAGCAAGCGGCCCACATCTGCCCTTGCCCCACTTGGCTCTGGTTAAAAGCATCCCCATTCTTAAAAATGGTGACAGCAGCACTTGAACTATAGCTCATTCACCAATCTGTAGTTCAAGCACCCCCACCACTATTTTTAAGCACTGGGATGCTGATCCCCTAGAAGAGCTGCCTGCAGCTCTGTCCCGCTCCCTGTCCCAGGTCCCATTCACTGTCCTGGTTGGGCAGTGCCTCCAACCCCAGCCCCTGCCCCACTCCCTCCCTCCCTCCCTGTGTGGGCCTCGGTCTGCCCCTCCCCCACCACACCCCTTCCCCTCCACAGACCTACCTGCAGGGAGCTGCTCTCCATTATGTCTGGCTGCATTCCTGTAAATCAGTTATCAGATTGGCATCAGCCGATACCCCCAGTTAATATCTGGCTATTGGTATCAGCCAAGAAAATCTTTATCGGTGCACCTCTAAAATTAATGCACTGTATTTTTTAGCAGTAAGAATAAGAACTATCCCCATATTATTGAAGATACTGTTCTGATGATAAATAAAGAACTTTAGTCTCTAAGGTAATTTTTTTTGGTCATTCAGCAACACTAAATTCATATTTACTATGGAGAATATGCATTTAATTTTTTTAATCTACCATTACTTGTAATGACACAGATGGAAAAGCACTTTCCTCCAAATGCTGTAAGGGAAATGCATTATATTGCATTACTTCTCAAAAAAACGTTGTGTGTAATCAACTGAATGGTTTTTCTTCTTCTTTAATTTTAAAATCCAAACTCACCCTTCTGTAATGCAATTTCCATCTTTGGAAAAATGTGCCTTTTCTATATGTCCTATTAATTTAGGAGACTCATGAGCAAATAACATTACCAAAAGGAAAGTACTACAAAACTGAAAAATTTTCATGCTGCAAAGATAATAATAAAAAGCTAGCTTTTCTTTGCTTTTTTTTTTTT
>NW_017728995.1:42721737-42760785 GCF_001723915.1 Gavialis gangeticus
TTTTTTTTTTTTTTTTTTTTTTTTTTTTTTTTTAAATATTGATGATTTAGAGATGATAATGTTCTGGTCAGCTCACTCAGGACTTTGTTTTCCTCTACAGTTTTTTAGTCTCTCAAAACACAAAATAAAATACGTATTTCATAAACTAGATGCATGCAATCACCATTGAACTCTGCTTTGTATTGTACCAACACAGAATACTCAAGAGTTGGAATCCTTACAATTTTAGTAAAACCGAGAGGAAAAAGTGATGTGTCAAAGATCATTCTGATAACACATCAAACGTTAAGGTTCACTTATAGATATGCTTATTTCATGAGCTAACTGACCAGAAGTTGCAACAATTTTGTACCTTGGAGAGAGAGCCCTGATAGACTGCTGAAAGAAAAGTTAATGTCATGTGATCCATTTCATAGTCTCTCTTCTCATTTAAATTCTCTCTTAAAAAAAGAAAGCTAGAAGAAAAATGTTTTCTATATAGGTAGAATGTGTTCTTCTGGAATGAACTTCATAAAGGGAATCTTATTCTGAAGCAAAAAAATTGCTTAGAGCTTTTCCTAGGAGTTTAGAATTCTGTATCTTTTACCCTATTTACATCCTTATTAAAAGTCAGTGTTAAGTTCTTATTTGGGTGTCCCCCCTCATCCTAGTATAGAAGAAACACTGCTTTCTGATTCACACACAGGTGCAACCTCTGCAGCAATATTAAAAATAATCCTTAATTAAAAAATGTTATATTCAATAATTGTCTAATAGCAGCTGGATACCTAAGGATTGTGAAGCAGGATCTCAAAAAATTAGTTTTAAGATGAAGACAGAAATGTCAGGTAAGCCTTTAATGTTCAGTGACGTTTTACCAAAACATTCAGTGCTGCCTATTATTTATAAGACAAAAGTGATAAGTACTGGTAATTTTCCTCTTTGTTTGCAATACAGTAATTATAAGGATAGCATTCATTCAAACCTTAATAAATGTTAGGCACCTATAAACCTACTGGATGCCTATGATCAATAACTTTAAAAGCCTCTAAGAATAAAAAGCTTTTAAAAAAATCGTGAAGAACAAGGTCCAAATTTTGCTCTTACACGTGAGAATCTTCATTTAAGGCTGTCTTGAATAGCAGTTTCACTGAAGACTCAATTCTGCTGTACCAACCCAAGCTAACATGAATTAAGAATACTCAACTACAATAGTTGGTCTTGAAGATCGTTTTGGTCGATGATTAAGTAGTATATCAACAGCTCCCACTACTTCTGAGTCAATAGCAACCAAAAGTGCATCTGATGACTAAAAAGAGAAATAGATCAAATTGAAGTAACACTAAATTAGATAGTATCAAGTCACAGAATTAAAAAAAATAAATAAAAAACAAACAAACAATGCAAATGACTACATTACCAAGAACTAGAGGTAATTAAAGGCTACCATAAATTAATGAGGCTGAAGAAAAAGAATACCAGAACAATTATAGGCAACATGTTCGAAAGAGATTAACTTATTTTAGAATAAAAGCATCTTAAAAGCATCATGATAGAAGGTAAAAACTAAAGTCATCCAAGCTTTTTCAAAACTACTGTTCTTAAGTAATGAAGTCTGCGATTGCCTTAATTTATGTACAGGGATTGATTGTAGCTAGAAACCAATACTGGATTGTGCCTCATAATAAAACAACATGCTGCAATGCAACCATTATTATGCTACCACAACATGTACAGGCTGAGGATTCAAACACAGGATCATTCATCCAGTCAAAATAGCACTACTGATTGCTAGAGTACAGGTTTCCCTTGCTTTATGCGGGTTCTGTATATGCACATTTGCTCTTATGCAATGACCCTTTTTATACCCAAAATTTATTATAGGCAAGTTAAATTAAGTCTTATGTAATCAGCACAGGTGCCCCCCCACAGCAGATAAGTCTGTGGGGGGAAGGGAAAGGGCCATGGGGCCAGGGACCCACTCACCCCAGCCCCTGCTGCAGCTGCTCTGGGAGCGGCTGATGCCAGCTGCCTGCAGATGCTGGCCTGCGCCGCACCCCGAACCTCCTGGGGCTCCACTTGTCCACACTCATCCCAGCCCCTGGGCCGCACCGTGTTGTGGTGCAGGCAGCTGTCATTGGCTGCTCCTGGGGCCGCTACAGCAGGGGCTGGGGTGAGTGGGGACAAGTGGAGGCCCAGCAGGGATGGCACAGCTTGTCCCCACTCACCCCAACCCCTGCTGCAGCAGCCCTGGGAGCAGCCGATGCCAGCAGCCTACAGCCACTGGGCTATGCTGTGCCACAACCCTCCCGAGCCTCTGCTGGTCTCCACCCACCCAAGCCCCTGCTACAGCAGCCCCAGGACCAACTGATGCTACCTGCCAGCATCTGCTGGGCTGCACTGTGCCCTGTACCCCTGGGGCCTCCGCTTGTTCCCACAGGAGGTGGTGTCAGCCGTTCCCAGGGCAGCTGCAGCAGGAGCCCCAGGGTGCAACTGTAGGCACGTTGCAACTCTTGGGACAGCTGCAGCCGCTATGGCTTCTAAGTGTCCCACTAGCTTATCTCCTACCCCTCTCCCTGGTCCATCAATGAAGTGCAAGAGAACTTTACTAACACTGGAGACAAAACTGGAGATTTTGAACTGGGCAGAAGCTGGTGATGCATTCTACACCACTTGCTGCCAAGATAGCAACGAGGGTAAGGAACCAGCTGTTGGAGAAGATAGATATACTGAGGACGTGGGTGGAAAATAAGACCCAGAAGAAGATAAATCTTACCTCTGCTGTGATAAGGGGTAGGGCCCTGCAAATTTATGGCTGCCTGCTTCAAAAGGATGATGGCCTTGAGGAGCCCTTCATGGCTAGTAAAGGCTGGTTTGACAAGTTCCTTGAACGTACAAACTTGCAGAGTGATAAGATCACTGAGGAATCTGCAAGTGCTGATCATAATGCTGCTGCATAGTTTCCTGAGGGGTACAGTCCTAAGCAAGTTTTCAATACCCATGAGATGGGGCTGTTTTGGAAGCGGATGCCATCTAAGACATACATGTCCAAGGAAGAGAAGGTTGCAAGTGTGTTCAAATGTAGCGAAAGAGGGGCTGACTGCCCTACTGTGTAGCAAAGCTGCTGGAGATTTTAAGTGTAAGCCACTGATAGTCTACCACTCCCTAAACCCACATGCATTAAAAGGACTGAGTAGGAACACGCTGCCTGTACACTGAGCTGCAAACAAGAAGGCACAGGTGACAGGCGAAATTTCTGAGGACTGGTTTGCTCAACATTTTATCATGAAGGTACAGCACCATTGCAAGGAGGCTAACCTTGCATTTAAGGTGTTGCTCATCCTTCACAATACCCCTGGACATGCTAAACTCCCAGAAACTATCAACCCCAATGTGAGAATCCTGTTCCTCCCCCCCCTAACATGACCTCACTAATTTAGCCTCTTGATCAGGGTGTGATATCAATATTCAAGGCCTACTACCTAAGAAGGAGCATCTCCCAGCTGCTGGAGGATACGGATGGACCCAACAAGCCAACAATCCGTGAGTGGTGGAAGGCATACAATGTGAGGGATGCCATCAACAACATTAAGGCTTCATGGGATGAAGTGAAGTCCACTACCATAAACAGTGCTTGGAAGCCTCTCTGGAAGGAATGTGTTATGGTCTCCAAGGGGTCCCCCAAACTGTGCACAACTGTTCGAGAGGTTATTGATCCTGGACAGAAGGTGGGAGGAGATGGTTTTTCAGACCTCCAGGAAGCAGACGTCATGGAGCTCATCTTCTCCCACAATGAGGAATTAAGTACTGATTAACTGATAGAGATTGTCGCTGCTGATAAGGAAAAGGAGGAACAAAAGCAAGAGGTGGTCCTCAAGGTCAAGGACATGACTATTAAGAAGCTGGCAGAGTTTTCTGCACAGGCTGAGAGACTTGCTCAGTTTGCCTTGGATCTGGACCCTAACCTGAACAGGAGCCTACAATTCAATCATGGTTTGAACTCTCTCCTTGATCCCTACAAGGAAGTGTATGCCCAGATCCAACAATCAATGAGGCAGTGCACCATGTACCAGTTCTTGAAGCCTCGCTCAGCTATCCCCAGCCCTACGCCACTGGTGTTGGAGGGTGATGAGAGAGCCGTACCTATGGATTCTCCTATGGATGTTACCCCACCTATACCTCCTACTAGGATGTGGAGTCTGACACTGAAGACCCTTCAACACCCTCTCTTCACACCAACTAAACATTCACCACCACCCTGTGCTTGTGTGTACTGTCTGCTATTGGTGAGTACTAAAACTGTCTTGTAAAAGTGGTAGAAATGGGTCTGGGGGTCAGTACAGTCGAGGTCTTGGAATGTATCCCTATTTGTTATATTGTAAAGTGGGTTCCCTTTATGTAAATTCAAGTCATGCACCTTTTTCCAGGAACGCACGTACAGCATAGAGTGGAAAACCTGTGTAACCATAATGTGAAAAGCTAAAAATGATTCTTCTTAAGGGATCTCCAGGACTGAAGATCAAAGGGAGTACAAGGGGATGCTACGATGTTATCAAGAAGTACCAAAGAATGACAAATGCAGAAAGCCATTTGCAGTGCCCATATTTTACACTGTCTGGAATATGAAAAAGAAGCACAAGCCATTCAAGAAGGGTGAAGGAAGAGTCTTTGGATCCTTGCTGTTTTAATGGTATGCACACAAAGTCCAGCCTGGAGATCAAAACCTGACCTAGGAGGCAAACCAGAAAAATAAGATGACAGCTGTCCAGTGTTATAAAGTCTCCATGCTAGTCTACCGAGTCTGTTGCTTGGGAACATTTTTCCCAGCCTCCTTAATTTTTCAGCTTTTATTACAGATTAATTGTTGCTTTCAACAGCATACACCATTTGTGAAAGCAACCTTAAAAATGCATTTTCTATTTACCTTTAGCAAACAATTTGCATGTTTTTCTTTTGGAAGTGAGAGTAAGACAGCAGTTTCTATACTGGACTGAAGAAAGGCAAACATAATACCCATCTTTAAATTGAAGAACCTAAAGAATCATATGCCAGTACAGGGACATGGATTATATGATCTCTCAAGATCCGATTTAGTTCTATTTCTCAGATTCCATGACCACAACGGTAAAAGCAGGTTTGCTGCCACGGCTGGTAGCTTTCCATTAGGTTCCTGCCAGTTTTTAATTTTCACTGCAATTTATACTGCTCCTTAAGTTCTTTGAAACTTTTAAATTTTTGGTTAAAAAATTGGAAGAAAGAAACATGGCATGAAGTATCCTCTCTCAGCAATAGCATATTTCAAGAAAGTGTTGTTAGGTAGGACAATCTTCCACTGTCTAAAAGATCCTGGAGGAAGGTGGCCCTCTGCCACAAAAGACAGATCAAGCTTGGAGGGAAAGCTACCTATTGCTACAAGGACCAACATCTCCTCAAAGTAGAGAAGAAATCAAGGAATGAGGAGGTTAATATAGTTTTTAAGTCAAAATGCAAAATTCAGATCAGGATCACTGCACCAATATAAACTACTCTCTAGAAAGAAAGTTCTGCATTGTGCTTTATTTTAACTGCAACACAGGGGCAGGGGGAAGAATGGTTTGAAATTCTGAACTATATGGAGAAAATGTATTATACCACTGTTAACTTCTAGGCTCAGAGTAGAATTCAGCATAATAATTATTTTACAATACACTGAATGCAAACTCTGAACTATAGTGCCCCATATATATACACATATATATATGCGCTTGAATTAAGGAGTAGAACTCCAATTTTTACACACCTTAATGGTTACAATCCAGTGGCAAAGTGCCATTGTATTCTAAAAACTTTAAGGGTATGCAACTGCACTGCAATAGTCAGAAATAATAATTAGCTTGGGAGACAATGTGTGCGCTGACTCTAAAGTATGAACAACCAAATATAGGAAAATAAATAAATATACTATGTTAATAAAACTCCATCAGAGACACAGGACAGACCTAGAAAACTTAAAATCCCTCCCTGAAAAGGGACAAAGTTGATAGCTAAAGCAGTACTCCCTGCCCTTGGTTTCTAAAAGTGCAAGACAAATCAATGACAACAAAGAGGAAAATATCAGGGTGAATTTCATTTAAATCAAATAGATTTAAATCACTGGTCCGGAAGCCTCGATTTAATCATTGCTTTCCATAAAATGTGCATTCTTTTTGTTTGATATCCTCTATTCATTTAACTTCTTGAAACTTTGCACTTTTAGAGAAAGGTAAGGATTTGACTCTGTATACTAACTTGCAGAAAGACAAGAGGGCTGATCAGGTCTCCTTCATCTTCAGACACTGCTGTTAACAAGGATGTTATCTCTGGAGACACAAATCCAGAGTTCGAGAACTGAATCTAAGCATCACAGAGATGCTTAATGGGTTCTTTTACACTGAACACTGAGTCCCATTGGGTAGAGTGGTTTTTTTTAATCTTTACTAATCTATAGGGGAGCCTCTGGGAACCCCATAAGATTGGGCCCCTAATAAAGTCCATGGCCTGTTGTGACATATTTATAATACTTCACTAAGAAGGTTACATTAAATAGTATATAATTAGAAGTTATAAATCCCTCTTCCAAGATGATCTCTTTGAGCTTTAACATACCTTTATATAGGATTTTTAAAGCATTTAAAAAAATAAAAAATGATTAAATTTAAAAAAATCCAATTTAAATAAAAAAAATTATTTTTTAAAATTAAAAAAAAAAATCATTCATTTTTATCCATCCTGCTAAATATGCATACTACAGAAGTGTGTTTAAAATTTTCAGTCAAACGAAGAAAGTTCTGTACCTGGCAGCCATAATCCAATAGAAGCTGGAGTACGTCCAAATTTTCATTCTCAATGGTTATGGTAACAGCATTTCTCCCAAGCACATCCACGCAATTTATGTTCATTTCACCGGAGCTGTTCTCTTCCAACAGTCTCTTAACCATGTAATAATCACCTAAACAAGCATCATATAAACCTCTTAGATTTGTTATATTGGGAAATATTCTGAAGTTTGCCGCAGTATTTTATCAATTAACATAACATACAAAGTACATACTCATAAATCTAAGGTTTCATTTGACATAACACAGATACCAATAATCCACGAACAAAACAACGAACGCTGACAAACAGCTAAGCGGCCAACAGCTGCTCCCATCAAATGGGAAATTAATGCCATTTGAGTCCGCTCCCCTCTTCCTAAGATGGAATTCAGAAAAGAACAAAATGGGACTTTCAAAAAATGGGGACAACAGCTTCCAGGTAGCCTCCAAGGAGGGGTGAAAGTTGAACCGTGTCAGACAGGGCAGCTCTGTACTGCATGGAGCTACACTGGTACTGCCACCCAAGATCTCCAACCCTCTCACTGCAGCTGGATAAGCTCCACGCCTCCTTACAGCCTCACTCGGCACAGCCTTCCAAACGCTGTCAGTCAAGTTACTGTTTACAAAATACGCACATGCAGGCCTGTACGATAAAACACACAATACACATATTATGCTGTGGGCATACGTTTGCTGAAGTGCGGGGGACTATGGTATCATACCGTTGTTGGTCTGTGTCAAAAAAAAAAGGCCTAGTTTACAACACACCAGCAAAGGATCCGATGGTTAAATTCGAGAGTAAATCCTCCACAGAAGGCCACAGCCTTCAACTTGCCGCCCCAGACGGGGGTGGAGGCAGGCGGCGAGGGAAGCCGGCTCTCGCCGGCCTCTCAGCTCGGCCTCAGACCTCTGGACAGAGACATGCGGGGACGGCCCCGCCCCCGAGGGCCGCGGTACCTTTGTCGCAGGCGAGCAGGAAGAGCTTCTCGTCCAGTGTGGTCTCCTCCTTCACCTGCCGCACGTCCTTCAGCGCCAGGAGCTTGTTGGGGGAGGCCGAGGCCGAGGCCGAGGGGTCAACACTCTGGTACAGCGCGGCCATGGCGGCCACCCCGCACCCGCCGCACTGCGCACGCGCGGCCCTGGCCCCAAGCGGGGCAACCCACCCCATCCCCCGCGGCGGGTGCGGCCTCCTGGCCAGGCGCGGTGCGAGTGAGGGCCTGCCAGTCCCCCAGATCCCGGCTGGGGTGGGCGCCCGCCCCACGCAGGCGCGGTGCTGCATTGTCGTGGCCGTGGGTATCGTCGTCCACCTCTGTTGCGCTGCCCCCCTGCTGCGGGGCGGCGGCGGGAGCTCCCCCCCTCGCCCCAGCGGGAGACCGCGGCCCTGCTGCACGTTGTAACGAAAGCTGGGTAAAAACCACGTGTTCAAATACCAACTTCGTAGCCGGTTGGTTCTGGTGATAGCCACACGCTCATTTTGATGGCGTGATCACTGTTTTGTACTAGATTGCCAACCCTCCCTTATTGCCCGCTAGGCTACGGGGATCAGCATCCGTCTCCCCATGGCTGTTGAAAGCAGTCCGGGAGACTGATTCCCTGGACGGGTTGAACAGTACAATTGACATTATGTTGTGTTGGGAAAAAAAATCATCTGGAATGGCTTCAGTCAGGGTCGGCAACTTGACCTTGTACTCGTGGCCATAGGCAACGTGTAGGGGAGGCACGTACCCCACCTGAGAGTGGCTGCTGCCGATCCCGCCATTGGCATCTGTGAGCAGTCACCGGTTGCCACCCCCTCTCGCTGCAGTCACCTGTGGGCGATCCCCACTTGGCCCACCTCACCCACGACATCACCACCACCGTCTGTGGGCAGTCACCATGTCCCTCCAGCCTCAGGAATACAAGTCGTTTGTGCTTGTGGCTGGTCTTAAAATTTGTGGTATGGCTCTGAATTTCTCGCACAATTGACCAGTTAATTGCAGAGTATATGTGACATCTAGCAGGGACCTCTGTTGCTTCTAACTGGTTTACTAGCCTTGGTGAGGGCGAGGTGACGAGGTTCTAGTGAAACAAGGTTCTGGGTTTGTCTAAAGGAACCAGGATACCAGGAGCATCTGCTTAAATTGGGATTTGGACTCAGGGTGGGCCTGGTCATGGGGAATGAGGCGCAAGGAAGAAACAGTGGAGGAAAGGAGGCAGAAGATGGAGAAAATCAGATAAGGACACAACTGGAAGGGAATAAGGGTGATGGAACTGTCAGTTGTCAAGGTGTGTGAACAACTATCCAGGGACATGGACACAGAGAAGGGGAAAGGGAAGCTAAGGAACACTGAACCAAACCTGATGAAAGAGAAACAGCTAGGAGGAAGAGAGTGAAAGGGAGCTTGAAAAGCACAAGCAAGAAATACCTTTAAAGAGTTGTAAGTGCTTTCTTGATTTTCCCTATGAATAAATTATGGACAAACAAAACATAAGTAGAAAGACAGGAATCGAATTTATTTTCCATGAGGTGATGCACAAGGAAGAGGCCAAAAAGCAGTAAATTGTTTACAAAGGCATCCTCAGGATAAGTGCAATGCATCTGTTTAGCTCCTAATCTGGAAACAAATATTTCTGAAATATTGATCTGTCTTTCACTCAAGTTCATCTTCAACATGGGGTAAGTCCTTATCCTCTGCTTGTTGATTTACTAAGGGATGCAGGACTTTACATCTCTCTCTACTGAGCCAGTCCACAGCATTCAGAGGCATGAAGCCAGATCCTCCGTGGATGTAATATATAATTAACTTTACCTCAACTACAATGATTCACATAAATCAGTCTGGCCTGTTTTCATTTTGGGGGTTTGTTTGGTTTTTTTGGGGAAGAGGGGGGACTGGGGTCATGTTTTACTTTTATTTTATTATTTTCAATTAGTGGAATCACTTGTACTCCTTGGAGGAAACTTTACTCTGGAAATGCAGATTCCTTTCAGATGATTACACACCATCCATTCTGCTGCCTTCAGGTCCTGGAGCCTCAGACTTAATAACCTCTGATGTCAGGCTCCTTATATTGAGAATATTTCAAGACAAACTTGTCAAAGCAATTAGTTTTAGCAAGCTTCAGTTTCACCAAAATAAATGAGGTAAACAAAGAAAAAGTGTGCGTGTGTGTGTGCGTGTGTGTGCGTGTGTGTGCGTGTGTGTGCGTGTGTGTGTGTACGTACACCCACAAAATGCATGCATGCACCCCACACACATGCCTGTATACATACGTACACATCACAATGGCAGAGCAGTACTTTATAACAAGACAATAGGGTTTGGCACTAGGGGTGTGCGAAGCGGGCCATATTCGATTCAGATTCGACCCGATTCAAGGGACGCTCCATACACTCGACCATCTCAGCATTCACAAGCCACCTGGTACCTTGATGTATGTAGAAAAAAAAACATATAAAGCTGTATCTATGTCTGAATCTCTCTGAATTGATTCGGAGGGTTCTGATTCAGAGAGATGACAGGCTCTCCCGATTAGATTCAGGTTTGGAGATTCAGCTGTTGAATCGGGCCAAATCTCCGACAAATCGAATCAGCAACTGAAGCTTCACACAGCCCTAGTTTGTACAGCAACCAGTTGCGAGTCCTGAAGAGAGAAATATTTGTACAACCTACAAGATGTGGACAATGATACTGCAAAGAATTAGTTCTTGTAGTGTGAAGGATGAGTGAAAAACCTCTAGATTCTGTACATCGCAAATAAGGTCTTCCAACCATTGATATGCTTGTCTCTGTATGAATCTGAACTGTCACACATTTTGTGCTAGATCATTCAGTTTCCTGGCTTTCCTTTTGGATATTTTTGCCTGGAACTAATGGTAGAAATCTGGTAATTATCACACGCAAATAGCTTCATATTATAGTCTGGAGGTATATGTGAATTAGCAGAACACACACAAAGGTTCTGTAGCCCATTTCTAATTTTCTGAACTCTCCAGAATCCTCTTATGCACTAAAGACAGAAGCCATATTTCTTCTTTGTGTCAAAGAGGAGAAGCAGTTGACACTTTGGTGCCATCCTAACTGGTGGTCCCAGCCCTAGGATGGCACTGGAGTGAATTTGACACGGGGAGCATGGTGGATGCATCTCTAAGTGGGGAACAGGTTGCCTGTTGTCCCACAAGATCAGTTGACAGGAAAATGCGTTTTCCCACAGTGAAGCAGATCAGTTGTGCCTGGACACTTCCTAGCACGGCTGATCTACTTAATTTGGCAATATCTATTTCTAGCCTTTGAGTTGCTTGTAATGTTTGTATATCAGTTTTTGTCAGATAAAATGACTTTTCTATATATTTTTGACTCTATATTTACTGAGGATTTAGTTCAGAATTTCAATCTCATTTGGCTCATCTTAAAAATTACTTTTATTAAAGTTAAAGATTCCAGTTTTTGATTAAAATTTATAACTACAGAACAAGAATACAAATGCATATTTCAGAGTCATATTAAGAAATACAGCTTTACTGCCAGAAGCCAGTACAGTTTATAAGTTTCCAGCATAAAAAGCAATGACAGACAGACAGATGCATATTTAAAAAATGTTACACTTAAGGCAAGTCCCCAAACTGGGCTGGCCTGCTATCTTTACTGATTTTTTATAGAATACTTTATGAAATTTCCCCTATTTTTTCCAACTGCAATGGTTAAGTCTATGCAAATATTCTAATAATGACATTGTTACATTTTGGTGTACTATTTTCTGTTTCTTTCTTAAATTAGAAGTCATAAAAATAATTTATTCTTCACTTTGGTGAATGTATTCTTGCTTTTTAAGAAAACAGACTATCACATACATCTAAGAGCTTGTTCCCATTCAAAACATTGAACAATTTTATGAGAAATATCACTGTAAATTCCACACAAAATCACAGACTGACCTCACTAACCTCTGTGGCAAGACTCTGATCGACTTCAACAGGAATTGGATCAGACCTATCGAGGTACATGCTGATTTTTGTGCAGTTTGGGAGATTACAATAGTGTTGGAATGCACTTGTGCACAAATATGACCACATGGAAATAACACCCACAAAAATCAAATCATGTCACAGCAGATCCTGAAACAGTATTTTAAAAGCGGGGGATCTTTTTCACGCTATGAAAACAGTACAAGCTAGAATTGATGTACAAGACTTTTTTTGTTTAAAAAAAGCAATACAGCAATGTAATCTTAATGTGGTAATGCACGTATTCTGGATAAAGGATTAACCCATAAATAAATCATATTTTATGAAACCTTAACTAAATATAAACAAGTTATTAAAATGTAATTAATTATCTATCTGTACTTGAGCATACAAATTTATCTCTGGTTTTGCACCCATTAAAACTTCCGAATTCTGTAAACTGTGAGGCATTCATCATACTTATTAGCATGGCAGGAAAAATACTATTAAATATCTTTGCTATATTGCTTTGTTCAGTCCTCTCCCCATCAAGCACGCAAACACCGTCATAACCATTTTTGGCTTCACTTCTACCAGATCATCTGGTAGGGCATATATGCGGGCACCAATCTTTCGAGCAACCGAAATGGCATATCTTGGAAAAACAAGAAAGAAAATGATATAATTATTTTACTGGTATCTACTATGTTTGTGCTGAGACATGCAATAAGAACATATTTAATTAAAGGTTGAGATACTTATTTCCAATTAATATTTCAATTGTAGTGGAAAATGCATTTAATGTAATGGAACAATTAAGTATTAACAGTTGCGCTAAACATTTATTGCGTCTGAGACTGACGTGTGTGTGTGTGTACGTGTGTGTGTGTGTACGTGTGTGTGTGTGTACGTGTGTGTGTGTGTACGTGTACACACAAATGTGAGCTGAGTTGGACTATTAATATCAGCAGCTTCAGTACAGCGTTGCCAGGTTATGCCAGTAGTAAATTTGGTCACTACTGTTAATCTGCCATAAAAAAAAGTTTTTAAAATGTTACTATTTAAAATGTTATGTCCTCATATTTAAAAGCATGAATACATCTATGTTCATACATCTGTGTGTTAAAGTATAAGAAAAATCACAAACTTGTTCATTGCACAAGAAAATATAAAATATTTAACAGCTTACTTAGCATTATTCAATTTGTCTTCATCAGAAAGATCTTCTCTCTTGACAATTTCTTGACGAATTGCTTTTGGTGCAATGGCATCTATTAAATCTAGGACAGGCAAACTAGTACTAATAGAACTGTCCTAGAAGAAAGATTTAATTAACATAAGTTAACAGATATATTTTGATCATCCTAACAGAACTTTTGTCAGGTAACCCAAAAAGCTACAGCAACCATATCTACTTCTAAATAAAGTTAATAAGATACATTATTGTTTTATTCTACCCTTTTTTTCTTATATCAGTCCTAACTATGTTTTCCTTGCCTGTGTAAAAGTTGCTCTGAAGTCTGTGGGAGTTTCAGAGAGATCACAATCCATGCATTTCCTCTTTCACTCCTTACATTCTCTATATTTCTGCTATTAAATGAATGTAAATAGCTTGTTTTAATGACAAGGAACAATTTTTTAGCACCTTCTTAATCTTGCATCCTATTCTTATTTATGTGCAAGCTATACAATGCTGACCATCTTAGTGGTTAAAAGAGTACATTGATGTAATGTGAAATGATTCTTCCTCACTCTTACAGTTTATGTATTTTGGGAGCTTAGTCTTTGGGGACTATTGAACTGGGCTCAGTTTAGGATTCAGGGAGGAAGGCAAAGGTGACCTAAGATCTACTGCAATTTTTGCCTGGCTGCCACCACCAGAATGGACTAAATCGGGCAGATCCAGTGATATAATGTAGCAGTGTTCTGGATTTTATATCACCTAGCAATTCTTGGTGTTACCCAGGGGACATTTTAATCTGACCAGGTAAACTAGCCTTATGGCCTCTCTGTATTGCTAGTTTGAACTGGAGTATCTAATCTTTTCCTAAACAGTTCAAGTTTCAATTATATCTTGTGTGTCTCTGTAGAATATTATACAATTCTATAAAAGGAAGTTCAAATATCACTCACCCCCTATCACATTTACAGAGCTCAGGCTCTACAAGTCTTCTGATCCCTCCCTCTAGAAGGAATGTAAACTTGTGCTATGTTATGCCATCACTGATTCCCCAATGCAGCTATGCACTGCTACCCATTCAAGCAAATTTTAACGCCACAGTAGGAAAGTTGACATTTTACAAACCAACAGTAATATCTACAGCAATTTGTAATACTCTGTAGACTCCTATTCCAGGAAATCATGCTGCATCATAGAATCATAGGAAATTAGCACTGGAAAGGACTTCAGGAGGTCATCTTGTCCAACCCCCTGCTCAAAGCAGGACCATCCCTGACTACACTGTCCCAATCAAGGCTTTGTCTAGCCAGGTCTTCAAAACTTCCAAGGATGGGGAGTTCACAACCTTTCTGGGTAGCCTGTTCCAGTGTTTTACCACCCTCCTAGTGAGAAAATTCTTCCTAGTATCTAACCTAAGCTTCCCTCGTCACAACTTGGGAACATTGCTCCGTGTTCTGTCATCTGCCACCAGTGAGAACAGTCTACATTCATCCTCTTTCGAACACCCCTTCAGGTAGTTCAAGGCTCCTATTAAATCCTCTCTGTCTTCTCTTCTCTAGAAGAAATAAGACCAGTTCCCTCAGCCTCTCCACGTAAGTCATATACCCCAGCCCCCAAACCATTTTTGTTGCCCTCCACTGCACTCCATCCAATTTGTCCACATCCTTTCTGTAGTGGGGAGCCCTAAACTGAACACAGTATTCCAGAGATGTGGCCTCACCACTGCTGACTAAAGGGGAATAATCACTTCCCTTGCCCTGCTGGCAGCGATCCTATCAATGCATCCCAGTATGCTGCTAGCCAAGGGCCCACTGTTGGCTCATATTCAGCTTACTGTCCACTGTAACCCCCAGGTCCTTTTCTGCAGAGCTGCTGCTCAGCTAGTCAGCCCCAGCCTGTATTGGTGCATGGGATTGTTCCATCCTAAGTGAAAGACTTTGCACTTGTCCTTGTTGGACCTCACGTGAATCTCTTTCGGCCCAATCCTCCAATTTGTCTAGGTCACTCTGAATCCCAGCCAGAACTTGCAGTGTACCTACTACTTCCCACAACTTGGTGCAATTTGTAAACTGTCTGAGGGTGCACTCTATGCCATCTTCCAGGTCGTTGATGAAGATATTGAACAAAACTGGACCCAGGACTGACCTCTGGGGCACTCCACTTGATATCAGCTGCCAACTAGATATCAAGCCATTCATTACTATCCTCTGAGCCTGATGTTCCAGCCACCTTTCTACCCACTTTACAGTCTGTTCATCCAGCCCATACTTCCTTAGCTTGCCTGCAAGAATGTTGTGGAAGACCGTATCAAAAGCTGTGCTAAAATCAAGGTATACCACATCTACCGGCCTCCCCGCATCTACAGAGCCAGCCACCTCACCATAGAAGGCAATTGGGTTGGTCAGAAATGACTTGCCCTTGGTGAATCCCTCAGCTCCTCTGGGTGCATCCTGTCTGGTCCCATGGACTCGTATATATCCAGCTTTTCTAAATAGTCCCCAACCTGTTTTTTCACTGTTGGCTGCTCACTTCCTCCCCAAACTGTGCTGCCAAATGCAGTACTCTGGGAGCTGTCCTTGCCTGTGAAGACTGAGGTGAAAAGGCCACTGAGTACTTCAGCCCTTTCTGCATTGACTGTCACTAGGTCACCTCCCCAATTCAGTAAGGAAGCCACACTTTCCCTGATCTTCCTCTTATTATTGGCATATTTGTAGAAACCTTTCTTGTTCTCCTTCACACCTCTTGCTAGCTGCAACTCCAATTGAACTTTGGCCTTCCCAACTTTATTCCTTCATGCCCAAGCAATACTCTTATACTCCTCCCTAGCTTTTTGTCCAAGTTTCCACTTATGAACTTCTTTTTTTGTGATCTTGTTTACTGAATAGTTCCCTGCTAATCCAAGCTGGTCTTCTGCTGCACTTGCTAGTCTTCCTGCACATCGGGATGGTTTGTTCCTGAACTCTCAGTAAAGGCCTTCCTTCTCATCTCTGCCTAACAGTGTTCCCTAACAATGGTCCTCTGATGAAGCTGATTTAGTTTGTGCATAAGATATTTTAAAAGTGCTTCTACTGCTTAGGAATTTTTTTTAACTTAGAACATTTATTTACAATTAAAAAAATACTAATTTGAAGTAGGATTGGGCTTTGAAAATTAGGGCACAAACTAAGTCAGCAGTGCAGGAAGGATTCTCTTCTTTTACAAGTTAAAGAGGGAAAACATCTGATGCAGGGATCTACAGAGCAACAGCTTCAAATTAGTATTTTTTTAATTGTAAATAAATGTTCTAAGTTAAAAAAAATTCCTAAGCAGTAGAAGCACTTTTAAAATATCCCAAAATTAAAAAAACTCATGCCTGAACATTTCTGTGAGTATATTTGCATCTATATCCCCTACTCCTAATGGAACTATTTCCAGTTTATGGCTTGGTCTTGTCTATTTTTAGGATTCAGATGGTACTTTGAACTAGCCCCAGAGTTCTGCATTTTGTTTCTAAGATGCTGAAATGTACTTTTTCTTATCCTTAAAATAGCAGGTGATTCCTTCCAATTGTTAAAGCAGATGAACAGCCTGGAGTAGGATGACATCACGTGATCTATCAGCAGGAACTGCTGAAACAGTAAAGCAGTTGGCTCCATTCCCTTGGAGGCTCAGCATGTAATTCATGTGATGCCCTTACCATCAGATTAATCCTAATATTTCAAGTTCACCCTAATTCCCATACTGCCACCAAGCTCTCCGTACATTTAAATGTAGCACTTCATTAGTTTATTTGAATAGATTAAACTGATGAGTATCTCTCCCAAGTTCATAGGTCATAACATCTTTGTAATTTTAATTACTTGGGCAGGTGCTAATCTAATATAACTCCACTTTTCCTGTCTACAATGAATTTCAGTGACCTGTGACCCTCTTTATCTTACACAAAGATGCGATTTCATTTTGTTAACCCAAGACTAGGAAGAAAAATACAACTCTTTTACAAACATACACATTTATTTAAGAACAGTTATTTAAATGGGGAAAAAATGTCTCAAGTAATATTATCCTAGATCTAAAATAAGACACTTCCAAAACATTTCTCAGTAGTTACCACTGCCACATCAACCAGCTTTTCAGTTTTTGGGCTCTGTGTTTCCAGCTGTGGCCCAGATAGACAACTAACTATTTGAACATGTGTTGAGGCTGCATACTTAAAATGCAGTTGTATTTCTCTGTGTAATTATTAGTCCATCATTTCTAAAAAGATAGGTGATGATATACTTGACACGTGAGATTTTGCAGATGAGACACCTCTTAAATGCAGATGTATAAACTTTGTCTCTCAATTTTCTCTTTATTCATTTTGGAAATATATTAGCCCAGTGCCCTTATGAAGCACAAGTTGACATCAATCTATTTTATTAGGTCAGCTGTTTCTCAGCACCAGTGCTAGCACAAAACAGTGACTGGTTTGTTAGCTACCACCTGCTCCCTCTGCTGGTTCTCCTACACCCCAGAAACAAAATAATTCCAGAGGGCTGAAACATTTCAAAAGTTCTGAGAACCCATTTCAAACCAGGATGCACTTTCAAACTTGTCTTCTAAATTTGTACACAAAAATTACTAAGTGCCCAAGCCCTCCAACTGCATATACAGCTGAGGGAGGTGTTTAGTTGCTGCAATTTGTGCTGTGAAAATTATAGACAAATTAGAAGCCCTTTTAAAAATTAGACCTTGTTGATCTTACATAGATTTCATAGGGCTGGAAGGGACCTCGGAAGATCATCAAGTCCAGCCCCTGCCCAAAGGGCAGGAAGTCAGCTGGGGTCATAGGATCCAAGCAAGATAAGCATCTCCATGCTACTCCAGACCTTGGGGGCTTGGACAGTAAAGAAATTCTTCCTTATGTCCAGCCTGAATCCATCTTGCAGTAGTTTATAAACGTTCGACCTCGTCATCCCTTGGGGCGCTCTGGTAAACAAACGTTCCCCCAGATACTGGTGGTCACCCCTGATAAACTTATAGGTGGCCTTCAGATCACCCCTGAGCCTGCGCTTTTCCAGGCTAAAGAGCCCCATGGCTCTCAGCCTGTCGTCGTAAGGTCTGTTTTCCTGACCTCTGATCACGCGCATGGCTCTTCTCTGGACTCTCTCAAGCTTCTCCACATCCTTTTTGAATTGTGGAGCCCAAAACTGGATGCAGTACTCCAGCTGCGGCCTCACCAAGGCCGAGTACAAGGGGAGAACGACGTCCCAGGATTTTCTTGAGAAGCATCTATGGATGCAAGCCAGCGTTTTGGTCGCTTTAGTAGCTGCAGCATCGCATTGCAGGCTCATGTTCATCTTGTGGTCATCACTGACCACCAAGTCTCTTTCTTCCATAGTGCTAGCCAGCGTAACACTGCTGAGCCTATAAGGATGCTGCAGGTTTTTCCTCCCAAGGTGGAGGACCTTGCATTTTTCGGTGTTAAACACCATCAGGTTCTCGTCCGCCCATTTGCTGAGCCTGTCCACGTCAGCTTGGATCACCCTCCTGTCTTCTGGTGTGGATGCTTTGCCCCAGTGTTTGGAGTCATCAGCGAACTTGGCCAGCCCGCTTCTGACTCCAATGTCCACATCATTAACGAAGATGTTGAACAATATGGGTCCAAGAACAGAGCCTCTGGGGACCCCACTGGTCACAGGGCACCATGATGATAACCAGAGACTCGTCTGATTTTTTAAAAAGTTTTCAAGACAGTTTTGTAAACTTTTAGACAACACATTGTATTCCAAACCCAAGTCCTATTGTACTAACTGAAGTTAGTTGATGCACCATTATTTCCTCATATAATTTTTTACTTACCTTGAAGCTGGTAATTGAGGTTTTTTTCTTTGCATTTGCAAGTGTTTGATTAACCCATTTAATAACAACTTCATCATTTACTTTTTCCCCTTCTCCAAGGTCTGATAGTACTTTCAAAGTATACCTGTAACAGGAAAAGTCGTTTAAAAATTATTTCTATAATTCTCTTCTGTTCCAAAGTTTTCATCTTTACATTTAATTTTTGCTATGTTAATTATTTTGGTACTCTATTTTTCTACTTCTATATTATTACTATCACAAAAATAAAATAACATTCCAGATTCTAATATTCACTGTCACATTTTTTTCTATATTTATTTTCCTTGTCCCATCACTAGTTTCACAAAATGAAGTGAAAGGATTCATCATTCTGGAATCAAGTCACTTCCAAAAGTAAGTTAAAAAGTAGTTTTAGGTAATCTTCATCCCTGAATCCCCACACCGTTTTTGTGGTTTTACAATTACACTTCATCTTATAAAAATAATCTTGTGGCAGGGCACTGTGCATGCCTGCCACTTTAAGGCCCTGGAGCTGGCAGCCTCCAGGTGCCTAATAAGGGCAGCCATTTTAGGCTCAGTGATGCCCACATAAACAAGGCAGTTTGGCTGTTGGAGGTCAGGCAACAACATGGCCTGGCCAGAGAGCTGCCAAGTTTCATCTGGAAGTAAGGGAGGAGTTGTAGGGTATGGTAAGGTGGCTCTTGGTCCTGGGCATGACCTAAAACTGCACCCTGCTGGGAGTGGGTGGCCTGGTGGGGCTATCAGTGGCATGGGAGCCCCCAGGAAATGCCAGGCCAGTTACCACCCTGGTGAAAGGTGGGTTGGGGTGCCTTAACCCCTAGCCCCCACCACCGGGTGGGTTCCCCCTTTATGTGTAGGGCCCAGGGGGTGGACCCCTAGAGAGAGTGAGGGGCTAGAGACTTGAATACTGATTGAGAGAGTACCCTCGACTGACCCATGCTGGGGCCAGGACCAGACCGGTCAAAAGGGCCAGGGGCCCACCGCAAGGGATGCCCCAGAGCCAAGGGCCAGGGGTTTTGACTGGCCTGGAGGTGGGCCAGGGCTGGTAACCAAAAGTCCCAGGAGGGGACCACACCTGAGAGGGGAAAATGGCTTCAGGGAGCTACATAGCCTATATGAAGGCAGATGAGGCTGCCTGATGAAGGGAATCTGTTTGGGGTTCAATCAGAAGGAGTCTGGGGCCCAGTGTGGGGCCGGTGATGACAGGAACACCTAGATGCCATCTGTGAGGCTTGGGCTGTGGTGTAGGGAAGGAATAGAGCTGCAGATAGCTGCCTCTAGCAGCGGGGCAGAAAATGGGCAGCCTCCCACTTAATTGCATCTATTAATTAATCAATCAAAGACCAAGGCATGGTGGGCAAGAAAGCAGGTGGTTAGCCCAAGAACAGGTGGGTGGGCCACATGGAGACCAGTCCCAAGCCGGCCCCCCATTACAAATTCTTACTGAAAACAACATACCAGAACATAAAGCAGAATACTGTGGATTTTCCTGCTTTTCCTTTTAGTTGGACTGTGTTTTAACAAATATATAGATCTCAATTCGGCAATAGGAACCTCTAGTTTCAATCACTGCCTCATACTAAATACCACAGAGGGAGAACAATGAAACTCATATTCTCTTTTATGTCATAATTTTTTCTAAGAAAAACCAAAGTGTGTACGTGTGTGTGTACACCCCCTGAAACATTTTTGTTTCCATCCATGTAGCATGTTAAGCTGCAGAGGAAAAAGGAAATAAATTTTGAACGATGTTTGAAAAGAAAAAGGTTATTCTCTCAGGATATCTAAGAAAACCATCCTTTGATCCACATAATTTTTATTCTGTTCCAAGTCAGTTTACTATTTGTAGTATATTTTCTCAGTAGTTTTGCAGGTTTATGAAATTCCATAGTATGAAGCAAATCTTGTGTGCATATAAGTTGTCAAAGCTCCACTGACACCAATAAAGAAATACAATTAAATTGCTTTCAGCAGTGTTGTAGTCTCACTTGTTGGTGTCAGTGGTGTTTTTGGAAGCCAGTCAAAAGAAAAAACAGCTTATGAGGACAGAAGATATTGTAGACCTATGACTATTGACCTAAAAAGAGGCCAAAAGTTTATTCTCTTATTGTTTAGGTGCATTAACTACCATAATGAAAAATGGTAGGAATACAAAATACCCAATGTTTTAATTTGAAAAAAAACAAAGCAAATTAAATTACTTCAGCTACAGCCTGAACACCTCTGCAGCCGGATGAGGCTGGGCCATGTCCCTCCACACACCAGGCTGGGCCACATCTCTTTTCCCTGTGGGGCCAGATTGGGGCTGGCTCAAGCCCCCTTCCTCCCCCCATGCAGGGGCCAGGTTGGGGCTGGGCCAAGCCCCCTCCCTCCATGGGGCCAGACCACACCTCTTTCCCCCCACAGGGCCAGGCTGGGGCTGGACCATGTTCCCTTTACTTACCTTCTACAGGGCTGGGCCATGGGCGTTCCCCCCTCCCCACCCCTTAGTGGAGTCAGAGCACCACTGATTTACACCTATAATTTGCAATCTTTACTACAGCTGTGGAGTTTAGCTCTCTAATAAGACTTTCAGCTTGACTGCCAACAGGTGAAAGACTTCCCACTATTTAAAAATGAAGATGTAGAAGTTCTGCATGCATATAACAACTGTAACAACTCCTCACCTTCTCATCAGTTGCCATACCAATGCCAAGGTCAGAGTTCGATTGCCCTCATTTAAGTCCTGTCCACCAATACCAACTAGGGAGAATTTGGCCTTTGTCTTCCCAAGTTCCACTGCATAATTACAATTCTCAATCTAAGAAAAAAAAAAGTGTAACCTCTATGTACATGAAAAAATATGTTATCACTAACACACACAGACCTAGAATCTACTCATAACGTGATCTAGTTTACCCTAACTTTACCCACACCAACACTGGGTTGATAGGAGAGTTATTAAAGTACAGACTTTCAGTTTCAACCAGGAAAGTTGCCTTTCTCCCAGTATAAACCAAAAGCATGTAAATGTTCAGGTTTCTTCTCATAAAGCAAAAATGTAAACTTCAGTAGCAAAATAACCCAACAACAACCAGGATTAAATTACTCCTGGGAGACTGAACGTTTACTGGTTTACATCCTCCTGGGGATCAAAAGGAGTGGAGCTAGGAAAGGTTCCTGGCCTTCCTGAGACTGGAGTTACCCCCCCACATCATCTTTAGATGGGGGTATCTGTTTCCTCCTGTTATAGACTGGGAGGTGAGGGGAGCAGCAGCAGCCACTATTCCTTGCTTTTCCCCCCCAACTGGGCTTCCCTTGCCAGTTCTGCTGGCTTTCCTTTGCCGCCCTGCCACCCAGCTGTGCAGGAATTTAGAAGCTGGCAGCCAGGAGTGGGTTTCTGACTCAGCTCCTGCCCCACCACCCAGCTGAGAAGTAGGGAGGCAATTTGAAAGCTACAGGGTGAGATCAAGGCTCAGGGACCACCCCCCCCCACATGGCAGGTTTCAAACCACTGCCTGCCAATCAGCTGAGTGGTTGGGCAGCAAGAGGGAACTGAGAGCCAAGTTGGGGAAACCCTAAGCACACCTGGTTCCTAGCTTCTCCAGATTTTAAACTACTGCTCAGCTGAGTGGTCAGAAGCAAGGAGAAGCCAGAGGTGTGCAGAGGCTTTCCCTAGCCTGATTCCTGGCTCCTGACCCCTCCAGCTTCCCCTTGCCACCTGTGCTACCCAACTGACCTAGTGTAGAGCGGGGCAAGGCAAGATGCTGCAGCAGCCTTGCTACTGTAGCAAATGCTCCAACCTTGCCCTGCACTGTTCTGGGTCAGAGCAGAAAGGACACCAGAAAGCACACACTGACCTTTTTCATGTTACCACCAAGTGCAGGATATGGAGGTTTGTTGACCTGGTTCCAGTCTACTGGCACACAAATCATCTCATATAGTTGGAAAATTATTAAGGCATTCGAAAGATCCCTAAATCAGAGTAGGCAGAACAACAACTGCTTTTAATTATAGAAATGTATGTTTACACTGAATATATTAAGTTTCTCCTGCAAGTGAATTTTTGAAGCTAAAAAACAGAGTGAGAAAACAAATATCCACTCAAATAAAAACGGCACAGAATTTGAACGTTTCTCTACATTCAAACCTTCTAGTCTTTGACCCTGCCCATATCTTAAATTATATTAATTCTTCAGTTGTCTTTTTCTCTCAGCTCTCAAATGTAATTAATAAAACTACAGACTTTCCCCAGGTATTGAATTTATAAGTTCATGTGAGGAAGTGACCATTATAGCTGAGGTTGCCAAACCATTTTTAATATAACCGTCTGCTTTCATTCATTCTGAACTTTCATACTTGGTTTCTGCCAGAGGTGGATTTAGTTTAAAAGATTAATCAAAACAAGTATATTAATCTAGACCAGAAGTTCTCAAACTGTGGTCCACAAGCTCCATTCAGGTGTTTGCAGAAAGGTTGCAGAACAATAGAGAATATCTGTACTTGTAAGGTAAGACTACTGATATTAAAATATGAGTTGTGTGCTTTGATTTGTAGAACAAAAACAAGTTTATTAAGGAGTCCACCGAGACCCTCAGCAATTTTCAAGCAGTCCACAAAAAAAAGGTTTGAGAACCAGTGATCTAGAATATGAAAAGACTTAAGAAAATTTTTAACACTGCCATATCACTTGCAACTCTTCTCCAACTATTGTGCCAATATCTACATTTTCATTGTAGTTCCAAATGTTTTAAAAATTATCCTAACTTCCTGCATGATTTATTAAAATAATGGATAACAGTTTACACTTCTCTATATTTCTTCCAAGGATGGTAAAAAAATTATAACCATTAATTTAGGTCCCTGGCAGATGTTCAGTTAAAGGCATGATGGGATCCGATCTGTGATCTGAACAACTGTGCCCTATTGGCAGTGCAGTGGGGGGATCTAAGTCCCAGCACAAGGCAAGTAGCAAACCCAGGGGTGTAACACACCCAATTTGGAGCACCAGTCACCTGACCAACACTCCCAGCCTCAGGAATGCATCAGAGTGCCCCAAAACTAAGAGCACTGATCAGCTGCTGGAACTCCCAGTCTTGAAGGAGCACCAGAGTTAAGAGCTCCAATGTCCTCCTGAGGCAGAGGCTTTCCCCATGTTCCACTTTAGGTGCAACTATTTTAAGTAAACTTGTTCTTTGCTTTATCATACCATTAATGGCCAAGTTAATACTTGAGGTTGATTAACTGGTTAATCGTATCTTAAGTGTAACAAACATCTACCAAGGCCTTAGTCTCACAGTATTCTTTGCAAGGCAGCTTAGGTATCATTATGCCCTTTTCACAGGTGAAAGTGAAGGCTTCTTAGATTCCCTGTCCAGCACAACTTTCCATTGCAGGACCTTCCAAGATTGTTCCACTAGTAGAATGGTAGAAGACTACCTTAGATAAGGTACTGGCAACAATCAACCTTTTAATCATGTCATAGCATTGTCTCAACTAATGCTCAACTATGGGAATATCGTTTTTCTGGTATTTGTAACTTTGCCTCTTATAAATGTAATGCTTTACACTAATTCTCTTAACATGTTTAATTTGCTGCAGAAACGGATACTGCTTTCTGTGGTATGAAGCCAACTTCTCTCAAAACAGTTAATCTCAATGGTATCATCATTCCTCACATTCCACATCAGGTTTCAGGTAATGCTCAAACCAGAAGGTTTGACTGATAAATATCAACAATCAATTTCAACTAGCCAGTATCACTACTTGTAAATTCAGTAAGACAGGCTCACAATTTGATTTTTACTTCTTTTTTTATTACTAATTTAGGCAACATTAATTTCCATTATTTATAGTTTAACTACTTTACTTTCTGGATACAGTTTTTTCCCCCTTGTGGTCTACAGATGTTTACTTAATTGATGCTTAAATATTAAAGAAAAAACCCAGAAATCAAAATTTTACCTGTACAAGTGGTTAACATATGGAGTTACACCCAAAGAATTCATCCAGTTTCGGAAGGTCCTCTCTTCTTTACTTTCACCTATAGACATAAATAGCTGCATATTACTTTCTTGTGGGCAACATTTTAATGGACAAGGTTTAGATCAGTGGTTCCCAAACTCTGACAGATTGCTCACCACCAACTTAAAACAATACAACCTTAAATACCGGCAGCAGATTTTTCAGTTCAACCTTAAGTACCACCAGAAATTTTGTCATATAAAGTAATTATAATAAATCTGTTAACTGAGAGGTTGTCTACATACCACTAGTGGTATGCTTACCACAGATTGGGAACCACTGGTTTAGATCATTTATACACATAAATTAGCAAGAGTTACTTTGAATAATTTCTTTGCTTCCTGTTTCTGTGAAAATGCATGCATCTCTTTCACAGGAGTATTATCTCCTAGCCAAGGAATGGAGAAAGTCCTGTCAAATGCAGGATTTCAGGGCTCTAGGTACAAGGCCATGAGCATCACAGGGAAATATATGAGAACATAATTTTCTGTGCAATTCCATACAATACCAAATAAAACATACTATGGAATGTATTTTACATTCTTCTGCTCTGTATTGAGCAGTAGGCTGTGAAGAACAACAACAATGCTAACCATCAATGAAGACCACTGGAATTCAGTTTGATTGGTAACATTAAATTTGTTTTAAATGCCATTTTATTGTCATGTGTTTTAGTGCAAACATTGCCATAGTATCTTAAGCTCCAGTCTATATAGGAGGGGTGGCCAGCCTGTGGCACTTCAGAAGTTAATATGCGTCTCCTTGAATCTCTGCACAAGCACACAACGTGACAAAGGCTATGGAAGCTGGTCACCATGTGCTTGTGCAAAGATTCAAGGAGAGACACATTAACTTGTAAAGAACTGCATGTGCCTCTGGAGCTGCAGGTTGGCCACCCTGCTATATAGCACTCCAGCATCTACTTCTGCATTCAGCAATTTCCCAGGAAGCATTCTGGAGACTTCTACAGTGCACTAGACCTCTCCTTTTCAATCTGCATTGCTGCAGACTCAAAGACAATGCTGATTAGATTTGTGAAGCTATTTTCACAATAGCTAAGTAAGTCTTACAAATTTAAGTGGTAGTCTGGCTTCTGGGGAATCCACAAAATTCTGTTTAAATATGTCTGAGCATCAAACAGTTTTGTATTGTTCTTTCTTTCTTTGAGTGTGTTTGTTCAGGCACCATTGGTCAATAAGACATCTCTAACAGAAGGATTTGCTTCTCTGCTTTATTTTCTATGTACTACTTCTAAGCCAGGGTAGGCAACCCCTGGCACAGGTGCCAGAGTGGTACTTGAAGGTATTTTGCTTGGCACACGTGCCTCTGGGTGGATGGTGGGGAAGGGGCTGGGGCTACACGGCAACAGAAAGGACTGGGCCCCTCTTGGCTCCTCCATCATCCACCCAGGGGCACATCAACATCTTACAAGCTGAAGTTGTGAGTGGTTTCAGCACTCTGCCCAAAAATGTTGCTGATTCCTGTTCTAAGCTATCCTTCACCTTGTTCTGTTATTAGCCAGATTTCTTCTCTCTGTGGTGTTAACATATTAAGTGACTCCTTTGGTAGTATGTAGTACTGGTAATAACTTACCTTGTAGAACTTTCCACTTTGAACCTCTGTTATACTGTTTGCAATTTAATACTGCACACGCCATTTGCTCCTGTGCTTTTTTGTAAATAGAACATTTAAGAAATAACAAGAAACACTTAGGCCAAAAACACATGCCAGGAAAACACTATACTTCCTGCTTTACTCATCTGACCTACACAGCAGAAATTACATATTCTTCTCTTCCTGGCCCGTTTCTAATTGAGAGAGAAATTCCCCCCAAAAAGTGGAAAAATAGCTTCCAAGAACTCAAACATAGCTTGAGAAATCCTCATTCAAAATATGCCATCTCCCTTCAACTCTCCACAAAACAACTCTATGAGCTTGTTTAATCAAGTTGACATGATGCAAAAAACCCCTCTCATTTAGTAATGCAATTAGGGCTGACTGGAAGATAATAATTCAATTTCATAGCAACTTTTGAGATTTCATAAAATACAGCCTTGTTTTTCTTTGGAACAAGAGCTCTCTGAACGTTCTCAAGAAACAGAATCCGTTTTTGGATTAAACTCTCAGTTTTTTTTAATGTTGGTCTTTTTTTCTTTGATTAGAAGTGCCAAATGAGCAGGGATCCAGATTTTATATTCACCATGGAAAAATGCATAACAGACCTTCTCTTTTAAAAGGAGAAAAACACAAACCTTCTTCAATGGAGAAAAATGTGGGAAGCAGCAGGTTTCCCCTTGCAGACTGGCAGAGGCATCAGTGTGAGGGCTGTAGCTTCAGTGTGAGGGGCAACATTGTATCAAGGCTGCTCAGCTCCACAAAGCAGGGGGGACAGCCACAGCTGGACCTGCATCCTAGTTAGCAAAGGGGACCTCTAAACCAAAATATGTCCACACTGCTTTAAAGTTGTTAAATCTCTGTCTCTCTCATATCTATCCATCCACCTATCTATCCATCTATGGCTTAGCCTGTCTCTCTGTAATGATCTTTAAATGTCAATAGCTTGAAAACTGCAAGAGATAGTTACTGAAAAAATGCTAAGGTTTAAGAAAGAAATTTCTCTGAAGACAAGTGTTCTGTCAGGATGATCCCAACTTCCAGAATTGGGAAACAAGTCAGGGGTCAGGGCTGTTTCTACTGAGCTCGGTGTGGGGAGAAGAACAGAGGGAGGGGCCAGCTGATAAAAACGAGAGCTGGGCAGAGGCATGAAGCAGTAGGTGAGCAGCAGCAGCCCTGTCCCGAGCCCCAAACAGAGGCACAGAGCTCGCCTGCCCTTGCCCAGCAAAGAGGCATGCAAGTGGTAGTTGGGCAGCAGCATGGGTGGGTGCGCCTCCAGCCCACTGGATGAGATCAAGTGAAGGAAGGGACTGGTATCTTCAAATGTTCAGCTTATTTTATTAAAGTTTCATAAATATTCAATTTACTTAATAAATACAAAAAGAAAAATGTTTGTTTTTGTTATTTGAAATTCATCTGTCATTCTTGATGGGCAAGTCAGTAGTAAATCAATAAAACATGTTCAACAGATACTAAATATATAGTGGCGTTTCATTTCATCATGGAAAAACATGTATTTTGGGTTTATTAGAGAATTTAGGATTTTTTTAAATCTGAGAATATGCAATTTTTAGGCACAGAAAAACCAGAATCCCTGCTAATGAGGCACTTCTGAAACCTTCCCCTTTAAAATAGATATATAGAAACCAATACTTCTCTGTAAAATGTTTCAGCTTTGACAAAACAGAATGTTGTAGGAAATACTGTAGCAAAAGTTTTGTTGAAAATATTACAACCAGTTCCAACTAAAATTAGTGCCATTAAACAAAGCTTTAAAAACCCAGTAGTAGAATTAATTTTGTGAGGTCTTTCATTGTTCAAGTAAGGATTCCTGTTTTCAAACTATAATTTTACTGGTAAAAAAAAATACTGATTTGGTCTCTGTATTTCTGTTAGCTCTGCTTCACTTCTTGTCAATTTCAGCGTGTTGGGAAGAAGGGGAGCAGGAAGGAGAATCAGGGATTCTCACAAATTGCTGAACATGGATTTTATTTCCAATATCTTCTGTAAAAATTATCAAAGCTACAAGGATTATATACTTTGTATATGCAAGTCTTACATAAGGGTTTGTTTCTTCCCTAGCCAGCATGAGGGTAAAAAGCCCCTCATCTTGGATTAGAGTAAAAGCAGACAGAAGGGCAGGTGGCTGCTGTGGCTCCAGCTCTGGTTCCCAAACTGGGCTTGGCATTGGAGCTATAGCAGCTGCTTGACCTTTGTCTCCCATCTCTGCCCTTGTGGCACCTAAACCCCCAATCTAGGGAGCTACTGTTGCTGCAACCACTGCTGTATGGCTGAGCCAGGGTCAGAGCTACTGTGTGCTCTATGCCCCAGGCTGGTGTGGGGCTGGAATCATGCCTACCAGTAAGCAGGAGGGGAGTTGTGGGGAGAAGAGGGATCAGAGGCTGCAGGGGACAGGCAGAGGGGGCAGAAGCTGTGTGGGAGGGCAGGGGCAGTAGGGAGCAGGCAGCAATGGAGGGGGCTTCTTGCCCCTCTGCACCTGTCTGCCTGCTGCTTCCCCCCCCCACCGTACTATTATAGGGAGAATTTATGACAATCCTCCAATAATTAGTTTCTATACAAGGAAAATTGTAATGAATTTATACATTTTCCAAGTATAGAAACTAATTGTTGAGGGGTTATCTTAAAGTCATTTTCTATTTGTGTAAATACAGTACTATCCAAGTTGGCAAGCATACACTTCAGAAGAATAGCAATTACATATTCTGGAACTAAATCCCATTTTGGATTAGTAGAAATTGAAAAACCTACCAATCTTTTGTTTAGTTTGGTGTAACTTAAAATTGATCCCTGGCTGAAATATATTTTTAGGGACACTGGTACATTCCAAAGACAAGAGCCAAAATCTTCCAGGAAAACTTACTTAAGAAAGTATAGATAGGAAAGGAAAAATTAAGCAACTTCACTCACACTAGGAGTCTTAAACTGCATGCTGAACACTGCCAAAGGAATCCAAACTAGACAAACAGAAGCAATAGCATGCAAGTTGAAAAGTGCACTTCTGACTAGCAGGAATTCAGGAACTAAAAATAGCTCACTATATTTAATATGCCACCTTAAACAAGTTCTTTTCTCATGAAGCACAGAAGTATTCCTTAGTTTTTAAACCGGCTAAAAACTGACCAGGTTTTTTTTCCTGTTCAAAAAGTACCTTGTGGTCACTTCTGGGGCACGTATTCTGCTGTGTGGTATGGAAGAAGCCAACCCAAGGGAAACCCACAGAAACAGGGCAGAGAAATGAGCTGAAGGAAAGTGGTACTACATGACCACCTCTTGCCTCTTTGAAACCACTATTCGAGGCAGCTGAGGGAGGAATATCCAAGATGACAGGCAAAGAAGTCTGAGGAGTAGCTAATCAATAAGGTATAATTAATTTCATAGGGCAATAAAACTTCATATGCAATTTGTATAAGAAGTTATTACAGCGCAGAACAGAAGTCAGTCCCCCAGGGAATTTGACCTGCCAATATGCCAGCAGCAACAGCTCAGCAAAGTAAAAAAAAATTACAGGGGTAGGTGTGTATGAACCAAGATATAACATGTAGGGCTTCTACTTTCCATATACAAAGCCTCAAGTAAGAACTAGAAGCTTTGACCCCTCTTGCTTTTCTTTGCTGCTAGATCTACCTCCAAAGGAAAGAATGTATTAGAATAGCAGTCAGATAAGAACTATGCAGCTATGAGGGACCCATTTCTATTCTGCGAAGTTTTACATAAGAAGGGGACTATTGGGTCCTAAGTAAATACTTCCAAAGGGTCTGTCTGTCCTTCACCTGTGCGCCAATCATAATGAACACTGAACATTATCCAAGTATTTGGAGAGGGGGACAGAATTAAAGTTGAACCACCTCTCAATAACCTAAACTAATGCTAAACGATGCAGCAAGGGACAGGCACATTTTCACTGTGCTCTTTCTGGGGGAAAGAAGTCAGTCACTAAGAGGAAAAACAGGACTTTATTTAAAACAGGCAAATTAAGCCTCTCATGAAGCTATGTATTTAAAACCTTAACCACTTTCCAGCCCACATCCTTAGCTTCAGATTCTTGAACCTGGAAAGGTCACACAGTGAGATAATTTCACATAAGAAGTTAGATGGCATTTATACAGAGTTGTGGAAGGCTTGACCATATTATAAGTGCATTTTTATTGCCTTCTTCTCCTCACTTGTGACAGCATATTAAAGCAAAGATAGCAATATAAGAACAATGCAAAACCAACCAAGAGGAAACACATGGTTACAGTAGGAAAAAAACCCCCAAAGACTGCAGGATAGATGTTTATGGAATATAGAAAAGTACTAAATACAGTACCTATATTAGGAGGGGTCAAATCTGCATTTCACGGAGCAAAATAGGAAAGTATTATATATTATCAATCACATTATGAAAAACACACCTATGGCAAAAACTAAGAAACAAGTATCTTGTGTTTTATATAAAAATATTTAAATAACTTGAGAACAATACCATATGAAAGTGAAATCATACAGCAGTATTAAAGGAAACATGAAGAACAGAACAAAAACACAACTAGTTCTGATTTCTGGATCAGAAATATTGTTTATAAAGGAAAAACATACGGATAATAATTATGAGTCTCTTGTCTCTAAAATAGATATTAAAAGCAATGAGTTAAAGTTACTATCACTTTCATTACAACACTGGAGTAATTGCTTATAACTTTTCCATACTTCAACCATTTGAACTGGCATTTTCCATATCAAATGTCTGCCTTAATCTAATAAATATCTTTAACAAATTTCAGAGAAAATAGCTCTGCAGTTTCACAGAATGAGGTTCAAGAAATATCTGCTGTTCTGCCCAAACTATATCAGCTAGAAGTTTTAGCATCTCTATGTTTTGGTGCAGTGACGTGAAGTTTGGCAGTGGTAGCGTCACAGATATGCTTTGTTATGGCATACTCGTATAAGAGAAAGTCTATGTAAAACACAATGATGTTTTAGTATAACTCCCCCCGCCCTTTCTCTGGTCAGCATTGCTTCACCCGTTGGATGAGCATTTCTTGGCAAGCAATTGAGGGAATAGTACTGGCATAAACTACTGAGGAACCCACAAACCCTTATTTCTAACCAAGCCTGAGTATAAAAACTATGTTCATGGTAATCTGACAGGAAGGGAAGAAAGCAGCTGAAGATCATTCAGGACTCAGATCAAGAACAGCCTTTGGTCAGAGCAACACAAGCAAGTAAAACCTCTCCTTCTAATGACTAGAATAAGAGAGGATCAATTTACATGCCAATATCTGAAAA
Source organism: Gavialis gangeticus (assembly GCF_001723915.1). Lineage (NCBI taxonomy): Eukaryota > Metazoa > Chordata > Crocodylia > Gavialidae > Gavialis > Gavialis gangeticus. The sequence goes on from NW_017728995.1 coordinate 42,753,407, forward strand.
AAATAATAAACCAAATGTTTTTAATATATTGGTATTCCAACAGGCTTTGCCAGAAGGGGGCCTTATCTCAATCTATTTTTCATAACTTATACCTACTTCTGATACTCTTATTTCTATAGGCTTACAGATTGAAAGAACTCACCTTCTATTAAATTGGGGTCATAAGTAGAGCTATCAGGCTTGTGTAGGGCTGGATATGTATTAAAGAGATTTGCAACAAAAGCCAAATTAAGTTTAGGGTTGCCTGCAACCACATCAGCTGGAGTAACAAACTGTCTGCAGCCCAGTTTGTTTGCTTCCTGAAGCATGCGTTCAGCTCTCTTCAGATCACTTTTCTCCTAGAAAAGGAAGTAAAGACAAGTACCGTTTTATTGATTTTTTTGGATTCTTTTTGATATCTCTGGACTCATATTTTCACATAGGACTGTGCATTATTATGCTGTACACTATAAGCACTCAAAGCCCTAAAACACAAAGCAGACCTTTTCACTAAGAAGTTGTGGTTAATTGTATCAGGGTCCCACTCCAGGGGTGGCTGTGATGCCCCTAGCATCCCCTAACCTCTCATCTTTACTTCCTTTGGGGCTATCTCCTGTTCAACTGACCTGCCATGCCTTTATGTAATTATACTTTTAGAAAAAGGGAGGCTGCCCCAGGGCTCCCCCCAAGTGAGATTTCACACTCGGGAACACAGCTGTCACTGATCACCTCATTAAGGGCTAATTATGTGGCCTCCTCATCTCCTCTTCTAGCCAAGCACACACCCAAACTTTGCAGATGTTACCAATCACTCACTCACTCATTGGGCATTAAGCCCTATTGTCTAATCTAGTCACTCTCTCCTCCATGGACCTTCAGCCCCTGCATCAACTCCTGTCCATACAGGCCTTTAAACCCAGAAGAGTCTCTGCCACTGTTGGGGCCTCCAGTCTCACTGCCTTTAGCTGTGCTGGCCCCTCCTGGGCTATAGCCTCTGTAGATTGAATAATCCTAACCCCTGTTGGGTTTAGGCTTGCATTCTCTGCCCCTCCTGGGCTCAAGCCACTGTCTCCAACAAGTTCTGCCTCTCACAGGCTATGGGCCCCTACCTCTACTTGTTCTCACACCTCGCGGGCTGTGGAGCCCTGGCCCTGCTTCTCATCACTTTGCAACTGTGGCCCTGCTCCTCCACCTTAGCCTCCATCTCTCAGGCCCTGTCCTTGCTCCTGGGCCAGTTGAGACTTTCATCACCCTTACAGTTTCAATCCCTAAACACCAATCTTGCCTACCCCAGCTCTGATATTAGTCAGGAGCCTTGCTGCAGTCCTTCTGCTTGGAAGCTCTTTTCTCCATGGCTTCTAGATCAAACTGCTTGCTCAGCTCAGGCCCTGGGCTTATATCCTGCAAGCCCAGCCCCTATTGAGTCATGTGGCTCCCTTGATTGACTTCTGCCTCACCTGCAGCCTGCCTTCCCTTAAACAACTCTAAAACACTAGTCTTCCCAGAAGATGTCACTATATCCTTTGTACTTGAATAAACCCATTGTACTCAGAAGCAGAACCAATGAAAAGGTAAGACAGACTATTCATGGAAAATTTCCCTTTTGACATAGAAGCATGAGTATAAATTTTTGACAAAACATTAAATATTTCAGTTTCAGGTACTCAGAGTCCTTTATTTAAAAAGAAAAACATGCCATAGAAATCAGACCATTTTCATTACCAAAAAGAATATTCAACTGAAAAGCTATTTTCTGTCAAAATTATTTTAGTGTAAACTTTCCAATCTTGTCTTCTCAGCAGCCTCCAAAGGAGAAATGTCACCATAACAACCTAAGATGGCCTTTTAAACATTTCTGTTATTTTGCTTGAAGGGTCTGAACATGCCAGTGCCCTCCATGTCTAATGATTTTTGGAGGGGTCCTTCACATATTTAAGTGTCATTTTATTCCCGGAATCAGGAGGAGAATATACATCTTCTGCCTAAAGAGGCCTACTCTGACTGAGCTGCAGAACACAACCATGCAGCTCAGTTAGAATTCTTTGTTGAAGAAGAGGTTTTCCAGAATAACAGGCTATTCACAACATCCATGGGGCAGAGGAAAGGATGGAACAGGCTGGTTACAAAATATTTTCCCTCTTTTAGTTAAAGCATAGTTCCACTTTGTACAATGAAAGGTACATAATTGTGTCTAACACATCCTGGAATTGTACTAAAATCTTGAAGGTTCAAAGCTTATGCATCCTTTAAATCAAGCTAACCACAAAAGAAAATCATGTTCTGGGATGTAACATCAATGAGACAACATGTATATCTTTGTTACTTAATGCAGACACAGTTTTAAATCTCAGAATACTTGCATCAAACCCTGAAAGGTCAATGGCAATGCGAATTCCATAATCTTCGTCTCCTTTGGGTGCAATCTGATTCAGCAGATGGTAGTAGGCTCTTGAATCCTAAAACAAGTAATGCACTTTTAGAGTATGGGCCAACATTTACTCCTCTAAATATAATATACTATTATTTTTACAGTCTCCCTCAAAGCCCATTGAAAACACTACAATGACTAATGCCACGTTCAATAAACTCTTGATTAGGCTTTTAGTTAAAATCTGCTTAATCTCTATGGCTACTTTTCTGGAATATTTCTCATAGAAGCCGTTCAGTCAAATGATTATGGATAGGAATGACTGCCATTTAGTCAGGACAATGTTAACAAACTCTTCTTCACTGAATATACTGGCCAACCTCATAGATTACAAGACATTTAAGGCAGCTGTTAAATTCTGACTTCATCTTTTGATGCTGATGTTACTACATAAGGTGTTCATGAGAAAGACTTAAAGATTGAACAATGGAAATTTCATTTTTATGAATCAGTTCAATATTCATCCTTCATCATTTTCACTTTTTAAGAATAGTCTCTTGTCTTAATGAACCAATTGATTGGGACAAAACTGTGTACCAAAACATCCCAGTTAAAGAGATTCAGTTATATATTTTGTCAATCATTATTTTTATTTGTTGCAATGTCCAATATATGTATTTTGTTTCTGTTGTTCCCATAGAAATCAGGCACAGAGGCAGAGACAAACTTGTACTCCTGATAAAAGTAGCTAATTTAAAACATTTTAAATATATGTGCCCTACATACTAAAGGACATTTTGATTAGATGTGCTCTAGTTCATTAAAATCAAGTTAATATTGTTATTAATAGGTTCTTCAACATTTTTTGAAGAATAACAATGACTACAAAAATATTTTAATGGTTTATTCTGAAATAATTAGAAGGAAAGTACCATAGAGATCCACTCATTTATTGCCCGTTCACTTTTGATTTTAAAAACATGCTGTTTTTCTCCTACCGACTTAATGAAGAGTGAGCAGAACTATACCCAAAATGAGATCCCTCCCCAGTTCAACTAGATAAAAAGAGACAATTCCAAAGCTTTCTGGGAAGGGATGATGGAAAGCAGTAAGTCTCTGAGTGGGGTTGTGCTAAATGACCCAAATAGTTTTAAGTACAATTTGCAACATTTGTATTCTTGAATGACAGCTACTGTTTTGACTCATGTGGGAAGTGTTTTGTTTGCATTGTATATTTCTTGTTGATACATTGTATTAGCAGCTGAACAGGACAATGTGTGATCATAAAATGTACAATTCTAGGATAAATTTGACTAACAAATTCCTGTAAAAATTGGATCACTACCATGTTCCTAATTCCCATCTCTCTCCTTCATTTCTAAACAGATTACATTCTGCCAATATTACTTTCACTTATTAGAATTACAAGTATATACCTTAATGTCCTGACTGAAATTGTTTATTTCCTGCCATCCTGCATTCAACAGATGGTAGTTTACCCAGCGCAGCAACAGCTCTTCTGGCGAAAGTTTCAGTAACTGCTCCAGGTCTTCCCCTTCATTTAGCAAAGCAATAAGAGCTAAAAGCAAGTTTGAACGAAAGCTGAATTATTGTTACCAGTGTCAGAAGGCATTTCATCGCACCTCACACATTTTATGGAACCTGACATTATTTTCTTTCTTACCTTCATTTCTGGAGAGCTCAATATCAGCTAAAAGACCAACTTTAATGATCTGCCACACGAGTCCTAATACCAAATGTGGTCTCCCTTCTTGTAGATCTTGTGATCCAATGTTGACTACTGTACAGCCAATAGCTGATGCAGAATTTAGGGCAAGGTTTATGTTTTCCTGTTGAAACATAAATGTTAACAAAATTAATATTTGTCAATATAAACACATTCAAAACAGCAAACACCAGCTTGGTTATTTTGTGGGCTTTTGACATTGTAAGGAACAGAAGAGTCTCATCTCAGATTAGTCCTTGTAATGCACTAGTATGCACTGCACAAAAGCAGCAGCACTAAGACTGGAAAAAGACATCCTCTTTGCAGTGTGATCTAGCTGTGCCGTGACTTCACTGATGCCTAGAGATGTCACTGGGGCTGTCATCCTGCAGAGTCAGTTCTTTGCCCCTCCTGGGGCTTCAGGAGCCCAATCCTGTAGGAAAAGAGTCCCAGATGGTGTACCCCAACTTGGGGTGCATGTCAGCAAGTGAGGGAAACTCCCATTTCCAGACATGCCTCCTGTGTTGGGGCATGAGAGAATCCTCCTGTAGGGAATTCAAGTATGGAGCAGGGGGAACTCTCAGCATGAAGGGTACATCAGGACCCAGTGCTTTTCTCATTGCTGCACCCCAGGGCACGATGTGCAAGCAGAGGGGGGACTCCTATGGGAGTTTTCCCCCCTGCATGCATGTGGATGCATGCATCATTGCAGAATAATTTCCCAAACATGCAAGTGCAGAAGGGGGAAACTCCCATAGGGGTCCCCCTACTCTGCTTGCACACCAGTCCAAACCCACAGGATGGCAGCAAGAAAAAGGAGTATCCCCCACCATGTTTGAATCACCTGCAGACTTAATATGTTTCTTCCAGCAAACAGATCTATATTTAGTAAACCGTCTTGCAATTTTTGCTTACAAGGCTGAAGCGATCAGAGCTACATAGCCTTTATTGTTGACATGACCGATAAACTTTATCACTGTATTTGTTTTTTACTATGATAATTGTGAACCTATGTACAATATTTTTATAGATTCATCTGATTTATCACCATATTTGTACTTGATTAATGTAATTCTAGGGGTAGGAATAATGCTTTTATAATAGTTGGCCCTATTTCATTATTGTATTTGCACTTCTGTTATTTTCATTTAAATTTATATTATCGTTATATGTCTGTTGTTTTTGGGAGCATGGCTTTCAGCCAGAATCCTTCATAAATTGAATTGAATTGAATTTCCTGCAGGGGCATTCGCCCAAGGTGTGCAACTGCCATCACAAAATTTAAGCACTTATGGAGCTATAAAGGGCATGATGTCTGTTCACTCTGCTTCTGTGCCACCCTAAAAATTTTTATGGTGGCACAAAGTGGACATCTGTTTTTCCATCAGATTTTCCGAGCCTCATCCTGTGGATAGAACTGCTTGAGTGGGCCCCTGCTCTCTGCAGAATGCTACTGCTTGCAATACCACTTAATTTGTGCCAAAGTATGTCCGCATGTGTAGGAACACGTCTGAAGTGCATAAACTCATGCTGATCTGTTTACTGCATCCAGTAAATGGAAATTGCAAAGAGAGCATCAAGACTGCAGCTGGACCACATGGTGACACTGGAAAGACAACTGCTATTAAAGCAGCAACAGTTTGGGAAAACAAATATATTCTAGCTCTGATAAGTATGCCATAGCCATAGAGAGAGCGTAAGTATATGTACTAGCATCTTTGCTGGCACAGTCTTTGTTAAACAGGCAGAAATTATAAGACACTTTTGGAGGGGAATTTAGAGCCTAATATATCTGAAGCTTCCTTACAAATCATGTTCAATTAAAGGGTCAGTTTTATTCCTTCCAGGTTTTAACTGATTTTTTCCCCTCATTATACTGAAACCTCACAAATTTACCTATTTCAAATCTGTCCGCCTCTCTCCAAACTAAAATATCATTTTCCCAACGTTCTTGTGTGAATGCTTAGTCATTAGCTCAGACTCAATAAAACTTTTAGTCTTTTTTTCTTAGGTCTCTCCACTACTTTCTTTTACTGTGGAAAATACACTTCCCTGCCTGTTACACAGGACAGCAGCTTGGAAATCATCTTTAACACTTAGTCCTCACATCCAGGCTATGCCTAAAACTTACATATTCTTTTTGCATAACATCTCTAAGATATGGCTTGTCCTTGTCAACCACTCCATTAAACTTCTATTGCTCAGATACTTCTAAAGACCAGGAAAACAGAGCAGGTCAGCTACAACAAATGAAAACATTAGAAATCTGAGAGAAAGGATGCAAGCTCTCTGCATTTCTTCAAGGCCTTGTGAAGTTTGAATGTTTCCCCCACAGCACCCAGGCAATGCATGTCAAGCTACTCCATGCATCAGACCCTTTAAATACATGCATAAAGCTTGATTCTCCTCCTGTTTTAAGTCCATAACAAAATTCTCAGTAAAAAAAGCTGTAGGCAGAGTCTACTGTAATATTTATGACAGAAAAGGTGCAATACTTACAGAAACAGTGAAAGGCGTGAGTTTCTTCTTGTTAATAACCCTTTCATCAATTGTATCTGGTTGTGATAAGTTAATCATTTTGCTGGGGAAGCAATTAAAGAATTCAATTTTTTGAGAAACCAAAACATTACTATTTTTGTGGTAAATCTTGAAATGTTATTTGAAATATTTAAAACATTATGGAAAACTATTCTCTTTTTCCACTCAAAAAAATTTCAGTGAGGAACCATTGAGTCTCCATAGATATGAAAAAGTGGAGCAGTCAGGTCTATGCTTAGGAAAAACTGACTGCATTGTTAGCGCAGCTCTCAGGAAAACTCAGCCAACCATAAATTAAATGTATTCAGAATGAGAGACTCTCTATTATCAAAAACATACAACTTGTAACTAACACAGCACACTACTGTAATGCCTTGTTTCTAAAATTCTTTCCTCTAAAAAGGGGTTGTCAACCTTGGGAGTATGCATGGGTGGGTGGGGATGGAGCGCCACCACCCACCACCCTGTGCCGCCACCTCCCAGAAGCAGGGCCCGGTGGTGGGGGGCAGGGGCCCCGAGGGCAGCGGTGCCCCACTGTAGGCCGCACAGGAACCACCCAGCCAGTGGCCACAGGAGGGACTCGCATGCGGTGGCTGCCACCACCATCCACCATCCCGCACCACCTCCATGCACTGCTTTCCCACAGACAGTCACACATGCAGCTCCATGGTCTGCTGATGGGCGACAAGCAAATTGGCCAGGTGCACGGCCAGTCACCAGCCTGTGGAGCTGCACGTGCAACCGGCCATGGAAAAGTGGTGCACAGGG